>NC_060146.1:72807892-73432892 GCF_021461385.2 Schistocerca piceifrons | reverse complement strand
AATGTGGCACCTTGCCGCCATCTGCTGTTGACAGTGTATTGTAAAGCCATGCATTTGTGCTGTAATCACTTGGTGGTAAATTAATGAATGACTAGAAAGTTACTGAACCACACATGATTAACTGTGCTAGTAGATTTCGTAAATCTCTCCCAGTCAAGAGTTGCTGACAAAGTGAAGAGCACCAAGTTGAACCACTTAGCTAACTTCCACAGTGTACCCTGCAAGATGGGCGTGAATACATCTGATGCAATGGAACTGATCATGTTCAAATCTGTAAAAATAGTTCCTAGATTTACAGTGAAATATCTGAAGTTCCATAACATGAAAGGGACCGAACTGAGTTGCAGAGGGAGACAATTTAAGCCCTGGGCCTCTTCAGATGTTGGGTGAGGTATTTGATACCCCTCATGCTATGAAAAGTATCCCAGTCTTTGATAGTGCAGAGAATTAAATACATACTGACAGCATGTTATACTCAGGACAGGCTCTTCAGTGTGGTATTTAGTTGAAATCTCCAGCTGTTGCTAGTTAAAAAGCAGATTTCCTGGGATAAATAATCTGGACAGATAAAAAATCTACTCACCAAGCGGCAGAAGAACACACACATGAAAGACGGTTGTAACTGGCAAGGTTTCGGAGCTTGTGGTTCCTTCTTCAGGCAGAAGGGTTAGGACTGAAGAGGACTGGGAAAAGGGGTAGATTTTGGGAAGGTCACCCAGAACCACAGGTCAGGGGAGACTTACCATGCAGGATGAGAAGGAAAGATTGATTGTTGGGGGCTGCATTGGACGAGAATTGAAGGCCTGACAGCTTAAAGGTGGAAGACAGGGTAATATGCAGACAGAGATTACTCCTTAAAAACCATGCATGAGTTAATAAGAGTGAAAAGCTAAGCACATTGTACATAACAGAGGTGGGAGGGGTGGCTGTGAAAAATAGAATGGTAAGACGATGAAGGAGACTAAACCAGAGTGAAGCAAAGAGTAGTTATTGTGAAGAAATGCTGAGACTGAAGAAATTAACATACATTAAGGCCAGTTGGATAGTGAGAAGGACATGTCACGACTGTCATGTTGTAGAGCATGCTCTGCAAAAAAATATTGCAAGTTACCAGTATACACCCTCTGCCTATGCCCAACCATCACAGTTGATAAATTGGTAGCAGTAATGTCGATGTAGAAGGCCGAACAGTGTTTGCTTAACAGCTAGTATATGATGTGTTTTGTTTAACACGTGACTCTCTCTTCGATAGTATATGTTTTGCCAGTTACAGGGCTGGAATAGGTGGTGGTAGGAGGGTGCAGAGGGACGTCTTGTAGCAGGACGCTCACAGGGGTAGGAGCCACAGGGTAGGGAGATGGGTGCAGAAGGAGCATAGGGTCTGACAAGAACATTGTGGCGATTGGGAGGGCAATGGAAAAGTGTAGTCTAGGTGTTGTGGGAAAATTTTCAGACAGAATGGATCTCATTTCAGGGCATGTATTTAGGAAGTCACAGCCCTTTTGAAGTAGCTGATTAATACATTCCATACCAGGATAATACTGAGTCACATAGTGTACTCCGAAGTTGTGTTTTGGAGGGATCAGCAGTACCAGGATTGAATGTGATGGCCCAGAAAATCTGCTTTTTAACTAGGCTGGTGGGGTAATTGGGTAATTATGTGCACTGGAGGCTGGGAGGCTGAGGTGAGAATGGTGGTGTATTACTGTAAAGAGTCTACATCCGAACAAATATGTTTGCCTCAGTTGCCAAGGCTGTATGGGAGGGAACTTATGACATAGAATGTCAAAATACAAATGCTGTTATTTGTTGGTAGGTTTAATGTAGACGGAGGTGTGTAGTTGGCCTTCAGTGAGGATGAGATCAAATCAAGGAAAGTGGCATGGGATTCGGAAAGAATCATGTAAAATTTAATTGGGAGAAGTTATTCAAAGATTCTGGGAATTTCAACAGGTCAGTCCATGGTAAAGGTCTCATCAATGTATATAAACCAAACCAGGGGCTGAAGACTTATGGATCCCAGGAAGGTGCCCTCCAAGTGATCCATGAAAAGGTCAGCATAGGAAGGAGCCATCCTAGTTCCCATGGCCGCACCCCTGGTCTGTTTGTATGTCTGCCATTCGAAGGCAGATAACATAATAGCTCACTTGACAACTGCAAATAAGTATCCATTCAATAAACTGTAAATAACTCCACCATATAAAAAAAGACATTTTTGTCTATGACATAAGAGTACTGGACAGGAAGTGCAGGGGAAGTAAAGCCTCTCCGTAAACTGAAAAGTGAGCAGCCCCAACGGTGGGGAAATATGTCTTTGGCCGAAGACTGCTACAGCTGCCATACAGGATGACTTAGAATCAGTTTCCCCTCTGGCCGTGTAGAACAGTGTGCAGAGATTTGTATAGATTCAGTCTTATGTGTTTTTTGTGTTAGTATTATTAGTACTGTATTTGTATAAGTCTAATGTACACTTTTTTTTAACCACAAGCAGTATTTAAAATTGGACTGCACTTACAATCTGATGGCACATTACATACAAACTTGAATCCTTCATTCACTGGCAATATCATTGAAACTTGGGTATTGTTTCTCACGTCACAAATTCACTCAATTATCGTTGGCCTGTCACCACCAGTGTGTTAGCATAAGGTGGTCACTAAATAGAAGGCAAACAGAGAAAAACATTGTATGATGTTATTTCCAAGTGTAAAGTAATTCTTTTTGTTGAAAAATATGGTAACAGGAGGGTGGGATGAGAATTCCAATATAGCTGACTAGAGTGTTTGCTCATGAAAGAAACGAAATTGGCAGTATTTGTCACTACTGCTTTTAGAAAGACTGGCCCTCCACAGAAGAAGACATCCTGACACTGAAGTAAAAGTTTTGGAATTTGTCTGTAAAAGGAGGAAGAATGGGAAACGTGTGTCTAGGACACAACCACCAAAGCAAAAGGGTTTGCTGCAATTCTTGGTATCCTGAGTCAAGAGTTTAAGACTAGCCATGAATGGGCTGATCAGTTTATGAAACAGGTGGGCTCACCTCTACAACAGTAAACCAAAACCTTTCACAGGATTCCGAAAAAAAAACTTGGAGAATTTCAGTGGTCTGTCACCATACTTCAAAAAGAGAAGAATTTTTTAATGAGCCAAAGAAGGAAACACTGTTGAGATGCCGATCTGGTTAATATGCCACTTAAATTCTTTTGTCTCCTTCTCATTAATTATGTAATTATCATCAAAACATAAGGGTGTGAGGGAAAAAAGGGCATAACTGTAATGCCAGCAATCACAGCAGATGCGTGCAAACCTCACTCTTTCTTAATCTTCAAGCAGAAAACAAGCCCCAAGACCCATAAGAATGAAAAGCTGTTCCCTGATGGCATCACACTTTCCAACCCTCCATTAACGTTTTGTCTCAATGCATTTCGTGGTCATCTCACATATGTTGTAAGAACCAAGATCCATAGCCTAGCCAGTGACATTTTTCCTGGAGGAATGACTCTGTGTTACAACGCCCACAAATTAATGTGAATAAATTGTTCAACAGCACATTCAGGGACAGTATGAAAAATGGTTTTATGAACAAAACTGTGAACTGACATCCCACATTATTACACACTGGGTTGCCTGGAAAAGCATCGCAGTATCAAAGATACTGTACTTCCAATTCTCTGGATGCCAGTGAAGATGATGTGCTATGGAACATCACTGAGGATGATGGGAAAAGAGTAAATGAATCTGTTTCTGATGTAGACTCCACCGAGGATACCAGTAATAATGACATTAGTGAATAATGATCAGTAATAGCTGTAATTTACATTTTTTTTTAACGTCATGTAGACAATAGAGTTAGGTGTTCTTTTTTAATAATAACTGCCACTTAATAGTGAGTCACTTAAAATTTTTTGTTGTTTCAATAGTTCATGTATACATCCATTGTTGTGTAAAATAAATTCAGCCAACCACTGATGCAACAATAAACTCTTCTTTTTGTGGTATTAATTCTTAAAATTGAGGTATGCGTTACATTCAATGGCACATAAGATTTGTGTACACAAGGTTTCTCATATCTGTATTCCATGTAGTGTTAATCCACTTTGTGGCAAACAGGCAAGCCTGGGGCACACACTATTCACAGCGCATGCTGTGAACGGTCAGTGTGACTTTGTGAAACATACAGTAGCTGCTTCTTGTGACAGAGTGGAGTATATAGAGTGAGGAATCAATTTCTCGATCTTCAGTTTACAGACCTATGAAGGAAGGAGAGAAATGCGTGAGCACAGTCTGGTGACCTACCTTCCCTCAGACTTCATACTGTCTCCCCTCCCTTCACCCTGTTACAACCCCAGAACACAATTTATCCCTTAATGTGACTCTACTGAACTTAGACATGGTATACATATTTAATATTTGTTTTTACCTGACTTAATTTGAATATAAGTATTAATTTTATACTTTTACAACAATATTTTTAATAATCTGTGACTTTGAATTCCCTGCAATGCAGAAACTATAAGTCCTAGAGAAAAATGAATAGGACCCGTTTTGTAAGAAATTTAACATAGTTAAGTTTTTTACTGGGAAATATTTCTTTTAGAAGCCATGGTTTTTGAGTTATTCAAGAATAACGGTCCCTCCTACCACAAAAATTTGCCACTTCATGAATTATTTACTCTATTCGATTCTCATTTGGCTTCGCTGTCACAGCTGATTCAGAGCAAGCTGCCATTCATCATACCACATAGAAAAAATTCTACTGAAATTATCCTGTTTCCTCTTATAGTCATTCACAGACAACAGTTATGAAGAGGTGAGAGAGGTAGCTAGACTAGTGGAAGGCAGATGGAATGAGGAAGTTCTATGCTGTGCTTTAAGGCATAAGAAAACATCAAGATGATGGACTAATTAATGGTCAGTCAATAACATTAGAAAACATGCAACAGCAACATGGATGACTATCACTAATGACTAATGCAATGAAAAGTCAAGATAGGATTTTATCTAAGACAAGCTTCCAAACTGATGACAACAATTCTGTTTACACCTGACACATTCGGATGTTTTGCTTTTGACTGCCATTTTAATAGAGGACAGGCTGTGATTTAAAAACAGTTCAATTGCTGGGCTTCATAAGGTAACACATTTCTAATATTATATGTGACAATTCCTGCAATGTTAAACATTGCAAGCCTATAATCAAATTAAATTTATTTGATTAATAACAGTGTTGCAAGTTCGAACACTGAAACACCTACATTTGAAATTACCACAGTTGTACTTCAGCCTAAATGTGATATGAGTTAGTAAAACTAAATTACCCTTTATACCAAGAAATTTCCACCCATCCATTGTACCAATGTATACTACATAAATAATATACCAAACAATAGAAAGTCCCAGATGGAATATCAATAACATGGAAAGAACAGATTGGTACTCACTGGATGAGGTATTCAGTTGCAGAAAGGCACAAAGAAAAAGACTGCTAAAATATTAAGCTTTCGGACAAAAGTATTTTTTCCAAAACAGAAAAACACATACGCATAACAAGGACAACTCGCACACACATGGCCACTGTCTCCACGCTCCACTTTGCCTGTCTGCAACTCAATGCCACTCCTTTGTGGTGAGTAGCAATCTATCCATTCCATATTGCTATAAATAAAATACCTTCACTCTGCTATTTCTGTCTGTCGTACATACTTCAGAGGGCACATCGTACAATTCAGTATTTTGAGCAGACTTTCAGGTGAAGTACATACAGTGGCAGCTATTTTGCTGGTGGCTGAAATGGATATACGTTATCTTCCAAGAAATCATCTTAAGTTGCTCGAGTATACTTGAGATTTTAAGTTTCTATCACAATAATAAAAACGAGATAACTCGAGGTTTTATGTTGGGTTAAATATTTCTGGTAGTTCTAAATAATGTGGTTGTATCTAGTCATATATAGATAACCACACCTAGAGGAATTGATAAAGCTACAAGCTGTATCAAATATTATGTCTGTCATTTGCTTTTATCAATTTAGCCAGAAGAGCCGAACGGGAACTCGATTCCAGTAAGCCTTTTTGTATAAATATCTCAAAACTTTATAAACACCACATCAGAAAAGGATAAATTATACCGATTTTAGGGCACACAGAAAACAGGAAAAACTTTCTCGCCATTGTTTCGCCATCTTCGGTTTGAAGACTGGTTTTGATGCAGCTCTCCCCACAAAAATACCACGTGCTAGCTTCCATGTCTCTGCATAACGGCAGCAACCTACTTCCATTCCATTTGAACTTGTTTACTGTGATCAAGTCCAGGTATACCTATTCAATTTTTATCTATCTACACACACACACACACACACACACACACACACACACACACACACACACACACACACACACACACACCACACACCTACGAATAGTCAGGTATGGCATATGCTCTGGTGTTTCAACAGGTATTTGCAATTTCATTCCCCCCCCCCCCCCCCCTCCCCTCTCAATGTATAGCTGGATTCAGCCCAAACAGATGCTGCTCATTTAATCTTTCATGAGACATCTAGTGTTGATGGAAAGTGTCTGTCTGCCATTACAAACAAAATCAAAATCAGCTTTAAAGTGGAGCTACAGCAGTCCCAAGTTAATATTGCTCATCATTCATCTTATCGATATGTGTTGACAGGAACATTAAAACACAGAGAATAAGCAATACTCCTGCAGCAAAATGAGCATAGCTGCTGAATGGTAGTAGCAGATAGTGTGGGCCAGGGTGACACACTAGCCGCTACTGGACTATTGGTTATTCTTTGTGGTTTCTTGTCCCTGTTAATACATATTGATAAAACAAATACCGCACTAGACCAGCGGTTGCCCAACATTTCCTCTGACAGACCACTTTGAGAACCCTGGTGCTCTGATTGAACACCTTGTTTATTTTGAAAGTTAATAAAATTCAAAAAAATAAAAACTTTTCTTATTCGGTGATTAGATCATAACTAACAACACACAAATCCAAAAAAATACTATAAAATAAAATGAAATAAAAATAGGAAAAACGTTGAAAAAAGTGCCTTGTTCAAACAGTTTTTTGCGCGGCACTTATTCACTCATAACATCAGTGTTGCACATGCCACAGTTTACAAAACCTTGCACTACACTAATACAGAGCCGTACTATTGAATGAGCATGCAAAATTTGACTAAACAAATCAGTTTGTTTTGTAACAGGAAGCAAACTGACAGAAGTTGCTCATCATCACAACTTTCATGCAATGCTTTGTGTGCGTGTTTTTGCAAACAGTTTTCCAAAATTATTGATTTGGAATTTAGCTCTGGACGGAAATGAAACAAGGATGTCTGAGAAGAAGCAACAGGTTAAAAGGACAAATACTGACCCATTAAGGGATAGTTAATTTGGTCTTTAGAAGGAAATCTGAGTGGTAAAAATTGTATGGGGAGACAAAGGCTCAATAACAGTAAGAAGGTTCAAATTGATGTAGGGTGCAGTAGTTACAGAAATATGAAAGAAACTTGCACAAGATAGGCTAGCATGTAAAGCTGCATCAGATCAGCCTTCAGACTGGCAACAACAACTTCAGAGTGTAATGATTTACTAATAATGAGGAAAAATTACCTAACTCAACAAAGTTTCCAATGTACAAGAAGAGCTGATATTTCCCGGTACGCGCAGGGAGTGGGGGCAACTAACCTGTCGCTATCGTGGTCCGGTATTTCGCCCTGGCAGCAGCACCTGCAGAAGCCTGGCTAACAAAGTTGACCAGTGTGACTGCCGTCCGCACTGTGCCACTGCTCGTCACTGGTGACGTGGAGACGTGCCGCGTGGCGGAACTCGTGGTGGTGGCGGCAGTCTTGCCAGAATTCTCAACAGCTGCAGCCCGGGCAGGCAGGGGCACGGTGTTGGCAATGCAGTTGACAGTGCCACTGGCAACACTCTTGCCAACACTGCTGGTGGGGTTGCTATGAACACTGCCCACCCCCACACTCGCACTCACACCCAAAGTGCTAGTGCCGCCGCCACCACCACCACCACCACCTCCACCTCCAGTGCTGCTGCTGCTGCTACTACTGCTGCTGCTGCTGCTGCTTGGGACACCAGGTGATGCCTCCACTCGAGGCCCAGAATTCACATTTGCCTGGGCTACAGCATGGCTGACAGGAGGCCGAGAAGGCAACGCAACCTGCAACACGGAATAAAATCATGAAATCTGAAGAAAAAGAAGGTGGATTATGATTCTATAGGTGCCATACACACAATAATTAAAATTTGGTGACAAATGAAAATCTGTGCCGATTCAGGACTCGAACTGGTACTTCATGCTTTTCACGAGTAGTCCTCTTAACCATTAGGTGGGGCAAACACTGATGTAGTGTGAGAAGTGACATGATGTGTAACTTGCCACCAGATACACAATATGGGCATGGCACACACGACTTGACACTAATAGAAGTAATTTCGTGAGTAATGTGGCACCATTTCTTTTTTACACCCAGGAGTTATGTCTTTAGTCAACTTAATGTTTTGTGCAGATGAAGCAAATCTGCAGCAGTCTCTATAATTAGTTTCTCAGTAAAACTTTAACTGTTGCCATAAAAAAATCAAAAACACTGTCTTGGGAGTTACATGTGTTCTCTGCTATGCAACTGTTTTCATTCCATTTTGAGGAAATAGTTCAATAGAAAAAATCTTGGACACTCATACTGCAGTTTGATAATGAGCTGGCCTTCTTTTCGTAATTGGCTATAGTTGAGTAATCCACCCTATAAGTTCTTTCTTAGCTCAAGTGGAGCTCATCTTTTCAGAACAAATTAAGTATATAGCTTAGGGTGGCCCTTATTCTTTGAATTTCTTATTCTTATTTCTTCACACACACACACACACACACACACACACACACACACACACACACACACACTCTCTCTCTCTCTCTCTCTCTCTCTCTCTCTCTCTCTCTCTCTCTCTCTCTCCCCGTTAAGAATCAATAACACAGTTATTTATTTAGTTAGTGAAGTTAAACACTAGATCAGTGGACATAAATTACCATCTAATTGATAGGTTTTGTCGGTCATTTTTTATAACATAAGCAAAGTGAAACTGATTATCTGTGAAAGTGCTAATTTAGTCACACGACTTTGTAATAGTTTGGGAGAAGGGCAGCATTCCTACCTCACTGTACAAAGGAACTCATGCATTCAGAGTGACACAGTCAGCAAAAAAGTGCTTGTTGGAAGAAATGCTCAAAAGAAAAAGAAAAAAAAAAAAACAAGAGTATAAGTGTTCCATAAATCTAAATACTCTCTTTGATGATGCCAATGCTAAAGCTTTGAACATGATGAAAATAGAAGAGGATAAACTCCATCTATTACATCAAAGAGCGCCCGCCTGCAGAAGTTATCTGGAAGGTGTTGACTGGAAGTTGGTGGGGAAAGGGGGAAAGTTATAGCTATAAAAGAGGAATCAAATTTCTGACGGTGGTTCAATTTTTACAGAACCCTGCACGAATTCAGCTCGAGTTTCTTGTAATGGTGTAACAGCAGGAGACAATAAGGTGAATTCAAGGTATTTAGAGAGCTGCTGTTATTCTCTTGCCATCATCACATGTATGAGCTAGTGTTATGGAGCGTGTCTGTTACCCCAAGTGGCAATTAGTCCAGATGGATAATTTTTCAAACAATTTAAAGAAAAGTGGAACAGAATGAAAAATAAAAAAAAAATATTAAAAAAATAAAGATTGTCATTAACATTTACATGCGACTTCCATTGATGCTGAAATTGACGAAGCACCTAACTTCTTCCTAAAACTACTATAATAAGTACACCTCAAAAAATATTGTTAACTCCTTTAATTGCGTATCATATTTCTGGGGACTATTGTGGACTTGAATCTACAAGGAAAATCGGGTGGAGCTTCACACAATGCAAGGTGGATAGCCAAAAGAATTTATGCTTTGAATATTTTTTTCTTTAATTGTCACCTATCCTTCAGTGTTAGTGAATTGGATGGTCTGAAGAACACTCATCTGTTTGTGTTAAAAGTATGTGCAAAATTGTGGTTTCCAAGTTCACCACCAAGTGGTGTACCTTACAATGACGTGTGCTTTTTAAAAGAAAAACTTGTAGGAAGAAGTACATGCAAGGATTTTGTCAAGTGCTCTGTAGGCACTTATGGCAGTAAATGTAGAAATTTGTGTGTTATCACTGATGACAATATTAACAATGACACTAAAACATGGTGGTTTATGGTGTGGGTTCCTGTAGTCATGTCCTAGTTCATGAATCACGGGCAACGTATGAGTGGCCAAGTAAGTGGTCCCGACAGTCGGGATACCAGTTACTTTGGAATAAGGCTGGGCATCTCGGACATATTCTGAGTCGTGGTCACCTTTGTGCTCAGACGGCAAAGACTACCAAATCCACCGGTTAGTCCCTCAGCCGTTAGGGGTAAAACTCAATGGGACTCGGGGCAAGTAAAGCTAGCAACCTGCTTCCCTGGTACTTAAATATGATGCTGGCAACAATCGGCGCAAAATGCCTCGGACCTTTGGAGGTGACGGAGTCCCACCTCTAACTGACAAACCAGGGACTCCTAAGATACGACTTGGCAAACAAATGGTAATGAGATGGGGAGCTATTAATATCAATGGGGGCTATTCTGGAAAGAAGGTAGAGCTGGCAGAGGCTGCAAGTAAGATGGGGCTGGACATTTTAGCTGTTAGTGACATTCGAGTAAGGGGTGAGAAAGAAGAGGAAGTGGGAGAATACAAGGTCTACCTGTCAGGAGTTGGTTGGTTGGTTGGTTTGGGGAAGGAGACCAGACAGCGTGGTCATCGGTCTCATCGGATTAGGGAAGGATGGGGAAGGAAGTCGGCCGTGCCCTTTCAGAGGAACCATTCAGGCATTCGCCTGGAGCGATTTAGGGAAATCACGGAAAACCTAAATCAGGATGGCCGGACGCGGGATTGAACCGTCGTCCTCCCGAATGAGAGTCCAGTGTCTAACCACTGCGCCACCCCGCTCGGTTTTACCTGTCAGGAGTCAAAGCAGGAATAGCACAATGGGGTGTAGGGCTTTACATCAGGAAAGAAATGGAACCCAGCGTAGTTGCAATAAGGTATGTAAACGAACGACTGATGTGGATAGATTTGACAGTGTCTAGCAAGAGAATTATGATTGTGTCAGTATATTCACATTGTGAAGGGACAGATCAAGATCAGATGGATAGTTTTTATGATGCACTCAGTGATGTAGTTGTTAGAGTAAAGGACAAGGACAGTGTTCTGCTCATGGGTGATTTTAACGCCAGGATTGGAAATCGAACAGAAGGGTATGAAAAGGTTATGGGTAAATTTGGAGAGGATATGGAGGCCAACAGGAACGGGAAACAACTCTTGGATTTCTGTGCCAGTATGGGCTTAGTAATCACAAACTCCTTGTTTAAACACAAGAACATTCACCAGTATACTTGGGAAGACAGGGGAACCAGATCTGTCATTGACTATATAATAACAGATCAGGAATTCAGGAAGGCTGTGAGGGACACACGTGTATTCAGGGGATTCTTTGATGACACTGATCATTATTTAATCTGCAGTGAAATTGGGATTGTGAGGCCGAAAGTGCAGGAGGTCAGGTCCATATGTAGGAGGATAAGAATGGAGAAACTTCAGGATAAGGAAATCAGGCACAAGTACATAACAGCGATCTCAGAAAGGTACTAGTTAGTTGAATGTAGTCAATTACAGTCATTGGAAAAGGAATGGACAAGGTACAGGGACACAGTACTAGAAGTGGCTAAAGAATATCTCGGAACAGTAGTGTGTAAAAGTAGGATGAAGCAAACAGCTTGGTGGAATGACACAGTAAAGGCAGCCTGTAAAAGGAAAAAGAAGGCGTATCAAAAATGGCTACATACCAGAACTCAGGTAGACAGAGAAAGTTACGTTGAAGAAAGAAACAAAGCCAAGCAGATAATTGCAACATCCAAGAAGAAATCTTGGGAAGACTTTGGAAACAGGTTGGAGACTATGGCTCAAGCTCCTGAAAAACCATTCTGGAGTGTAATTAGCAGTCTTCGAAAGGGAGGTAAGAAGGAAATGACAAGTATTTTGGACAGGTCAGGAAAACTGCTGGTGAATCCTGTGGATGCCTTTGGAGGGAATATTTTGAAGAGTTGCTCAATGTAGGTGAAAATGCGATCAGTAATGTTTCAGATTTCGATGTAGAATGGGATAGGAATGATGATGGAAATAGGATCACATTTGAGGAAGTGGAGAAAATGCTCAATAGATTGCAGTGCAATAAAGCAGCTGGGATGGATGAAATTAAGTCGGAACTCATCAAATACAGTGGTATGTCAGGTCTTAAATGGCTACACAGGATAACTGAAATGGCCTGGGAGTCGGGACAGGTTCCATCAGACTGGACAAAAGCAGTAATCACACCAATCTTTAAACATGGAAACAGAAAAGATTGTAACAACTACAGAGGTATCTCTTTAATCAGCGTTGTGGGTAAAATCTTCTCAGGTATTGTTGAAAGGAAAGTGCAAGTATCAGTTGAGGACCAATTGGATGAGAATCAGTGTGGGTTTAGGCCTCTTAGAGGTTGTCAGGATCAGATCTTTAGCTTACGGCAAATAATGGAGAAGTGTTACGAGTGGAACAGGGAATTGTATCTATGCTTTATAGATCTAGAAAAGGCATATGACCAGGTTCCTAGGAGGAAGTTATTGTCTGTTCTACGAGATTATGGAATAGGAGGCAAACTTTTGCAAGCAATTAAAGGTCTTTACATGGATAGTCAGGCAGCAGTTAGAGTTGACGGTAAATTGAGTTCATGGTTCAGAGTTGTTTGAGGGGTAAGACAAGGCTGCAACCTGTCTCCACTGTTGTTCATATTATTTATGGATCATATGTTGAAAACAATAGACTGGCTGGGTGAGATTAAGTAAGATATGTGAACACAAAATAAGCAGTCTTGCATATGCGGATGACTTAGTTGTGATGGCAGATTTGATTGAAAGTTTGCAAAGGAATATTTCAGAGCTAGATCAGAAATGTAAGGACTATGGTATGAAGATTAGCATCTCCAAAACGAAAGTAATGTCATTGGGAAAGAAATATAAACGGATTGAGTGCCAAATAGGAGGAACAAAGTTAGAACAGGTGGATGGTTTCACGTACTTAGGATGCATATTCTCACAGGATGGCAACATAGTGAAAGAACTGGAAGTGAGGTGTAGCAAAGCTAATGCAGTGAGTGCTCAGCTACGATCTACTCTCTTCTGCAAGAAGGAACTCAGTACCAAGGCTAAGTTATCTGTGCACCATTCAATCTTTCGACCAACTTTGTTGTATGGGAGCGAAAGCTGGGTGGATTCAGGTTACCTTATCAACAAGATTGAGGTTACGGATATGAAAGTAGCTAGGATGATTGCAGGTACTAGTAGATGGAAACAATGGCAGGAAGGTGTCCACAATGAGAAAATCAAAGAAAAACTGGGAATGAACTCTATAGATGTAGCAGTCAGGGCAAACAGGCTTAGATGGTGGGGTCATGTTACACGCATGGGAGAAGCAAGGTTACCCACGAGACTCATGGGTTCAGCAGTAGAGGGTAGGAGTCGGGGCAGACCAAGGAGAAGGTACCTGGATTCGGTTAAGAATGATTTTTAAGTAATAGGTTTAACATCAGAAGAGGCACCAATGTTAGCACTGAATAGGGGATCGTGGAGGAATTTTATAAGGGGGGCTATGCTCCAGACTGAATGCTGAAAGGCATAATCAGCCTTAAATGATGATGATGATGACTAAAACATGTATGATTAGAAATCTGCAGTGGAAAACTTTGGGGACTGAAAATAAGTCATCATGGTACTTGTTGCAGTTCCAAAACCTTTTAAATATATTTATTTTTTTGGCCTAATATAATTTTATAAATTTATATTTAGCATTTTTGCATACACTATTCAGACTATATCAAAACATCTACTAACATATTGTGCTTTGAATCTTTTTATTATTTCAGATAAGGAAATTGGTAAGTTCATTTCACACAAGAGTTTGGCATGTTGAAGTAGTTAAGCACAGATTTAGCTTGCTTAAATACGGTTCCATTGTCTTGGAATTCAAACACTTCCTACGTTAATCCGAAAGAGATTATGAAACATCTTAAGGTGACAGATGAGAGAGGAGTAAAATTAATGTAAGATTTCAATGGACTATTAACAGCCAATGAAATAGAATAGAATTCATTCTGCAATATGAGCAAAATCACCAGACTGGAAAAAAAGAAAAGCCACTGACAAGAAGACCATGCTAAAACTAGCACTGACTTATGTTGCATTCACACATTTTCTACGTTCTGTTACATTGTAATACTTAAGTTTCTCCATTTAAATATGTTTAAGGAAATTTGTGAAACATGAATAGGCTGATTTCAATTGTTTATGCCAACAGAAAAACACACACTTTTCTTCAGAATTTAAGTCTTATTTAGATATTTAAGTGCATTATGGCCTGGGTTAATACTAATTACAAGGTGTAAAACTTCGCTTCTGCCATTTTTTCCCCAACATTTGAGGTTTTAATGAAACAAATTTGTTACATATGTATCATTCAAAGTATTTTCCATCACTGGCCACTACTTTCTCCCATATTTCGGGCAGTGTACGAATCCCGCATCGGAAAAATTGTTCATCTTTTGAAGCAATCCACGAATCGATCCAATTTGTTCTTCATGAGATCTGAAGTGCCAGTCAGCCGGACCATGCGCCATTGATCTAAACAGGTGATAGAGGGAGCAATGTCTGGAGAATACGGCGGGTGGGGTAGAACTTCCCATTTTAATGTTTCCATTTAATTGTGCCTCTCGCTGTATTGTGGGCGTTTTTCTTTTAATGCTCTGCTCAAATGCCTTAACTGCATTTGATAACAAGCACCTGTGATTGTTTCACTTAGTTTTAACACCTCATAGTACATGGCACCGAGCTGGTCCCACCAAATGCACAGCATGATCTTGGAGCTGTGAATATTCGATTTGGCCATCGACGTGGAAGCATGGCTGGGACATCCCCATGATTTTCTGCGTTTAGGGTTATCATAATGAACTCATTTTTTGTTCCCGGCCACAATGCGATCCAGAAATCCCTTCTGCTTTTGCCTCTGAAGCAACTGTTCACAAACATACAAATGCTGTCCAACGTCTCTTGGTTTCAGCTCACACAGGACCCAAGTTCCTTCCTTCTGAATCATGCCCATAGCCTTGAGACGTTTTGAAATGGCATGCTGTGTCACTCCCACTAATCGTGCCAATTCTTCTTCAGTCTGACGTGAGTCTTCACTTAGCAATGTCTCCAATTCTGCATCTTCGAAAACATTCTCTCTTCCACCACTATGTCAGTCTACGACATTAAAATCACCATTCTTGAAGCGTTGAAACCACTCACAACACATTCTTTCACTAACATCGTCCTTACCATACGTACTTGAGGGCATTTGATGAGACTCAGCTGCTGTTTCCTTCATACTGAAACAAAACAATAACACCTCCAGCAAATGATGAGAATTAGGCTCGTAAACTGACGTTTTCAATCAAGAACAACTTTATTATGCAGACACAAATCGACTAATGTATGAATGAGGTTATGGTGACTGAGGTCCAACCTAACTGCCTGACGTCTGTGATCTGTTTCTTTCGACCACTACTTATCGTTGTCGCCACCTATCAGCAAACAGCGGAAGCAAAGTTGTACACCTAATTGTACTGAAACTTGGCACATCATTAAAACATGGCAAAAGTAAAAATAACTGGATGGATGTATGCTTAAATCACCTGACATTTTTTTGTAACCCCCAAATAAGTACCACCCCAATATGGCTACATACCAGCACAATCTAATATTACACTAGATCCAGCAAATCAGTAAAAAAGATTAGCAGATATGTTTTATACAGAAAACTTACATAATTCTATTTGTGTACCATATTTTCATTCTTTGCCATAAACAAATTAAACTTATTTCGATTGTTGTATCTCTCTATGATATTTCACTCACAATGATTTCTCAAGCTTTATTTTGAGCATTCCTGTTTCTGTATTCAGCACTTCTGATCGTAAATACAAGGATATATTTCCATTACACCAACAAAAATAAATATAAGAACTCCGGGTTGTTCCTCATTTTCCTGGGTACAGAGACAATTGCACAACCAAAACAGGAACATTCATAAACTGTTCGCAGCACAGATGTAGCACGCAGAAAAAGTGGAGCACGTTGCATACATCTAGCCACCATGTGGCATGCAATACAGCAAGGTTACATTGTGTCAGTCTGGTAGGCACTGCCTCCATTAGACTGTGTGTGTTCCATTGAAGCTACAAGCTAGATGTTAGCCTTGTGTCATGCCACACAACATTTCACTCTGGTGGGTGCCCTGCTGTAAGCTACCTCAGTATGCCTCAAGTTCTGACTCAAATTTCAATACTAATTTGGTTTTTAACTATTATTTCCAAACATAGGTTCCCCACAGATTATACGGGAATAGCACAAGTAGGGGAACGAAGTCGGCGGAGGGCTAAAGTCAGAGATTGCGCAGAAAAGAGAAATGCAGTCCACACTGACAAGTCTCTGATTTGTATCCACAGCTATTAAAGTTTTGTGTCCAGTGTGAGAACAGGTTTTCTTTTACATGCAAATGTCTGATTATCTTCTCAGTGTAAGAAATGTACACAATTTTCCACCAAACTGAAATGTCAATTACATTTCTCCCATTAAAATTACTTGACCTAACATGAAATTATGTCCATAGTGTTAATTTTATGAATGCACGATAAGAAATGATTGGTCTGATGCTCTCTTAATTTGGTCATCATTAACTACTTGTACAAAGCATTAGCTGAGTGTAGTAAAAACTTCACAACTCGTGCCTCACAAGAAGCTGGCTGCTGAGGAGGTTGTCCAAAACATGCTTCACAGATTGCACTAATGATGAGGTCGTGGCAACATGTAGGCAGTAGGCGCAATAAAAGTGGTAGTAACCGGGAGGCCAGGACGGAAACAGACTTCCGAGATTGCCAACAAGCTAAAATTTTTCAGCTAATCTTACGACAAAAATGCGGTGCTGCTTCCCACAATCTCGTTCCAGTATCTCTGCTTTTTTCTGGCTCCAACATAACAATAAGTCATATTAATATTTAAGTATTAAATAGATTTTAACACCTACAATAACACAGAATAAAGATTCACTTTACTCTCAATGCATTCTTTTGTCTCCCTTCTTTTGAAAGCAGAGAGAGTTGCAGAGGAGTTCCAGTTCTTCATTGAAAACAGGAAGATATTTTTTGATAACTGGTCCACCATCATCAGATATCCGCCATTACAATGTTGTATACTCAACATTACTGTAATGTGGTGTACTTAACATCACTACAAAAGAAGGAATGTATGTTATTACATATGCTGAATAATTCTGTGCATGAAGGACAATAAAAACAATAAGGCAGTTTGAAAAGATGTTCCTGAATATTCTTTGTATTTTACTTAGCAACCTATTTACTTTACACAATCAGGCCCAGAGGACCACGCACAAACTCCTCTTCCACTGGATTCTGTTTTGTGTCTTCTGTTGCCAATCACCTTCTATGCCAATTTGCAGCAAGTTCCCGTGGATTTCATCTATCCACATTTTCTTTGGTTGTCCTAGTGGTCTTTTTCTGTATGGAGTAAAATCCACAGATTTTAAATGCCGACAGTGTTTGTCCATCTGAGCGACATGTTTTGCCTTTACTAGCTGGTTGCTTCTCATCGGGTCCACGATGTTTAGCCTATTGTAGATTTCATCCAGCTTATAATTGTGCTGGGTCCTCTATCCACCAGTGATCTCATATTGTATTGGATCATTGACCTTACTTAAGACTTTTTGCTCAAAAACAAGATTGTTTATGCCTATTTTCCGGACACTGCAAGTTTCAACCATACAGTGCTATGGGTTGTATCAGTGTTCGGCACAACTGGAGTTTGAAATTCCTGCGGGATTTAAAAAGCTGAGTCAGACTGAAGTATGATTGGTCTGCATCTTCGATCCCTGCTTTGATTTCAGCCTCACATGATGCATCCTCTGTAAAGATTACCTCAGATATTTAAAACTAACAACCCCTTAAAATGATCGGTTTTCGACTACCAGAGGCTGGCCTGGGTCTCTTGAATATGTATGGGTCCTGCTCATCCCCAGGTACTTGGTCTTCAACTGGGTCACAAGGAGACCGATTCTGCTCGCTCCCATCTCCACGCTGTCACACATCAGTTCTTCCTTAAATCTGGACAATAGAGCAACATTGTCAGCAAATGTAAGATGTGCAATTTTCTCACCCTCTATATCACTCCCCTCGAAGTTCTTATGGAAAGCTTCCCTCATTATCTTTCTGAGTGCCTAGTTGAACAATATTAGTGACACATTATCTCCTTGTCCCAACCCTACTTTTATGTAGAAGCTCTCCATGACTTTCTTCCTGAACTTCACTTTGCCTCTGGAATCAGTGAGACAAGCTCTAACTCGGTTGACTGAATTTCTTGGGCAAAATCAGTTAGGCAATTTGCTAGGCTCTCCTGGTTCATGCATGTACATGTATTCTTAAACAGCACATTTCCACACCTTTTTCGTGAGCTATTGCAGCACACAGATGTGGTCGACAATCAAATGGTCCTTTCTAAAACCTAACTGATATTCACCAATCACTTCTTCTGTATTCTATTCAGTATTCCAGTATACAGTTGGATAACCCCTTTAGCATGAGGGTGATTCCTCTGAAGTTAGTGCAATCCATTTTATCACCTTTCTTGTGCATAGAGCAGATGGCCACTGTTTTCTAATCTTCTGGGATCTCCTCCAAAATCCAGATCCTATTGATTTAATTGGTGAATTTACTTGTGCAGTCCCTCTCCTCCAGATTGAATGACTTCTGCCTGGACTTCATCTTTTCCTGGACTTTTCTTCTTCTTCAGCTACATTATTTGAATCTTTATGTCTTCCAGTGTAGGTGGTGGATAATATAAATCTGCAGTGTCAGGAGGTTGAAATACAAACAGATTTTTAGGTTCATCACAGTTGAGGAGCTCTTTGAAGTATAATTTCCATCTCTCAGCAATGTTGAGGTCAGTGATGAGTATGATGCCATTGTTGTCCTTGATGAATTTTTGGCTTCTTTTTTGACTCTTTTTCCCAGGAAAACTTGTTGAGCCTTCTCTATAATTCCTTTGACTTATATTCTCTCTGCTCTCTTCAGGATTGCTTGGATAGTTCTCCATACTTCTTCTAACTGTGCTTTAACTTGAGAAAGATCTGCAGTTTGTTGCAGCTCTCCTCTCTGGCTGTGTGTTGTAGCCAGCTTCTTACTAGGAAATGGTCACACTCGCACTTTGCACCTCATGCTATCTTTACAGCTATCACCCAGTTCTTTGCTTTGATGTCAGTTGCAATGTGATACATCTGATTAACCATTATCATCATCTTGCAACAGCCAAGTTCCTTAAGGTATATCCTTCCTTCTGTAGGATATTTGTGTGGTTGATGAAGATCACTTGCAATGCTTCAAAGGTTATTAACTTGATGCCATTGTCATTGCTGAGTTCATGTAAGTTGTGTCTTCCAGTAGTTGAATAGTCTTTTCTTCCTATTTTATCAATCGTATTGCCCAGTAAGAGCCTACATGTCCTGTTGGGAACAGCACCCACGACAACCTCCAATTCTGCATAGAGGAATAACATCCTTAGTCCCACATCAGAGGCTACATGATCCATAATTATTTACTTTATTTGGGACAAAGAATGTAAAGAAAGTATCAACAGAAACCACAGCAATAAAATGAACAAAAAGAAGTAAAACGTAAAGGAGTACTACTGTGTTCATTGATTGCAAGTACCACAATTTCTTGAGACTGTATAACAATACTTATTCTTTCCTTTAACTTTTACTCACAAAGTAGTTGCAGGTACTTGCAGTTATTCACATCTGAGGTTTTATCAGTAAAGTATATATTACTGCAGATACCTGCATCTGCTCAGACCCCTAACTGTGGTTTAATGTTTCACAAAGGGTATAATAATGTGCTTCAGATATTCCGCCAAGTTGTTTTTTCCATTTTATGTACAATATTTCAACGACCGACCCAGGACCGCTATTTACAGCACAGTTTGAAAGGAGCAGAATACAATGGATGCCAACAATGGCTTATCTACCTTGTGCTGGGCCAATATCCGGAAAGATTGGTAGACTCCAATGGGAACAAGGCATCCGGTATATTTTGCTCCCTTCAACTAAAATAACAGGTACTTTGTGTAGTATTAAAGACAATCTTGGTCATTTATTGCAATCCATGTGAATAGGACATGTCTTATGGGAGGGGGGAGGCAGGTTATCAGATTAGTTGAGGAGAGATGCAAGGGACAGCACGACACACCCAACTAAATCAACCAAGCAAATCATCTGTTGTTTAGCACAGCCTCTAATATAATCACAAAATTAAATAAGATCAGCATCATGGTGCAAACACCAAGTTTCTCTGATAGCATGATTAAGGAGCCTATTGAAATAAAGATGTCAGAAAACCTAACAAACATGGATGGTGGTCTAAGATTAAGTACTACTTCTGATCTGATGATGAAGTTAAGGAGTTCTGCTATCTATGCAGCAAAATAACGTAACACACAGAACAAAGACGACACAAAAAGCAGACTAGCACTGGTAGAAAGGGGATTCCTGGCCAACAGAAATTTACTACTATCAAATACAGGTCATAATTTGAGTAAGTAATTTTTAAGAATGTATGTCTGCAGCACAACATTGTATAGGATCAACATGGACACTGGGTAAACCGGAAACAGAACAGAATCAAAGCATCTGAAATGTGGTGCTACAGACAAGTGTTGAAAATTAGTTGGCAGATAAGGTAAGGAATGGGAAATTTCTCCAGAGAATTGGTGAGGAAAGGAATATATCAGAAACACTGACAAGAAGAAGGGACAGGACGATAGAAAATGTTACAACATCAGGGAATAAATTCTACAGTACCTAGAGGGAGTTGTTGTGATTAAAATCTGTAGAGGAAGACAGGTTGGGAGACATCTAGTTTAATGGAGGATGCAGCTTGCAAGTGCTCCTCTCAGATGAAAAAGTTGGCACAGGAAAGAAAGTCATTTTTGGGCCGTATAAAACCAGGCAGAAGACTGATTACTCAAAAAACAACAAAGGCATTCGTTGCGCGGTTCAATAAAATTACTGTTAGCTGAACTGGCACTGATTCTGAGTACAAATGCACCTCCTCTCGAAAAAGACCAGCCTTTTAGTCACTCCGTAAATACATTTTGTACAAATTCGTTATGTCAGAATAACCAAATGAGATTAGTCTGTCTGCACTGCACATAACTGCAGACAAACATTTTTTTCTAAGGGTATTTTAAGTTAATGAATGTCCAAATTACTTAAACAAAAGAATCTGCTCCGTTGGTCAATTGTGTGTGGAAGAATGAGCAGTTACCTCCATTCAAACAAATAATTACAGATTTAATGAAGATGGAGCACAAGATCAGATTGGAGAAACATGGTGGATAAAGGCAGCAAAGTCTTTTTCAAAATGATAATTTAGAGAACCATGGTGAAAGCTAAATGGCTGGGTGGCAATTTGAAGTCCATTCTTGACTAATACACCAAACAATGGCACCACCTTGATCAGTACCAATGAAAAAACCATCCCTGGTTGCCCACTGAGTAATACACAATCCTTGTACCATAATCACTGCTTGCTTAGGTGTGTGTGTGTGTGTGTGTGTGTGTGTGTGTGTGTGTGTGTGTGTGTGTGTGTGTGTGTGTGTGTGTGTGTGTGTGTGTGTGTGTGTGTGTGAAGGGGGGGGTCATGGTGTAGGCAACAAAAGGAGGCTGGCAGAGGGTAACAAAGTGGGTGGGTGGGTGGTATAGGCGACAGAGAGGAGTGGGGTTGGCATGGGTGAAAGAGAAGAGGCAGTGCATAAATGACAGAAGAATGCGGCAGGAGGTGGGCAATGGCAGAGCAACAAGCGAGGGGACACAAGTGAGGTAAGGGGAGCCAACAGAGGTGGGGGGGGGGGGAGAACAAAGTAGAGGGGGCAAGAGAGAGAAAAGTGGGGGGCAAGAGAGAGGAAAGTGGGGGCAGCAAGATGCAAGACACAGAGGGGGTGAAAAGATGCAAGGGAGAGGGAGAGAGAGAGAGAGAGAGAGAGAGAGAGAGAGAGAGAGGAGAGATTAGGGAGGGGGAGGGGGAGAGAGAGAGAGCGAGAGCGAGAGCGAGAGCGAGAGAGAGAGAGAGAGAGAGAGAGAGAGATTAGGGAGGGGGGGGGAGAGAGAGAGAGAGAGAGAGAGAGAGAGAGAGAGAGAGAGAGAGAGAAAGGAGAGATTGGGGAGGGGGCGAGAGAGAGAGAGAGAGAGAGAGAGGAGAGATTGGGGAGGGGCGAGAGAGAGAGAGAGAGAGAGAGAGAGAGAGAGAGAGAGAGAGAGAGGAGAGATTGGGGAGGGGGCGAGAGAGAGAGAGAGAGAGAGAGAGAGAGAGAGAGAGAGAGAGACAGAGAGAGAGAGGAGAGATTGGGGAGGGGGCGAGAGAGAGAGAGGAGAGATTGGGGAGGGGGCGAGAGAGAGAGAGGAGAGATTGGGGAGGGGGCGAGAGAGAGAGAGAGGAGAGATTGGGGAGGGGGCGAGAGAGAGAGAGAGAGAGAGAGAGAGAGAGAGGAGAGATTGGGGAGGGGGCGAGAGAGAGAGAGAGAGAGAGAGAGAGAGAGAGAGAGAGAGAGAGAGAGAGAGAGAGAGAGAGAGAGAGAGAGAGAGAGAGAGAGAGATTGGGGAGGGGGCGAGAGAGAGAGAGAGAGAGAGAGAGAGAGAGAGAGAGAGAGAGAGAGAGAGAGAGAGAGAGAGGAGAGATTGGGGAGGGGGAGAGAGAGAGAGAGAGAGAGAGAGAGAGAGAGAGAGAGAGAGAGAGAGGAGAGATTGGCGAGAGAGAGAGAGAGAGAGAGAGAGAGAGAGAGAGGAGAGAGAGAGAGAGAGAGAGGAGAGATTGGGGAGGGGGCGAGAGAGAGGAGAGATTGGGGAGGGGGCGAGAGAGAGGAGAGATTGGGGAGGGGGCGAGAGAGAGGAGAGATTGGGGAGGGGGCGAGAGAGAGGAGAGATTGGGGAGGGGGCGAGAGAGAGGAGAGATTGGGGAGGGGGCGAGAGAGAGGAGAGATTGGGGAGGGGGCGAGAGAGAGGAGAGATTGGGGAGGGAGCGAGAGAGAAAGGGTGGGGGCAGGGGAGAGAAAGGGTGGGGGCAGGGGAGAGAAAGGGTGCGGGCAGGAGAGAGAAAGGGTGGGGGCGGGATAGAGGAGAGAGAAAGGGTGGGGGCGAGAGAGGCGAGAGAGAAAGGGTGGGGGCGAGAGAGGCGAGAGAGAAAGGGTGGGGGCGAGAGAGGCGAGAGAGAAAGGGTGGGGGGCGAGAGAGACGAGAGAGAAAGGGTGGGGGCGAGAGAGACGAGAGAGAAAGGGTGGGGGCGAGAGAGACGAGAGAGAAAGGGTGGGGGCGAGAGAGACGAGAGAGAAAGGGTGGGGGCGAGAGAGACGAGAGAGAAAGGGTGGGGGCGAGAGAGACGAGAGAGAAAGGGTGGGGGCGAGAGAGACGAGAGAGAAAGGGTGGGGGCGAGAGAGACGAGAGAGAAAGGGTGGGGGCGAGAGAGACGAGAGAGAAAGGGTGGGGGCGAGAGAGACGAGAGAGAAAGGGTGGGGGCGAGAGAGACGAGCGAGAAAGGGCGGGGGCGAGAGAGAAAGGGAGAGCAAGAGAGGAGAGAAAGGGAGAGCAAGAGAGGAGAGAAAGGGAGAGCAAGAGAGGAGAGAAAGGGAGAGCAAGAGAGGAGAGAAAGGGAGAGCAAGAGAGGAGAGAAAGGGAGAGCAAGAGAGGAGAGAAAGGGAGAGCAAGAGAGGAGAGAAAGGGAGAGCAAGAGAGGAGAGAAAGGGAGAGCAAGAGAGGAGAGAAAGGGAGAGCAAGAGAGGAGAGAAAGGGAGAGCAAGAGAGGAGAGAAAGGGAGAGCAAGAGAGGAGAGAAAGGGAGAGCAAGAGAGGAGAGAAAGGGAGAGCAAGAGAGGAGAGAAAGGGAGAGCAAGAGAGGAGAGAAAGGGAGAGCAAGAGAGGAGAGAAAGGGAGAGCAAGAGAGGAGAGAAAGGGAGAGCAAGAGAGGAGAGAAAAGGAGAGCAAGAGAGGAGAGAAAAGGAGAGCAAGAGAGGAGAGAAAAGGAGAGCAAGAGAGGAGCGAAAGGGAGAGCAAGAGAGGAGAAAGCGAGAGCAAGCAGGGGGAATGAGGGAATGGATGAAAGAGGATAAGGGGAAAGAGGAGAAAGGCAAACAGGAAGGGAGGTGAGAACTAAGGGGGCAGAGAGGAAAAGAGGGGAACAAAGAATGGGGAGGGAAGGAGGAAAAGGCGTCAAAGTTTGGGGGAAAGGGTGGATTGAAGAGGCTGCGTGAGATAACTTTAGGGGATAATGTCTGTCGATTACTGTTCATATGATGTGGAATTTCTTTGCTATAATATTCGTTTCATGAGGCAAAAGCTTCAACCTTTCTTTTGTAGGTAACAGGGATGGCGTTCTTTTGTCCAGTCTGACCATGTGCTCCAATGATCTCGTAGAAGACAAGAGGTTAGATAGGCTTCTTTTTGCATTGCTGCTTTCTGGTGGTACTAACCTGCCTGACAGAGGCGTTGCTCGGCGCGGACACAGTGGTGGTGACGGCACCGGCCGCCACCGCCACGTTCGCCTTCACCGCCGCGGCGGCCGCAGTCGCAGGCGTCAAAGTCGCCGCCGCGGTAGACGGAGGCGGCGGGGGGCGGAGGCGGCCCTGGGCCCGGAGAGGGCACGGGCGGCTGGTGCTGGTGCTGCCCGTCGGCGGAGGAGGACGACGACGAGGCGGAAGAGGCCGTGGGCGGCCCGGTGACGGACGCCGGGGGCGGCGGCTTGGAGTGCGGGCAACACGGCGGCGGGGGCGGAGGCGCGGCAGCTGCGGCTGCGGCAGCTGCAGCGGCCGCGGCGGCGGCGGCAGCGGCGGCACCGGCGCCGAACTGCGCGGGCCGCACCGCGCGGAACGGCGACGGCAGCGGCGGCGGCGGGGGCGGCGCGGCGGGCGCGGGGGCGGCGGGCAGGTACTGCAGCGGCACGCCCAGCGGCAGCACGGGCGGCGGTGCGGCCGCGGGCCGGTACAGCAGCAGCGGGTGCGCGTGCGCGTGCGGGGGCGGCGGCGGCGGGAACACGGGCAGGTACATGGGCAGCATGCCGGGCGCCGGCGCCGCCGCGAACAGCGGCTCCACCGCCGCCGCCGTGATTGGCACGCCGCCCACGAAGTACTGCATCGCCTGCCGGCACGGCCGCGGGCCAACAGTCAAGAGGCGCAGCGCTTCCGCAGTGCGCGCTGCCGCCGCCCACAGTTACGACTGGCTCCCTCTCTCTCTGCCAGGGAGGGCGCCACGCAATACAAACGCAGAGATGGCCAGGAAATGGGCGGCGGTATACAGAGGGAGACAACACCGAAGAGGGCAACCCCGCGGCGTTAGGCAACAGACACACACACACTAACCTCCCCTATAACTAGGTCGTATGACGGAGGGCAAAATGCCGAGTTTCTACCATTATGCACTATGAGAAGTGGAGCAGACATTTACAGTTTTGCTAGGTTACTGCTTAAATCGAGCGCAGATTTGAACAATGAATCACTTCTTGCCTAACTATAAGGGGTGTTCGAAAAGAAACGAGCCGGAGGCATAATTACTGCAACCAAAACCTGCATGTTAAAGTATTGACTGCTACGGTCGCAGGTTCGAATCCTGCCTCGGGCATGGATGTGTGTGATGTCCTTAGGTTAGTTAGGTTTAAGTAGTTCTAAGTTCTAGGGGACTGATGACCACAGATGTTAAGTCCCATAGTGGTCAGAGCCATTTGAAAAGTATTGACCCCGGCTGCTGAGACACTTGTCCCACTGTGACACAAGGCGGTGAATGGCTGTCTCATAAAATTCCCGGGGATGCGATGTGAACCAGTTCCACACGTACAGCTGCTGCTGGACGTCGCCGTCCAAGGCGAATCTTTTGCCCTTATGCTGAAGTTCTCCTTTGACCAAGATGGCCCTCTTCTGATTCACTTCCCACAGCACGGGGCAAGAGTGAATGCAAAGCATTACGCGCAAACCTTGACCACCCTTCGCCAAGCGGTGAAATCAAAACCAGCAGGCAATCTCATCCGTGGGGTCATTCTGCTCCACGACAACGCAAAGCCTCCCAAGGCCAACAGTCGCGGCACTCCTGCAGAAATTCAAATGGGAAATTCTCGGCAACCCTCCATACACTCCGGGCTTCCTGTGATTACACCATTTTTGGTCCCCTTACAAAGGGATACTGGTTTCTGTAACTGTGCCTCCGGCTCTCTTTTAGTAGTACATCTAATGTAACTTTCCCGAAATGTTCAATATTAGTGCGATCATTTGAAGCATTGTACTGACAGTGCTTTCTTTTTAGAAACGTCAGAAGTTCAGTTCCTCTGTAAAGTGTGATTTTGTTGCACTGTGAGTCACGCAGCGTCGCATCCACTGGAGAAGAAAATGAAATATCAGTCTGACACGAGGTATTTAGTTTTCTGCTTATACGTCGACAATACGTGCGAATTGTTTCATTATGCTCTTATAAAAATGATACTCATTTCTATTCACAATGCCCAGTTTTTACATATTAAACGCTTATGTTTTATAGCTTTTGTGTAACCAGTACAGATATCGAAAAATATCAAGACGAATTGGTCACGGAGAAAACTTGCACAGCGAGCTAGATTTTTACATTCCGTCGTCTCAAAATCTTCGTCACTACCGAGTTCTATATCTGAGGACCAACGTGTCTTTGCGAGGTGGGTACAGAATGACTTATCATTCAGTTCGTCATATTTAGACACAAATAAGTACAAGCAAACAGAACAGCATTCGCGTCTCTTAAGTAACGATATCATTCCTTTAGCTTGCAAATTCTCTGATAATCGCAAAAATAGCGTTCGCAAATTTGTATTTTTGAAAAACTTTTACCAGTTGAATGAAATCTCACATCCATTTACATATCTTTCGGCGCCACCAAAATCTGCAGCAGTTTTCGCCATTATAATAAACAAACCTTTACAGGGAATATAACCATTGCCATAAAGAAACTGAACAGTATTCCTGCAAATGGATGCGGACACTAGTCAGCAGAAAGAGTTGTTGGTTTCAATATAATGACGTCTCGCGCGGTCTATAAACGCAATGTTTTGTGATGCAAAAGAAAGGGGCCCGGAATAGGATGATGCCGACAATGTACCAAGTAACTACGACACAATATTCGACTGTTAATCTTCAGCCATTACAGCCACAAACGGAATTACTCCTGGTTATCGCTGACTACATACGTATTCTCTCTCAGCGATGTGGTACTATACCATCGCACTGCAGGCCCAGATCATCATGACTGACATTTGCAATGAAAAGATACGGTCTGTAAAATTTAGTTTAAAATCAGTTTTAGGGTTGTTTAAAACACCCTTTTCTACACAAAATGTATCTCAGTAGAAAAAGGACTGTAGCATACGCAATAAGCGCGTCCTTTCTTCCGCAGATCCTATGTAGCAGCGTGAGGCACTTCTTAAAGAAATTTTACTACCTCGGCAGCATAACAGCCCATGACGGACGGAGCACGGACGACATCAAAAGCAGACTAGCATTGGCAGAAACGGGCATTCCTGGCCAAGAGAAGTTTACCAATATCAAACATAAGTCTTAGTTTGAGGAAGAAATACCTGAGAATGTACGCTGGAGCACAGCACTGTATGGTAGTGAAACATGGACTGTGGGAAGAGCGAAAACAGGAGAGAATCGAAGAATTTGATATGCGATGCTACAGAAGATGATCGGAAATTGGGTGGACTGATAAGATAAGGAACCAGGAGACTTTCAGCAGAATCAGCGAGGAAAGGAACACATGCAAAGCATGGAGGAGGAGGAGCAACAGGATGGCAGGACATTTGTTACATTGCGGAATAATTTTCATGGTGTTATAGGGAGCTTTAGGCGGTAAAACTTTTAGAGGAAGACAGAGATTGGAATACACCCAGCAAATAACTGAATACGTAGATTGCAAGTGCTACTCTGGGATGAAGGGGTTGGCACAGGGTAGCAATTCGTGGCAGGGCACATCTAACCAGTCACAAGACTGAGGAAAAAACAATTTTCGTTGAGTTTTGTAATATGTCATGTCGTAAGACTAGACTCTTACATGAGCACTGCTTATTTCCGTGAACGCTAAGTAACCTGTCTCCAGCCGAGCAAATTCTAAAGTAAATGACAGTACTAATCACGATTTCGATTAGCTTAAGTCATTTATATACTTCATTGTTGTTTTCAAAAATCTAGGCGTCCGTGGAATTTTAAATAGTGGTGGTAACTTAAAATTTGGAGGAGGAGGAGGAGGAGAGAAAAAAAAGCTATGAAAAGTCTCTGCGAAAATCTTCCTGTAGGAAGTATGGAATCCGTTGCCCAAGATATTCATCCTGTCGATAAATTCGAAAACATCTAAGCTTAGAGCACAGTACGCTAATGATTATCTACAGGTTTTTGACATCATTGAACTGTAGGCTGGAACCATTAGTGAAGTCAGCCATTTTCAAATCAGAGAACCAACCTTTTTACAACTTGTTTGCAACCAACGGAACACGCAGTGAGTTGCTTTCGGAAGCACTGTTAGTAAACAATGGTTCTGTTTTTACTACCTGCATTACGATTTGACAACCCGGACGATCGAGAGGAAAGAAAGCAGACAGGTCAGCAGCAATTTCACATATCTTTGCGCATTTCATTGGAAATAGTCAACTTTGTTACACGGTATCTGCAACAGTGTGTGTCGATAAAATGCTTGAACCTTGGAAGGTGCGGGCTTAGAACGTGTATGCCAAACAAAACGGGAAAATATAGCTTGAAAATTCAGTGCTTCACTGATGCACGTCCCAAATTACTTGCATGATGCGGACATTTCGTCCGGGAAAGGCAGCGATGGTCACACACTTTCCAACCATGAGAAAGGTCAGTGTTCAAACAGAGACGGTACTTTTCTGGAAACACGCGGATGAATATTACACGTAGAAGTGTCTTCTCAACAGAACTAGTGAATGATTTATTTATTTATTTATATATTTTAAAAGGTGTGAAGACATTTTAAATCATCAGATTACTTATCTACCTAAAGACAGATATCACTTATCCTAAAGACGTGGCACTATTCTTTACGGAAGAGGGTAAGAAAAATATAAGACGACAAAAAAAAGAAAATTTCTGTTTCACAAGTATCCAGGAGATGACTATTTTGTGAAAAACAGCAGGGTATCGCTTGAAATTTTATAGCTCCTGTCTCTACCATTACGAATACCAACATCCTATATTTATATGCAAGACTAATATAACTTTCAACAAGAATATTTCAAAATCTTAAAACCAACCGGCCCATTGTGGTTTAGTGCATCGGTGTGAGGAATATTAAAGATTATAAAAGGCTATTTCATAAAAAAAAGAGTACCATCAACAAACTTCGGAATTCGGCGCAGTTATGATACAAAATTGCAAATTCGCAGTTATTCGTTACCGGATGCGAGACGTATTATCTACTAACAAAAAAGCTGGCAAACAGTGTGCTCTTACGAATGTACTGTGCTGTTATTGGGGCGCACCTATATTACCGAAAGGTTAACACGTGGCACGGTCATCCGCTCCAAGCTGCGGGCTGTCTATCCAACGGCTTGCAGGGACGAAAAAATCTCTTTTCAGTATCTCGTATGATTACTGGGCGAATTTTAAAATTTAAAATGCTGTCATACTCTGCTCATCTTATGTTAAAGGCTTAACTCAGTAGGGCAAGTATTACAGTTCGCAACTGTGTACCGTAAACGAATATGTGCCGAGAGAGCGTGACTCAAGGCGCGCAAAAATACCCGAACTATATTCATCCAGTATTTGAAAATAGTAGCGCTCCACCTTTACGAAACTTTTTCTTTGCCGCATCCACAAACTGGTGAAATGAAGAGTGTTTACGTTTACTACATTTTCACTGTTCACGCAGTAACACTTCAACACCAGGCATGACGCTTTAATTTATTATTTCTTTACTGCTACCTCTCTTCACAACAAATTTTGAAGACAGTATCCACATACACTACTGAAGGTACTTGGCAAAATTAATATCATTGTACTGCATACAGTACAGGAGACATGACGCAATAAACACTGAGATGCATGAAAAACTAGACTATAATCGTCTAGTATTTGATAACGAGAGCACTTAGCGACTTCCAACGAACTCTGAACAAAATTTCATACCTTTTCTAAAAATTTTCTCACTTAAATGCTTAACTTCAGAAATTTATCACATTAACTCATCTGCAATCAGACGTTTGGAGCTGTTTTCTGAATGGGACTTCGATTCTTTAAAGACTGACTGGTTTACTGGTTGGTGAATAAGTTGCCAAGTGCCGTTCCTTTGAGGAAACCCTACGGAAGGCAAAAGCTGGGAAGTATCCTGTAATTTAAGCCTGGATTCTTACCTTTGTGCACTATAAAAGGGTGAGTTGAGGTATACCTCTTAACTACGTACACACTCTGTAAACATTTGAAGTTCACAGCAGAGTGTACTTCCCATTGTCCCAGTTGTTAGGTCTTCATACTGCTCCATCCAAGACTGCAGCATGGGAGGAATGAATGCGTAAATATCTAGGTGTACTGCATTTAGTCTATTCGAACCCTGCGGGGGCGGTGCACAGGGGCTTATAGTATGCTCTTACATCCATCATTTAAAGCTGGTTACTGTTCATAAGTAGGCTTTTTCACGAGATTCTGCGTCTATCTTCAAGCGCCTGACAATTCAGTTTCTTCTCAGCATCTCCGTGACACACTCTCTCAGGTAAAACACACCTGTGACCATCCCGTGCTGCACTTGTCTGTAGCCCCTTGTTAGTCCTGTTTGGTACGGGTCCCACACACACACACGAGCAGTAGTCTATGGTGGGTCGCAAGAGGGTTTTGTAAGGAATTTCTTTTTGTAGACTGTATTTCCCTAGTATTCCACCAGTGAGCCGAAGTCTGCCACCTGCCTTACCTACGACTGAGCCAATGTGACCTTTCAATTTCATACCCGTAAAAACTGTTATTCACACGTATTTGTATGAGATGACCGATTCCAATATCGTGACTTGATATTTTCCGATTTGTGAAATGTACAGTTTCAGTTATAAATGTTTAAAATAAGTAGCCAATCCTTGCACCACTTTGAAATCTTACCAAGATCCGACTGAATATTTGTATAGCTATTTTCTGACAGTACTTCATTACAGGCAACCGTAGAAATCCGCGAAAAGTCTATGGTTACTATTAATGTTGTCTGCAAGGGCTTTATACAACACGAACAGCCAAGTGTCCAAACCCAATTCCCCGAAACACACAGGCCGTTAAATACACCTGACAATCACTCTCCATCCAAGATAATATGCTGCGTCCTCCCTATCAAAAAATCCTCAATTCAGTTACAAATTTCACTTTATATTCCATACGAGAGTACTTTCGACAATAAACGTACGAGTGGTACTGAGTCAAACTTTATCGGAAATAAAGAAAGGATGCATCTGACTGACTGCCTTGATCCGTGGTTTTTAGCGTGTCCTGATCGAGAAGTCCGAGTTGGGCTTCACGTGATCGATGTTTTTGGAATCCACGCTGGCTGCATGGAGGTCATTCCGTTCGAGATACCTCATTACGTTTGAGCTCTCGCAAAATAATCCACAGGCACTATTCCGCCCAGAATGCACTCTCCATTGAAGGCGCACAATATCGCCAGCTTCTATCAAATGGCTCTGAGCACTATGGGACTTAACATCTCAGGTCATCAGTCCCCTAGAATTTAGAACTACTTAAACCTAACTAGCCTAAGGACATCACACACATCCATGCCCGAGGCAGGATTCGAACCTGCGACCCTAGCAGTCACGCGGTTCCGGACTGAAGAACCTAGAACCGCTCGGCCACCGCGGCTGACCAGCTTCTATCGTCAATGGGTTCATGAAGTGCTACGTATCCAATATCCTGGATGGCAGCGAGGACAACGCTCTTTGGAAGTGTGTGCCGAAAACACTGAATTTGTGAAACAAATTCTATACAGCACAGTTAACGGAGACATCTATAAGTACTATGATTAGGAGGCTGATAATTTTGTGTAACTTGTTTACATAGCAACATAAAACAACGTGATTAGGAGTGACCATACTGTGAACAGTTTATGCAAATAGGTAACGAGAGTGTTTTTTCCACCGAGTTTCTCTGTCCCCCACCCCCAACCTCTCCCCACAAGATTAAGTGTGCGGCTTATATTCCGGCCAATACGATATATTTATTAGAATTATACTCTTTCTATAGAGGCTATCACTAGGCAATGTGTGCTATCCACAGCTGGTCTACATGAAAAATTTCAAAATATTAACAGTGGATTCCTCCTCAGGGGACACCGCCTTAACGTAGCACTGTCCATGAGAGCGAGGAGGTTTGCGTGCTCTGGATCCGGAGGGCTTTGCCGGCGGTAGCGCAGCTACCAGCAGGGTCACCCATGCAGGACAGGCCGAAGGGGAGCAGCCAAACAAAGTGTGTCCCACAACGCCCTATCGATAACCTGTCTCCTGTTCTATCCTATCACAAGCCCATCCTTTTTCCTTATCATTCTCAATTTTTTACAACATAGGGCGGGGAGGGCTCAAGAGGCGTGGTGAAGTCAGTCGCCCTAAGAGCGTAAACCCGATACAAATCCAGGCCCTCCAAGATGGGGGTTGATCATGGATCTAACAACCCCATATCGGAAAAAAACATATTGTTACGAAACTCAAAGATACGAATAGCCGGACTGATCATACTGATGAACGACCCATGCAAGGAAAAGGACACCGTAAACCGAGAAATGATATACACTTTGCTACTTGGAATGTAAGAACTTTGAACAAACCAGGAGCTCTACACGGACTCAAATAAGAAATGGAGAAATACCGTATAGGAGTAGCAGCAATTCATGAGGTCAGATGGAAAGGGGGTGGTATAATAAGAAGTGGTAATTACACAATTATGTAAAGTGGAGGAGACAGTGGTATAGTAGGTGGTAGTGGCTTTCTTGTAGACAATAAGTATAAAGCAGCAGTCATAAATTTTAACCCTATAAATGAAAGGATGTGTACTCTGAGAATGAAGGCTCGCGTCTTCAACATCACTCCAGTAAGTCTGTATGCACTCACAGAAGACGATGAGGATGACATGAAAGATGAGTTTTATGGTCGGCTGGAACAGGAATTAGAAGGCATACCGAGGAATGATGTAAAGATAGTGATAGGTAACTTCAATGCAAAAGTGGGAAAAGAAGAAACCTTTAGAGAAACAGTAGGAAATGAAAGCCTGCATGAGGTGTCGAATAAAAATGGACAAAGACTTATAGACTTTGCCATGGGCAATGCAATGGTAATGAAGAGTACATGGCTCCAGAGAAAGAGCTTAGGAAAGCTACATGGCGCTCGCCAGATAGCACTACTTTTAATCAAATTGACGATGTGGTAATCAACAGGGGACATGCGTCTGACATCCTTGAAGTTGATAGCTGCTGGAGGGCTGACTGCGTTTCGGATTATTATATGGTAAAAGTGAAATACAGACAACGCACAGCCGTCTATAGATCCAGAGGGAAGAGAAAAGCTCCGCGAAGATACAATGTTTCAAAATTGAAAGAGAAGGGAGTATCCGAAAAGTGTGAGCCTAACAAAGCCAAGCTCTGGAAAGCATTGAAGGGAAGTGGAGTATGATTAAAGAAGCTCTTCAAGAAACTGCAGAAGTAGTCTTAGGTTTAGAAAAAAGGGTGAGAAGGGCAGGATGGTAAGATGAAGATTGTAAAAAGGCAGTGGAAGAGAGAAATGAGGCAAGGAAGAAAATAATAAATAGGACAACAAGATCTAATACACAAGAATTCACGAAGAAAAGGAAAAGAGGCAGATGGGATTTGCAGAGGAAAGAAGCGAGAATTAGAGAGGAGATGGATTACGGAGCTAGAAGAAGAATGCAATGATCAAGAAGTAAGAAAATTCTACAAGAGAGTTCAGGAACTGAAGAAAGGCTTCCAACAACGTACGGTATGCTGCAGAGATAAAGAAGGCAATTTTATAGGAGGAGGAGAACAGATTGTAGACCGATGGGCCGAATATTTCAGTAAGCTGCTGAATGTCACTACAGAAAGAGAAGTTCTGGAAGAAAATGAAACAAGTCACCAACTGTGGCAGAATGTTAGTCCGGATGAAAGACCTGTACCTATACCAACAATAGATGAAGTTAGGAAAGCAATTAAAAGCCTAAGGAATAATAAGGCTCCAGGTAACGATAACATTTCTGCAGAGATGATCAAGGGTGGAGGTCAGCATCTAACAAGATTGGTACATCAGCTGATGGTGGAAATATGGGAAAAGGAAGAGATGCCAGACCAGTGGAACATGGCCATTATATGCCCGATTCATAAGAAGAAGGACAAAGCAAACACTGAAAATTATCGCGGTATTGCTTTACTCAGCGTGGTGTACAAAGTATTAGCCAAAGCCACTGCTATGAGACTTACACCAATTACAGAAGAAATACTCGGATACTACCAGTGCGGTTTTCTAAGGGGCAGATCAACAACAGACCATATGTTTAAACAGCCCTATGATAGTGTTAAAAGGAAAAAGCTGTATGACACCTTAATGGAATGGGATTCCCAAGTAAACTTATCAGACTAGTACAAATGTCCCTCACCAGCACAAACTGCCAGGTAAAAGTAGAAGGAAAACTTTCTAAAGAATTTGAGGTCAACCAAGAGTTAAGACAGGGTTATCCACGCTAATCTTCAACATAGTGTTGGAAAGTGCGATGCGAAGGGTGGAGATTGATAACCGAGGTGGCACTCTGTTTAACCGTATGCACCAAAATCTAGCTTATGCCAATGATGTGTGTATGCTGTCCAGAAGTTTGAAAGAAGGATATGGCAGACTGGAAAAGGAGGCAGAACAGTTGGGACTTAGAGTAAACAGCACAAAAACACAGAATCTATTTGCTTCCACGAAAAATGCTGTTGTTAAAGAGAAATATAATAAGTTGAATAGAAGCAACCATGAGAGACGTGAGAAGTTCCAATACCTGGGAGTGCTGGTTACCAAGGATAGCAGAATAAGAGAAGAAATAAAATCTAGGTTTGCTGCAGGAAATAGAGCTTACTGGTTCCTGATCAAGATGCTTCAGTCACGTAGCCTGAGCAGAAAATCGAAGGTGACAGTCTATCGAACAGTGGTAATGTACGGCTCAGAAACATTGACAATGACTGTAGCAGAAGAATAGCTCTTGAGAAGATGGGAGAGGAAAATATTAAGAAAGATTTTTGGAGCCGTGTATGAGGCGGGGCAATGGAGGATAAGGAGAAACAAGGAATTTGAAGAACTGTATAGATATCCTGACTTGGTGACTGAAATTAATTGTAACAGATAAAGATGGCTGAGCCGTGTAGTGCGAATGACAGAGGATCGAGCTGTCAAAAAGAGATACAGGAAATACAGGTGGCAATAGGAGCAAAGGGAGACCCCGGAAACGATGGCTGCAGCATGTGGACAATGATTTGAGAAAGATTGGCGTCAGGAGATGGAGGAAACGAGCAGAAAACCGTCACGGCTGGGCTGTGATCATCAGAGGGGCCACGGCTCTGCATGGGCTGTAGCGCCAAGGAGTAAGTAACTGTGGATTACTTTGATGCGTTACTGTATTCCACACTCATTTCTCTTTTAAACGTTTCTAAGCGATAGCAGTAATTTTTTATTTTAAACTAACGTAGCGCCCGCTGCTTCACTTACATAGACTGTACGGTCTGCACAGATTTTTGTTTTTCTTTGTCGAATTATTATGTTGCTCACAAATGGCAACAACTTCTAAACTTTTCACCCTGATTAAGGCCATAGAAGCATGGTCTTTTTCGAATGTAATTCTGCCCAAGAAACGATTCTGGTTTTGGTAGTCATGCCTTTCGCGTTCTTGTGGTGATATTGCCATAGAAACCTTCATCCACTTTCGGTCTAACAGAAATTTAATACCAATTCCTATAAATTTAGGTCTAATTTTTTTTTATATAACGAAATATTTTACTAAAGATTTTCATCTTATTTCACTCCCTTAGGGATAGAATTTCAAGAAACAGTGAAAAACACATTTCTTCATTCCTAACAGAGAAGCCAAATACAAATTTTCATAGATTTAGCTTCAAAAATGCTTGCATAATTAAGTATTTCCGTAAAAACTTTCAACCACCTATTTCACCCCCATAGGAGTTGAACTTCCAAAAACACTAAAACACGTATTTCTTTATTTGTAACTGAGAAGTGTAATAGTAATTATCGTAGATGAAACACTACAGCAGTTCTTTCATAATGATTTATTTTTTTAAAAAAACTTACACTATTTCATCCCCATTGGGGTCAAATTTTCAAAACGCTGAAGAACCTATTTCTTTATTTCCTACCGACAAACGTAAATATCAATTTTCGTACGTCTATCTTGATTGCCTTAAAGCGACATATTTTCAAAAAAACTGCCATTCTCTATTTCATCCCCTTAGGGGTGCAATTTCGTAAAATCCCTTCTTATACGACGGTTACGTAATAAGATCAACGACCTCTCCAAATTTCAAATATATATCCTCAGCGGTTTCGGCTGGGCGAAGATGAGTCATATATTCCCACTAACGTTTGGGAGAGACCTATCCAGTAGAGGTGGTGTTTTTCACTAGGAGCCTTAATAGGACACCACTTAGCCTGTAAAGTGTTACTGTGAAGGTTTTATAGCGATAAAGAACTGTACTAGTGAACCCAACAACAATTATTATTTAATTATCACATTAACTGAGAATGGCAAGGAAAAGTTTATCGGACATGGATGTTCTCTGGATACTTCACTGAAAAGATGAAAGTGATGCTGAAGGTGGAGGCGAATGTGGAGGCAATGAAATTAGACGACGATGATTGCAATGTTGAAGGTAATGTTGAGGAGGATATAACAATCGTCGATGATGAAAATCGCGTTGACAAAATGGAGTCCCTTGAAAATCGTGAGACTAGAGAAGCTATTATAGGGCTCCGGAACGCCCTATACTTGCAATGTTAAAATAACGCTTATAAATTACATCTTTCCTCACAAAGTATTTGAGGTAGGAAGTTGAACTTTTTACAGATTATTTATTGGAATATGGGCTACAACTTAACATAGGGATTTTACAAAATTTTAGTTCAGTTATTAAGGATGATTTTTTTTCAATTGTAATGAAAATTCACAACATTTTTTTGCAATTTTTTATTTATATATTCAAAAATATACAGTTTTTTGGAAAAAGGCTGTGTTAAATTATGCAGAAGGTACTGTGTAACATTTACTGAAAGTTTGAAACAAATATGTTTGGAACATCCTTAGAAAACATGTAATTAGTATGGGAAAATAAAAGTTTTGGGAATCGAGCGACAAACATTGGATTAACTTTTTAGTGCATTCCAGGTCCATAGGATGGATTATCTGCATCCTCTGCAAACTCCTCCTCCAGCTTCCTCTTGTTCCTCCTCCTGTTTACTCTTGCTTGTATTTCTAGACTCTTTACAGCCCTGTCTGCAGCCCAATGGCGTTCCTTGTCTAAAGCAAGCATCGCTCGTTGTTGTGTTCGTAGATTTTGCTACCATTTTCTTCAGTTGCAGTTACTGCAACACTGTTCCAAAAGGTGGTCATGTATGAACACTTATCACATTTCAGTTGTATTTCACTAGCAAGTCCTACGTGCTTTATTATGGAGAGTTCCAGACCAACTTCACTACAATGAATACATCTTACACAGTTTGAAAAAATTCCTTTGAGAACCGACATATCAAATATTTCATTCACATCCGATTCGCCCATAAAACATTCATAGTTTTCACTCATTGAACCAAGCTTCTTCTATGAAGTATTTTCTTTCCCACTTTGACTGCTATGGGCAGGTGTACTTGAGAGGTTAGGTTCACTCACTTTGTTATCGTCTTTATTGTTTACAGTAATAAAACATACCTTTGGCTTTCCAACATTTCTCCTTTTCTTAAAAGCCTTCAGAGGATTTCTAATAACTTTACTTTTACTCATTATTATACTTCAACAAAACAGAGACTCAAGAAACAGAATTAATTACGAATATTTTCGAGATAACGACAGAGTAAATAAACATGAAACAATCGACAATCACACCAGCGATATATATTGAACCATCACAGGTTAGCCACAACACATACTTTATCTCACATCACTAAAATGTACCTGATGAACACGGACGTTAATAATAACACCATTTGACAGCAGTTTAACAGCGCCACAGTGGGTCACGCCCATGTAGAACACATTTCAAAAAAAATTTAAAAATAGTTGTAGTCTTCGGAATTGAATAAATTATATATCTATTAAAAGGTAATAGTCTGCAGATTCAGAAAACGCAAAAAAGTAAAAATCGAACTTTTCATGATTTTGAGCCTTTCCGGAGCCCCTTAAAAGAAGAAGCGTTGAGCAGTATCCAACGGACATAGCTGGTTTTCTCAGGATGGTAGGATCATAACTCCAAATATCAGTTAGCTGACTGGTAAAACCGGTCATCAATGGAGACGGGGCACTGGTTCCCCACCCTCTGGAAACTGGGTTCCAGAAATGTTTTATGGGCATGTGTCGGTAAACGCTTTATTTCCATGTTAGAACTTACTTTGTACAACTCTTTTACATTAATCATGGAAAATACACAGGAAACATATTTTTGTAGTCCTGCCTTCCTCGATTGCGTGTAATATTACGGTATATTGATAATTTTTACTTTATGGACCGTCTGACTACAACTGAATGAAATACAATTTTCGTGCCAAGCGCATTTCGCCTTTATTTTCTGCAAGGCATCTTCAGTGGCAGGTTGCGTGGACAATTTTCTACATATTACGCTCCTGTTGCAATTCTGATGTTGTTCCTCTTCTTATAAATGCCAATTTGCGGTTTTTTTCCCGACATTTCACAGCATTGTTTTGATGCAATGTTTTAGTGTCATAAGTCTGTACGCAGGATTTTCATATCCCTAAACACCCCAATGTTTCCGATGTGAAAGTGAAGTGGAAACGTGAAGGGACACCTACAGCACAAAAGCGTACACGCCGACCTCGTCTGTTGACTGACAGACACCGCCGACAGTTGGAGAGGCTCGTAATGCGTAATAGGCAGACATCTATCCATACCATGACACAGGAATTCCTAACTCCATCACGATCCACTGCAGGTACTATGACAGTTAGGCGGGAGGTGAGAAAACTATGATTTCATGGTCGAGCGGCTGTTCATAAACCACACATCACACTGGTAAATGCCAAACGACGCTTCGCTCGATGTAAGGAGGGTAAACATTGGACGATTGAACAGTGGGGCAACGTTGTGTGGAGTGACGAATCACGGTACACTATGTGGCGATCCGGTAGCAAGGTGTGGGTATGGCGAATGCCCAGTGAACATCATCTGCCAGCGTGTGTAGTGCCAACAGTAAAATACGTAGGTGATGGTGTTATGTTGTGGTCGTGTTTTTCACTGAGGAGGCTTGCTCTCCTTGTTGTTTTGCGTGACACAATCACAGCACAGGCCTACATTGATGTTTTAAGCACCTTCTTGCTTCCCACTGCTGAAGAGCAATTCGGGGATGGCGATTGCATCTTATCAACACGATCGAGCACCTGTTCATAATGCACAGCCTGTGGCGTAGTGGTTACACGAGAACAACATCCCTGTAAGAGACTGGTCTGCACTGAGGTCTGACCTGAATCCTATAGAACACCTTTGGAATGTTTTGGAAGGGCGACTTCGTGCCAGGCCTCACCGACCGACATCGATACCTCTCCTCAGTGCAGCACTCTGAAGAATGGGTTGCCAGTCCCCAAGAAACCTTCCAGCACCTGATTGAACGTATGTCTGCGAGAGTGTAAGCTGTCATCGAGGCTAAGGGTGGGCCAACACCATATTTAATTCAATCATAACCGATGGAGGGCGCCACGAACTTTTAAGTCATTTTCAGGCAGGTATCTGGATACTTTTGATCAGATAGTGTAATTCAATCAAAGTAGCGAACAATGGCCTTTCTTAAGTAGATGACTGCAAGGTGAATTTCGCGTATGCGCTTAATTTATCCACCAGAAAGAAACAGCAATGCCTTGTTTGTGGGATATTCAACGACACGGCCTCTATGTACATCTTTACTTCGTGAAATACCTTACATTGTGACGACAGGGAGGATATCTGGCCATCTTATACCACCACCATTCCCAAATCCAGATTAACTTCCCCGGCCCCTTGAAGATATGATGCAAAAACTAGGAGGAGGAGGAGGAGAAGAAGATATTCCACAGCCTTTCAACCCGGAGGTTTTAATCGAAGACTTCCACAGGAACATCAAACTTTGCTTTGGGATAGTAATAATAGGTAAAGATGTTAACTTAAAAGGTGTTGCACCTATACAAAACGCACAAGAAAGGCAGGAATATATCGACGGACCTGTCCCAAGCTGTGACTGGAGATAAAGAGGAAGAAATAAGTGATTCATTAATGTGGTCGGAATTTGACACAGCACTATATGACCCGAGCTCAAACAAACAGCACTACTTAATGGAATTTTGCAGTTACTGAAATCTGTGGAAGGTATAGGAATTAGCTTATTCGGGTTAGCATGAAAAACCTGGGGAGCGGATTACTAATCACAAACTTTCGGAAGAGCATTTTCATTATGTGGTCAAAAAAGGCATGTGCTGTAAATAAGAAAACTATCAGACGACTAGTTCGATAACTCACTTTAATAAACTATTACCAAAAATAATATAGCTACGAACAGAAAGAAGTTGAAGATGTACTAGAGGAAAACAGTATGGTTTCAGAAATGGAAACTACACCTGGGAAGCAATAATGACCTAGTCGTTGGTGATGGCAGGCAGAGAGGCAAGTAATGCATTGCGTTATCGAGTATGATCTGGAATACTTTGAACTCTGCAATCAGTCTGCAATTTAGGTTTCTTTGCTTGACATACTGTTCGTGATAAATTAGGCCGCTCCTTTTATCTAGACAGTAGTGACGATGGATGCGAACCTTTGCCGAACAGTGCTAAAATAGACTCGCCAAACTCGTCTGCTCCTTCCTCGTAAACACTATCTTCTAGCTGAGGATCAGAACGGGCGCTAAGACATCCCGTACCCCCTCTCTATACTCTTACCGGCACAACACGAATTTTGGCTGCAGTATGCATGGACAAGTGTCGTACTCAATTACCACAAAACTCCCAGCACTGCTTAATAATCGCACTGTTGTTGTTGTGGTCTTCAGTCATGAGACTGGTTTCATGCAGCTCTCCATGCTACTCTATCCTGTGCAAGCTTCTTCCTCTCCCAGTACCTACTGCATCCTTCTGAATTTGCTTAGTGTATTCATCTCTTTGTCTCCCTCTACGATTTGTATTCTCCACGCTGCCCTCCAATACTAAATTGGCGATCCCTCGATGTCTCAGACCATGTCCTACCAACCGATCCCTTCTTCTAGCCAAGTTGTGCCACAAACTCCTCTTCTCCCCAATTCTATTCAATACCTCCTCATTAGTGATGTGATCTATCCATCTAATCTTCAGAATTCTTCTGTAGCACCACATTTCGAAAGCTTCTATTCTCTTCTTGTCCAAATTATTTATCGTTCACGTTTCACTTCCATACAAGGCTACACTCCATACAAATACTTTCAGAAACGACTTCCTGACATTTAAATCTACACTAGATGTTAACAAATTTTTCTTCTTCAGAAACGCTTTCCTTGCCATTGCCAGTCTACATTTTATATCCTCTCTACTTCGACCATCATCAGTTATTTTGCTCCCCAAATAGCGAAACTCCTTTACTACTGTACTTTAAGTGTCTCATTTCCTAATCTAATTCCCCCAGCATCACCCGACTTAATTCGACTAAATTCCATTATCCTCGTTTTGCTTTTGTTGATGTTCACCTTATACCCTCCTTTCAAGACACTGTCCATTCCGTTCAACCTTCCAAGTCCTTTGCTGTCTCTGACAGAATTACAATGTCATCGGCGAACCTCAAAGCTTTTATTTCTTTTCCATGGATTTTAATTCCTGCTCCGAACTTTTCTTTTGTTTCCTTTACTGCTTGCTCAATATACATATTGAATAACATCGGGGATAGGCTACAACCCTGTCTCACTCCCGTCCCAACCACTGCTTCCCTTTCATGTCCCTCGACTCTCATAACTGCCATCTGCTTTCTGTACAAATTGTAAATAGCCTTTCGCTCCCTGTATTCTACCCCTGCCAGCTTCAGAATTTGAAAGACAGTATTCCAATCAACATTGTCAAAAGCTTTCTCTAAGTCTACAAATGCTAGAAACGTAGGTTTGCCTTTCCTTAATCTTTCTTCTAAGGTAAGTCGTAGGGGCAGTATTGCCTCACGTGTTCCAACAATCGCAGTAGTATAGCTTTTATCCAGGCACAGCCTACACCTTTCTGACAGACACCTGAACTACGTCAATTAAGATTTCATTTCGCGGGAATTGATAAGCAAGAGTCATAGGCAAGAGTCAATACCTAATAGCTATGTCAAATCCACTCCGAGTATGAGGGTGAGTCGTCGTCGTCGTTCACAACCCGTGACCTAACCACCAAACTCCAGATTTTCTTCGACAGGTGCCTTGGGAGCTTAAAAACACTGTCACGAAACATAACAATCGACGCTATGGTTTTGGAAGTCGCCACCGAGTGAGCAATAGAAGAGCTAGAACTGAACGTAGACCTGGAATGGACTAGTCGTGGGACAAGGAACACAGTCAGTATCGACCACAAGAAACCAGGCAGACAATTGAACTACGAATTCACTAGAATATACAGCTGCAACTTTGGACAACAGCTGGCGGAATACATAAACGTGTGGCAAATAACAATTTTCGGTGGTGGCGGATCTTCACAGAGACACGACTTTTCTGAGAGAGCTGCAGGGTTTAATACAGCTATTACAACTGTGAATGAAATTTGCAATTAGTCTATGTTGTAAATAAACCGACGTCAGTTACACACTCCTAATGTTATCCGATTCTGCGTGTGGCAGTAAACCCCCAATTCTTTAAAGAATAAACAGCTTCAAACGTTTGATTATAGGGGGAGGCAATGAAAACCAGGTACTCGCCACAACGGGACCATGCAGTCACCACACACGGTAAGACATTTATTCCACTAGGGGACGAGAAGATGAATTCCCGTTTCGTATAATGCGGTCGGCTGCTAACGCATCCACAATCGCACCCACTTTTGTCCACCCTCACCTCACTGAAACAGACGTCGAAACTTTTATTTCTTCAGGTCGTCCAAGATGTGAAAATATCACGTCGTAATACCCGGGGTGTACGTAGGATGTTGCAATGTTTCCCAACAAAGTATCTGGGGCGTAGACTTCGTTCAATTGGCAGTGTGGCGGCAGGAGTTATCGTGCAACAGGATGATTCCGTCCTACAGCATTCCTGGGCGTCTTGACTTCATAGCATGTTTCAGTTTCTGCCAAGTGCCCTCATAGCGCTGTTTTGATTGTGGTTCCGTGCTCGACGAGCAGAGAACCCCTGTAATTGAATGAGAACGCATCATGACGTTACCATAACTTGTGTTAACAGCTTTGAATTTCTTTTGCAGGGAACGCATGGAATGTTGCCACGGTTTGCTTTGCCGTTTGCCCACGGTCTGTCGGGATGCTGTCGGACTGAATCATCCTGTTGTGCGGTGATGTGCACCACCGCACTGCCAATCGGACAAAGGTTACGCTTCAGGGATTTGGCTGGAAAACACTGTTACATCCTCCATACAGCCCGGATCTTTCACTGTGTGATTTTCACACATGTGGTGACCTGAAGAAAGATATGCAAAGACCTCGGTCCTCTAGCAGCCGACTGTGTTCTACGAAATAGCAATACTGATCGTCTCGTCTCCAATTTGGATAAATGTCAACGCCTGTGGCGACTACTTTTGAATGGAACCATTCCATGGCCCCGTTGTGGTGGTCGGTTTTATTCGACTGACCCTGATACTTTAGAAATGAATTGTTGTTGTTGTGGTACTCAGTCCTGAGACAGGTTTGATGCAGCCTCCATGCTACTCTATCCTGTGCAAGCTTCTTCATCTCCCAGTACTTACTGCAGCCTACGTCCTTCTGAATCTGCTTAATGTATTCATCTCTTGGTCTCCCTCTACGATTTTTACCCTCCACGCTGCCCTCCAATACTAAATTTGTGATCCCTTGATGCCTCAGAACAGGTCCTACCAACCGATCCCTTCCTCTAGTCAAGTTGTGCCACAAATTCCTCTTCTCCCCAATCCTATTCAATACCTCCTCATTAGTTATTTGATCTACGCATCTAATCTTCAGCATTCTTCTGTAGCCCACATTTCGAAAGCTTCTATTCTCTTCTTGTCCAAAGTATTTATTGTCCATGTTTCACTTCCATACATGGCTACACTCCATACAAATACTTTCAGAAAAGACTTCCTGACAAATCTATACTAGAAGTTAACAAATTCCTCTTCTTCAGAAACGCTTTCCTTGCCATTGCCAGTCTAGATTTTATATCCTCTCTACTTTGACAATCATCAGTTATTTTGCTCCCCAAATAACAAAACTCCTTTACTACTTTAAGTGTCTCATTTCCTAATCTAATTCCCTCAGCATCACCCGGCTTAATTCGACTACATTCCATGATCCTCGTTTTGCTTTTGTTGATGTTCACCTTATATCCTCCTTTCAAGACACTGTCCATTCCGTTCAACAGCTTTTCCAAGTCCTTTGCTGTCTCTGACAGAATTACCATGTCATCGGCAAACCTCAAAGTTTTTATTTTTTCTCCATGGATTTTAATACCTACTCCGAATTTTTTTTGTTTTTGTTTCCTTTACTGCTTGCTCAATATACATATTGAATAACATCGGGGATAGGCTACAACCCTGTCTCACTCCCTTCCCAACCACTGTTTACCTTTCACGCCGCTCGACTTACTGTGTTAAATATTTGACGTTAGTATGCAAGCGCGAAAAAGTTTACGAAAAGTATGAGATTACGCTTAAAGTTTGTTGAAAGTCGTTACTTCCGCTCATTGCGAAACACTAGATGAATGTAGTCTGGTAATTTGCGCTCCATTTTAAGCAAAAGCAAAACACCTTAATGTTTATGACGTCATGTCCTGAACTGTGTGTCGTACAATGACAATTTTACAAATGGTTCTAATGGCTCAAAGCACTAGGGGACTTAACATCTGAGGTCATCAGTCCCCTAGAACTTAGAACTACTTAAACCTAACTAACCTAAGGACATAATACACATCCATGCTCGAGGCAGGATTCGAACCTGCGACCGCAGCAGCCTCGTGGTTCCGGAATGAAGCGCCCAGAACCGCTCGGCCACCGCGGCCAGCGACAATTTTACAGGGACATTAAATGGTATATAGGGATACTGTAGCTGCAAACTATATTGCGAATTGGGCTGGTAGTAAAGAAGTAATAAATTAAAACGGCATGTCTGATGCTTAAGTTTTACTACATGAACAGCGAAAATGTAGTGAGCGATAACATTTTTCCTTTCATTATTTTGTGGGGGGTAACAGCGACAAAAAGTTTCGAGACATTGTTTGTAAAGTTTATTGGAAGTCACTAAGGACTCTCACTCTAAAATAATGGATGAATAAAGTCAGGGTATTTGAACGCCGTCAGTTACGCTGCCTCAAGAGAAACAATTTTTAATACTGGTATTATTGTGTTAAACTTTTAGATTGCTGGGAGGGCCGGCCGCGGTGGCCGAGCGGTTCTAGGCGTTTCAGTCCGGAACCGCTCGACTGCTACGGTCGCAGGTTCGAATCCTGCCTCGGGCAGGGATGTGTGTGATGTCCTTAGGTTAGTTATGTTTAAGTAGTTCTAAGTTCTAGGGGCCTGATGACCTCAGATGTTAAGTCCCATAGTGCTCAGAGCCATTTGAACCATTTGATTTGGGAGGGGACCACACAGCGAGGTCATCGGTCCCATCGGATTAGGTACGGATGGGGAAGGAAGTTGGCCGTCCCCTTTCAAAGTAACCATCCCGGCATTTGCCTGAAGTGATTTAGGGAAATCGCGGAAAATCTATATCACGGTGGCCGGACGCGTGTTTGAACCGTAGTCCTCCCGAATGCGAGTCCAGTCGCTCGGCGTTAAACTTTTAACATAAGAATATACCTCTTAATGAGTAGATTATGACAGTACTTTAAATTTTTAAATTCAATCAACAATTATGCGAAATATTGAAAATCGAATTTTTGATGGCCCTGGAAGCCGTTAGATAGGCAACCTCCAACTGGTATTGGGATAGTCGCTTAGTAAAACATAGGGCGCAAGGCACCTTCATGGTCTGTCAGATACGACGTGTGAACAAAAAATAACGAGCGGGATTTATCATCTGATTTTCAAAATTCTTCTTTTATCGTGTTGGTACACATGCTCCTGAAGTTAGTTTATATTTTCTGCTCTTTTGAATATTTAGTTTATTGCTGACAGTCGAAAAGGTCGGTGAAAAATCTTCTAGTGCTGCTGACCCTATTTGATAAATCATTATGCATATTCAGAACACCAGATGTCCTGTTACGATTCCTTGGAGGGTATCCGATGTTACTTTCGATTCTACGGAGCAATTGTCGCACAGTATGAGGGTGGTTTGATAGTCTGATAAATTTCCATGAAAGAATTACTTTTTTTTGCGCCTTCGTAGTTGGTAAGTTAGTTATTCCAAGGATCGTACAAAGAGTTTCAATACTGTACAGTGTGCAGTTCACTGTTGACGGCCGTCTGAATTGGTCGGTGTGTCGACTGCAGTTTCGTGCTTTTAATAAATTTTATTTGAAGGGCTTGACTCCCAAACAAATGAAAACATAATTGGATGGAATCACGCGGACTCTGGACCATGATTGATGGCCACTTACAATGAATTTATACATGGTCGGACAAACAAAGAAGATGAAGAGCGCTCCGGCCATCCAACTAAAGTCACTACAAAGGAAACCATCGACAAAATCGATGATACGGTAATGCAAAGTCGCCGAATAAAAATTCATGAGACTGCTGCGACTGAAGACATCACAACTGAGCAAGTGCATAATATCCTGCACGGAGAATTGGCTATGAAGAAGCTGTGTGCAAGATGAGTACCGCGATTGCTCGCAGCTGACCAGAAGTGCACCTGGCACAACGTTTTAACATAATCTCTGGCGAAGTTTAATCGCTATCCGTAAGATTTTTTGCAGCGATTTGTGACTGTTGATGAACCCTGCATCCATCATTACTCACAAGAGTAAAAACAATGGACAAAGGCTGGCAGAAGTACATCGAAGGAGGCAAAGATTATTTTCACAGCTGGTAAGGTGATGGCCACTGTTTTTGGGATTCCCAAGGAACAATCTCCATAGATTACTTGGAAAAGGCAGACCCATAACTGAGCCCTGTTATGTTCATTGTAGGATCGCTTGAAACTCGCTTCGGTTGACAAAAGACCAAGGTGTTCTTTGGCCAGGTAATCCACCATCCCACACATCAGCGATAATAATGGCGAAAGTGCATGAACTGGGCTTTTAGTAGGTTGCTCATCCACGCTATTCACCAGACTTGGCCAAAAGTGACTTCTTACTGTTACCTAAAACTTGGGCCTGCTGGGAAGAAATTTTCATCAAATCAGGAAGTGACAACTGCAATCACTGAGTATTTTGTAGAATTTCGATCGCTTGACCAAGCGTGTATCCCTCAAAGACGACTGTCGAGAAGTAAGGTCAGTTGTTTTTAAAAACTGTTTTTCTTGCTTTTTACCCACGCAATCCTCGTATAGCGTACTGGGTTCTATTAGTAGTTCTAGTACAGCCTCGATTATTTAAAGAATCAACTCCATCGTATAAAACAGCTTAAATTGTCTGATTATAAATTAGTTACTGTTTTAAATATTTTACATTAAGCATTTAAGCGGGAAAAAGTTTATAAAAGGACTCAAACTAAGCTCACGGTTTTTTTTTTAAGTCGCTACGTGCTCTCATGATGAAAATGGTTGAATATAATCTGGGTCGCCGGGCAGAGTAGCCGAACGGTTCTAGGCGCTTCAGTCTGGAACCGCGCGACCGCTACGGTCGCAGGTTCGAATCCTGCCTCGGGCATGGATGTGTGTGATGTCCTTAGGTTAGTTAGGTTTAAGTAGTTCTTAGGGGACTGATGAACTCAGATGTTAAGTCCCATAGTGCTCAGAGCCATTTGAACCATTTACTCTGGGTCTGGGTTTTTCACGCACCTCAATGACATTAAATTTTCTGAACTGTGTGTCGTATGATGATATACTTTTGACCGTTCATTCAGTGTACATGTAGATATTGTCTGCGAAGTGAGTTCCGAACAGACTTAGTAATAAAGATGCAATAAATTTAAAAAGTAATTCTGGTGCTAAATTTTTACTGCATAACGGCGAAAATGTAATAAACAGTTTTTTTTCTTTCATCATCGTGTGTGCGTGTGTGTGTGGTGTGTGCTTTCATTCTCATTACTGGATGAATGAAGTCTGGCTGACTTCGCGCCATCAATACATAGTTTTAAAGTGTAATATTTGTCTTAGTGTGTTACAAGCTAAACACAACAGTATGCCTCTTAATGAGTGGGCCATGTCAGCATTTTAAATTTTTAAGTTCAGTCCATAATTAGGTGAAATATTGAAATCCTAAATTTTTAAATGTTTTTTATTCCAATCTTTGATCACAATATCAATTCTTTTGACGATGACCGGTTTCAGTCAGTAATGGCCATTCTCAGATCTTTTCTACACCATGTCCTAAAGTGATAAGGCCGTAATGGCATCGTCAAAACATATAAATATACTCAGCACAGCATTGTCACATAGATCTAAAATAAGGTGTAGAATAGGCCACATCGTCCTCACAGTCCTTTTTCCAATCTAATTTTTGTTGCCCAGGGAGCCGTTAGATTGGCTACCTAAACTGGTATTGCGTTCCGCGATAGCCGCAAAGCACTGTAGATTCCTCGAGCCGAAAACGTATTTTCGACAATGGTCCGCAAGAATCTATTTTGGTTAACAGACAACAGTGTGAAGTGGTATGTACGAGATTGCGCGTGCACGGGAGTTTGCGTCCCGCAGGATAGGAAAAGACAGGTCACTAACCGAAAATGTTGTTCCGTGATAAAATTGTATAAAAAGGCGGTTAGACTGTACTGCGCGTACGAACGCTAATAACTGGTGTAGCACGCATGAGTATTCTGTGCTACTCTACGACTCGCGAAATTAACAAAGATAACTACTGCTATACCAAGTTTTAAAAAATGGTTCAAATGGCTCTGAGCACTATGCGACTTAACTTCTGAGGTCATCAGTCGCCTAGAACTTAGAACTAATTAAACCTAACTAACCTAAGGACATCACACACATCCATGCCCGAGGCTGGATTCGAACCTGCCACCGTAGCGGTCACGCGGTTCCAGACTGAAGCGCCTATAACCGCACGGCCACACCGGCCGGCCTATACCAAGTTTACATGGGGCTCCCAAAACCAGATTTAGAAAACCGATTTCCCAATACCACTTCTCTGTGGTGATGCAAACATTCAGAGTCGATTTTGGAAATCCGCTTCTAGTTGCCAGTTTGCCAATTCTGCAATCGATTTTCGCTCTCATGTACACGCAACCTGTTCTGAAACGTGCTACGACTTTCAGATTTCGGTTTATTTTTTTAAATTCGGTTAATATGTACGGAGTTAGTTTTGTACAGTGAAGGATAAGTATAAACATTCAACTGAAGCTGTTTACATCTCGCCTAATTGAAGAGAAATAGCGATTGTGCTGACTGTAACAGTGTTCCCCAGGCGCCATATTTAACTGGGATAGCAAATCCGCTTCAGACCTTAACACCTACACACCACAGCGAAAGACGTTGTTCGGAATTCGGTTTTCGTCTTTCGGAAGATGTGTCGCATGTAAACGTAGGGAATGAGAGGTCAGAGGAGACGAATATATTATATATACCACTGTTCTCTAACAGATACGCGAAAAAAAGGAAGATCATATTGTTAACGGCAGGCATGTTGTAACATTCAATTACTGAGATTTTGATGTTAAAATACACATAGAAAAGAAACTTACGACTGTAAACAGAAAATTTAAATTGTTAACAACTAAGATAATATAACGAAATTTATCGGTATTTAAAGGAATAACAGGTACGCTGGCGTTTCATTTTAGTGATCACAAAGAACGAAGTTCATGTACTGGTATGACTCGCGTAAGTTAAGCTGACAGATGCCAATCGGAACCTCGGAGGGAATCTACAGATTACACGGTCAAATTAATCTTTGAAAGTAAATTTCTATTAAGAATAAACTCCGCCGCAGAATGAAAATCTCATTCTGGAAACATCCCCTAGGCTGTGGCTAAGTCATGTCTCCGCAATATCCTTTCTTTCAGGGGTTCTAGTTCTGCAAGGTTCGCAGGAGAGCTTCTGTAAAGTTTGGAAGGTAGGAGACGAGGTACTGGTAGAAGTAAAGCTGTGAGGACTGGGCGTGAGTCGTGCTTGTGTAGCTTAGATGGTAGAGCACTTGCCCGCGAAAGGCAAAGTTCCGAGTTCTAGTCGCGGTCCGGCACATAGTTTTAATCTGCCAGGAAGTTTCAAGAATACTAAATGTTTCTACACGCAATTCCTTGAGCTCCTAAATCTACTGGACATATGAGCTCCGTTACTCCACACGAACAGACGCTAGTATTTTTCGAGTTTAAACTAAATCAACACACAAGTCAATCAACCAACGACGCATGCGCTCAACCTTCTCCGATCGGAACAATATAGTAAAGTAGTAGTGTTCGAACGCCTTTAGGAAATCTAGGAAGGCATGATCTACATGTTCACCAGTATCTATTGTCTGCAACATTGCGATCGTAGCAGCCTTTACACCCGAAATCCACCTATGATGATTCAGTCGGCTTTTCGTGTCTCAACTATCATTTCACATACAGAACAGGGCACCCTTACATATGGAGTGGTTTAAAATAACAGCCAGTCAGCAACCAACACGACTGCGGAAAGGCGTCAATCACCCACGCGAATACTCCTCAGACTTAGTCTTGTTTCACAAGAGAGATATAATTGTGGCCCAAGGTCATGCAAAGTACGGCAAAGCCCCTAAACAATCGCAGACAGTAGACGCGTCTCGGGCTTGCAACGATACTTACACATTCAGCTTCACAAAACGCGAAAACTATTGGCCAGTTCTCCACTTCGAGACTTTTGCACTGTGACTGCAGACTTTTTTCCTGGGGAGCGCAACAAGTATTTTTTAAGTCGACGATATAACCGAGTTTATTTAGGCTGTTGTGAAAGACGCGACTCAATCGACCGCCAGAAGTTCTCAGTCGGTTCGTGCACCATTGAGCGAGTGTAGGTGACAAAAGTAAAATACAGAAAGTAACTATTACAGATACCGCTATATAATTCCAATTGCCGGCTGGCTTCCGGGCAGAAAACATCAGCGCGTATACAAGGTCTATAACCGATAAAACAATTATTGTCACTAGTATAATTCTCCGGTTGGGAGTGGATGTTGTGATGTCCTTACGTTGGTATCGTCATTACTGACATGAAAGTAGTCTCAAACACACTGTCGTATCGTCTTACCACTATTGTGATGGCTGCATTGGCGCGAGCCGAAAGCCAATAAATTGAAACAAAAAAAATTAACTCCGAAAACAACCTTAACCCACAATTTATGTAAGACGTATCATAAACCATAAGTCGGCAGAATGTGTCATTAAAATGGAGAAAGACATTTCTAGAGAGACCTTCAGAATAACTGATGATTTGAAACAAGGATGCAGTTTGTCTCCCACACTCTTTAGGATGTATATGTTGAAGGCACTGGATCTCTGGTGTAGATAGCGCATGGGCAAGGTGACTGAACTACGGAAACAGTGTATATACACACTTTTCTATACTGATGATCAGCTCGTTGCAGCAAACGATGAAGAGGATACACACTGGTCAACCAGATTATGACCACCGATCTACTGTCAATATAAACCCGTCCAGGCGTTAAGGATGGCGAGGAATAATTGCTAGGCACTCACTTGCACGGTGCATGCATTATCAGTGAGTGAGCTGCCCGGGTAAGGCGCAAGATCTGAGATAGCGATGGCCAAAAGGCTCGGCACGAGCATTTCAGAAAAATATATACGATCAACAATGTGCATGCGCCCAGAAATATCGAAAACAAAAAAATTCCAGAAACCGTCGAAAAATTTTGGAACATGCACGAAAAAAACTAAGAGCAAAATTCAACAACACGACGTGAAAATCCTAATGGGAGACAACGCTCAACTCGGGAAAGAAGAAAACTCACCGAAAAAATAATCGGCAAAAATTCTGCACACCAAAACACTAACACTAATGGCTCACATCTGACTGACATAGTGTATATACTAAGATGGTGACCATGCAGCTCGTTAGAATGAAATTAGCATATATAAGGCTCACCGGCCACTTGACCATCTTCTTCTTCCGTGCGAATGCACAAACAGTGCCCGAACTCTTACGGGAATCGGCAACGTGCCGCGAGTAATGAGTATAATGGGCAGGGGCAATACGAATGTAGTGCGGGACAATACGTTGAGAATGTGGGTTTCGCGGGAGGCGTGCCAGAGATAAATCCCTGCAGTCGCACTATCCTCTGTGTCCTCGGTGGCTCAGATGGATAGAGCGTCTGCTATGTAAGCAGGAAATCCCGAGTCCGAGTCCCGGTCGGGGCACACATTTTCATCTGTCCACGTTGACGTATGTCAACGCCTGTAAGCAGCTAAGGGTGTTCATTTCATTGTAATGACTGACATATGCCAGCAATTCAACCTCAAAGTTATGTCCACCGACTTCAGAAAACCCCCCACACAAACAGAAAACATGGCGATCCCCAATCCAATATCTTGGTGAATATCAGATAGACCACGTTGCCATCTCCTACGCCCACAACAGAATCATCCACGACATTCAAGTCCGAAAAGGCGTAAACATCGACTCGGACCACTACCTCACTCCGAAGAGAGTACTACATAAAAAACCGCATATCCAAAAATTCGACACATGTAGAATTAAAGAAACAAAGATCACAGAAGAATGGGAAGAAAACGACAAACAACTGGACTGACTTCTGTAGCAAACTAATCAGAAAAGCCACGGAATTAATACTTGGGGAAAAAGGCAAAACACCCATGGTGGGATTCCAACTGCGAACAAGCAATCATCAATCGCCGAAGCGCCTCTCAAAAATACAACAGCTACAAATCCGCCGGAAACCCCAGAACACTTCTTCGATATCGGCAAAGCGACAAACAGAACCATCAGGAAAACAATCACTGAGCAATTCAAATCAATTGAGGGCAACTTAAGAAATTTCTACACAGCTTTCGCTAACAGAATTAAAGGTGACTCACCACAAAATTTGACCTTCAAGAAAAAAGAAACTCGCACTCGCCAACCAAGAAAACTGCAAAGAACTGGCCCCCCCAGGGGCTCAGCATTCATTTGCTGAGTACGGGCTTGGCGACCCCGGGGTCCTGAGCTGGGAACTGGTCAGCGCCGCCAGTCTCCTGTCACCGTAAACCCCGGACATGCTTCAGCGACCACCGCATGGCGCAGCGGTGGAATGTTGTATGCTGCGGGGAATGGTAATCTTGGCTTGACCGCCTGGATTGCGAGGAAGGTAAACCTCTATAAAAACCCCTCAATCTTATGGTGTGCTGCGCGCCTATAAGATGCATGGCTGTTGGGGTGGAACAGTCGCAAGCGGGCAACCTCTGGGGCACCTGCCGCACCCCAGTTGTATAAGGCTTACTCAGGCACGCGGGGCTCTGTCTGAGCGGACCTTTAGTTCCCTAGCTGCTCGTGGGACCACAATGGACCCTTCGACCTCTACGTTTCCCCCTACCAGTGGATTGGGTGGGCCACTGGTAGGAAAACACACCCAATCGAAAAAGCGACTTCGTGCTGCGAGTCCTCCAGCGCCTGGTGTTACTAGAGATTTATCAGACTGTCGTAACAGAGCACATGCTGATATCCAGAATGTGTTTTTGATTGTCAAACGGAAGGAAGGTAGCTTTGAGAGAGTTTCTCCCTTTTACATCCACAAGGGTCTTGAGGGAATTGCAGGAACACTGAAATCTGTGAAGCGTCTGCGCAATGGGACTCTGTTAGTTGAAACTTCTAGTTCCCGTCAAGTCACTTCTCTTAGGAAAGCAACCTGTCTCGGAGAGTACGCTATCGAGATCGAGCTCCACTCCACTTTGAACTATAGTAAGGGTGTTGTGACATGTAGGGACTTGGTGGATATCCCCAAGGACGAGTTGAAATCTGAGTGGGCTGACGAAGGTATTGTCGACGTGCAGCATATTATGAAACGAGTCGATGGGGACCTAGTCAAATCCGACTCGTTTATTCTCACGTTCAATCGCCCGAGACTCCCAGAGCATGTTAAAGCGGGTTTCTTACGTTTGCCAGTACGGCCATATTTCCCCAACCCAATGCGCTGTTTTAAATGTCAGCGCTTTGGGCATACTACGTTGGGGTGCAATGGGATAGCCACTTGTGGTAAATGTGGTCAGCCTGCCCATGAAGGAGCCGATTGTTCATCGCCTGTGAAGTGCGTGAATTGCTCTGGGAGTCACCCTGTCTGGAGCCGGGTCTGCCCCATCTATCTCGAGGAACGGAAGATACAGGAGATCAAAACATCTAAGCGCATCCCCTATGGTGAGGCCAAGAAGCTCTTTAAGGCCATGCAGCCTCCTGTGTTTACAACATCTTTCGCTTCCACTCTGCAGAAACCGGTACAGTTGGCCACTGTTGCTACACAAACGGAGGTTGCTAGTGTCAGCACTAATACCTGCATTTGCAAGTGCACTTGTGCTGCTGCGGTTGTTTTGCAACCTGCAGCTCTCCCCACAACATCGGACAAGGCCGTGGTTGCTGACATTGGGGTACTTCCTGCACCTCCCCATATGGCACCTTCTGCCCAGGCGAGTAAAGCTCCAACTGTTGACAAGGTTCTGCATTCTAAGCCCCCCAAGACGAAGACGCCAAAGGTGAAGGTTTTGCCACCTGAGGAGACTAGTCACGGTCAGTCCGATGATGATGCCATTGTACTATCTGACATCTCCCTTGGGTCGCCATCGGAGCTGATGGACATTGATGTCGACCGGGGGCGATCTTCTCGCCCCAGGAATAAATCTCCGGCCAGTACGGGCTCTCCTCCAAAGCACAGGGGCAGGGTGAAAATTCAGCCACCCTGATCACTGGCTCCCATATTACAGTGGAACCTGAATGGGTTCAGGACGCATGTGGCCGAATTACAACTCCTTGTACGAGAGCGCCCCTTGTGCTTATGTCTCCAAGAGACACATTTCCGGGCCACTGATGCTCCTTCCTTACGGGGCTATACCGTCTATCGAAAAGATGATCTGATGGGGGAAAGGGCAAAGGGTGGTGTTGCGGTTTTTGTCCATGACATGCACCACTCATCTGAGCTCCCTCTCGTTACGGACTTGCAAGCAGTTGCAGTTGACCTTCTTGTGGGGCAGAGGCTCACAATCTGTTCCGTTTACTTACCGCCTCAGGACGCCATAGACTCTGAGGCTCTCACAGACCTTATTACCCAACTCCCCCGCCCATTTCTCCTTCTGGGGGACTTCAATGCTCATAATGTCTTATGGGGCTCTACGACTACTTGCCCCAGGGGTCGCATTCTGGAAAGCCTCATGGTATCCGAAGAACTGTGCATCCTCAACTCTGGTGCTCCCACTCATTTCTGTACTGCTTCTGGGTCGTCGTCAGCTATTGACCTTTCCTTTTGCTCTCCAGCACTCGCGGATTCTGCTCTGTGGGAGGTTGCCGCTGACCTCCATTCTAGTGACCACTTCCCCCTTTGGATTCGCCTCCTGGATGAGACTGTAGCATTACCAGTGCCACCCAGGTGGAACCTCTGCAGAGCTGACTGGACACTTTTCAGCGATTTAGCTGTTTTGGAACACCGTGCCAGCGTCCACGAATGGGTCGACCATGTTACAGCCGTGATCTCCCATGCTGCTGAATTGTCGATCCCACGGTCCTCAAGTCATCCCAAGAGGCGCCTTGTCCCTTGGTGGACCACTGAGTGCCGCTCAGCCATCCGAGCCCGCCGTGCAGCTCTGCGCCGCTTCAAGTGCCGTCCCTCAGCTGACAATCTTGCGGCCTTTCGGGTGGCAAGGGCCAAGGCGCGGCGAGTGATTAAAGAGAGCAAACGACGGTCATGGCAATCGTTCTTGAACTCCATCTCCCGCTCCACTAGTTCTACAAAAGTGTGGGAAGCCATCAGGAGGATCTCCGGGAAACGCAGCCAACTACCTGTCACGGCATTGCTGCATCAGGGTAGTCTACTCACGGCGCCGAGAGACATTGCCCAGACACTGGCCACGTATTTTGCCGAATCTACTGCCACTATGAACTGTGATCCAGATTTCTGCCGCTACCGCACTGCTATCGAGAGGGATCACTTGGACTTCCGGTCTCCAAATTCTGAACCCTACAACTGCCCCTTCACAATGTGGGAACTGGATTCGGCGCTGTCTGTGGCTCATGATACTGCGCCAGGTGCTGATCAAATCCTGTACAGCATGCTGCAGCACTTGTTGCTGCCATCCAAGGAAGTACTCCTGAATTGTTTTAATATGATATGGTCATCCGGCACGTTCCCTGACTCGTGGAGGGAGGCGATTTTGGTTCCCCTCCTCAAACCGGGAAAGGACCGAATGCATCCCAGTAGTTATCGGAGTATTGCTTTGACGAGCTGTGTCGGGAAGACATTGGAACGCATGGTCAACCGTCGCCTGGTTTGGCTGCTCGAGACCAGGCAGCTCCTTAGCCACTCTCAGTGTGGCTTTCGGAGATGTCGTTCAACTATAGACAACTTGACCCTGCTTGAGGCGGTCATCCAGCAGGCCTTCTTACGTAACCAGCATTGTCTAGGTGTATTCTTTGACATTAATAAGGCGTATGACACTACTTGGCGCCGCCTTATCCTCAATCAACTCCATCAGTGGGGCTTTCGTGGCCATCTCCCCATCTTCATTCGGTCCTTTCTTTCCCGCCGCGTCTTTCGATATCGGGTTGGTAATGTGCTATCTGATTTGTACGTGCAGGAGAATGGTGTTCCTCAGGGAAGCGTTTTAAGTGTCACCCTCTTTGCCGTCGCCATTAACAGTATCACGTCCACAATCCGGAGTCCTGCCCAGTGCTCCTTGTTTGTGGACGATTTTGCTGTTTTCTGTTCTTCCTCCAGTCTTGTCACTGCTAGTCGGCAGCTGCAGCTTACGATAAAGCGATTAGAGGCATGGACTGCGAAGACGGGTTTTACCTTTTCTGCAGACAAATGTGTGTGTGTTCATTTTAATCGTTCTCGACGTGCTTTTACCTCCCCTGAATTGCGTCTGAGGGGCACCATTCTTCCTTTTAGAGACACTGTGAGGTTCCTGGGCCTCACTTTTGATTCCAAGTTGTCGTGGTTGCCGCACCTTAAAGACCTCAAGGTGCGGGCCCTGAAGGCGCTGAATATTTTGAAGTGTCTGAGCCATCGGTCCTGGGGAGCAGATCGGGCGCGTCTGCTGCAGTTTTATAGGGCTTTCGTCCGGTCGCGTCTTGACTATGGATGCACTGTGTATGGGTCAGCGAGGCCTTCGTATCTGAAGATTCTTGACGCAGTACACCATGAGGGTATCAGGCTGGCCACTGGTGCCTTCCGTACCAGTCCCATCCCCAGCCTGTGTGCTGAGGCAGGGGAACCGCCGCTCGCCATCCGGCGGAAACTCCTCATGGTGCGACGGGTGTGTCAATTCCTTGCCTGTCCTACCTCCCCTGCGTACCCTACTGTTGCCCGACCCCCTATGGAATGTCTCTTTTCCAGTCGTCCAAGGGCAACGAGACCATTTGGGATTCGTGCCAAGCATTTGCTTGAGTCCCTTGGTGTGGAGCGTGTGGCACCCCAACTCCAGGGTTTTACCCGCCTGCCTCCCTGGTTGCTCCAGAGGCCCAGCGTCCTTTTAGACTTGTCAGAGTACCGGAGGAGCTGCACTCCTGCGTTTGTTTTTACCTCCTTATTTTACGATATTTTAAACCAGCATCCTGACCATGTACCAGTATTTACGGATGGCTCTAAACAGGTGGACTCTGTAGGTTGTGCTGTGGTTTTCCCTGATCGAGTCATCAAATTACGGCTTCCTGCAGCGTTTACCATCTTTGATGCCGAATTGTTTGCGATCTTGCGGGCATTGGAGCAGATGAGATGTGTTCCCAGTCTTAAGTTTCTCATCTGTTCTGACTCTCTGAGTGCCCTTCAGACCATGCAACACTTGTACCCAGCGGATACGGTCGTCCAGAACATCCATGATGCCCTACTCCACCTGCAACGGCAGGGGAAGGAGGTTTCTTTCTGCTGGGTGCCGGGGCACGTGGGTATTACGGGAAACGAACTGGCGGATGTGGCTGCCAAAGATGCATGTTCCCTCCCTCACGTTGTTGAATGTGCCGTCCCCCTCCATGCTGTTACCTCCCTTTTGCGTTCTCGTGTTATGCGTCAATGGGAAGAGGAGTGGCTGGCAGTCGGTGAAAATAAGCTGCGTCTGGTCAAGGCCACCACGCGGCCATGGCGTACATCCTACCAGTCATGCAGGCGGGATGAGGTTCTCCTCACCCGCCTCCGCATCGGGCACAGTCCCTTAACGCACGGTTTTTTACTCCGGCGGGAGGACCCCCCAATCTGTAGTGTTTGTGGCGACCTGATAACTGTGCGCCACATTTTACTTGACTGTCCTTTATTCTCTGACCAGAGGGCGGTGGTTTCCTTGCCACCGGATTTGCCCTCTATTTTGCAAGACGACGCAACGACTGTGGTTAAGGTCTTACGGTTTTGTGTCCTGTCCAATTTGTTGCCTCGGATTTTAGGGAGAGGATTTTAATGTGCTGCTGGGTGACTGGTTCACCCAGGTTTTAGGTAAGAGGTCCGCCAGTCACGATTACCTACTTGTTTCCCTTCAATTTCTGTTCTCTTTTCCTTGTGTTTCCTTTCCTTTTTAGTGCGTTTCTTCTCCTCTTGTTTTGCCTCTGTATGTGAGGATTTGTAACTGCGTCAGGTCTGTGTCTTTTAGCCGTTCTCCTTGTTCGCTGTCCGTCTTCGTCTCTTCTCCGCATGTGTTCCTGTTTCTATGCGTTTGGGCGCTGATGACCACGCTGTTTAGCGCCCGAAAACCTCAACCCACACACACACACACAAAGAACTGGCACACTACTTAAATGCCCTGAACCATCCGAACGATTCCCACCCACACCACACGAAACCCGACGCCGATCCACCGACACAAGAAGAAATCAGACACGACATCACAAAACTGAAGAACGAAAAGACATCAGGAGAAGAAGGAATCACCGCAGGATTACTGAAAAATCTCTGAACACGTTCATTACAGGAAATCACACAGATCATTCGGGCCGTGTGGCGAAGTGACGAACGCCCAGACAACTGGAAATGAGCACTCATTCATCCACTTCACAAAAAAGGAAACAAATCTGATGTGAATAACTACAGAGGAATCTCCCTCCTTTCCGTTCCTTACAAAGTCCTCTCCGCTTGCCTCTTACAACGCGCACAGGAACAACTCGAACCCCTAATACTGTAGGTTAATATCAAGCAGGGTTCACACCACACAGATCAGGCACCGAACAAGTTGTCAACCTGAAGTCTATACCGAAAATTCGAGCTACACGAAATCTCCCAACCATCTGCACATTTGCCGACTTCAAGAAAGCTTACGACTCCATCGACCGACAATCCCTGTTTAATATACTCAAAGAAAACTATCTGGATCCAAAGACGCAACGGCTCATCCAACAAACCCCAACAGACAACATCCAAAGTCAAATTCAACGGAGAAATCTCACAACCTTTTTCCATCAAGACTAGCGTCCGTCAGGGCGATGGCCTCTCCCCACTACTTTTCAGCATCGTTTTGGACAAAGTCATCAAAGAATGGGAACAAGAACTGAAAAATCGAAACATCTGGAGACCCATCAGGCTAGGCATGTGACATCGACGTCTCATGCCTAGCCTTCGCTGATGACCTCGCGATCCTGTCTAGTGACGAACAAACTGCAATCCATCAGATTGTAGTCCTCAAAGAATGGACTGCACATTTCTTTTCCTAAAACTGAATTCATGGCTACAAAACACATCAAAACACAAAATGTAATCACTAAATATGGCACAGTAAACAAGGTTAACCACTTCAAGTACCGTACTTAGGAGAAATTATTGAGCCTACAGGTACAGAAGGATTAGCACAAAAAGCACGGGAACCCAAAATGCGCAAAACATATGGGAAAGTTGCGAGAATCTGCAATAAAAAATGCATAAACATAAACAAAAGTTTCGACACTAAACGACTGTTATCAAACCTGAAACACTCTACACCAGCGAGACTGTAAACCTTAACTACAAAGCAGACCTCAGTAATATCAAATATCATCCGAAAAATCTTTGGCCCAAAACTCACAGACGAAGGGTACCGTCTACAATCACACAGTCACAGAAAAATATTCCCGCAAACGACGACTGAAATTCTACGGACACATCGTGAGACTAATGACAACCGACTGACAGAGATAATTTCGACGCACTTACAGAAACTGAAAACGACAACAGTCAGGATAAAACAGGTCCAAACTGATCTTAAAAAATGCCAAAACTCAACGACAGACATCGAAGATCAAAACGTCTTCAGACATAAGGTCCACAGCTAGGAAATTTCATCAGAAGACAAAGCCAAGGGTATCTAGAAGAAAGTGGTCAGATGAGTGGCGAGCTAAGCATAGCGAGATGACGAAACAATTCTGGAAGAACGAGAAAAATAACAGCCACAGATCATAGTTTGCTTTATGTGATCCTCTACGGGTCTAAACAATGTAAATAAATAAATAATAGGTAAGATGCGTAACTTATCTGACAAAAGAAAGTTCTTTTGTGGAATTTTGTTTTGTACATAATTAAGTACAGTTTAGGGCAACAACGAAATAATGTATAAGCTTTCGTAACTCGCCATTTCGCATCTTTGTGTAAGTGGGAGTTTTCGTGCTTTGTCCATTTTTTCGGACAAATGTACAAGATCCCTAAGACATGTATTAGTTCACGAATTTACCTCCGGGCTGAAAATCAGGTATTCTTACGCTGCACCCACACAACGACTTGTGCTAATTGCACACTTCCTTGTTAAATATTCGCTCGTAGTCACGCGTATTTGATTTCATCACAATCAAAGAATCTGTTCTCGGAGGTCCTAGTTCCTTTGCGGCTAGCTTTTACTGGTAAACTTCTTTTTTATTCCCAGAATGAGATTTTCACTCTGCAGTGAAGTGTGAGCAGATGTGAAACTTCCTGGCGGATTAAAATTGTGTGCCGAACCGAGACGAACTCGGGACCCTTGCCTCTCACAGTCAGGTGCTCTACCGACTGAGCTACCAAAGCACGACTTACGACCCGTCCTCAAAGATTTATTTTTATGTTAGCATTTAAATAGATTCAACATAGTTCATGTTTACACTGCACACGAGAGGCGATTCCCGCACAATAAACAACCAACTCCAAACACAAAGTGCCGTTCGTGGAAATGATTAAACTCAAATAGTAATGTCTCCCAACATGGTCACTTGATTCGAATACAAATGAGGCGCCAAGATCCATCAGGACCTAAAGTACACCACCGTCGATCCCACATTTAAGTGAACATCAGAGAAACCAGTGATACAGCTTTTCGTGAATTTTCACATATGCAATGTGGATCTACGGCAGAGATAAACCTGACTCACCGTAAGATCAACATATTTCAGAAGCGTGGATAAATCCTACAACCCCACAATCGACAGTGACGTGCTTTAGGACCTTATGATCCACACAAGGGTAACTCCTCATCGCATCTCCTCAGATTTAGTGGTAAAATGACCCAACGGACAGACTGTCAAAAACTGAACACAGATCCAGCATGAAAACAGGAAGGTGTACTGAACGGAAAAAAAAAGAAACAGCGAACGGTCCAAGCTTAACAAGTGTAATATCAGCGCAGATAAACAAGTGCGGCGTCGTAGTTAAGTGGTCACGGTGTTGAACAGTGAAATGGACGAGCTGTATTCAAAACTTTTTCGTGCCAATCGTTTTGATTTTATTTTTTTCCCAGCATTATGAACTGTCCGTCTGGTCACTGAAATGTTTGTTCGCTTGCTGCTGTCTTGGCAGTTGTCATACAGTACATTGGTTATAGAATATGAGCCATGTGGTAAGAATACGTCACCGTCGCAAGTGAACGTGAACAGAGCAGACGAGGTACCACAAAGACGCCTCACACAAATGAAAACAACAAATAAACGGGTGTGAATTATGTTGTGTGTATGGTATTGTATGTTAACCGGGGACCTAGAAACGACGCAGTGGTCCACAACCCCAAGACGACTACCGCTGTCCACTTCACCCCTCCGCCGCCCCAGACCGAACCCAGGGTTATTGTGCGGTTCGGCCCCCGGTGGACACCCCAGGGAACGTCTCACACCAGACGAGTGTAACCCCTATGCTTGCGTGGTAGAGTAATGGTGGTGTACGCGTACGTGGAGAACTTGTTTACGCAGCAATCGCCGACATAGTGTAACTGAGGCGGAATAAGGGGAACCAGCCCGCATTCGCCGAGGTAGATGGAAAACCGCCTAAAAACCATCCACAGACTGGCCGGTTCACCGGACCTCGACACAAATCCGCCGGGCGGATTCGTGCCGGGGACCAGGCGGTCCTTCCCACTCCAGAAAGTCGTGCGTTAGACTGCACGGCCAACCGGGCGGGCCGTGAATTACGTTACAGCAAAGAAATTCAAGAGTCAAAACATTCGAAATGGAACGCAGCTTCAAAAACGTTAAGAACATATGTTTTGACAGAGCCTAGAGATACTGTGTGAATGGGTAACTGTTGCATTCATTTGCTGCAGATTATGTGACAAACTATTATGTTTTCATCATTTCCGCAGGATACGAACACTTAAATCGGGCAAGGAGGCACATCTCACTCACCCAACACGGGTACAAATAAGGTGCGTCGGTAAGAGATCCCTATCATATGATACACGTACTGTCGCTACTGTCGTGTATGACACACCATACGTGTTTACTGGTGGAGGATTCGGTTGACTTGCCGCCTTGTCATCAAGCGTTTGCCGTCCCCATTCGGAGTTCCTTTCGGCTGCTAATAGAGTAGTTGTGCTGAATCGACTGTCATAGGCCCATTCCTTGCATCTCCTTTTGCAGACGAGCGTTACACCACGACACAGACACAGGTCTGAGTACAGTGAACAGCGGAAAAAAGTCGGCACGCGAGAGGCTCGAACACGGCTCGCCTGCTTGGAAGTCTAACACCGTTACCACTTTTTTTTGGCGATCTCATTTTGTTCGTTATTGTTCGCTGCATTTTTTCGGAGCGGACGACCCATGACGCCCGTTGATCGATAATCCTTTCACTCGGTTCTTTTATTACAGAGGGCTGCTAACCCTGTGACCAAAGACGCTGAGCTATCATGCCGGCTATCGCTTAACCAAGACGCCGTCGCTCATTCTGCTCGCTCTGCAGTATATTGCACTTCATACACCGCTCACGGTTCCTAATTTGCCATTGTTTTCCTCTCTCCACAGTTCAGTATACCTTCTTCCTGTTCTCATGCTTCATCTGTGTTCTGGTTTTGGCGGGCTGTCCACTGGACCCCCCCTTACCACAAAATCGGAGGGACGTACGATAGGGCGTTTCCCTTGTCAGCGCCTCAAATGGATTACTGTAAGATAAAATTAATAACCTAATATGCCGGGTGTTTATAAATGAATATCGGGGTCGTAATTCTGTCAGAGACAGCAAAGGACTTGGAAGAGCAGTTGAACGGAATGGACAGTGTCTTGAAAGGAGGATATAACACGAACATCAACAAAAGCAAAACGAGGATAATGGAATGTAGTCGAATTAAGTCGGGTGATGCTGAGGGAATTAGATTAGGAAATGAGACACTTAAAGTAGTAAAGGAGTTTTGCTATTTGGGGAGCAAAATAACTGATGATGGTCGAAGTAGAGAGCATATAAAATGTAGACTGGCAATGGCAAGGAAGCGTTTCTGAAGAAGAGAAATTTGTTAACATCGAGTATAGATTTAAGTGTCAGGAAGACTTTTCTGAAAGTGTTTGTATGGAGCGTAGCCATGTATGGAAGTGAAACATGGACAATAACTAGTTTGGACAACAAGAGAACAGAAGCTTTCGAAATGTGGTGCTACAGAAGAATGTTGAAGATTAGATGGGTAGATCACATAACTAATGAGGAGGTATTGAATAGGATTGGGGAGAAGAGAAGTTTGTGGCACAACTTGACTAGAAGAAGGGATCGGTTGGTAGGACATGTTCTCAGGCATCAAGGGATCACCAATTTAGTATTGGAGGGCAGCGTAGAGGGTAAAAATCGTAGAGGGAGACCAAGAGATGAATACACTAAGCAGTTTCAGAAGGATGTAGGTTGCGGTAGGTACTGAGAGATGAAGAAGCTAGCACAGGATAGAGTAGCCTGGAGAGCTGCATCAGACCAGTCTCAGGACTGAAGACAACAACAACAACAACATTTATTACATTAAATTTACAGTTATAAATGATATGTCAAATGAAAGAGCAACTCAAACAGTTGTGTTTGCACCAGTGCGCTTGCGCAGCGCGCTGTTTTCGCCGCAATCCGCTAGAAACTGCACCCAAGCACTGGTAAGGCCGCAAGGGGCCCAGTGAGAGCCTCCACGTTCACCCGACCTAACGCCATGCGGTTCTTTTCCTTTGGGGCTTCATCAAGGATCGTGTGTACATGCCTCCGCTACCAGACCTTCCTGAATTAGGAAACCGGATTGAATCACCTGTTGCTACAATCACTGAGATCACACTTATCAACGTTTTGGAAGAACTCAACTATAGACTTTATCTGTGCCGTGTGACAAATGGTGCTCACATTTAACATTTATAACGTTCTTGGTAAAACTGTTTGAGTTGCTCTTTCATTTGACATATCATTAATAACTAATTTTAGTGTAATAAATATTGTAAAGCGTTAAAACCCCGATATTCATTTATAAACACCCCGTATTACAACTAATCAGGAACATACAAAATAGGCTTACTGTGAGTAAAACTTCATATACTGACGTCCGATCTGACTTTACTACAGAATGTAGTGAGTGAATTAGCGTATCTGAGGAGTGTGCTCTCATCTAGCAGGATTTATGTCGAGCGAAAGGGTATGAAAGTCTGCCGCACGTGGTGGCACTGACAAACTTCTAATCGAGTAGCGAGGGCTAGCTGTACACATTGCCAATCGTGCACGTTGTTAATCAAACCTGTATTTATTTGGCCCGTAAGACAATTACGTCACGCGAGTTGTGCATACGCAAAATCTTAAAACGTGCACTCAAGATGTGCTCACGGCCCTGTTGCCAAGTTTCACGGAGTGTAGAGGAGCAGTAGCACGGTAGATTTAAGTGCCGTATCTTTCCGACTGTAGCAACTACGTTACGATTATCACCAACAACCAAAATTAAAAAATAAATGAATCCGCAAAGTAACGGTGTTCACGTGCTCTTACACAGCAGCCGCCTCTGCTCATACGGAGGCATACTGACAGTTGTTTTTTCCCTCGCTCACTCTGCGAGTAGACAGGAAAGGAAACGACTAACTGCTTTGCAGAGTACGTATGTAGATGTAGATCAGAGAAACTTGCCTGGATATCAGCATCAGTTAGCACGCAGCGCCTTGCGACACAGGACTGCTCTACAAATTATTCATCCGAGGGTTCCCAGGGCCGGTGGTGAAACCACTGCGAAGCTACTTCTCTGGGAGAAACTTCCTTGTGAAAGCAGCTCAAAAAGGACAACAAAAGACCCATGCGTGCAGGAGTCCCTCAAGCCTCGGTTGTCGCGTCCATCCTCTACCCACAGACTTTACATTGCGGATACCCCCACAGCCCAACGCCTTTTTCGAGCTGGGCGGGAATAGTAATATCGCCATCTCTCGCCTACATGGCATCCTAAATAAAACAGAAGCGTGGCCAAAAACGACGAATAGCGCTAGATGCAGTCAACACTCACGCCACTGTGTTCACAAAAATGGTAGGGAAACGACTCCCCCCCCCCCCCCCTCAACCGAACACCCACAGTATTGAGCTTCCAGGGAAGGAATTTACAACAGACGAAATAAGTGCAATACCTGGGCGGCAAAATGCGGGGGTTTAGAGTCATAACGACGTATCTACAAAATGCGTGTTTTGAGATAAGGGGAAAAGAAGTTTTTCAACAGTGGAAATACTGTAACTGTTACCACTTAGGTCCACGTAGCCGATAATCGAGATGTTTCAAGATACTTAGTGTGTGTTACGACAGTGGTGAAGCAGATACGTCAAAATGGCGAATTTTGTAGATACGTCGTTATGACTCTAAACCGCAGGACGGACAAGCGCCTCACATGGCAGAAGCTTATTGCTAATCTCCGCCAAAAAGCCAGTGCTATATGCTAATTATGCTTTTCTTCTATATTACAAACAAGCAGCGCCATGTCCACGGCAGTAGGAACCATTTTGTACTGCAACCTCATCCAACCCATTCTAGAGTACGTTTGTCCTGTCGAAAACTCTCATAAAAGGCTAAAAGTAATTCAAAACAGAGCCCTAAAAATGGTCATGTACATTCACGTTTTAAAACCGCCGACCTATTCAGTCACGAGGATACAACAGTCAGAGGAAAGGTTTGCATCTTCTACGTGCAGGCATACCGCTCCCACAACACACTAATCACCGGTCTAGGCCAATACGATCCAAATCAGGTCAGATGCAAAAGACCAAAAATACTTGCTTTGTGCTAGTCACAAAAAAATAATACAAAACACGAAAAATAAAATTTTTTTTAAAAAAGAAGAAAAATAAATAAAATTAAAACCAGCATTTTTGTGTCACACTGTAAATATCACTACGAAGATATACAAAAAATACGAACAAAACAGATCCACCCCGCCAGGAAGTGGGGAAAGTCGTGAGGACAAGACCCTCCACTACACTTGGGCACTTAACGAAAAGCGCCACTGCAGTCTGGAACCGCGAGACCGCTACGGTCGTAGGTTCGAATCCTGCCTCGGGCATGGATGTGTGTGATGTCCTTAGGTTAGTTAGGTTTAACTAGTTCTAAGTTCTAGGGGACTAATGACCTCAGCAGTTGCGTCCCATAGTGCTCAGAGCCATTTGAACTATTTGAAAAGCGCCAAATATTTGTGTAGACGATGGGATTCGGGCAGGCACGCCGGCCACGGATCGAACCCGCCCGGTGGATTGATTAACGGCCAGAGGCGGAGTATTCGCCAGCCAGGTTGTGGTTTTTTAGGTTTCGCACATCCTGTGATCAGCCAGGATGCTTATTTACGTGTCACCTGTCAGAGTCGTATACAGACGTATCAGGTGTCCCGTTATCACTCCAACTGCACACGCCCCACACCATTACAGAGCCTCCACCAGCTTGAACAGTCCCCTGCTCACATGTTTGGTCCATGGATCATGAGGCTGGCTCCAAACCGGTACACGTCCGTCCGCTCCATTGAATTTCAAACGAGGCTCGTTCGACCAGACAACATGTTTTCAGTCATTTACAGTTTAATGTCGGTGTTGACGGGCCCAGGGGACGCGTAAAGCTTCGTGTCGTGCAGTCATCAGGGGTAGACGAGTGGGCCTTCGGCTCCGAAAGGCCATATCGATTATGTTTCGCTGAATGATTCGCACACTGACACTTGCTGATGGCCCAGCATCGAAATCTGGAGCAATTTGTGGAAGGGTTGCACTTTTGTCACGTTGAACGATTCTCTTCAGTCCTCGTTGCTCCCGTACTTGCAGGATCGTTTTCCGGCCGCAGCGATGTCGGAGTTTTGATGTTTTACCGGATTCCTGATATTCACGGTACACCCGTGAAGTGGTCGAACGGGAAAATCCCCAATTCACCGCTATCTCGGAGATGTTGCGTCCAAGGTCCAAACTCACTTAAACCTTGATAACCTACCATTGTAACATAGGTAACCGATCTAAGAGCTGCGACAGACACTTCTTATCTTATACAGAGTGGTCCATTGATAGTGACCCGGCCAAATACCTCACGGAATAAGCATCAAACGAAAAACCTACAAAGAACGAAAAAAACTACAAAGAACGAAAAAAACTACAAAGAACGAAAAAAACTACAGAGAACGAAAAAACCTACAAAGAACGAAAAAACCTACAAAGAACGAAAAAAACCTACAAAGAACGAAAAAAACCTACAAAGAACGAAAAAAACTACGAAGAACGAAAAAAACTACAAAGAACGAAAAAAACTACAAAGAACGAAAAAAACTACAAAGAACGAAAAAAACTACAAAGAACGAAAAAAACTACAAAGAACGAAAAAAACTACAAAGAACGAAAAAAACTACAAAGAACGAAAAAAATTACAAAGAACGAAAAAACTACAAAGAACGAAAAAAACTACAAAGAACGAAACCTCGTCTAGGTTGAAGAGGGAAACCAGATGGCGCTGCCATAGGTCAAACGGATATCAACTGCGTTTTTTAAATAGGAACCCCCATTTTTATTACATATTCGTGTAGTACGTAAAGAAATATGAATGTTTTAGTTGGATCACTTTTTTCCCTTTGTGATAGATGGCGCTGTAATAGTCACAAACGTATACGTACGTGGTATCACGTAACATTCCGCCAGTACGGACGGTATTTGCTTCGTGATACATTACCCGTGTTAAAATGGACCGTTTACCAATTGCGGAAAAGGTCGATATCGTTTTGATGTATAGATATTGTGATCAAAATGCCCAAGGGGCGTGTGCTATGCATGCTGTTCGGTATCCTGGACGACATCATCCACGTGTCCGGACCGTTCGCCGGATAGTTACGTTATTTAAGGAAACAGGAAGTGTTCAGCCACATGTGAAACGTCAACCACGACCTGCAACAAATGATGATGCCCAAGTAGGTGTTCTAGCTGCTGCCGCGGCTAATTCGCACATCAGTAGCAGACAAATTGCGAGAGAATTGGGAATCTCAAAATGGTTCAAATGGCTCTGAGCATTATGGGACTTAACATCTGTGGTCGTCAGTCCCCTAGGACTTAGAACTACTTAAACCTAACTAACCTAAGGACATCACACACATCCATGCCCGAGGCAGGATTCGAACCTGCGACCGTAGCAGTCGCAATCTCAAAAACGTTGGTGTTGAGAATGCTACATCAACATCGATTGCACCCGTGCCATATTTCTATGCACCAGGAATTGCACGGCGACGACTTTGAATGTCGTGTACAGTTCTGCCACTGGGCACAAGAGAAATTGCGGGACGATGACAGATTTTTTGCACGCGTTCTATTTAGCGACGAAGCGTCATTCACCAACAGCGGTAACGTAAACCGGCGTAATATGCACTATTGGGCAACGGAAAATCCACGATGGCTGCGACAAGTGGAACATCAGCGACCTTGGTGGGTTAATGTATGGTGCGGCATTATGGGAAGAAGGATAATTGGCCCCCATTTTATCGATGGCAGTCTAAATGGTGCAATGTATGCTGATTTCCTATGTAATGGTCTACCGATGTTACTTCAAGATGTTTCACTGCATGACAGAATGACGATGTTCTTCCAACATGATGGCTATCCGGCACACAGCTCACGTGCGGTTGAGGCGGTATTGAATAGCATATTTCATGACAATTGGATTGGTCGTCGAAGCACCATATCGTGGCCTGCACGTTCACCGGATCTGACGTTCCCGGATTTCTTTCTGTGGGGAGAGCTGAAGGATATTTGCTATCGTGATCCACCGACAACGGCTGACAACATGCGTCAGCGCATTGTCAATGCACGTGCGAACATTACGGAATGCGAACTACTCGCTGTTGAGAGGAATGTATTGCCAAATGCATTGAGGTTGACGGACATCATTTTGAGCATTTACTGCATTAGTGTGGTATTTACAGGTAATCACGCTGTAACAGCATGCGTTCTCAGAAACGATAAAGTTCACAAAGGTACATGTATCACATTGGAACAACCGAAATACAATGTTCAAACGTACCTACGTTCTGTATTTTAATTTAAAAAATCTACCTGTTACCAACTGTTCGTCTAAAATTGTGAGCCATGTGTTTGTGACTATTACAGCGCCATCTATCACAAAGCGAAAAAAGTGGTCCAACTAAAACATTCATATTTCTTTACGTACTAAATGAATATTTAATAAAAGTTGGGGTTCCTATTTTAAAAAAGCGCAGTTGATATCCATTTGACCTATGGCAGCGCCATCTAGCGGGCCAACCATAGCGCCATCTGGTTTCCCTCTTCAAGCTAGACGAGTTTCGTTCTTTGTAGTTTTTTCGTTTGATGCTTATTTCGTGAGGTTTTTGGCCCGGTCACTATCAATGGACCACCCTGTATAGGCGTTGCCGACCGCAGCGCCGTATTCTGCCTGTACATATATCTGCATTGGAGCAGGAATACCTACACCAGTTCCTTTGGAGTTTCAGTGTATATATTCAGGAAAGTGTATAGACAAGTATATTGTCCTGAATATATTCACTGAAGCGCCAAAAAAAAACTGGTATACGCAATCATACTCGAATACAGAGAGATGTATAAGTTCCATGCCAATTTACCAGTGAGAGAACACATGGCCAAACCCTTCCTGCGGCGGAAAACGAAATGACGGTAAATTCTAACAATGTTGGTCAAAATGGCTTTTGGTTAACAAATGGGGTGAAGATAGTTCTGTTTTTAAATAGAACCGCTCCAAACAGAAGGAACAGTACGTGTATCTGCTACAGAAGTCAGCTAGATAGGCTGGCAACACATTAGATGTGTACAAAACAAGAAACCAGAAAAAAAAATCCCTGGAAGTAATGACCAATACTTTCGTCCAAAATGCGCTGGCCCGGTAGCTCCTATCAAAATTCCCCAATTTATTTGAAATATATCTACGATTTACGTACAATAAAAGCCGCGGTTAAGTAGCACATAGAAGTGAAAAAGTTATATATATCAGTGAAGTGAAAACGCGTAACTTTTCCGTTCCTTAAGTTGCAGTCTTAATAGAATCACGAATCTTCAAGCAAAAGTAACAAGTTAAGTTTTCGACAGTGGAACGGCCAAACAAGCAAAAACCTCCTTGCGCGACGACGTGTGGATCCAATATGCCGCGGCACACAAATAGCCTTGCGCGGCTACCCGTAGTCCGAAATATACAACGATACGAGCGACGTATACGGTTGGCCGTTGCCGCACCGCACAAAGAAATGGCCAGTTGACTGCCTATGTCTAAAGGAAATAAAAACGCTCTTACCTTATAAACTACACACGCCAATGATGAAACAACTTCTTTTAATTAAAGTTGATTATTTTTGTGCTTTTCAGTGCGTTGAATCTTGACTCGATGACAAAACAGCCGTATCACCCACTTTTTTCCAATTAACTCTAGGTATTTAGACAGGCATAGCGACTATAATTATACATCTTTCATTTACCATTTAAATTAATGATAATGGGGAGTTGAAATCTCGGTGGCAATGGTTGCGCTATTTGGTATATACCAGTAAACCACCCCACCCCCGTTTCTTTAAAGAATCGAACACCCATGCATACAACGCCAGATCTCCCGGACCATGTGTCGTACAGTGATATAATTTTCCAGGTACATTCACTGATATGTGTGATCATTGTCGGCAAATTGTGATGCGAATAAAGTTGGCACTGTAGGAGTAACAAACTGAAACGCTCGTTGCTGCAGTTTTACTCTATGGACAGCGAAAATATTTTATGCTAAAACTTTTTTCCTTTCATTATTTTGTGGATGGTGTCTGCGACAATTCCCACTGCAGTCTGGTATTTTCGTACGCACATGTCAAACATATTTCACTTGAATGAAATTTTCACTCTACAGCGGAGTGTGCGCTGATATGAAACTTCCTGGCAGATTAAAACTGTGTGCCGGACCGAGACTCGAACTCGGGACCTTTGCCTTACGCGGGCAAGTGCTCTACCAACTGAGGTACCCAAGCACGACTCACGGCCCGTCCCCACAGCTAGAAACATCCCCCAGACTGAGGCTAAGCCATGTCCCCACAGTATCCTTTCTTTCAGGAGTGCTAGTTCTGCAAGGTTCGCAGGAGAGCTTCTGTAAAGTTTGGAAGGTAGGAGACGAGATACTGGCAGAAGTAAAGCTGTGTCTCACAATTGAACAGAAGGAACGCCGAAGAATGATTTGTTCTGACATCCTGGAAAACATTGAAAGTGATCCCACCTTCTTACAAAATGTTATTACTTGCGATGAATCGTGGTTTTTTACTTACGATCCCGAAACTAAACGCCAATCGATGCATTGGAAAACTGGTTCTCCACGACAAAAAAAAGCACGAATGTCAAAATCGAAATTCAAGGCAATGATGATTGTTTTTTTTGACATCAAAGGGATTGTGCACATTGATTGGGTACCAGAGGGACAAACAGTGAATCAGCATTACTACATTAGCGTCCTGGCTACCCTACGTGAGCGAGTACGGAGAAAACGGAACGATTTGTGGAGAAAAAAGTCATGGATCCTTCACCAAGACAATGCCCCAGCTCACAGTGCGTTGTCAGTGAAGACGTTTTTGGCAGAACACAACATTCCCATCTTAGATCATCCACCCTACTCACCTGATTTGGCCCCTGTGACTTTTTTCTTTTCCCTAAAGTCAAGTCAGCTTTGAAAGGAACTAGATTTGAGACTGTTGAAGCAGTAAAAGAAAAAGCGACGGAAGTAATGTATGGACTTACCGAAAATGATCTGCAGCATTGCTATGAACAGTGGAAAATTCGTATGGAGCGGTGTAGAGACCGAGGAGGAGAGTACATTGAAGGAGATAACATGAAATTGTAAATAAATGTTTTCTCCAGCATCAGTCCGGTTTTTTTCTAGCCGCACCTCGTATACACTGAAGCGCCAAAGAAACTGGTATAGGCATGCAGAGATAGGTAAACAGGTAGAATTCGGCGCTGCGGTCGGCAATGCCTATACAAGACAAGTGTCTGGCGCAGTTGTTAGATCGGTTACTGCTGCTGCAATGGCAGGTTATCAAGATTTAAGTGAGCTTGAACGTGGTGTTACAGTAGGCGCATGAGCGATGGGACACAGCATCTCCGACGTACCGACGAAGTGGGGATTTTCCCGTATGACCACTTCACGAGTGTACCTTGAATGTCAGGAATCCGGTAAAACATTAAATCTCCGGCATCGCTGCGGCCGGAAAAGGATCCTGCACGAACGGGACCAACGTGACAGAAGAGCAACCCTTCCGTAAACTGCCGCAGATTTCAATGGTGGGTCATCAACAAGTGTCAGTGTGCGAATCATTAAAGGAAACATCATCGATATGAGCTTTCGCAGCCGAAGGCCCACCCGTGTACCCTTGATGACTGCACGGCACAAAGCTTTACGCCTCGCCTGGACCCATCAACAATGGGCTGTTGATGACTGGAAACATGTTGCCTGGTAGGACGAGTCTCGATTCCAGCTGTGTGGAGCGGATGTATGTGTGCGGGTATGGAGACAACCTCATGGATCCATGGACCCTGTATATCAGCAGGAACTGTTCAAGCTGCTGGAGGCGTGTGCAATTGGAGTTATAAGGGACCCTTGATACGCTAGACACTACTCTGACAGGTGATACGCACCGGAGCATCCTGTATGATCTCCTGCAGCCATTCATGTCCATTATGCATTCCGACAGACTCGGGAATTCCAGCAGGACAATGCGACACATCACACGTCCATAATTGCTCCGGGAACGCGCTACTGTGTTAAAACATTTCCGCTGACCACCAAACTCCCCATACATGAACACTAGTGAGCATATCTGGGATACCTTGCAACGTGCTGTTGAGAAGAGATCTCCACCCCCTCGTACTCTTACGGATTTATGGACACCCCTGCAGGATTCGGGGTGTCAATTCCCTTCACAACTTCGGACATTAGGCGAGTCCGCGTCACGTCTAGTTGCGGCACTTCTGCGTGCTAGCGGGGGCCCTACACGATATTAGGCAGGTGTACCACTTTCTTTCGCTCTTAGGCGTGTAATTTTCCACACCTCTTCCTAAACCACTAGACCGATTTCAAACAAACTTACAACAGATATCACTCTTCGTGAGGGTATTTTTGTACCGTCGTCAAAAGTACCAGCAAACGCGTGTTTTTCTCACCAGACGCGTTTCGCTTTATTGAAGTAAAGCATCATCAGTTGTCTGTAATTAAAGATATTTACAATATGATTTTTTTTCTAGATCGAAAAACATTTCGTTTACTTCTCTTGCGAGGAAAACACCCATTCCCTTGTAGTTGTAATGATGGAACGAAAAAACCTTCAGGAACTGTATAGCAACTACGGACAATATGGCCATGCAAATGAAGAATTTATATCTCTTATTGTGTGGAGAATGTCACTGTGGCGGTGAGAACTACCCCCACCTATCGAAGGGATGGGGGTGGAAAAGCACTGTAGCCCATGACGCGCAAAACATTGTACAGATGCCATACATATAGCATTTTGACGAGAAACTCTTAAGTTTTTTTTTTCTTTTTTACAAACATTCGATATGCAAAACATGAGTGACCCGGTAGACGTGAATAAGGTAATCGAATTCTTGCCATACCCGTCCCAGCATGGCATCGTAGACTGTGGCAGTCGCTTCCCGTATTCTCTCCCGGAGCTCTGCTACATCACGTGGTAGAGGCAGTACATACAACAGATCTTTAATGTATCCCCACAGAAAATCGTCACACGGAGTGAGATCTGGTGATCGGGGAGGCATTTCATGAAACAGTTCGCTCCGCACCTGAACTCGCCATGTTTGCGACTAGCGCTGACTACCGGCAAATTACCAAACTTCACTATGGCGATATACATGAAAAAACCTTTCAGGGTTTCTCTTCAAAATGACATATGTATGATATCTGCACAATGTTTGATTCTTGTGCAATAAATAACTGAAAGTTTACTACATTTTCGCCGTTCACGCAGTACAACTGCCGCATGAGGCATGACATTTTGATTTATTACTTCTTTACTACCATCTGTATTCGTAACACGTTTCGGAGGCAACATCCACATATACATACAAAATTATATCAGTCTGCAGCACATAGTTAAGATGTCATAAATTCCGGCTTGGAGTGCGATAAGATAAAACTCTCGGTCACCTTTTGTTTTCCTGAAGGGAACGCTAACCAGTGCTCGGTAAGTGCTGAATGTTGTTATACCCGTTCTTTTGCCGTTTTTGCAACATGAAGTTGTTTGTTCCTCCAACACGATAACGCTCGCCCACAGACTGCCCGTGAAACTCAATGTGCTCCGTAAGGCGTGCAGCAACTTCCCTGGCCAGCACAATTTCCGGACTTGGCTCCAGTCGAGCACATGTGGGATACGATGGGAGGAGAAGTGACTCGCGCAATTCGTCAACCAACAACTCTTACAGAACTACCTGAACATGTCGGACAGTCTTAGTATAACGTAGCACATGGTAGTGTTCGCCATCTATACGAGCGACTGGACGCCAGAGTCAGCGTCTGCATTGCCGCCGTATTACGAGAGCAGTTCAATAAGTAATGCAACACTTTTTTTTTCTCAGCCACTTTTGGTTGAAAAAACCGGAAATTTCTTGTGGAATATTTTCAAATATTCCCGCTTCGTCTCGTATAGTTTCATTGACTTCCGACAGGTGGCAGCGCTGTACGGAGCTGTTAAAATGGCGTCTGTAACGGATGTGCGTTGCAAACAAGGGGCAGTGATCGAGTTTCTTTTGGCGGAAAACCAGGGCATCTCAGATATTCATAGGCGCTTGCAGAATGTCTACGGTGATCTGGCACTGGACAAAAGCACGGTGAGTCGTTGGGCAAAGCGTGTGTCATCATCGCCGCAAGGTCAAGCAAGACTGTCTGATCTCCCGCGTGCGGGCCGGCCGTGCACAGCTGTGACTCCTGCAATGGCGGAGCGTGCGAACACACTCGTTCGAGATGATCGACGGATCACCATCAAACAACTCAGGGCTCAACTTCACATCTCTGTTGGTAGTGCTGTCACAATTGTTCACCAGTTGGGATATTCAAAGGTTTGTTCCCGCTGGGTCCCTCGTTGTCTAACCGAACACCATAAAGAGCAAAGGAGAACCATCTGTGCGGAATTGCTTGCTCGTCATGTGGCTGAGGGTGACAATTTCTCGTCAAAGATTGTTACAGGCGATGAAACATGGGTTAATCACTTCGAACCTGAAACAAAACGGCAATCAATGGAGTGGCGCCACACCCACTCCCCTACCAAGAAAAAGTTTAAAGCCATACCCTCAGCCGGTAAAGTCATGGTTACAGTCTTCTGGGACGCTGAAGGGGTTATTCTGTTCGATGTCCTTCCCCATGGTCAAACGATCAACTCTGAAGTGTATTGTGCTACTCTCCAGAAATTGAAGAAACGACTTCAGCGTGTTCGTAGGCACAAAAATCTGAACGAACTTCTCCTTCTTCATGACAACGCAAGACCTCACACAAGTCTTCGCACCCGAGAGGAGCTCACAAAACTGCAGTGGACTGTTCTTCCTCATGCACCCTACAGCCCCGATCTCGCACCGTCGGATTTCCACATGTTTGACCCAATGAAGGACGCAATCCGTGGGAGGCACTACGCGGATGATGATGAAGTTATTGATGCAGTACGACGTTGGCTCCGACATCGACCAGTGGAATGGTACCATGCATGCACGCAGGCCCTCATTTCAAGGTGGCGTAAGGCCGTAGCATTGAATGGAGATTACGTTGAAAAATAGTGTTGTGTATCTAAAAGATTGGGGAATAACCTGGTGTATTTCAATGCTGAATAAAACAACCCCTGTTTCAGAAAAAAAATGTGTTGCATTACTTATTGAACTGCCCTCGTATTACGGGTCTCAACATGGGTAGATACCTCGAACTGACCGCTTGTGCTACTGATCTGTAAATGTACTCATTTCATGTGCTCCATATGAACTGTTACGACAAATTTTGAGTAAACTTAAAATCTCTAAAAGGGTCTATTATTTTTTTTACCGTAAGCGAATATCAAAGTAATTGTACTCAGCAACCTAATGTTGATCTCTGATTTTTAACCAGAACTCTATGCATTGCCCCGTAAACAAAATTACCACCACGTCAGTCTTCCAGCCACTGATAATAACAGGTACCTGTCAGGAGCTGGAATTGGTGGCTAGTAATTACGTAAAACGTACGTTCATACTGTCAAATTAAATGACTTTATTCAAATTCGATGTGTTTTACTTATTATTTGGTTTTTATTGCGTTAGTGCATAAGTTCGTAGCGTTTTTGTTTTGTACGTTGGTATTCCAGTCGCTAAGGGTTTATTTATTAATAGGCAATTTTTAAATGTAATTCACTATTTGAGGTTACATATTGTCACTTGGAGATAGATGGTTGTTTAGTTGGTTAGTTTGGGGAAAGGACCTTGCCTAGTCGGCAGTGTTTTTTGAACCTTTCACATTGCATGCAAATGTCACACGATGGTGAAATGATCACAGTTCATCGCCTTTGCCACTTCTCAGGTACACTAACGTGGATCATTATGGATTGAGGCACTTAAATGATCTTCGTCAAACCCAAAAGGTATTCCTGAACTTGGAGAGTCACTGATGTCAAAACGATCCTTTTATGGCATTATACCCATTATATGTCCCTGATGTTTCCGGCTGCTTCCTTTGCCGAAGTCAAACAGAAGAGAATGTCGGAAATGTTCAGATTTCTCCACTTGGCACTCCAGTTTCTACGATCCCATCTCTGTTCACAATCTCCAAATGACCGAGTGAGAGGGTGCAGTGGTTTGCACACTGAACTCACATTCGGGCGGACGACGGTTAAAAACCACATCCAGCCACCCTGATTTAGGTTTCCGTGGTTTCCCTAAATCGCTCCATGCAAATGCTGGGAAGGTTCCTTTGAAAGGGCATGACAGACTTCCTTCCCCATCCTTCCCAAATCCAATGGGACTAATGGCCTTGCTGATTTATCCCTTCCCCCGATGATGATAATGAGGTCCCATACTCCGAGGAGCATAGGGAACGATGCGGGAGACCCACACCGCCGACTAGGCAAGGTCCTTTCCCCAAACTAATCAACTAAACAACCGTCTATCTCCAAGAGACAATATGTAACCTCAAATAGTGAATTACATTTAAAAATTGACTATTGATAAATAAACCCTTAGCGACTGGAATACCAACGTACAAAACAAAAACGCTACGAACTTATGCACTAACGCAATAAAAACCAAATAATAAGTAAAACACATCGAATTTGAATAAATTCATTTTATTTGACAGTATGAACATATGTTTTACGTAATTACTAGCCACCAAATCCAGCTCCTGACAGGTAGCTGCAATTATCAATGGCCAGATGAGTGACGACGTGGTAATTTTGTTTACAGGGCAATGCATAGAGTTCTGATAAAAAATCAGAGAACAACATTAGGTTGCCACAGTATTCATCTGATCGTGCACCCTCAAATTTTCACCTTTTCCATTCTCTATCGAACAACCTTCATGGAACTTCCCTTCCGGATGAAAATGTGCTATAAACATCGGTGGACAAGTTGTTCTACAGTCGCGGAATCTAAAAAGTTACCCTAGTGTCGGCAGATTGTTGTAAATAACGAAGGAGAATATATTATTGATGACTGAAGTCTCTGTTATGTGTATCTGTTGTGTTTAATAAACATATGGAAAAATGCTACAATATTATGTGCCAAACCAATAGTTAAGACTCCTGTGACAAAAAGTGTATACAATAGAAAAAAAGCTGAAGCCAGATATGGATTCTATCGTTGGGCTGTTTTATCAGATAAACTGAAGCCATGAAATGAAAATTCCCGTTAACAACATGACAAGTACTAATGTTCATAGTTAACAGATCTCTGTTCTTACTTATTCTTTGGTAATTAACAAAGTAATAAAGTAAATATTATGTGCAACAACAACTGCTTAGAACAACTTCCTTTTTTCCCCTAGTCCCACTAGTGGAAGCACAATGGGCTGTTGTTGGGTTTCATTCTTTTCAATCAGATATGCCAAAGGATGAACAGAGAAGCAGCACCTGTTTTGTTTGTTTTCAGTTTTCAAAAATTAGCATTTTCCTGTTAATTTAGTTATATATGTTCAGTTTTCCTCCAGTAAATGAACACTACATAGCAGTTTCATGATAATTGCACTGTTTTATATGGGGTCTATTTCTGGTCCAAAACTGGGCCATTATAAACAAATTCACCACAGGAAATTCAAATCTGCAAACAGAACTACTTTGCCAGGCCTATTTTTGAATACAGTTCAGAGGACTGGAAACTTTTGCACACATGTGAAAAACAAGTTTAAAGTATTTTTAGCTCCACACTGCTCTCTCAGATGTGTACACCGACATTGGTAAGGAGAGTGAGTATGTTTTCAGAAGTACACACAAACATGCATATTTCCTTTGCAAGTGGGATATTCATGGCCGAAAATCTTACTGTGCGATTAAGAAATGGTTTGAGATGAGGTCGGAAATGGAGCCATAAAATGTGCATCTTGAATGTCTGGTATCTCATGTGGTGAAACTACTTCCACCACTTTACACTGAACTTGGTCTAATGAAAGACATGATATGGGTCCAACAGACAGAGGATGTGCACATGTAGCCAACACAGCCTTCCTTTTGGCTGGAAAGACAAAGGAAGGTGACTTGTGAACCTGTAAATAAAGGAGCTTCAGAAAGATACATATTTTGAAGTATGATAGAATACAAAATGGAAGAAAGAAAATGCACAGGTATCTAAGGTGCAACATGTCTCTAAAGGCACATGATTCATGATGTATCGCGCAAGATTCAATTAAGACATCATTTTCTTTGAACCTGAGTAGTACACAGTTGTTAAAAAATTTTTAAATTGTTTCCATGTCATTACTTTTTAGTTTATTTTAGTCGTAGAGTGCAATATCATTTTAGACCATTTTCAGCTGACTAGATACAGTTGCTAGCTGAACTCGAAATATTGCGGGTTATCTAACACCTAATAAACATATTTAGTTACATGAAAATAGTGCGAGACCAAAATTGCATAACCATACAAAGATAAACTATGAATTAACAGTTACAGTTGGCTTGGAAACATTTAAAAAATAGGGAAATACAAAACATTCAAATTATCTGCCAATATAGGACGTACCCAAAAGGGATAATGCCAGCCAGGTTGCCAAAATAGCATGTAACAGGTGTGCCTCTTTTTTTCTCCTAATATAACAAAGTGTTTCCAGGATGAACAGCTGCATTCAATGGGCACAGTATTTCAGCAAACAATGAAGTTGCCGTCACTAAAGACGATGAACGCTGATGGGCAAGCATAGTGCATTTATCTATACAATCCTCCAAATTTGTTTCCTGTGGCAGTTACAGACTCAGCAGATAAGTAAAGTAGTTGTTATCACTGTGCAACAACAGTGAACTTCAATATTTCAAAGCAAGTGACGAGGCAACCACGTGTTTCCTTCCATACACCTTATGGTTGCTTGTGAAGTATTAATGTTGTTTTGTTTCACAAGGCATTCCTGTTGTTGCATGGAAACAAATGTCTCTGACCATAGTCAAAGGACAAAGGCACAATAAATACCAACCTGATTAACAAGAAATACTTACATAATACCACAATGGGCACAATATTAGGGTCATTCCAAAACTAATGCACCCAATTTACTTTCATGGAAATAACAAAAACAGGAAACACAATTGCAAAGCTGGCTAGACTACAAGAAATACAATGGAAAGGGCAAGGAATGACTGCATTGGAAAATCATATACTGATGTGTAGTGAAGGTGATAAGACCATTACATTACAGACTTTCTTATATGTAGGCCAATGAAGGGAAATGTAATTAGTACCAATGCAATTAGTGATAGGTTGTGTTCTTTGAGATTTAGGGCAAATGTTTTTAATGTGGTGTGCGTACTGTAAGACCTTTGGTACACACACCATCAGATTATTTGACTTGTCGCTCTAATGAAGTAGGCGGGTGTCAGCAATATGTCTCGTGGTCTTATCATGGCGTGTTTATCTTCTGCCGTTAGGTCAGACGATAGAAATGCCGCTTGCACGCTTAGAGTAGCAGATTGACGGTGACCAACTTTAAACAGAACTTGATTAATTTTCACACACATTTATTAAAATAATAACAAGCATAAAAATAACTTAACTTGGTTCTGGATGCTATTTACAATTGACAATCTGAAGTTCGTTTGGTCTGGGTACATTAATCTTATTCTCACATATCTCTGATACTTGACAAAGTGTCTATACATTTATCTTCATGGCTATGTACAGGAATACGATAATTTTATTAGGTGCAGACTGAAACTTGACTATAGACTGGTACAGACAAATGCAGACTGACTAATCGGAGGTCTGTACACTCGTTATAATACCTTGCGCGTTCAGGTATCACTGCGCGAGTGTGATCCGTGAGGAGAAAAGGTTCTACGTTAGCAGCAATCTCATTGGCTGCGTTAAATATTAATACGCGGATCGGCGGAAGCAGAATTTGGTCTGTCTCTAAGACAGCGCCATCTCGTAGTGCGGAGACGGACGAGCGCTATGCCTGCGCTGTTGTGCTTAGCGGGGCCCGCTCTAGTGGGAAAGTTGTGTATGCGCTGACTACGGGGAACTATGTACACAACACTATGGTGTGTGTCTATGCTCCTATGGAGGATGCAGATGAAGGTGAGAAGGATGCATTTTACTCCAAACTGGAGGAGGAAGTCAGCAAAGTACAAAGGCATGACGTGAAAATAATTTGAATGCAGAAACAGGAAAAGAAGAAGTATATAAAAAGCCTGCATGAGGACAGTCATGTTAACATGCTAAGGCTGATAAGACTTCCTCAGCGGGAAGGAGATGATGATGAAAAACACACGGCATCAGGTGAAGGATATTAACAAGTGCACTTGGGCATTACCAGGCGGAGTTACAAAAAAACCAAATGGACTATGTAATTATAGATAAACAGCATGCATCAGATATTACAGAAGTTAGTAGCTGTAGAGGGGCAAATGGAGACACAGATCATAACTTAGAGCATACCAGATACAAGCAGAACACAGATATGGCAAGACACAAGCGAGTGGGGGAAAGCAAAACACAATATAGTAGTTTCCAATAGAAATGTAGGAACAATATAAGAAGAAAGTAGAAGAGATTCTTGAGACAAAAAAGACGGAAGGGAACAAATGGGATTTGGAAACTAAATTGGAGATACCATAAATGGCCATCAGTGCAGGAATGGAGAATTACTGTGGAGGGTAAAATACAAAACAGAGAAATGGTTCAATGCGGAGTGTTCACTGGTAATTCAAAGGAGACATGAAGGAAGACAAAGAATGCTGCACAGGGGAAAAAAAAGACTAGGGGTGGAAGACTACACAGGGATGTGTGATAGGACCACTATTATTTTCTATATACACAAACGATTTGGTGAACAGAAGGGCAGCAATCTGCAGTTGTTTGCTGATGTTATGGTGTATGGGAAGATGTCAAAGTTGAGTGACTGAAGGAGAATACGAGATAACTTAGACAAAATTTCTAGTTGGTGTAATGAATGGCAGCAGACTCCAAACACAGAAAAATGTATGTTAAACACAGATCAGTTGGAAAAACAAATCTGTAATGTTCAGATGCATCATTAGTACGGTCCTGCTTGAGTCACTCATGTCAATTAAATATAACACTGCAAAGTGATATGAAATGGAACAAACATTTGAGGACTGTAGTAGGGAAGGAGAACGGTGGACTTCGGCTTATTGTGAGAATTTTAGGAAAATGTGGTTCTCTGTAAAGGAGATCGCATACTGGATGCTAGTGCAACCTATTCTTTAGTACTGCTTGAGTATACGCATGGTCAGAGTAAAGGAAGACATCAAAGCAATTCAGAAGCTTGCTGCTAGATTTGTTACCCGTAGGTTCGAACAACATGCAAGTGTTACCAAAATAACAAGTGCTACTGAAATAATTTGGGAACTCAAATGGGAATCCTAGGATGGAACGCAATGTTTTTTCAAGGAAAACTACCTAGAAAATTTAGAGAACTGGCATTTGAAGCTGACTGCAGAATGATTCTACTGCCACCAACATACATATTGCCTATGGTCCATGAAGATATGATCATAAATGGTAGAGGAAAGGAAGTGATTAGCAGTGATACAGGGTACACCACACACTGTACTGTGGCTTGCGCAATACGTATGTAGATATAAACGCAGAAGAGGAGCAGAGTGCATAAGTTATGCTAGGTGAAGAAGAAGCAGCATGCAAGTAGGAAGAGAGCAGTTGGACAAAATGAGGAACAATAATGAGATACAGAAGTTCTGAAAAAGAACTAGAGAAATAAAGAGAGCATTACAACTAAGAGCAGTCTTCTATAAGGATAAAAGTGGAAATGTAACTGGAGATATAAAAACAACACTTTCGGAAGATAACAACAGTATTTTATTGTTAGAATAAGTGAAGAATGGGACAAAAACTTAAGGAATAATATAGCAGCAGGAGAAAATTGCATAATGACCAAATTATGAAAATCTGGAGGAAGGAAGATGGAGATGACTATTATGAAAGAATAAAAGAAATATGCGTAATGATAGAAACACCCAGGAAATGGGAATAATATTCCCATTACATAAGAAAAGTGATAAGTCAGACCGCAGCAATTACCTCGGTCATAATCTGCTGATCATCATGGGTGTGTTTATCAAGATGCTCTCTTAGGTAACATGTATATGTTGTTTAATAAGATTTTAACCTCTGGGCTAGAATGCCAGGACATTGACCCAGCAATTTTCGACAATTCCCACCTGATAATCAGTGGGATCTAAATCACACACACTTGGTGAAAACAGAGGTTGCATAACCTCTATTCTAATACATTTCAGACAATATTCTGCTGTGTGCATAATTCCTCGGTCATAATCTGCCGATCATCATGGGTGTGTTATCAAGATGCTCTCTTAGGTAACATGTATATGTTGTTTAATAAGATTTTAACCTCTGGGCTAGAATGCCAGGAGAAAAGGACACAGAGCAATTATCAGGCTGCATATAGGAGAAATAGATCCACAATGGCCCAGATATATTCAGTGAGACAAGTGCTGGAAAAATTTTATGAACATGATGAACAAGTGTATCAGTTGTACGTTGGTTTTTAACAAGCACACAACAGCTAGATAGGGATAGGATTCTTCAAAGAATGAACAATTTTAGAATCCCACTAAAATTTGTGAGTTCAAGATAGAAACAGCCAAAGTAACAAAATTCGCTTTTTATTTAATTGATGACTACTTTCAGGTTACCTGAACCCATTTTCGCATCATACTGACACACAACACTGAATTTTCTGCGACAACATATAAACCATGTATAATCTTGACATGGATTATATGCTATTGCGGAAAATACTGTTTTGTCTGTCTGAATGGTTTGAAAATGGATACAAGTAAACCAAAACTAGTCAACAATTAAATAAAAAGTGAATCTTGTAATTTCATCTCTTTCTGTGTTGAACTGGTTAACACAAGTCACTGCCCTGCAATTAATCCATGCTGGAAACCCACAACATTAGTGAGGTTGGCGGAAATGACAATGAAAGCAACAGGTCAGAATAGGACACGAGTTGTCAGGACAGTTCTGGTACGGGAGAGGGCTGCGGCACTGAGATACGATCTCCACGCTACTCTTTAACTTAACACTAGAGAAGACAGTTTGCCAAATTCCAACAAACCCAAAGGAAACAATATTTAACTGTCTAATCCAGGAGACAGCATACACAGATCACATAGTATTAACTGCAAGGAATGTCAGAGCTCTGAATAATAATTATACTGCATTAGGAGTGGTGTAGAAGTTAACAGTGGAAGCGAATATAGGCAAAACAGAGTATATGATGGTAGGGAAAGAGTGGGGACTTCAATAATAATAGATGGGAAAGAATATCAAAAAGTGGAAGAGTTTAAATATATAAGTTTGATAATAACAGAAGATGATAGGACAGTTTTAGAAATTAAAGAAAAGATAGCAAGTGAAAAATGATGCTATTATTCCTTGCAGAATAAGCTCAAGTCCAGAAATGTTAGTAGAAATACCGAACATATATTTTTTTCAACTACATTAAGACCTATAGCAACGTATGGATTGGAAGGCTGTGTGATGACTAAAAAAGGCAGACTGATGGTTTTTGAGATGAGAAGGGAGATTTTAAGAGATATTTGGGGCAGTGAGAGAGGAAGAAAACTGGAGAATAGGGACAAATGCAAACTACAAACACTTTTTGGACAGATGAATACTGCAGTGAAATCAGGCAAGAGAATGCTGTAAACTTAGCATGTTAAGCAAGTGTTTACAGGAAAGCCTGAGGGGAGAAGGAGAAGACGGACGCCCAGAAAATAGTGGCTTGAAGATATGGATGAGGACCTCAGAGCAATGGGAGTCAAGAATTGGAGCAGGAAAGCAATGGAGAGAGAACAATGGAGGGAGGCAGGTGACAAAGGAGACCATGGTTCTACAAGGATTGTAGCATCAACCAGTAAGTAAGTTCCATAGCTGCGAAGCTCTTGGGGGCCTGGTGTTATGTTGTTCGTGTAAGTTTGTCGAGTTTGTCTCCTCCTCTGGCCTGACTCAGGAAATCTGGGTTTCCAGACTGGTCAGTGTTGTATTGTAGCATTCTGAACTGAGTTGCTTCAAGACATCCGAAAGAATCACATCTCATCTGTCCCAGAACACTGCACATTGTTTTGCCTGCACATGGATGTGTCTTCAAACTCCTCCTAATTCCTAAATTTGCTAGTAACCACACCATGGTTCATCTTTTAGATTCTGTACGTGGTGACATGTTTCATCTCTGGTGGTGATTGTACTCAGAAAATTTTCACATTCAGCCTCATATTGACCCAGCAATTTTCGACAACTCCCACCTGATAATCAGTGGGATCTAAATCACACACACTTGGTGAAAACAGAGGTTGCATAACCTCTATTCTAATACATTTCAGATAATATTCTGCTGTGTGCATAATTCCTCGGTCATAATCTGCTGATCATCATGGGTGTGTTTATCAAGATGCTGTTCATTACAAGTGAGCAACTGAGCAGGGACAACCAGATTGTGTCTAGTTAGTATCAAGTCACTCACCCATAAACACACCACCAAAGAGAACCACCAACCGCAACAATTCACCACCTATAAACATGCCACACACGCAAACTAAACCAAAAACACGACCTAACACACAACACATAAAACAAACCACCAGAGAGCACCACCCATCACATCAAAATGACACATACAAACCCGCCACTCTCACAAACTAAATTCCGCGCCGTCATGACATCACACACCACAACAGCCTTACGTCACGGGTAAAAGCAGACAGGTGGGATCAGACGCTTCGGTCGACCCAGGATCAGTTATCACACAGAAACCAAAGGCCAAAAATGGCAAAAGAGAGCACTGTGTTTAACTGGATTGTACATTCTCCCAGACCAACTTGATAGTCGATCTCTTGTTCCTGCCAGAGGTTCTGCCGGACATGCTAAATGATCATGCCTACTTGTCGCCGCATTCGATTTCAGCACAGTGTAGCTCCATACTTTTCAGCAGACAAGTGAGGGCACATCTGCTGGCAACCTCCCCCCTTTCCCCCTGTTGGACTGGTCACGGTGGGCCAGCCCCATGGCCACCCCAATCACCTGATCTGTCTCCAATTCTTTCCTGGGGAGTATCTTAAGTGCCCTGTACATGAAACACATGTTACACCACCAGAGGACCTAGTGGGCAGGATTGTTTACAGCAGCAAAACGTCTTCGAGATACATCAGGTATCTCTGAGAGGGTGTGCCGTTCACGCAGATTCGATGACAGGTGTTGTCTCGATACATCTGAACTAAACTTTGAGCACCTCCTGCAGTGGACATCCATTTGTAGCATATGATGAAATAAACTTGGCCCCTGGTTCCTAGGTGATTACTGGCCTCTGTTGTATGCCCGATGTGCCATATTGATTTGTAAACACTCATTTGAATCTCCCTATATATACAGGACGCTTTACTAATATGATGTAACCAACACCTGACTCTTTCCACACCCACAAGGATATCTCTCTAAAATGAACTATGTAACATTTTTCTTATCACTCCGGGTAGAAGGTCTACATAATCCCTGAAAATGATAGAAGTTTCTCATATTGAGAAAATGGAGTGTCTATATTTAACTTGAAAAACTTTTTGTAGACTAGATCACATTAATTAATATTTATTATAAAAGAAATACCATGTGCACACACACCCATACAAATGAACATTATAGTGTTTGTGGTGCATATTTTGTATCAAGATTTTTTTTTTCTCCTCCATTCACGCATTCAACAAGAGAAATACATTTGAAAAGTCCAAGCAAAGTCCAAGAGATGGTACGACCGGCGCATATCGAGGTCATGTTTAGTTAGTAGAATCTTTGGAAAGAACGCACACCAACTTTCAGCCATATTGGTCTATTTCTTTGTGTTTGGCATTCGTGTGAATCAAGGAAGTTGAGTGATTGTTAAAAAATGGATGAAGAAGAATTTTGTGTGGTGATTAAACATTGCTTTATGAAAGGCAAAACGCTTCAGGAGACTAAAGAGAAGCTTGGTAAACATTATGGTGACTCTGCACCTTCGATTAGAACAGTTTATAATCATCATCATCATCATCATCATCATCATCATCATCATTTAAGACTGATTACGCCTTTCAGCATTCAGCCTGGAGCATAGCCCCCCTTATAAAATTCTTCCACGATCCCCTATTCAGTGCTAACATTGGTGCCTCTTCCGACGTTAAGCCTATTCCTTCAAAATCATTCTTAACCAAATCCAGGTACCTTCTCCTTGGTCTACCCCAACTACTCCTACCCTCTCCTGCTGAACCCATGAGCCTCTTGGGTAACCTTGCTTCTCCCATGCGTGTAACATGACCCCACCATCTAAGCCTGTTTGCCCTGACTGCTACATCTATAAAGTTCATTCCCAGTTTTTCTTTGATTTCCTCATTGTGAACACCCTCCTGCCATTGTTCACATCTACTAGTACCTGCAATCATCCTAGCTATTTTCATATCTGTAACCTCAACCTTATTGATAAGGTAACCTGAAACCACCCAGCTTTCGCTCCCATACAACAAAGTTGGTCGAAAGATTGAATGGTGCACAGATAACTTAGTCTTGGTACTGAGTTCCTTCTTGCAGAAGAGAGTAGATCGTAGCTGAGCACTCACTGCATTAGCTTTACTACACCTCACTTCCAGTTCTTTCACTATGTTGCCATCCTGTGAGAATATGTATCCTAAGTACTTGAATCCGTCCACCTGTTCTAACTTTGTTCCTCCTATTTGGCACTCAATCTGTTTATATCTCTTTCCAAATGACATTACTTTCGCTTTGGAGATGCTAATCTTCATACCATAGTCCTTACATTTCTGATCTAGCTCTGAAATATTACTTTGCAAACTTTCAATCAAATCTGCCATCACAACTAAGTCATCCGCATATGCGAGACTGCTTATTTTGTGTTCACATCTCTTACTTAATCTCACCTAGCCAGTCTATTGTTTTCAACATATGATCCATAAATAATATCAACAACAGTGGAGACAGGTTGCAGCCTTGTCTTACCCCTCAAACTACTCTGAACCATGAACTCAATCTACCGTCAACTCTAACTGCTGCCTGACTATCTGTGTAAAGGCCTTTAATTGCTTGCAAAAGTTTGCCTCTTGTTTCATAATCTCGTAGAACAGACAACAACTTCCTCCTAGGAACCCGGTCATATGCCTTTCCTAGATCTATAAAGCATAGATACAATTCCCTGTTCCACTCGTACCACTTCTCCATCATTTGCCGTAAGCTAAAGATCTGGTCCTGGCAATCTCTAAGAGGCCTAAACCCACACTGATTTTCATCCAATTTGTCCTCAACTAATACTCGCACTTTTCTTTCAACAATACCTCAGAAGATTTTACCCACAATGCTGATTAAAGTGATAGCTCTGTTGTTGTCACAATCTTTTCTGTTCCATGTTTAAAGATTGGTGTGATTACTGCTTTCGAACAGTCTGATGGAACCTGTCCCGACTCCCACGCCATTTCAATTATCCTGTGTAGCCATTTAAGACCTGACATTCCACTGTATTTGACGAGTTCCGACTTAATTTCATCTACCCCAGCTGCTTTATTGCACTGCAATCTATTGACCATTTTCCCAACTTCCTCAAATTTGATCCTATTTCCATCATCATTCCTATCCCATTGCACAGCGAAATCTGAAACATTACTGATCATATTTTCACCTACATTGAGCAACTCTTCAAAATATTCCCTCTATCTGCCAAAGGCATCAACAGGATTCACCAGCAGTTTTCCTGACCTGTCCAAAATACTTGTTATTTCCTTCTCACCTCCCTTTCGAAGACTGCTAATTACACTCCAGAATGGTTTTCCAGCAGCTTAACCCAAAGTCTCCAACTTTTTTCCAAAGTCTTCCCAAGATTTCTTCTTGGATGCTGCAATTATCTGTTTGGCTTTGTTTCTTTCTTCAACAAAACTTTCTCTGTCTACCTGAGTTCTGGTATGTAGCCATTTTTGATACGCCTTCTTTTTCCTTTTACAGGCTGCCGTTACTGCGTCATTCCACCAAGCTGTTTGCTTCATCCTACCTTTACACACTACTGTTCCAACACATTCTTTAGTCACTTCTAGTACTGTGTCCCTGTACCTGGTCCATTCCTTTTCCAATGACTGTAATTGACTACATTCAACTAACTGGTACCTTTCTAAGATCACTGTTATATACTTGTGCCTGATTTCCTGATCCTGAAGTTTCTCCACTCTTATCCTCCTACATATGAACCTGACCTCCTTCACATTCGGCCTCACAATACCAATTTCACTGCAGATTAAATAGTGATCAGCGTCATCAAAGAATCCCCTGAATACACGTGTGTCCCTCACAGCGTTCCTGAATTCCTGATCTGTTGTTATATAGTCAATGACAGATCTGGTTCCCCTGCCTTCCCAAGTACATCGGTGAATGTTCTTATGTTAAAAAAAAGGAGTTTGGGATTACTAAGCCCATACTGGCACAGAAATCCAAGAGTTGTTTCCCGTTCCTGCTGGCCTCCATATCCTCTCTAAATTTACCCATAACCTTTTCATACCCTTCTGTTCAATTTCCAATCCTGGCATTAAAATCACCCATGAGCAGAACACTGTCCTTGTCCTTTACTCTAACAACTACATCACTGAGTGCGTCATAAAAACTATCCATCTTATCTTGATCTGTCCCTTCACAATGCGAATATACTGACACAATCATAATTTTCTTGCTAGACACTGTCAAATCTATCCACATCAGTCGTTCGTACACCTTATTGCAACTACGCTGGGTTCCATTTCTTTCCTGGTGTAAAGCCCTACACCCCATTGTGCTATTCCTGCTTTGACTCCCGACAGGTAGACCTTGTATTCTCCCACTTCCTCTTCTTTCTCACCCCTTACCCGAATGCCACTAACAGCTAAAATGTCAAACCCCATCCTACTTGCAGCCTCTGCCAGCTCTAACTTCTTCCCAGAGTAGACCCCACTGATACTAATAGCTCCCCGTGTAGTTACCATTTGTTTGTCGAGTCATATCTTAGGAGTCCCTGGTTTGTCAATTAGAGGTGGGACTCAGTCACCTGCAATGGTCCAAGGCATTTTGCTCTGATTGCTGCCAGCATCATATTTAAAGTACCAGGGAAGCAGGGTGCTAGCCTTACTTGCCCCGGGTCCCATGGAGTTTTACCCCTAACGGTTGAGGGACTAACTGGTGGATTGGGTAGTCTTTGCCGCCTGAGCACAAAGGTGACCATGACTCAGAATATGTCCGAGATGCCCAGCCTTATTCCAGAGTAACTGGTATCCCGACTGTCAGGACCACTTACTTGGCCACTCATACGTTGCCCGTGGTTCATGAACTAGGACATGACAACAGGAACCCACACCGTGAACCCCAACAGTTTATAAGTGGTTTCAAAATTTTCGGAGTGGCCATATGGGCACAAGTGATGCTGAACATTCATTATTGGGTACATTTGAGTTCTGGTTGGCATTATGCTAACGTTATGAAGATGGTATCTGTTCTTTCGGACATGTCCAAAAGAACAGATAGCATCTTCATACAGTTAAGGCTAACCGGCCATTGACCTTCTTCTTCTTCTGTGCTGGATGCACAAGTATTGCCCGAGCTCTTACAGGACTCAGTCAGAGTGTAATGTGCAGGAGCACTACGAATATAGTGTGTGGACATTAAGTTGGGAATGTGGGCCTTATGTGGAGCACGCAAGGGGTAAATCCCTGAAGTCGCATTATCCTCTGTGCCCTCGGTGGCTCAGATGGATAGAGCATCTGCCGTGTAAGCAAGAGATCCTGGGTTCGAGTCCCGGTCGAGACACACATTTTTAACTGTCCCCATTGGATGTATATCAACGCCTGTTGAGCTATATAGGTCAAGGCAAATGTTTGATTCCTGTGGTTTTGTTGGTGTAAGCAGAATATAGTAATTTAAATATTTTATATTATTTGTTTAAGGATGGTGGGGTGGGTTTTTTATTGTTGTGTATTCTGTCCGAAACCCCCAATTTTCCATCATTGTTCTATTAGTACCTTTATATTTTTGGAGTGATACGTTATCATGCCATTTTTATTTTTGTTTGCATCTGTTTGCGTGTGTATGTAGTGATGCCATTGTCACCATATTGTATATGATGGAACTAGCAGTTTCCGCCATATTGATGTCACGGGTCAAAGCAGACAGGTGGAATTGAACGCTTCTGTAATGTTAAGTTTGTAAATCATTTTCTTTGTGTTGAGTACCACAGCCACATATTTTTTGAAGCATATTGTAATGGTTCTACCTTGCCTGTTGTTCACTTATATTTATTTTATTTAATTTCACACAACTGGCCAATTTCAGCCTTACAGGCATTCTTAAGTGCTGTAGACACCAACATGTTGTAATGCATCTAACAATTAAAATGAGCACATACATTGTCTATGAATGGGAAAATGGTTTCAACAGTGAATAGTACAGTGTTCAGTAAACATCATTTTAAATCTGATGCTTGCACCTTTATGTGCTTGCTTTTAGTGCTGCCATATTTGCTGCTAAAAAATTGGATATATTACAATTAGCTGGCACCTACAGCTCTTCAGAATGGCCTGTAAGGCACAAAATTGGTCAGTCATGTGAAATTACATAACGTAAATAGGTGTAAACAGCAGCAAAGATGGAACCATTACCCTTCCTGCCAATAAATTTGTATCTTTAATTCACATTGTCAGTTACTAATAATGGGGATTTGTCTCAGTTCATCATTCTTGGTGTCGCCCCAATATATGATGGAATTTAGAAACTTGTAATACAATATTACTGGTTCTTTCTAGCTTTATTATTATGTCTATATGAATGGCAGATGCCACTTCATTAAGAGTTTCTTTCATCTTCACAGGCATGCATATTTGTTTCAAGGGAATGCACCGAAAGCATTGACTTTTTTTTATTGCAATGAAAATGCAATTTCACATGGGAAAAACATGGTCACATCAGAAAACAGTGAGAATCAATCAAATAAAATCCTTTGTATCTGCTAGTGTCTTAAATTGAAACTTAAAAATCAGTCTTTTCTCCTCTTTTAAGAGTTCCACCTGAAATATTCATTAAAACCTCAGGAGATCTTTGTTAGTATGGAATTATATACTCACAATATGAAACTGGGCAGAATCAATATTAAGTATATGGCAGCAGTAGTGATGAGGGCTGGGCAGATGCCCAGTGGGCAAAATCTGGGCATTTATAAAAACAAATAAAAAAAAGTGCTTTTAAAGTTTTTACTGCTAGAATATATAATTTACCAATTTAAATAATGATTTGGGAGACAATCTGAGCAGCTGTCTTACGTTGTTTGCAGATGACGCTGTCGTTTATCGACTAATAAAGTCATCAGTAGATCAAAACAAATTTCAAAACGATTTAGAAAAGATTTCTGAATGGTGCAAAAAATGGCAGGCAGTTGACCCTAAATAACGAAAAGTGTGAGGTCATCCACATGAGTGCTAAAAGGAATTCATTAAACTTTGGTTATAGGATATCAGTCTAATCTAAAAGCCATAAATTCAACTAAATACCTAGGTATTACAATTAAGAAGAACTGAAATTGGAAGGAACACACAGAAAATGTTGTCCGTCCTCTTTCAGAATACTGCTGCATGGTGTGGGATCCTTACCAGATAGGACTGACGGAGTACATCGAAAAAGTTCAAAGAAGGGCAGCATGTTTTGTATTATCGCAAAATATGCAAGAGAGTGTCACAGAAATAATACAGGATTTGGGCTAGACAACATTAAAAGAAAGGTGTTTTACGTTGCGACGGAATCTTCTCATGAAATTCCAATCACCAACTCTCTCCTTCTAATGCGAAAATATTTTGTTGACACTGACCTGCATAGGGAGAAATGATCACCATTATAAAATAAGGGAAATCAGAGCTCGTACGGAAAGATATAGGTGTTCGTTCTTTCCACGCGCTATACAAGATTGGAATAAGAGAGAATTGTGAAGGTGGTTCGATGAACCCTCTGCCAGACAAATGTGATTTGCAGATTATACATGTAGATGTAGGATGGCATAATGCTGCTGATATATCGAAAGTTTACTACCTTTCCAACTTGCTGCACTAAGACTCACGCACACAGCCCTCCCCCCCCCCCCCCCCCCAACACTCACACCACATTGGTCAGCTGTGTAATGATAAGCTAGTATAAAAAAAAATTAATAGTAATAAATAAAAAAACTTTGTCCTTAACCATTTATCTGCTCTGGACGTGTTAACACGCATACCTTTGTGCCTGTCCCTGTGTGCTCTGAACGTGTTTACCCGCGCCACCAGTCCTCCTACCTGGTACTCTTAATGTGTCTAACGTAGACATGTATGACTGCACTGCTCTGAAGTTAAAATGAGAACATTAACACATATTTAATAACAAAGAATCGATGCCCAACTCGCAACTAATGATCTTCATCCAGAAGTAGAAGGTAATAATGTGAAGCCTATCAATATGCCTGATGCAGTAAGGGTTGATTGTGGCACAGCAAAGAACACTGGACTAAATATTATTCAGGTTAGAGATAACCCAGCTGATTATAGGGACAGACGAGGAATTTGATCCAGACAATGCGTGTGGGAAAGAGTCAGTCCTCACCCTCAGGAAGACAAAAATCATGGTGTAAATCCTTTACTGTGGTGGTGAGGTTTAAATGAACATGTGAATGGACAGAAGTTGCCATAAAAATTCTGGACACATCAGTTACATTTGCTGCTCAGAAAATTCTTTCAGCACTTTTGAATGGATGGACAGTAAAAAAAGCAACTCACTCACACCAGAGAGAGCTACAAAACTAAACTACCTCTCCTACAACTGCAAATTGATGAATGGAAGAGGAACACGACATAAGCCTGTGATCCCAGGAAAACCCCATACTGAACAGTCCAAACAAAGCCAAAATGGAAACAACCTAGTGGTCAGCAAGGAATTAGATTCATGAGAATCTGAGGCAGATTCTCCAACTTATGAAGATCAAGAAACTGACTGACAATCTTTAATTTTTTGCTGTAGTATAGTATAAGTAAAAATAATACCTACAGACTAGCTACTTAATATAAACTACACTTTATTTAAAAAACTTTTAAAATTGAGAGCTGTTTTTCTATTAATTCACCACCCCAAGAATTGATCTCATTAAACACATAAAAAGTTATGTTTACTGTCCAATTTATTTTCACTGTTAACTCTCCCCTAACATTCTAACAGCTTCTTCAATTTGGTTATCCAACCACTTAAGAATCAGTGTTGCACCTTTCCCAATACAAAGTACAAGCCTAAAATTTTTTTATAAGCACTACTTATCATTTAATCTTTAAAATGCATATGTGCTCAGGCATTTATGAGTTTTGAGCATTTGTCTACACATTTATCCTGGGAATTTGTGCCAAATTATAAATGCCCAAGCATTTTAAGCCACTAGAGAGAATACCAAGTAGGCCTTATACCTTCTTGCTGGAACATTTAAACACAGTAGATGATTATTATACAATATCACTTCAGTAGTTATCAAATGACAGCTGGGGTACAGCTCAGGCAATGAACTTTAACTACTCTTAAAAGACAAAAAGTATGTATTACTTGTCCAGAACCTTACATCTAAATCTGAATTTATCAGACTTCATACATAAATAAATGATGCAACTAGCATCTAAATCTCTTGAATACCATCTAAAAGAAATAAAAAGCCAGTGGGTATGAAGACCATTTCTCTGATGACATATTCACAAAATAAATAGCTGGCCCATGTAACACACAGATTCCATATGCTACAAACAGCTAATAAGATTAAACATTTGTACCTGATTTAGTTTACATACTTCCAAACTATTCTAGCCAAATAGCTTCACCACATAAACTTTACAAGGACTTCCCTTACGGTTATAACATACCAGTGTTTAACTGGGGTGTGTAATTAAGTGGCTCATCAACAATTTTACTGTACCCACGCTTCCTTCTGTATCTGCTTAAATTAAATGGAAGCATCATCACGCCAAATAGTTCCCACACTGCTAACAATACGGCATATGTCAAAAGTGGAAAACTATATACAACTTACATATCTAGCAAGGGGGCAGACACCTATTTAAAATGACTGAGAACTCATCACTGTTTACTCACCTGTCACTCGCTATTCATTACAGTTGTATTCTGCACAGTCCAATGACTTGTTCACAATACATTAATAAACAAGCACCATATTGCGCACACGGAACAGCAATTCAATAAACATTAATAAAGTCAATCGTCATAAAATTAACTTTGGTATTCTGAAAATCGTACTATCCATGACGTCAAGTGTTTAACATTGCTGAGGTTAACAAACACATTTGCAGAACTTCTTGTCCTTAACTATATCACTTTTCTTAAATGATATGGTGTTACGCGTAAATATATAACATTTTCTCAATTTTCGAAAGCATTTTTACGTCCAAAACTATAAATTCACAAGAACATCACTTTACAGTCGCAGAACACCTTGCAGCATTTACCAGGCGTACCAACACCATAAAGTATACAATTTGCGTAATAGCCCTGCTGCAGAACAACGAAATGGCTCTCGACCATTTATATCGATATCTCTAACGCGAGGTATCGATTCTATCACAACAAGGCCATCGCCGTGCTCATACTCAATTAGATACACACTTTTCTTTGTACACGAATAAGACATTTTTCTTACGTTCTTCACAGACATGGAATCGTTAAATTATCTTTAACAGAACATGGGGCTTACCATAGCCGACAATAACAAGTAGGTACTAGGAACGGTGAGATGCAATGAGAAAGACATGCGATGCAACAAGACATGTGTCGCTATATCCCACAAAAAACTGTGTTCATTGAGTTCACAGAATAGAGAATTTGTTGAGCGATAAAAATGGAAAATATTAGATACTCAAAAGTATCTCTGAGAGAGAAACAATGTGCTATTTCCCACTAGTCTATAGTTTCACTCAACTGACATCTCGAACAATAACCACATTATACTAACAGTATTATGTTTTGTTTCCCCATGATCTCTACTGCACAAAAGTTATTGATAAAGGAATAGACAAACCGGAAAAAGTACAGAAACAGTTACATATCATAGATCTGAAAAGTAATATTTTGAGCTAATCACAGGAATAACTGTCCCAACACTCCCAACAATATTACTGTAATACAATTACAACGCACCATGTATTCTTAAAAAAATAAAAAAATTATTGTCATTAGTCTGTAACCACAACTGACAGCATCACACATATAATATATTACAGTTGGTAATTTAAAAGAAACAACAGGGTAATTATTAGCATTACAGTTTTGTGTAACACTTGATAAATTCCTTTATAACAGAATGGGTGGTCAACTAGCCAGTATTGCAGCACTTCTTTGAACGCTTGATCTGGTAAATCTTGTACAGTTTCTAGGAGATTATTAAATAATTTGTGTCCCATTAGTTGATAGCTGTAGAGTGACTTTGACAGTCTGTGGTAAGGAGTATAAATGCATCCAAGGTTAGACTGCATCATATATTTCTTCTTATATATATATATATATATATATATATATATATATATATATATATATATATATATATATATAATAACTTGGATCAGCTGACAGAAGTTTGTTTTTTACACAAAAAACCACATTATGTATTTTGTTTTCATTCAGCTAGAATCCATTTACTTTAGACCAATAGGATGCATCAGCAACTCTCTTTTCCGATACAAGATTTTTAAACTACTGTGGAGAATAGTAGTACTTTACTGGTTTTAATAAATGATGGCAGGTCATTAAACCTGATCAGAAACAAGAAATGGCCCACTACAGATCCCTATGGAACACCTGCCTTGTCTCGTTCTATGCTGGGCACTTCTTTGCCATCTGTGATGACCGTCTTCCATTACATAATGTTGTGTTGCGTGCACTGTGTGCATGTGTATACGAACATTGTGCTATCAAACATTCTGCGCCAGACACCTGAGGCACAATAACTGATATATGTGCTTTGGTTTTGTTTATTCTATGATTTGTGCTTTTATATTTTTGTATCTTCTGTGCCTCGTTATTAGTGCATAGTTACAGGATAACTCGTATGTACTCTTCCTAGCATATTAACACTGAGCTGTGAGTTGAATCCTCAGAAGCTATTGTATTTCTTTGTCGTTTCTCGCGTGACCTCATTCAATAAAGTTTGTACTGGTTGCACAAGTGAGTTTTTCACATAATTCAGTTTTATCATGCTGAGATATATGCGGGATTAAATCGCTGATTGATCGACAGGCTACCCAGCTCTAGCCAACAAACTGATGACTCTGGAGAGATCGCCTGAAAATTGTCACTGAACTAACGACTGCTCAAGAAGGAGATTTACAAAATGACTGACACTCTGGCTATGAGTAATCCCTCCATGTTGTGACTGGTTGTACTGCTACCATCTTCCTGGCCACACAATCCGTCTTTGTGCTTTGAGCAGGTGGAGGCCAGCTTTTTCTATTGTGGGATTTAGGCGGACGCTGTCAGGTTTTGATCTGGTAGTAATACGCCGCAGTGGTTCTAGATACAGTTACCTAATTGCCAGAGGCTAGCTCCTATGACCGGCTTAGAGCAGAATTGATCCAACGAGTGTTAGCATTGCAGCAAGAGAAAATCCGGCAGGTTCTCATCCAAAAAGATACCGCAGACAAAAACGTCTTCGCAGTACATACAAAAAAGATACAGTGTCCAACATGGAGCAATGGTTTACCACCGCTTATGAATGCAATCATAGCGTCCTAAACTGACCTATCCTTGGATGTGGCAGCGGCCATTGCAGATACAATTCAGGACGTGATGACGCCGGTTCCTGTCAGCACAATCATCGCACACTGCGCTAGCGCGACGCCAATTGTTTCGCTACAGTTTACGACGCCTTGACAGCCGAGGTAGACCTGTTGACGTATGAGAAAAGCAAACCATTATCTCGTTGCCATTCAGGCAACGACAGAGGCCGGAACTGATGCCTTCCAGGCTCTTGCAGCAGATCATCAACGACCTCCTCTGCAACTGGAACTGAACAGCAACATATTTGCTAGTATCGCCGAAAGTTCTGCGAGCAAGCATGAAGATGCACAACCTCCTGCATTTCCTCAAATTGCAGGGGTAGCCGAAAGTAGGCGTCTCCTCCAATTGCCGTTCAATGTCTTCGTGCTTGTCTGTTGGTGATCAGTGGTCCGGATGAAAACTTCAATAAACTTCAGATTAGATTTGTGTATTTATCCACGGACTATATTGCTCAGAAGACGACAGCCTGCATCGTTTAGTCTGATTCCAGCAAACAACACCGTCATAATGGCATACAACACTTTGCAACTGGAATTAGATCGGGTTTGCATTGAACTTCCAATGGGATTTCACCATCGTCGACATCCCCAAACCCATTATTAGAGCAGACTCTCACGTCTACTACCAGAAATGAAGAACAAGCACCTGGTTGATGACATCACTGGCCTGACAGAGGCTACATTTCAACGAAATGCAGCTGTAGACACTGCATAACTGAAGTCGTGTACAGAGAATATGCCGAACTGTTGCGAGTATTCTAAATCCTGACAAGACACCTTGGTGCACCTAAGGAGGTAATGCACATCACTATTAATTATAGTGACACAACACACAGGCCCCAAACATCTTGTAGACCATGAGGTTTCACCCGGACCAGCTGTATGATCCATGAGGGAGTCAAGCTCTGGTCCAACAGTCCCTGATCCTCTGTGTTACATCTAATTTTGAAGAAATGTGGGGACGGTAGACCACCTCTTAACGCCAGAGCAGTACCGGACAGCTACCTTGAGCCGTTGTTATTCATTAAAAGAGGTGCTAGTATCTTCAGTGTACTAAACTGTGCTAAAGCATATACGCAGATAACCGTGATGGAACAGAATACCCTGAAGACAGCTATAATGACTCCTTTTCTGCTCTTTGAGGGCATGTTTATGGTATTTCGTCTCCAGAACACCATAAAAACCAGGTAAAGGTTTATTGACTCGGTGCTACAACGTCTATCTCTTAGCTTCACCCATCTTGAAGAGATTTCTGGCCTTATCAGAGCAGCATGATCCACATTTAGTAGAAGTGCTCAAACGGTTGGAATGGTGTGCTCCTCAAAACAGCTAAATGTAACTTTGGTCATATACAAGTGGATTTCCTGGGACACAGAATATCATCAGTGGGATCACTACCACTAACTGAGAACAAAAAAACTACCTTGCACACAGCAGGAGTTGCATGGGTTTCTGGGTATATTGAATTTCTATCACCGCCACCTGCCACATTAGGCTGAGCTACAAGAGCCACTGACTGTGGCCCAAAGAGTAAAGGTAAGTCGCCTATAACAGGGGCTGGCACTATGAACTTGGCATTTGAAGTATCAAGGATGCTGTAGTACTTGTGCACCCAAATCTAATACATCCTTGGTATAGATAGCTGACGTTAGTTAGTCATCGATTGGCACAATGCTGCAACAATGGTGCAATTATGTGCAGCCAACACTAAAATTCATTTCATGCAAACTATGACACTTGAAATTGAAATGGACTACGTGTGACCTGGAATTCTAGCCATATATATGAAGCCATTAAATACTTCAGGCCTCAACTGGAAACCTCAGACCTTATCATCTATACTATCACAAACTGCTGACATGAATCTTTCATCAAAACAACATTTACTGTTCGTCAAGCCAGCACAACCAACTACTGTTCATTTCACAATTTAGCTTTGATGTTCGACACATCTGTAACATGAACAGAGTGGTGGCTTATAGTCTGTCTTGGGTCGTCAGCATCTCCAGCACAGTCTATTAAACTAAGCAGATCATTAAATATTGTTAGGAACAAGAAAGGTCCCAGCACAGATCCCTGTGGGTCATCTACTTTAACTTGTTCCATATTGCACATTTTTTTGCCAACACATATAACTCTGCTTACTGTTCTGTAGATGAGGTTTTAATAGTTTAAGGCTGCCATCTTTAATGCTATGAAGTCTATTTTTTCTAATAGTTGCATGTGCTATAGAGAGTGAAAGGCATTATTTAGATCCCAAAAAGTTACATGAGCAAAGTCCTTGTCCTAAGACACTCGAAGTAAGTGTTTGACTACAAGTGTATAGCATCAATAGTCGAAAAATTTTTCCTAAAGCAATGTGATCCGCTAATTATTACTAGATTTTCGAAGTTAATGTATATCTGTTAGCAAATAATACATTCAGATACTTTAGAAAAAGCTGGGACTATGGAAATTGGCCCGTAACTTGAATATGAGTCTCTATCTCCCTTTTTATTCACTGAAAATACCCTACAACTTTAAGTGCATAATGAAAATACCTGTCAGATATACTATATTTATTTATATAATACGTTAAGGGGTATACAATATGATTAATTTCCTTCTTTAGCATGTTTCAACATATGTCATATAGATATATTCTCGCTGATGATGTCAATCGTTTCACTATTCTTAGATCAAAACTGAGTGAGACCTCAGAGAAGGTAAACATACTTCTATTTGTTGATGATCCACAAACATTTTTTGCATGTAACTCTGATGATCTGATATCAGGTTTGCTAATAGCATTTTCCACTGCTTCAACTGATTTAATTAAAAATCATTGAAATTTTGTGGACAAGTATTAATTTTCTTGTTTGTTACATTCCTGTAAATACTATTTATTAGTGTCCATGCAGCTTTACACTTAATGGTGAAATTTTCAATACAGCTGTGATTGTGTGCTTATTTGACTTCTATGATGGAGTTTCTAAACACTTTCTACATGCAACTTCGGTTAATGTGGCATAGTCAGTCCTTGGCTTACTAAAATATGTTGTACAACAACATAACTTGATTTCTCAAATGTGTCCTTTGTTTAGTATACCAAGGATATTTGAAGCTTTTATCAATTATTTTGAATTTTTGTATGGAAGTGTTGTAATTAAATTGTATTAACATGCTTTAAAAATTTTTTTGAATATCATATTGTGGTGTCACCGCCAGACACCACACTTGCTAGGTGGTAGCCTTTAAATTGGCCGCGGTCCGTTAGTATACGTCGGACCCGCGTGTCGCCACTATCAGAGATTGCAGACCGAGCGCCGCCACACAGCAGGTCTAGAGAGACTTCCTAGCGATGGTTCACTGACAAAATACGCTCTCAATTGCCGAGACGATAGTTAGCATAGCCTTCAGCTACGTCGTTTGCTACGACCTAACAAGGCGCCATGTTCAGTTACTATTGATATTGTAAATAATGTACAGACAAGAGCTACGTTCAACATTAATGGATTAAAGTTAAGTATTCCACCATCTGCATCCGTTTTTCTAAGTTCTAATTTCCTTGTCCTGTTCCAGACCTCACGCCAGCCTGCGTGAGCTTAAATGCGTGCCTTTCGGCTTCCTCCAAACTCCGTGGGTTGGCTCTCCTGCCAATCCACAACACATATTTTTTAAATATCATCACTTAGAGTGTAAAGCATGTCACCATATTCTTGGCCAAGCCAGTCTCTGCCAGTAAGAGACTTAAAAAGAATGATAATTTTATCATAAATGACAGGTCTGATAATGACAAAATTCAGGACAGGTCTAGTTATGTTACCCTTATCAAAGGGAACTTACTTCTGTAGTTTAAAGATACAGAACTGCAAAACACTGTCACATCACATGATTCTTCTGTAGTTTTAAAATTGATGAAAATGCTGTCAAGAGATGCTTGATATCTTGTGGACCTATTATTGATATTTTGATCAACTACAGTTTATCTCCGTCTGCTGAAGAGGTGCAATGTAGTAGTCAAGCAATAACTTTTTATTTTTTCTAAAGCTCGAACACCAATCAACTCAAAACACAAGTCAATACCAAGAGTACTAATAAAAATCAGAGAGTAAGGCAGATCGTCTGTGAGCTTGTTGCAGAAGAATAATGTTGTGTTTCTTGTGCATTCACAGGTGTTCTTCTGGCGACTCCCACAATATATTGTAAATTAGACTGCCTTAATAGCCATTTCATTTATGTGAAAATATGTTATTATGTTGTTATACCAAAATCAGCATTCAGATCTTCACCTATTACAATGCCACGATGCGACCATCTAGTCTCTCTAACTTTATCTGATAATATGACCAATTTTTGTTGCTAATACGCTAATTATACGCTTAGGTGAGCTACACAAGGATATTAATACTAACATTGATACTAATGAACTATCAATAACTATACCAGACGCTTCAAAGTACTCTTTTGCACATGAAAAATCTAGTACCAATTTATTAACAGATCAACTGAGTAAATTATTAACATATATTGCCACAACACTGCTTATGTGCAATTTTCTGCAGTAACTATCTGCTGTATTATAGTTATCAGATTTAACAAATGTAAGTTCACGCCCAGTAGCTGAATGTTCACTCAAACAAATAAAGCAAACTCATTCTCTAATCCCAAATTATTTACAATAAACTGTTTGCCATTTACTTATTGAATGTCCAGGCAGCAATTTTGTGGATCAGAACCATTATTCCTTTTGTCAGTGGGCTATAAAATCTTTTACACTGCCATTACTTATCTTATGGGCTCCTTCCTTCCGCTGCCTTCGATTAAAAATTCATTTTGAAAGAGAGTAGGCCCTGTTTTCCAATTTTCACCACCTTAGCTCTCTTCCCCCTTTCCGATGGTACTGTTGTTGCTGTCACTATAGCTGTTCAGATACTGTTGTTGCTGCTTGTACCACTGTTGTTTGTGCTGCAGATATTTTTGATGATTTTGTTGGAGTTGGTGAAGATGTTGCTGTAATTGTTATTGATACTGATGTTTATGCTATAGCCACTGGAATCTCTATTGTATCCACAGATGATTCTCCATATATCCCTAATGTGGGTGATGATGTATTAACTGCAGGATTTCGGAGGTAATCTTACTCATTTAAATCCAATTACGATTATTTTGATGCAGCAGATGACTGTGATGTCGGTGTTGTTGTTTCTGCCAATATTGTCCTTTCAATAGCTGCTTTTACTGTTGCTGTAACAATATTGACAATTCGTTTGGCCATCAGTTGCTTACCCTATCAGTTAAGCTGCAACTAATACAGCTTGTGTCATTAATATGGACGTTTCTGAAATGACTGCAAGTATCTGAGCAACATTTATTAGCCACTGTGGTTTCTTTGTGGTACGTTGCAGAAATGATATTTGTGTGTTAAGTTTGCTTGTGCATATTTTCAGGTATCATGTGGTCATAGGTGCATAACCTTTAGTCTCACCATGTGAACAATCTTCCATGCCAACATTCTCTTTATCATGTTACTGTGTAGTGGAAAGTAATGAAGTGGGCTGGATAATGGCATCAAAAACATTCTTATGGGATAAAAAGGAAATAGTACACTCTCTTTCTGTATACGAGCTTTAATATATGAATACATATCTATAGCAGTAATTACCCATTTACATAAGATGTTTAAGTACTCTACAGTGATTGAAAACTCTTTCCTTTTAGCTACACAATATGGCAGAGGGTAAAACTTAAATGTGCTTCTGAATGCAGAAGATATTTGCATGGTATTTATAGTAGATAACAGTTTGCTGCCTAAAATGAATGTAGCACTACTAAAATCTTGTATAATTCATTCTTTCAGTTTCCTGTCAGCTATGTTACCATCGAAACTTCTCATGTTATAGCTCTTTATGTTTCCACTTAAGGAAACGACAATACAAATATGAAAACCGGTATCTCACAAACATTTTTGCATAATCATCTTTGTGTTAGATGTTTACTATATGTGATTACCTCTGCCTAGAGACTGATTAGTATCCATATGAGTACTTGGTCCACATTACTTTTTGCATCATGGAAAGTGTAAGTACATTGGCCACAGTATGTAATTAACAGTACAAGTGCATAAAACAGACCTGGATGAAACTTTCCGTATCTACAAGCTAGCGTTTTATCTTTTGCTTTTGGTATACTAGCTGTGAAAGTAAATATAGCCTCTTTAGTTGACACTCCTTTTTGGAATGAGTATGTTCTCCTGTACTAAATGTGTAAGATAGTCCATTGTACCTTATCATCTGGAAAATGTTTGAATATATGGCCAGTAATGAATAGGTTCAGTAGTTCTATACTAACATTAAATCACCTTTTTTGTGAAGTGACTTGCGAACATGTTTAAGTCTCTCTGGGAAAGTAGCACTGTGAAAAGTTTAACTACTAAGTTCAACTGCACAACAATTCATTATTTTACTAGTGATTTCACCATAACTCCTTGAACATTAATTTTAAGATAGTTCGTAACTATGAAATAACTATTTGCAGTATAGACTAGTAACATGTCTTTTGACTGAAGACAACGAAAAAAGAGCAATGTTGACTTTCCATTTTTTAAAATTTTTGCCAAGACCGCTATATAGTTACTTCGATTTAGATGATAGTTTCTGTAGGCAAAATCATATAGAGTGAACTAGTACTATTTTGAATCAACAAGGTGCACAATATTCTACAACCCCAAATGTTGAGTATTTAACCATAGGAAATTTTAGTAGTCCATATTTTATTTCAGTTTCCCAATAATGGTAAAACTATTAGTTGATTTTTCAACCACCAACAATATGTAAGCTGACAATTGGTCTTTGCTGTGAATGTGAGGAATGTTCTTTCTTCCATTATTGAACAACGCAAAACTGTGTTCCCTTCCATGAGAAAAACTGTTAAAAAGTTTAGTAGATATATTTACTAGATGTTAGATGATATGTGAGTCAGCTGTTAATCTCACGATCATACACTACATCTGCATCTAACTCAAGGCCTCTAATACATTTTTGAGTATACTCGCTTTGTGAGTATAGTGTTGACAGAATACATAACTATCCTTCTCATAATTTCTCTATAGTCTTCTCTCTTTCCCTAGTACTACTTATACAGTATGTCTCTACTACATTTTATCAGAATCTTCCCTGTTGGTATTTTCGTACTACTATAGAATCTCAGAAATATTGTTATATTTATGTTATTATAAAGCATTTTATAATTTATCTCCATATCTCTGCTAACATCACACCAGGTCTGGGTTTGGAATTTCTGACCTTTTGTATTACCATTTTTAGTTCTGCTTGACTTAATTAAGTTCATTTGGGTTATATTTCTAGGCATTCTCAGTATGTACAGGGATTGGAATTTTGATAATGACAACATTTCTTTTTTCAAATAATGTAGAACAGAGACATGTTCCAAAGTTTTATGCCCTTCAAAGTAGTCATATCAAAGAAGCAGCCTATTGGCAGACACATCTTTCTAACATTCTGAACCAAATGCCTCTAGTGCTTCCTTCATCTGAGGAATCAAGTCGAAGTCACAAGGCTTAAGTCGAAGGTGTTGGAGGATGCTACACACCCCAGTCCTACCAATTAAACAAATCAATCACAAATTGAGATGTATGTTCCTGAGCATTGTCCTGCAAAGTGATAGGTGAATTTTTAAGAAACTGTCACCATTTCTTTCACAAATCTGGATGTGTTCCAAAAAATGAACAGTTCATTGACAGTCTGCCGTTAAGGAAAGGTATGTGTTACAGTAACACATCACAGTCATACACCAAAATCACCATAACTCTCATATTACTAAGGGTGTGTTGATCTTCCGAGCATTGTGGTGACCATAAATGAAACTATTCATTTGCATGTCATTTCAGGTGTGGCTCATATGATTTGGCTCATGTTGCATCAAATGTAATGATATGGTATATAAGAGAAAGAATCTCCCCCATATTCACAGCGTTCCAATGTGTATGAGCATTATCATCTCATAGCCATTTTCGCATTTCAGTCAAATCATGCGAAACTCTTCGTAATGGAGTTTTTCTCTAGCCCAGTCGTTTCCAATAAATGAGCAGCACAGTCTTATGAGCTAATCCAGTCTCTCAGGCCAGTTCACGAATTGTCTGGCGACAGTCACTGTCCAGTAAAGCTGTAAAAGAAGACATGTCTTCTTCACTGAAGCAATAATGACATTTCCAATGAATATGTTACATTTTGGTGTCCCTCACTGAAAACTGTTACCTACCTTGCCATATTATGAAAGGCAATGTAGATTCCACGCTAGCCTCTTGAAGACCTCGACGACATTGTCATGCAGCACGTCGTCTGACACATTCAGCTTCTCTCCAACTCCGTTGTTCTTCTTTTGTAAACGTCATAGCAGCAGTACATTAAGTCGTCCATTACATGAGAATCTGTTCATGTTGTAACTGTGTACCTGTGTGGTGGGAAGTGAGAGTCAGTTTGTGATGAGGAAAAGTAGGTGTTTGTAGAATTTTAAAAGTGACTGCTGAAAGTGAATCGTTATTTTCGCTTTCAAAATATCCAACCTAACATGCCAATGACACTACAGTCTCATTCATTTTAATGTTCCTTGGGCGTAGTCCTCTTTTGTTTATTTGTTGTGTGTCAGTCATCAATAGTTTGCTTTTATACTAACACGTAATAAAAGTTGTTCCTTTGTATTCCGGTGTGTGAATTTGTATTCCATAAACCTTAATATGTCATGGGCCCAGTTTAATTACAAAATTTCAGCAAAGTGATTTACTAAGTCATTTTTTGTTAGGCAGTCCGAGTCGCCACGCTCGTCGATTTTTGTGTCCTCTCAGACATGTAATCGTAAGTAGTATCTTGAAATTCGAGAGACCAAATTTCCAGCTATGCAGATTTCAAAATCGGGCTTTGTTCGACCACCACGGCTTTCGAGATTTTCGGGACTGGCGAAGATTTGAAGACGTTTGCTGGAAAATGTGGGTAAAAGACAATGTTCGTGGCATGCGTTGCGTTTCGACCATGATCGAATACTCACAACTCTTATTTTTGATAACTTGCGCTACTGTTCGTGAAATGTGGGAGAAACTGTTCATGAACAAACGTTCAAAGTGATCAAACTCTCTCTCACGAAAAATTTCTGCGAGCATCGAATAAACGCGAGCGATCTGGCGTTGCGTGTTATCGCGAAAATCATGAACCTAGAGTCAACTCATGGACGTGGATGAAAGCGTGGTGGACGTAGCCATCATAATCAAGATCCTCGGAAGCCTTCCGACGAAGTCCCATGCCCTAGTCGCGACGAAGGACAGTGTGCCTGGAGATCAGCAATCGCTTCTGAAACTCCAACAGCGGCTCATCACAGGTCAAACGATTGAAGAACTTGAAGAGACATCCAGCGTCTTGGCAGCGACTTCGTCTCACATACGGGTGCGAAGAAGAAACCGAATCAAGCGAATTCAAGAATTTACTTGCTGGACCTGCAGGAAGGAAAGCCACATATCAAGAAACTGCCGTTCTAAGGTAAAGATGGCTATAATGATGTTGGTTTGTAGGGCGCTCAGCATCGCTGTCATCATAGAAGTTCCTAATCTTTCCAGTTCCAATCTCTCCACTTCCCGAATGATGATGAGATGATGAGGACAACACAAACACCCAGTCCCTGGGCGGAAAAAATCCCCAACCTGGCCGGGAATCGAAACCAGGACCCCATGATCTGGAGGTGGCATTTCTAAGAAAATGGAAGCAGCAAGTCAGATAGAGGTAATATAGTAAATGCATTGATTGTTACCAACGGGTAGTCACACGAAAAATTCAGCATGACAAAGCGATATGAGAGAATATGGTGAGTGCTGATATAAGGAATGTCTACTTTATAATAGTGGGGCGTCGCTGCAAATTACTTTTCGGTGGGAATGGCTGAGTGAAATTCGCGAATGTCAAAATATTGACATTTCACCTGGAGATAACGCTAAATGCGAAGCGAAGGGGATCGGAAGAGTAAAAACAAAGAAATTCGTGAGTGGGTGTTGCAATGACGAACCAACTGATGATGTGCTGTATATTCAGAAAATGGGGGAAAATGTGTGTTCTGTTGGAGTTTGTACGATGAAACGTTTTGAGGTGTGTTTTGTAGACAAGTTTGTAAACATTTCTCGCAATGGATATGTCGTTGCCTAAGGAATAAAGAAAGAAAACGAGATTTTCAGAATGATTTTTTGTATCAAACACTCAGTGTGGCGTGAATTTGCCAACCACGAATAACATCAAAACCTAGCACGTAAGGGTGATTTATACAAATGTCAAATTGAAAGCAAATTTTATCACATCTGGTCTTAGCACGGGAGTAAGTACGTCTCATGAGTGTCATTCCTTTGTGGAGCGTGAGGCGTCGAATGTCTCACCATTTGCCTTTTAACAAGAAAATCGAAATAAGATGTGTAGACCATCGCAAGTTGAATAACTCGGTAGGTGCAAAGTATTTTATAATATATTGTGGACAATGCATCTGGTTTTCGTCATGTCTTTTTCTTGAATAATAAATTCGGCATTTCTGATTGTTTCAAAGAATTCGAGAAGAAGATGTCGTGTAGGCTGTCCAAACCCATGAAGACCCTGAGGATCGATTGAGGACAAGAAAACGAAAATGAAGAGCTAACTCATCGAACGTGGAATAGCAGTCGAGACAACGTTATCGTGCACTTCTCAACAAACAGAAAGACAAAACATGACTATTGCGAACTCACGAGCTTCACACTCATTGAGGCGAATGTTCCTAATATTCTGTGGGCGGAGGCAGTTAACACCGTTGTCTACACACTGAATCGAACTTCAACTGTAAAGGGAAGAAATGCGAACCTATACACATTATGGGAGGTAGAAAATACGAAATATCGCACATGAGGACTTTCGGACCAGAAGCGTTCCTCCATGTTCCTTAATTGTTAAGCAAAAAGTTGGATCGGAAGGCCAAGAAAATGTTCATGGTCGGATGATCGGGAGAATCTTGTGATTATAGGCTTTTTGATCCAGAAAAAAAGAAAATCGTCGAATCACACGGCGTGAATATCAGTGAGGGTACGCTGACCAACCATAAACGACGTCCAGCCACTAGCTTGGAAGATGAGTGAAAAGTACAAGGAGAGGGGGATCGAGATCCTGAACACACCACTCAAAGAGAGGAAGCAGTCACACATATTACGTGAAAGGAGTCAGTTTTGTCCCATAGCCAGAAAAATAAAGCGACCTTTGTAGACTCTGTTGAAACGCACACTTTTGAAGAGGCAGTCTAGGGTCCAGACAAAGAAAAACGAAAACGAGCAGTTGCAGTGGAACTCGAAGCGCATAAAACATGTGAAACTTGGATCATTGTGCCAAAAGAGACCCAAATAACGATAAATTGAACTTAGGTTTTCAAAATTAAAGCATTGAAAATCTTAAATGACCCCGAATATAAAGCTCGATGTGTCGCTTGAGTCTTTACTCAACGGTTTGGGCAGGACTTCAACGCAACTTTCCTGGCAGAAGTAAGATAAAGACTCACTACGTACTTTGCTTGCCATTTTGCCCAAAAAAGATCTTGAAATGTTGCTATTCGAATTAAAAATCGTAGTTTTATGTAGACAACTAAACGAGAAAATTTATATGTCGGTGCTGAAAGATGCGATGCTGGATGAGAACAAATATGTACGCAAGCATAAAAAGTCAATGTACGATTTAAACAAGAGTCAGGTTATTGGAATGTGATACTTTGCAGAGGTTTTGATTTAAAAAAGCAAAGAACCCCTCAAGGTTATTGTAGAGGAAACGGCGCAAACGTTTGTAATAGTTGTTTTCGAAGTGAAAGTCTTTTGCGCAATGGAAATTGAGCGAAAGGAGCAAAAACGTTGTTTGTTAGTATGCAACGCGAATCCTGAAACATTTTGACTAGGAAAGTTCTAATTCTATAGCAGTTCTGGGGGATACAAATGTAAAATCAGTGGACAAAAATGCGTCATTTACAGCGAAGTTTCCATTCAGGGAAGCAGTTGGTTCCCCTTTATTTCTCGGGACTATTAATCGACCAGATCCGACTTTCGCAGTGAATGTAGCGAGCAAATACTTGAACAGTTATGATGAGAGTCATTGTCAAGCCGTCGTACGCATTATATTAATTCTCACTGAATTGAAACAGGGCAAGTGGCTCCTGTAACTGGTCGTAAAATCTTAAATTACACGGTTTTCTGTAGACAATCCAACATTGTAACACCAGATGACTCCCGTGTGCCAACAGATTTCTCTGTAACCAGTGTCGATACTCTTTTGTTTATGTTCATATTGTTATGTTTATGCCCAGGGATGATGTAGCGTAGGGTCGAGGCAATATTGGAATATGGAAATGGTTTGATGTACTGAACGACGTAGAGTCTTAAAGAATTTGCGTCCTCGGTGTCTTTTTCAGAATGAACTTCGTTGTTGGCGGTATCAACAGCTTGCGATCTGTCGCAGCACCACTGTTATCCGGTAAGTCCTTCACATTGTTACCAGTTTTGCTACAAATTTCGAGTTGTGTAACATTATCGAGCGGTAAAAGATTTCTGTAGTACAAAATTTGGTTATTTAATTTGCATCCCTTGTACAAGCATGTGTTTTAGTGCTAGTGTAACGGGAATCATCCATTAAATAACACTAAAAACTCAGTACTGCGTGAATTAAGAGTATGAACACAAACGCATTTTTTTCGACTAGGGTAACGCAAATTATGTCGCGAACAGAGAGAGAGTGTGAACATGTTGTCTGTCCCCGGAATCTTAGTTTTACTGACAGACTGCTCTGCAGCACACACATCTATTTCGTGGTGAACCAGTGAGGCACTAGCAGACATTTTAATAATCTAAGGCAGTTTTTTTCATGTAGAATCAAGCTGGAGGGCTGCCTAATGAAGGTGGTTCCCCGACCAAATTATATAGAGCGGGCAGAGCATATGAAGCACGGTATTCTGAAAGTGCAGTGTGTTTTAGCTGGTATTGATAAATACTGAAAGATATTGAGGTCATGTCCGAGACTTTATAGCACAGAGGCAATTTGTCAAAAGTGACTTGTTCTATACCCAGTCTACTAGCAAAATATGTGGCGCCTAATTGATAAAAATTGATCAGTAAATTATGATGATGATAACGTAACTAGCTAGTATAAATTACACATCCAGTAACAGAGAAATCAACTAAGGAATTTAGTTTGCAGTATTTTTGTATTAACTGTTGTACAACAGACCTAATTTATTGCTTGATTTAACCAGGCCTGGTTCTACATTTATAATCCATCAGCCACCTCAAAGCGCATGGTGCATGGTACTACCTCTATCTTTTCACCCTTTCCCTGTTGATACCTTCAGTTCCTCTCCTGTATTGGAGCAGGAACTGTGCTCATAAAACTACAAAACTTAGTTTCTTATTACCTATACTACCATTACAAGAATCAGCAACATAAAAATTAGTGAACGTGGGTGTTAAGAACGTAAAGGCAGTTTGTTTTAGTGGAGAACCTTGCTTCAAAAGGAACAAATAGTACACAGTTTTACAGCTAAACGAGCATTGTTGTGAAAGGAAGTTGGGCACTGTCTTCTGAAGTTAGAAAAGTGTGTAACTTCTCAGAGATTTTTCTTTGGGTTATCCTGTAGTTAGTGAGAGATATAAATGTGATATATTTCTCATGTATATTTTTATCATAACTGTTCCTGATATTCATAGGTGCAGTTAAAACCTGCTCAAGATCGATGGCAAGTCTGCAGCAGATGCACAGGACAGGACCTCATTTTAAAACACGACCACCTCGGCAGCCATTGGACGGAAAACCATTTGCAAAGGGTGTTGTGTTGAAGACACTCATCAAGAAACCAAAGAAACCTAACTCAGCAAACAGAAAGTGTGTCCTTGTACGATTATCTACAGGTAGGCCTAAATGAATCAAGTGTCATGTACACTGTCTACCTTTTTCATTTAATTTTAAGTAGGTCTACATACTTCTTGCAACTCTTTTGCAGATGCTTGTTGCTGTATAATAGGCATCAGTCTGAAAATTGGGCTGGTCTATTTTCCGGAAGTCTTTTCACTTTTTCATAATGCCTGTTCTGTGCATCTATTTGAACGTAGTTACTATATTAGTCATTTGCAGCTTTTATTCCTCCCCCCCCCCTCCCCCCCCACACACACACTCATGCTATAAAACTCTTTTTTTAAAATTTCATAAATTCATAATTAGTTTACTTGGCGTACCTTTATAGTATTAAGCATAATCTGTGGTCACGAACATTCAAAAACTTTTATTTTGTTCTTGTCCCTATCATCCACACTTAACTTCCTTATAGTGCTACATTAAATACCTACTTTGTTGACTACCAAGCACTTAATTTATATACAATGTTGATATATTTCTTTTTTTCTCTAAAAAAATTTTCTTAGCAGAACTCATCTACTACTTTCTCATCTCATTTCTGAATCTAATTGTCTACCTTAATTTGATTACTATAGCCGTGCTTGCTTTTTTTATCATTCTCTAATCTCTTTGTAATGTATCCTCCCTGTTCCGCTTATCTTTCAAGATCTTAGCTGTCTCTGTACAATTAACAATGCCATCGGTAGACTTTAAATTTTTGTATTTATTATCTGAACACTAGGAGTGCCATGTCGGTCGTTTTTGATCCATGAGGGTGTGTTGAGGGCACAACCCCCCTCCATAATGATCGCTAGACCATATGCTCCCGCGACTTTTAATTATTTGTGAATCTGTGCAACTCACCAAAATGTCATCCTCCTAGCCCACCCAGGAGTATGAAAAATTTATCTGTTATACGTGAAGTACGACATTGGTCATTTTTGAGCCATATGCAGTTTGATATCAATAACACTGGTTTTCAGACTATAAATAGTTTCTGGGTGTGCTTCAACGTTACTCATGATGTGTTGGAGTATATTCCAACAGTTTTGGATAAATTAAATGAAATACGATTAATTAGGAGATGGGAGGGTGCTTTATATCAGTGCGGCTTTTGATTCCCTACGGATTTGTGACATGCAATCATCTTAGGTTTGATTGTATGTTATATTAGACAAGGAAACTGATAAACTGTGCCATACTAGAGAAATATGGAATCTATTTATTGATAACTGCATTGCCTGTTCCAAGCCAGGTGAGAACATGACTGTGATGAGGAGCTGTACTCGTGCAAGTGCAGGTGCTCATTGATACAGTACATCTGGGTAAACCTGATAAGTTTGGGATAAAATACTGGCTTTTGTGTGATGCTGACAAGTGCTGCTCTCTGAATGGATTTATTGTACTGTGGCAAACATGAAACTTGTGATCTGAGCAACTGTCATCTCTGTGAAACTGATGGATGACCTGAAACAAAAAGGAAAAAGTTTTTTTGACACTCTTCAGAGATCACTCAAAAAGGTTCCTCCTGCGGTGCGAAATGGAGATGATGCATTCTACTCAACACACTTGTACAAGTTAGGCGACAGTCTTCTCTCGAATACCAAGGGAAAAAGAAAAAATTCTTTTTCCTGAGTAAAATGCGTGCTGGGTGTCAGATCAGTGAGAATATTGAGAAGGAACTTCAAGAATCTATGAAGTTTTATAATGAAACTATGGGTGGAATCGATATAGTTGACCAAGTGACTAGACTCTACAGTGTCCAAGCTGGCACCCACCGGTGGCCTGTGCATGTCTTTTACAACATTGTTGACCTTGCCATGATCAATGCTCTCAAAATTCTTAAGTTACTTACCTCTAAGAAGATTTCATGGCGAGACTTTATCCTCAGACTAGTAGATGAGCTTGCTGGCCCAAACTGCGGAGAGGAACAAATCTCCCCTTGCAGGCACTCTGTACTGGTACTGGCCAAAATAGGAATAGAAAACTTCACCAAATTCGGGTTTTGCACAAAGAACAAAAGGAGAATGAAACATTGCACGTTTCAAGTGCAACAAGTATGTGTGCAAAAGGGGATAACGGAAGCGTCCGATTCCACCCCTCTGCTTTGACTAATGACGTCACCAATATGGTGGAAACAATCCCTCACAACAACTCCCATACTCTCCTATGACGTCATCACGTAAACCTGACAACAAACAAGAAAATAGATTGAAAAACCACCAAACAGATATTCCTCCAAAAATATAATGAAACTATTGGGACAAGTGGGGGTTTTTGGGTGGGGAAAAATTAAATATAAACACACACCACTACACCAAACGACAAAAAACACTAAAATAACAAGACCCCACAACCTTCCCAAAGTCCACTACACACAAAATCCACTGGAATCGATCACTTCCCTTGACCTATATAGGTCAACAGAAACAACCGATACCACACTATAAATCTAAAAAATTTCACAACCTCCACACTTAATCCTACCACAAAAAAAAAAAAAAAAACCGCTTATAAAATCAAAATTTGACCCAAACGCTTCCCTTGACCTGTTATCCTTACACCTCCACATATAGCCGTCCCTGGTCCGAGACGCCTGTACTTTAGTAAGCCTCATTTCTTCACAACACGTTGAGCACTTCACGACTTCAGCCAACAGGCCGAATAGCTGAAGAAATTTTATTAGAGACAACACACTGACCCTCATCATCGCCGACAACAGAAAACTGTTGACCTTGTCAGTCATATCCATACCTACCAAAGACATAAACAAAGCAATTTACCAAAATTCACACACAATGAACAGAAAAAAAACTACAATAATGTCGACATAACAAAACCAAAATCGTTAACTCACTGAAAAATATTCCACTGAAAGCACAGTCACCACCAATACCACACACTTGCAATGCTACCACGTAAATGAACCCCATACGCCACATAACACGCTACCCATAAATGCACCACCAGAGAGGACCACCAACCGCAACAATACGCGACCCATAAACGCGTCACACTCGCAAGCTAAACCAAGAACATCACCAACAGAAAACACATAAACACACTACCAGAGAGAACCACCGATCACATCAAAACGACACCTACAAACACGCCACTCTCACAAACTAAATTCTGCGCCATCGTAGCGTCACAGGTCAAAGTTGACGGGTGGAATCAGACGCTTCCGTTGACCCTGAAAAAGGTGCTAGGCCAAAACTCTTGTCAAATGTCTGAACTATGAACCGATCCTAGCTCAGAAAATTGCGTCCACTCCTTTGTTTCTAAGTATTTCCAAATATTTATGATTCTAGAATGCAGTTTGTTCTGATATTTGTGTTCCTTGATTGCAATAAGCAAGTAAATACAAAGAGCATTTAGTCACAATCTTATCAAATATGCGGTATTTATATTATTTGCCTGTAAAAATAAAAATACTATTAGTACTCGTATAAACAGTATGTTTTGACTCTGTTTGTAAAGAAAAAAACATGTAACATTGTTTTACTAAGTTGTTTAAGTGGTGGTTGATGAAAGGCCGAGGAATTTCTTCTGAAGAAAAAAAAAAAAAAAAAAAAAGGTCTCTCTGAGGAGGCTGTGTTTTTGTCAAATTACTGTTCATCTTAGAGACAAATTATTCTTTGGTTATACTGTAGTCTTCCTGAACATATTGTTAACATGGTAACACCTAAACTCCAACCACATACCAATAAAACAGTGCTTTCCATTATGTGTCAGAAGTGACCAGCATGGTACTGCAAGGGATATGGTGAACTCTGGTATTTCTATTGTTAATAGGAATAAAATACTGGGAGTAAAGGGTTATCAACAACTAGTTCTGAAACCAGCCTGCAGCTGTAAGAGTCAGATAACATGCAAGGTAGACAGCAACTGGGAAGGCTGTGAAACATGATTGTAGTTTACCCTCCATGTTATGAAATATGTTCATTGATGAAGAAATAAAGAAAACTAAAAGAGTTTTGGGATGTCAAAATTGAGGGGAAATCAGAGTATTTGCTTTAGTGTTCAAATGTGAAGGAAGAGCTTGCTGTCAGTCTAACACAGGATTACAGTACTTTGGTTGAAGTGCTGTCATTGCCAAATGAGTTGCTATTTTTCAGTGCCCTAATGATTTTTGTTGTCTTATAACAGCTGAGTTGTCAAAACTTACGCCCACTGGTAGAATCTGCAATGCTTTTGCAGTAAATGTATTGGTTCTGTTTTTGACGGTCCATTTTTATTTATTTACGTTTTTTCCCCTGAATTCTCTGCTACTGTTAGGAAGACCTCATTGAGTTTAATGGCCAGTGAGTTAAGTTTATCTGGCTTGTTCTACTATCATTACTGAAATGAATATATTTTGCATAGCTGAATGCATTCATTTCCGTTTATAATAATGCTCCTTGTTCTTTGAATTTAGTTTTTGTAATTGATGTTTGTTTTTGTATGATACAGTGAATAATTGCGCGCTATTGCTTGTAGTGCACTTTCATTAGAGCTAGTGGCCTGGGTAAAAGTTTAGATCAGGGCCAATAGCTTACTTATGGCTTTTGTGCAGGAATGTTGTCAGCACTCACCTTGAGACATGATGTGGAGTGTGTTACCTGCTGGTTCTATACAACCAGTATGAGAGAGAGCAGCCGAAGATAGAGTGTTTTGAAGCAAGAGACAAAGAAATACTGGGTCATTACATACAACCTCACCTAAGCATCCCTGCTTAACCATTATGGATTTTGTTGAAATTTTTCATGAACATTTGCATGTGTCCCCAATAAACATTGGTACAGTTTAATGTTTGTCAAAACAGTACTGGCCGAGTCACTTGTTTGACTTCATACCTGGCTTTATGCAGAGTGAGCATGAATTTCTGGTAGCTTAGAATTGTCATATCTTGGGCAATATTTTGGTGAAAGAAATGAAATTCGGCCATCTTGTACAACTTTATGCATTCTATTAAGAATAATAACAATAATAAAAAGAATTTTACAACCATATTCAGCCAGAGAATTTTTGGCAAAGCCAAATAAAAAAATCATTTATGTACCAGTTTCCAGTACTGAATGCATTAATTGAAAAATTGAAGATTTTGTGAAAAGATAAAAAATGCATTAATTTCTACCAGATTTTCCAAAAGACTGTGTTCTATAAAACTCTAAGAACTGGGCTAATTAGAAAGACCATGGCTTTTCACTGTGCAAAAAGGTGTATTTGATTATCCGACATTGGCTAGATAATTTGAATCAAACTTGTGTGTGCAAATCGTGACAGGAAAAAAATTTAAACTATGGACTGGTATGTGTTGTAGAGTAAACGCATGCTGAACATGAACCTTAATACACAATAGCTCGGTCGCACAAGGATGTGGAACACAATATTTCGTCCCTTTCCTATTTTCCAGTAATCTGCAGATACATTGAAAAGTTGATTTTTGTGAAAAGATTAAAATATCGTATATTCAGCACTTCTTTTATGAACACCATTTCCTATTAAAGCTTCAAAACCGGTCACATTCATACAATGTGTTTTAAGCCCTGTTGAACAGTGGGCTTAAATTCCATGGTGACATTGTCATTACCAGTTCCAGAGCATGAATCGGCAACCCCATTGCCATAGAGATCACGCAGTACCAACCATGGATGGGTTTTCTTGATCCAGGTTCCCAAGCCTGTAATTTGATTTCTTAATTTAGGTTCCAAAGCATTGTGGTGGTACCTTTTTGCTTAAAAAGTGTTTTGATAACTACCATATCCAATAGGTGGCAAGCAAAAAGTAATAACAATTTTGATTTTAAGCTTCTCAATATTGCAGATTACACTTTTGAATTTTGACTCACTTTCTGCTGTTCATTTTCTGGAAATTTTTAGTGTTGCCAGTTGATGATATTGAAGGAAAGAGACCGTGGAAATGAGGTGGTGGTGTAGTATCCCACAAGCATCTTGTCTTTGGCGCCAATAAAATGAATGAGTTGGGCTGTGAGGGTACATAAGTTTCATCAGTGAATAATTTTGATATGCCAGTGATGTTGGTGATCCACTATTCATTATCATGTGACATAAAAGTAATGGTAATACACTAATGCCAATACTTTTCCAGTTTTGGAAGCAGTTCTGGAACTCACTTTCACTATGGTGTTCAGCTCTGTCAGTGATTCTGTTTTTATTTCATCAATGGTGGCAGAACATCCTTTCATGGTTCTCTTCAGCCCTGTGAACAGAAAGAAGTTGCAGGAGGCCATGTCTAGTGAAAATGGTGGCTGAGGCAAAATAATGGTTTTGTTTTTTGTCAGAACATCTCAAACAAGCATTGAGATGTGAGTGGAAGTGTTATGGTGATGCAGTTCCATGAGTGGTTTTGCCATACTTGTGATCGTTTTCTTCAGATTTCTTCACTTCCAGTTGTATTCCTTATTGATCATTTGACCATTAAGGTTGGAACTCATTATGCTCTATCCAATTGTAATATAAGAAAACACTGAGGAGAACCTTCATGTGTGGTCAAATTTGTTGAATTTTTTTTAGTCTTGTTTCTTCTGGCAGTTTCTATTAGGACGATTGAGCCTTGGTTTCAACATCTTACCCATATAACCATGTTTTGTCAACTGTTACAAACTTCTAAAGAAGTTTTGGATCATTCTCAACTTCATTCAGCGGCTCCTGAGCAATGTCTACATGACTTTGTTTTTGGTCGAAATTCAACAATTTTGCAAAAACCTTTGCTTTCACCCATTTCATGCCCATCACTGACCTCTCTGATGGTGATTTTGCAGAACCATTTTCTTTGCTTCTTCCACACTACCATCACTAATTGATGTGCTGGGGCATCCAGGGTGGTGGTCATCTTCAATGACTGCTTGTGACCCTCTTTGAAACGTTTGTACTACTTGTAAACTCCTGTCTTACTGCTAGTAGATGTGCCAAAAGCCACACAGTCAATGTTATGAATGCAGTGCAGCACTCTTTTCCACTTTTCAAGCAAAATGTAATGCAGATTCTTAGTTCCATCTTTGTTGAAAGTAAAAATTTGCTGTGCACTCAAAAACACACACAACCTTCTCAACTGTCACCAGTGAACTGAACATTAAAAACAGCTGAAATTGGAAATGTACATCAGGAAAATGTGTGTACCAATAAGGGGGGGGGGGGACTATTTGATCGCATCTTGTACATATAGGTGATGCAATGGCCAGGTGACAACTCTATTAGTTTCAGACTTAGCATGGCCACACTAGATACTTTGGCAACAAAATTTGTCTCATTAGAAACTTCGCTGATATGGTCCATCCTGAAATACAAGTTGTACAAATTGATGATATCTCATACTGGCATCTATGCTGCTTTCTTGCCATCTTATTTCTTGATACTTTTTGCTGTCTTAGATTTTTTTTTGAACATATATGTAGTTGATGCCATGTATATTTAGGTTGCAAAAGTAGAGTAGGCCTTTTAGCATCAATATTTGATTTGTTGATGGTGTTTGTAGGCTTGCTCCCATTCGATTTTTCCAGCTACTTTGCCCCAATTTTTGTTGCATTGTTAGCTCTTGTTGGAAATTAAACCCACTGTTCTAGAGGCCTTAAACCTCATTGTTTTGAATGAAATGGGTTTTGAAGCCTTGGTAGGAAACATTGAGATATAACAATCCACAGTTTCATGCCACAATTTTTGCACCCAACTTTGATTAAAATTATTTAGCATTGTTAGCTCATGTTGGATAATCAGATACACTTTTTTCTGCAGTTGAAATCATGGTCTTTCCAATAAGTCCAGTTTTTTTGTTTTTTTTTGTTTTTTGAGTTTTATAGAACACAGTGTCTTACAAAATTAGGTCTAAAGTACTGCATTTTTCACCTTTTATGAAATCTTCAATATTTCCCTTAATTTATTCAATACTGGAAAGTGGTACGTGAAAGAAACTTCATATTTGAGTACCTTGTGTTGTTAGGCTACTACATGCCAAGTTTCATGTTCATCATACTTTAATCCCTGAGATGTAAGCAGCCAAACTTTGAAACTTTTTTGTGCACTGTTGTTTTTTTCCAACTTTTCCTAAAATTCTCTGGCTGATTATGGCTTGTAAAATTCTTTTAGTTATTATTCCTAAGAGAATGCATAAAGTCATACCAGATGACCAAATTTCATTTCTTTAAACAAAATATTGCTCAAAACATAACAGTCCACAGTCACCAGAAGTTCACACTCGCTCTGTGAAAAGTCGTGCATGGAGTCAGACAAGTGAGTATATCTTGGCCAGTATTGCTTTGATGTACACTAAACTGCACTGGGGACAGGTGTAAATTTTTCATCAAAATCTGTAATGGTCGAGCAGGAAAATTTTCCGAAAGTAGGCCATTTGACGTGCAATGACCCTATTGTCACATTCTCGCATCACTTCAGAAATTATAAAACATTTGGAAGAAACAGTATGATATTAATGACAATGATCATCATCATCATCATCATCATTTAAGACTGATTATGCCTTTCAGCGTTCAGTCTGGAGCATATCCCCCCCCCCCCCTTCCCCCTTATACAGTTCCTCCATGATCCCCTATTCAGTGCTAACATTAGTGCCTCTTCTGATGTTAAACCTATTACTTCAAAATCATTCTTAACCGAATCCAGGTACCTTCTCCTTGGTCTGCCCCGACTCCTCCTACCCTCTACTGCTGAATCCATGAGTCTCTTGGGTAACCTTGCTTCTCCCATGCGTGTAACATGACCCCACCATCTAAGCCTGTTTGCCCTGACTGCTACATCTATAGAGTTCATTCCCAGTTTTTCTTTGATTTCCTCATTTTGGACACCCTCCTGCCATTGTCCCCATCTACTAGTACCTGCAATCATCCTAGCTACTTTCATATCCGTAACCTCAACCTTGTTGATAAGGTAACCTGAATCCACCCAGCTTTCGCCTCCATACAACAAAGTTGCTCGAAAGATTGAACGGTGCACAGATAACTTTGTCTTGGTACTGACTTCCTTCTTGCAGAAGAGAGTAGATCGTAGCTGAGCGCTCACTGCATTAGCTTTGCTACACCTCGCTTCCAGTTCTTTCACTATGTTACCATCCTGTGAGAATATGCATCCTAAGTACTTGAAACTGTCCACCTGTTCTAACTTTGTTCCTCCTATTTGGCACTCAGTCCATTTATATCTCTTTCCCACTGACATTACTTTCGTTTTGGAGATGCTAATCTTCGTACCATAGTCATTACATTTCTGATCTAGCTCTGAAATATTACTTTGCAAACTTTCAATCGAATCTGCCATCACAACTAAGTCATCAGAGCAAAAATGACAACCAGTATTATGAATTTAATAGCTGCTTTTTTCACTCACAGTAATTTAAGCTGTGCTACTAGGTCCTAACCTAACCACAACCTTGTAATTCATTACATGTTTGGAAAAAAGTCAGATATTTTTGGCAACAGAAAAGAAGCAAACAGTTTGAATTTCAGTGTTAGAAATTCAATACCTCTTTTCTTACTTTTCATTGGTTATGTGAAAGTATCATGCCACTGACTACATGAAATTGATATGTTGCCAACCTATTAGCAGTAGAGAAACACCACTGTGACTGGCACTGGGAGTCATCTAGACTTTACCCAGTGCTCTCCTTTAAGTAAAGCTCTTTGTTACTAGCATAAGATGTTTTGATCTCAGATGTTAGCCTTCTGTTCACTAGCCTTCCACTATAGGTCTGCCTGATTTGTTGTAAAGGAAAACTGAGTTCATAATGTTGCAAGAATATTTTTAGAAAATAATTAAATTTCTCACCTACTGTCTGCTCTTTAAAAGGTTCAGAACTATTTTTTGTCATGTAAATTTTCTCTGAACAGAGTGACACAATCAACTTTTGTAACTCTGTAAAACTGTACTTTTGAAAATTTTTTCAGGTGGAGTGTATTATTGCTGCCATTTGACAATCAATGTTTAGGTTTTTTCCCCCCAACAGCTTCCAGGCAGTGTAGGCTTCACCATTCTGTCTGCACATTAATTTATCTAAAACACGTTTCATTTGAGAAAGGTCGCATGCACCTTTTCTGAGAAAAAAATGCTGTGCTGCAGGTTTTAAAGTATCCTCTATAAAATGTTCCCACTGCTTTTGATGAAAGGACTTGAGTAGGCTGCTGAAAAAAACCGTGTAGGGCCCTTATAACATTGCACAAGAGGTATTTGGCAGTGGACATCATATTTGTTGAGAGACAGCTGTTGGGGGGAAAACATTATGTATGCAGCACTAACATTTATGCCCTGTTTGTTGACAGTAAACTGTTTTTGGCAGTATTCACTATTGGAGGTTGCCCAAAAAATTCCATTAGCAATTTTAACCTCAGCAGTACTATCACATTTTCAGTAACTTGTATTTCCAGGGCTGAGAGTTACCTTATGCCGACACTAAAAATTTTTTTAAAAAATTGTTAAAAGTTGTTGTTAACTTATATTAAACATGCTTTTTAAAGAGATTCTAATGTGAAAGTATGGTCTAGACCCTGAAAATATCTTTCAGCATACTCTTAATAAAATGAATGCACATTGTTTTTGTACCATTTGGCAAAAAGGGTCCATTTTAGTATTCAAGTGAATGTTTTGTAATTCTGATAGCAAAGTGTGAAAATCAATACTTGGTGTTCATTTGCATTAAAATTTTGGAGACTGCCTTTTGATTGCAGGGAAAGAGATGGTTGCGTATGTGCCAGGAGAAGGACACAATCTGCAGGAGCACAATATAGTCCTCTGCAGAGTTGGCCGGCTCCAGGATGTTCCCGGAGTGAAGATCAAATGTGTCAGGGGCAAATACGACCTGTCACATGTATTGAAGAAATAATTTCTTACTTGTTGCTTTTAGATTGTGAGTTGAAGTTGACTTGTATAATACTTACTGGCTACCAAACATTGTGGAATGTGTTTTCTGGGAAATGTGTTTATAGACTGTAAATAGTCTGAGAGAGAAACAATAACTTCAACTCGGGCACCTTTTCGAAACACATTTTTGCTGCCAGTGGAGAACCTGTCTAATAAATTGAAGAGCGTCAAGAACTAAATTGTAGACTTTTTTGAATAAATGACTTCCTCAAAAACATTGTCCATTCTCATTGTTAAATTATGCATTTTCTTTTTGACCTGTATGCCTCCTCCTCATTTATTTCTCCTTCTGTTTTCCTGCTCATTCTTCCTTAACGTTGAGTCACTTTGATGGAATGGAATGTTAAAACATTTCACAATGTATTTCAAATGTCATTCACATCAATGTCAAGGTTTCTTGGGAAGAAAGTTTTTGCTTTGAGGCTGAAGGGAGGGGGCATGGGGAGTGGGGTTGTGATGTGATGTCTGCTAGCATTGAAGGTTAACTTACTCTTGCCACATTTACTCATAGTGAATTTCATGATTTTTTGTTTTCTTAGTCTTTATTTTATTGTTTGTTTCGATTTAATGAAACATCACACACATTTTATAATGACTTGTATATTTTTCATTTGAGTGGCGTTCCACAAAACTGGCCTGACATCTGAAAACGAAAAACACTAAAGGATTTATATAACCTAGCCAAAGGCAAAGTCCACACCATGCATAAATTGATAAAACCATTTTCATTAAATATCCTTTCTTTTAACAGGAAGAAGTCAGCTCTATATAAGAAGAAAATACAATTTTTGTGCGACTATTTGGTATTTAGAAAGAAAAAAAGATACACAGTGGATAAGGCAGAAAGGTTTTATGTATTCCTTCCAAATATTGTTTGATGTGTTTGTATGTTATGAATTTTCTTGTGACCATTGCTAGTTTCTTAATCTATATTTGTACTTTTTGTGTCACATATGATATTTCATAGCCTCATTTACACCATTCAGTGTTGTTTTGCTGACATTCCGTCTGGTGTGAATGCATCGCCATATCACAGTGATGACATCTTGTATTCCATTCTATTGATGTCCAGTGTGAATCAACATTTACTCTGCTCCTGCTTTCTTAGCATAGTAGGAACCTCACATAAATGTTGACTCCCTGGATGCTCTGACACAGCCTCCAGTCAAGAAGTACCCATGAGATATTGAAAATAAAACTTGCCAGTCAAGTCAGTTTAGCTATTTACATAAGCATTTGACTCCAATAAATTTTGTTGTAGAAGTAATGCCTTCGCTATTGCCCTCTGCTAATAATACGGCAAATATGAGCAAATGAAATGATATGCACCAAGAAATGGTTTTCTTTCATTGCTTTTGTAAAAACTTGAAAATCTGCTCTCATAAAAAAGTAACCCTATTGAGTACCCCGCATTGCCTAACCCAGCATCAGTTTGGCAGTGCCTTTCTATTATCATCTGAATTCTGGAGACATCCTCTTGTGTATCTCATTGGACTAGTAGTCCTAGGAGAAGTGATGCTGCAGATTACCCCATCAGGTACAGACTTTCAGGATGGAGTCTGTGTATGTCCATCCTTTTAGAGATGGTTGCAGGACTCAGCTGTTCGAAAGAGGATGTCAGATTAAACACCTTTCAGCCATCAAAGTTTCCAACCTTATTTTATTTGGCAACCATTTTCAGTGTTTTACTACACCATCTTCAGGCCCCTGACTGACACACAGGAAGAATCTACCTCGGTTGTGATCAAAACAATGCCCAGCAGTACTGGAACTAGTAGATTTTTGCCATAGAGTTCACTTCAACCGTCACCCCGTCACCTGCCGACTGTTGGATAAACATTCAAACCCTGGTATTCAGCACGGATGTCCACTGGGGTGTTTTCAAGAAACACTACTGAGAAAATTTAGAGAATCGGCATTTGAAGCTGACTGCTGAACAGTTCTACTGCCACCAACATATATTGCACATAAGGACCAGAGAGATAAGATACAAGAAAGTAGGGCTCATACAGAGGCTTATAGACAGTTGTTTTTGCCTCTATTTGTGAGTGTAACAGGAAAAGAAATTACAAGTAGAAGTACAGGACACTCTCCGTCTTGCTCTGTATGTCTGCTTGTGCATTATCTGTGTAGATGTAGATCTAAATTCATCCAACTAACAGGTTGGTTGTATGGTCACACGACTGTGGCTGGCTGCTGGAGCAAGTCCACTGCAGCTAGGTAGCATGTGGCACAGGATCAGTTGCCTGTCAGCTGCGAGGTGCTGAACTGCTTAATTATACAAGGGATGGTGGTTTGTTCTCGCTAGGAAATGCATACCACGTGAGGCAAAGAACCAAGCTAAAAGTGAAGGGAGTTCTGGGTCAATCATATACCTAATCAAACAAAGCAGACTAAGCAAATTTTGTCATGTACATGAAGAACTGAAGAGGGACACAGAAAAATTTTTCAACTCTGTGAAGAAATTGCTACAGTTCTGGATATTGTTAAACACAGTTAAAAATGGTGAAATTTTAGGGAAACTATACAGCCAGAGGAATGATTGCCTTTAACACAGATGAAAAAAAATACTTTACACTGATAGTCTTTTAGTAATATTCCCCAAATGCATTACAAAATAATTTATGTAACAATGGAGGGCTTGTTGTAGTATGTATATGTATTGTACAATAGTTACAACATTTTGTTTGAGTTGATACTGCTGTCTGCCAAATTGGCAGGTTGGTGGCCACAGTCATTATAGGAACCATTTCATTTGGATCATTGTAGTGGATGTTTGTAACAGTTTTATCATATAACTGTTACAAACATCCACTACACTGATGCAAATGAAATGGTTCTTATAATGACTGTGGCCACCAACCTGCCAAATTTGGCAGACAGCAGTATCAACTCAAACAAAATGTTGTAACTATTGTACAATACACATACATACTACAACTCCATTGTTACATAAATTATTTTGTAATGCACTTGGGAAATATTAATAAAAGACTAGGAGTGTAAAGTATTTTTTTCGTCTGTGACCATTATATATACAGGGTGTTACAAAAAGGTACAGCCAAACTTTCAGGAAACATTCCTCACACACAAAGAAAGAAAATATGTTATGTGGACATGTGTCCGGAAACGCTTACTTTCTACATCTACATCTATACTCCGCGAGCCACCTTACGGTGTGTGGCGGAGGGTACTTATTGTACCACTATCTGATCCCCCCTTCCCTGTTCCATTCACGAATTGTGCGTGGGAAGAACGACTGCTTGTAAGTCTCCGTATTTGCTCTAATTTCTCGGATCTTTTCGTTGTGATCATTACGCGAGATATATGTGGGCGGTAGTAATATGTTGCCCATCTCTTCCCGGAATGTGCTCTCTCGTAATTTCGATAATAAACCTCTCCGTATTGCGTAACGCCTTTCTTGAAGTGTCCGCCACTGGAGCTTGTTCAGCATCTCCGTAACGCTCTCACGCTGACTAAATGTCCCCATGACGAATCGCGCTGCTTTTCGCTGGATCATGTCTATCTCTTCTATTAATCCAACCTGGTAAGGGTCCCATACTGATGAGCAATACTCAAGAATCGGACGAACAAGCGTTTTGTAAGCTACTTCTTTCGTCGATGAGTCACATTTTCTTAGAATTCTTCCTATGAATCTCAACCTGGCGCCTGCTTTTCCCACTATTTGTTTTATGTGATCATTCCACTTCAGATCGCTCCGGATAGTAACTCCTAAGTATTTTACGGTCGTTACCGCTTCCAATGATTTACCACCTATGGCATAATCGTACTGGAATGGATTTCTGCCCCTATGTATGCGCATTATATTACATTTATCTACGTTTAGGGAAAGCTGCCAGCTGTCGCACCATGCATTAATCCTCTGCAGGTCCTCCTGGAGTACGTACGAGTCTTCTGATGTTGCTACTTTCTTGTAGACAACCGTGTCATCTGCAAATAGCCTCACGGAGCTACCGATGTTGTCAACTAAGTCATTTATGTATATTGTAAACAATAAAGGTCCTATCACGCTCCCCTGCGGTACTCCCGAAATTACCTCTACATCTGCAGATTTTGAACCGTTAAGAATGACATGTTGTGTTCTTTATTCTAGGAAATCCTGAATCCAATCACAAACCTGGTCCGATATTCCGTAAGCTCGTATTTTTTTCACTAAACGTAAGTGCGGAACCGTATCAAATGCCTTCCTGAAGTCCAGGAATACGGCATCAATCTGCTCGCCAGTGTCTACGGCACTGTGAATTTCTTGGGCAAATAGGGCGAGCTGAGTTTCACATGATCTCTGTTTGCGGAATCCATGTTGGTTATGATGAAGGAGATTTGTATTATCTAAGAACGTCATAATACGAGAACACAAAACATGTTCCATTATTCTACAACAGATTGACGTAAGCGAAATAGGCCTATAATTATTCGCATCTGATTTATGACCCTTCTTGAAAATGGGAACGACCTGCGCTTTCTTCCAGTCGCTAGGTACTTTACGTTCTTCCAGCGATCTACGATAAATTGCTGATAGAAAGGGGGCAAGTTCTTTAGCATACTTTCCATGTTAGAGCTCATTTTATTACTTTTCTTCAAATCACATTAATCATGGAAGGGAAACACACAGCAACAGAATGTACCAGCGTGACTTCAAACACTTTGTTACAGGAAATGTTCAAAATGTCCTCCGTTAGCGAGGATACATGCATCCACCCTCTGTCGCATGGAATCCCTGATGCGCTGATGCAGCCCTGGAGAATGGTGTATTGTATCACAGCCGTCCACAATACGAGCACGAAGAGTCTCTACATTTGGCACTGGGGTTGCATAGTCAAGAGGGTTGAGGTCAGGAGAGCGTGGAGGCCATGGAATTGGTCAGCCTCTACCAATCCATCGGTCACCGAATCTGTTGTTGAGAAGCGTACGACCACTTCGACTGAAATGTGCAGGAGCTCCATCGTGCATGAACCACATGTTGTGACATACTTGTAAAGTCACATGTTCTAGCAGCACAGGTAGAGTATCCCACATGAAATCATGATAACGTGCTCCATTGAGCGTAGGTGGAAGAACATGGGGCCCAATCAAGACATCACCAACAATGCCTGCCCACCGTTCACAGAAAATCTGTGTTGATGATATGATTGCACAATTCCGTGCGGATTCTCGTCAGCCCACACATGTTGATTGTGAAAATTTACAATTTGATCACGTTGGAATGAAGCCTCATCCATAAAGAGAACATTTGCATTGAAATGAGGATAGACACATTGTTGGATGAACCATTCGCAGAAGTGTACCCGTGGAGGCCAATCAGCTGCTGATAGTGCCTCCACATGCTGTACACGGTACGGAAACAACTGGTTCTCCCGTAGAACTCTCCGTACAGTGACGCGGTCAACGTTACCTTGTACAGCAGAAACTTCTCTGACGCTGACATTAGGGTTATCGTCAACTGCACGAAGAATTGCCTTGTCCGTTGCAGGTGTCCTAGTCGTCCTAGGTCTTCCCCAGTCGCGAATCATAGGCTGGAATGTTCCGTGCTCCCTAAGACGCTGATCAATTGCTTCGAACGTCTTCCTGTCGGGACACCTACGTTCTGGAAATCTGTCTCGATACAAATGTACCGCGCCACGGCTATTGCCCCGTGCTAATCCATACATCAAATGGGCATCTGCCAACTCCACATTTGTAAACATTGCACTGACTGCAAAACCACGTTCGTGATGAACACTAACCTGTTGATGCTACGTACTGATTTGCTTGATGCTAGTACTGTAGAGCAATGAGTCGCATGTCAACACAAGCACCGAAGTCAACATTATCTTCCTTCAATTTGGCCAACTGGCGGTGAATCGAGGAAGTGCAGTACATACTGACGAAACTAAAATGAGCTCTAACATGGAAATTAAGCATTTCCGGACACATGTCCACATAACATCTTTTCTTTATTTGTGTGAGGAATGTTTCCTGAAAGTTTGGCCGTACGTTTTTGTAACACCCTGTATATAGACTATTCCTTTTGAGAAAACAAAGACCTCCCAGGCTGTGTGTATCCAGAACATTTACTGCTTGGTGACTGAAGAGATCCACTGTAGGGTAGGATGGTAGTAGACACAGCATGTTGCTGTTCATCAGCAAGAACTTGTTGCTGTTTATGATGAACTGCATGTTTCCTGTGAATAGGTAAGGTAGTGCTTTCTTGCATTAGAACTTTTCTAAGAAACTTGAAGATGGAGTGCTTGGTGTTTCACATCGCTGTTTCCTTTCGGGAACAAACATTATGGCACCTTATGCTATCTTGGAAGAAGAAGGCTGTTCATTAAAGACGTACCTGATGAGACCATTCGAAATGTCAAAACTTGGTCCAATGCAAACTACTTTCAACGAGTGTCTTTCTAAGGCTCAACAAGAATGTACATTTGAAAGAGTGATATTAAACAGCGATAGATGCAAAGAAGTACTGAACTGATAATGTTGACATTGTTATCAATCATATATATGCTTGTATACATTATAATAGCTGACAAGGAGGGGAAGAACCAGCTTCTGTATTCACTTGCCAGCCAAGACATTTTTAAGATACACATCTGTCGGTGAGAACCACAGTATCTGCAGAAAATTTATGCCGTCGATGAGAACTGTGATATCAGTGCAGCAAATTTATGATGTTCGTGGGCACAGGGGAAGTGCACAAATGAAAGCAGTTTGAGTACTTTTCAGAATATTGGTTATGTACGTAAATGTGTGGTGGAGGGAGTTGCTCTCAGTTTTGTTTTTAAATACATTTAATAGCCTTGTTTGGACGCCCTTATTGAACATACATAGTATGCCAAGTATCTTCCTCTGTAAGTCACAGTGGTGGTACTTCTTGTTTTCGCCGGCCGCTGTGGCCGAGCAGTTCTAAGCGCTTCAGTCGGGAACCATGCTGCTGTTATGGTCGCAGGTTCGAATCCTGCCTCGGGCATATATGTGTGTGATGTCCTAAGGTTAGTTAGGTTTAAGTAGTTCTAAGTTTTAGGGGACTGATGACCTCAGATGTTAAGTCCCATAGTGCTCAGAGCCATTTGAACCTCTCTACACCTGTAGTTGATAATCATGTATGAAACACACCCAGACACAAGCAGCAACAGGCACTTACTTGCAGTGGCAATGTCCGACTACATTCAACAAATCCCATTTCATTGGATCCGTCCATCAGCCAGTTGTTTATGGCCATATGCAGCCACCTTACTCGTCTGCCATGGAAATGTGATGGTGTATTATATTTCTTGGGATTAGTTGGTAGCAGCGTGTACTCATCCAACAGTGAACAGTTCTTGGAAGACCCAATGGTACTGACCGACTCATCCTCACCTGACAGGTGTCACCAGAGGGGCTTGTGGTCAATACACCACTCTCCTGGCTGTTGTTAGTTTTAGTGACCAGAGCCGCTACTTATCTGAGTGCACCTCGCTTACCAATAGCACTCGCCAGATGGGACAGTCACCCATTCACATAATAGCCGAGCTCGACAGTGCTTAATTTTGGCAGTCTGATGGGAACTGGTGTTACCGCTGTGGAAGGCTGTTTGCACCCATCCAGCGAGTCAGACAAGTACAGTTACAGTGGGTGTTCAGCCATAATTTGTCAGAAGGCTTCAATAAGCACATGCTCTATTATAGGATGAAAGATTAACTCTGGAAACAACTCTTACGCTGCATCAAACCCATTTCTTGTCTTATACTTCCTGCAGATAGTGCTCGTACCACAATGTGTGCAAGAGAAGTTAGCAAAACCAATGATTTTAAACAAATAAACCTCTGATTTTTTAAAACTAAACCACCGATTTTTTTAACTAAAATACTCACCTTGTTATAAACTGTGTAGCAAAAATTTAGATGCCTTCATTAATTTTTACATAAAAATATCTTATTGACAATAGAATCTGCTCAGCAATGCCAGCAAACATCAGTGGAGATAGTACAAATAAATTTTCAAAATTATTTATGTAAAATCTTGTACCATGCATTACGAACTAGAAAGTATTTCATATTAAGAGGATAAATATGACCCTTAAGTAGGTACTGCAATTGGTGAAAATCAGTTTTTGATAACTGATGTAGATCAGCTATAATGTTACTAATCTCTGTTGCTTTAAATCATTGATTAAGAAGTGCCCCCATTGCATTTACCATTTTAAAATGTACCAAGAGACAAATGCTCTCTCTCATTCTCTCCAGTATTGTACCTCAACCCGTAATCCTGAGTGGTCTTTCCTATTCCCACAAACATTACAAGTTTCTCTTCCTCCACATATTTCCCCTCTTCAAACAGAATTTTTACTCTGGCTCCTGAAACTAGCAGTTTTGTGTCTATCTACGTACAAGTTCCACTTGGTGTCAGATGGTGGTAGAATTCTCTCTATATGTTGTAAATGTTGTGAATACTGTGATTTTTTAACCGTGTGGTGATAATTGTGTCTTAATATTTAGACATCAATACTGGAGTCAGAGATTTGAAACATTTATAAATTATATTTATCTTCAGATGTAATTTTTTTCATCTCTGTTTTTTAAATCTCTCCAGGAGCTGAGGACAACAGAAATTGATAATTTATAATTGTGAAAAATGTTGTGGAAGCTGTTCCACAGCTATTATATGATGGGTATTGACTATTAGTTTTTAACAGTAATATAGTTTGTAAATACAAAATGAAATGAAATGAAATTGCTCAATACATTCTTTTTATTTTTCTGTTTTGCCAACAACCAGAAGCGTACTCATTACACTTAGGAAGAGGTTTCCCAAATGCTTTGTGTGGATTGTGGTGTCTTATGGTTCTGAAACGTGGACAGCCAGGCAGAAAGACCAAAAATATTTACAAAGTTTTGAAATGTGGTTATGGAGGAGAATGGAGAATGTGAAATGAATTGACAGAATGAGAAATGCGGGAGCAGGGTAGGAGAGGAGAGGAACTTCATTAGGTTTATACAGAAGAAGAAAGCATCGTGAGTGGGACACACATCATGTATGAATTGTCTACTATAGAGAATCATGGAGGGAAAAGTGAAAAGAAAAAGAGGTAGAGGAAGAAGAAAGTTTGGAATGTTAACAGATGTGAAGAGAGGTAGCTAAAAACAAATGTAGGAGGATGTTTAGGGCAGATATGGAGAATGTCCAGTTGATACCTATAGTAAGATGGATTTACTGAAAGAAGAAGAAAAAGTTTTAAATATGCAAATTTCAGAACCTTAAGAGTTTATTGTAATTGCTACATTGTTTTATTGATGAAGAACCATGTGTGATAAAGTGTTTGGGAATGAGGATCCTGTTTGTAAAATGGATGTGGATTAAGATATTGAATTACGTAGCACATTAACAGCGATGCATTAATGTGCAGTTACTAGTTGTTTTAATTTCAATCATATTTCTAACTTATCTGAAACAGCAGCTGTTATACAATGAATTTATAAGCTTTGCTGTCTTGGTATTGCCGTGCTTATGCGTAATTTTGTGTTGACAACGGGACTTCTAACTAATGTTTAAGAGAGGATTCTGCTGTAACATTCTTACTGCACAGTGTGTGTCTAGTTATAAAAATGGAGAGGCATTTTTAGCCCCCGTCTCTGTTCCTTGAAATACTGCATATTTATATACTCCCTCTGCTGATTCTATAATTTAAGGAAAAGTCACAAAAAATTACAGCTCAACAAATTGATTGTAAAACTAGTGAAACTTAGGCAAAGTGTAGAACGTATTGCACTGTACAGGTGAAACTTGAAAAATCTAATTTCAGGAAAGAAAGGAAACCAAGACAGAATGTAGAAAATCTAAACAGTGTTGTCTCCCATCCCAAATTGGTGTTATAAGAGATCTGTTGGAAATGCATGTCATTCAATTTTCACTGTTGCTTGGAGTGGTATGGACATGGAGTTTTGCTGTTGAAGTCTGCTGACAAAGCCTGTCCTTCATCCCTTTTTGCAGTGGCCTAAATTGCTAGGGCATAAGACATGTTGGCTCAATATGCATGTTTGAAACTTACTGAGTGCACATGGCTGTTACATAAAGATGCAGGGAATGATGGAAAGGCACACGTGCATGTGATTGGTGCACGTGAGCAACAGTGCGCAGGTACCAGAATCTCCCCATTCAACCATGGAGACATATGCAGGTTTTCGGTCTGTCAGTAGTTATGTTCATTTGTTGCTTTGTTTGATGACTGTTGATTTTTAAAAAATGGTTTATCACACCAAGTTGTCTAATGATAAACATGTGGAATTTGTAGAGGATTATTGTGTATTGTGTTGTTTGTGATTAGTTAATTACATGAAAATGAAGAGAGTGAAGTGAAATGACTGTTTTTAGTCTCTCACAGATAAGCAGAACCTGGAAACAACAAACACATTCTTGAACAGAATAAAAGATCATTTGCAGATACTTATGAAAAGGCACACAGTGAACAAATGTTGAAAAAGTGCAAAGTTTGTGGTACAATTGATGTTCTGAAGTCACCCTGTTTCCTCTAGGAACTACTTTGTCTAGTTCAGATCAGGGAAGATACAAGGTATGACAGAGAAACTTTTACAATGATTGGATTATCCACAAAACATTTCAAGAAATCGGTATAGATAAATGTCCAAGAACAATGTACCTGTACAGTAAGTTAGAGACAAAGTCTCAATTTTATTTTGCATTGTATGTAAACGTTTTGTATGTCCATCCTTCATCACACAGCACACACCTAATCATTGGCCCTATTCTGCCCATCCGTGATGGTGAGAACAGCTACTGCAATACGGAAATGTAAATCTGTGAGCTTCTGTGGTAGAGGTGGAAAATACATGCTATCTTTGATGTAACACAACATGGTAGGTGCCAAGTACAGTGACGGGTGGTCACTCGAGTAGAATTGGGTCAGTGGGTGCAACATGATCCATCCAGCGAAGTGGCAATGTCTCATTCAGATAATCTCATACAAAATTCTAGAAATGTGGAGGGGAGCTATTTTATTGAAACGCGAAATATCTGCTATCAGTTTTAAATTTTGCCATAACCAACAACTGTAGCTTGTCAGGATAGGTGATATGTGACAGTTCTCTCAGTGAAGAGGAAGGGTTTGTAGACTGCCTTGTTGGACATGGCAGACATTATGTTAACTTTCTTGGGATCCTAAACCTGTTAGACAGCTGCATGTGGTTTCTCTGTCCATCATATGCATGTGTTGTGTTGGTTGACCTATTCCAGAGGATGAATGGAAAGCGATATCATCACTGAAGATTAATTTGTTTACATCATTTTCAGGATGATTCTGCACATCAGTGCAGAACTGCAGATGACACAATTTGTTGCCGTGTCCTATTGCTTATAGGAGCTGTAATTTGTACAGCTTCATTCTGAATCACGTGTGAAGGACTTTCCTCACTGTTAATTTTGCACTAGCTTGATAGGTAGACCTTGTGGTACTTCACAACAGCACATCCATCATAGCTCCAGTGACTGTTCTGACATGCCTGGTGGATTGCACAAACTGTACTCATCCTCAAATTTCTTGTACCGCTTCACTATGATATTGTAAACTGGTGGTGTCTTGTGATGAAATTTGCCACAGAACACTCTTTACATGTGAACTCCTGATAGGCACAGTAGAGATTCAATTATCTTGACCTCAGTTGTACAGATTCACAAGTATTTGAATTGTCAACTCGTAGCAAATATCTTTGTGGTTTAGTCCATGTGTGCATTACCCATCCATGCAAACTCAGCCCCACTTGTTTCTTTATTGTTTGAGTTAGACAACTGCCATTTGAGCCATGTCTTATCTGTGCTTAAAAATATCAAAGTGCAAGAGAGTTGTCTGAACCCAGAATGTGATATGAGGAGTCTACTACAATTAAAATGAATTCATGATGTAGCAGCAATGAAGAGAAACATAGTTTACATGAAATGACAGTTACCAAATATTTTAAACAAAATTAAAGCTACCGTGACTGTTGTATGTGACTCGGCAGGTGTTTGATGATTAAGATTTCAGTGTTTTAGTCATTGTAAGCCATTATGAATGTATATACAAAAATGTGTCTCTGATCTCTTAATAAACATTGATTTTTATTGATTCTGATAATTTTAATTTGCTTTCATTGTTTTGTATAAACACCTACATTACGTATTAACCCTAGAAGTTTAACCATATGACAACACATCTGAAAGATAATTTTTCCTGGGTGACATAGGTCATATTTCTAGATTTAGCAATACAAAAATTGGTTTTCTTCAAACATTCTGTTATTTGGATTTTCAATTAGCTGAATAATTATGACAACAATTAGTCCAGTTAATCAAGTGTCCACTGTATTTGCGTTTCACGTACTGTGTTGTTTGTGATGATGTTTTTAGCCATTCACCTGTATCAGTTTTTTTAATGTTTCATTAACTTTATAATTCTTCTTTTTCCCTTTGTCCCGAACCTGAGCAGGGTTGGTACGGTTATGAATGGAGTCGGCATGGTTAACATTAAGGGTGGCCGGATGTCCTTCCTGTCGCTGCCATTGACCCCTGGGACAGATTGTGTGTAGTGTTATCCACATGAAAGTGTGGAAGAGTTTTCTAAATGTTTGCAGTTGTGTAACTGAGGTGGGACATGGGTACCATCCCAGTATTTGCAGAGTCAGATGAGGGAAATCTCATAAAACCACATACAGGTTGGACAGTGCACTGACCCTTATGTGCAATCCAGGCTGATGTACCTCCCCATTCCAGAAATGGTGCTTTGTCATGCATGACTCTCCAGGCAGGTTTTCATGGATTTAAGATTACCCTGCTTTGTTGGTTACACATATTTAATTATTGTCAGGTTTGCTAGGTCGCATGGGTGAGGATACTGGTGGCTCATGTCATGGAATCTGTTATTACATCTGATGTAGTAAAAGAATAAGAGCAAGGAAATGGAACTCTCAAGCCATGTATATTGAATAGCAATATTTCTAATTTCACATTTGAAAAATGCACAATGAAAAATGGTGCTACAAATTCTGTGCTGCCTAAAATGTAAGCTCAAGCACACACAATACAAATGTTTCATATTTTCATACAAAACGATACCTTTTGTGTGCAACAGCTACTGCTAGCAGAACAGACATCTTCAACACTGGAGGAGTATGTGAGCTTCGATCCAAATGTGAATGGAATCACAAATGCAGATTGCATCAAGAAAGAAGTGTCTAAATACGTATATGCCTCTTCTTGCCCTAAGGCAGTTACGGACACAAGTGTAAATGCACCTCTAGAGTACGCTAAAGCTGTCATCAATGCAAAGGAAACCACAATGAATTTTCAATTAGTGGAGTGTGCACTGACATGAAACTTGGCAGCACATTAAAACTGTATGCTAGACTGGGAATTTAACCTGGTGAGACCTTTGCCTTTGTTGGACAAGTGCTCTGCTGACTGAGCTATCCAAGCACAACTAGTGACCCACTCTCACATTTGGGTAAATGTGTAACAATTAAGTAGGAACATATCTGCTCCATGTATGATACAAACATTGATAACAGGACTTACCTTCAAAGCTATATGTCGAAAACAATGCACTGACTGTGTCATTTATGAAGTGCAGACGACGTACTCTGTGGGTAGAAATGCATCCCCAGAACATCTGTCCTGCTGGAAGTTTGACTGTTTCTGCTATTCATGAAGGCAAAAGTTCTTCACCTTCTCTGCAACACATGAACAGTTTGCTTTGGAACCATGCAGGTTAAATTCAGACTCATCTGCAAAGATTACTCTGTCCCACACCTCTGGCATCCATATCATGCGCTTCTGCCCATTTTAGCTGCTGCTGTTGCATGGTTTTTGCCAATAAATGCTTCTTACTAGTTTGGACAGGCAGTGAGTCCAGCTTCCAGCAGTCTGTTCGCTGGTTAGTGAGTCATCAAAGATTTCTTTTGTCCCACTTTAATTCAATCATACGTCAGTTGACAATCCATAAAAGAGAATCTTTTGAATATCCTGCCTTGTGTGACAGATACCCATTTCCTACCCCTTCTCAACATAAACATTTTTTTCTTCGTGTATTTATTTATTAACCTTGAAATTGTAGTGTGGTTAAAACCTATTTTAGACAACATCTCTCTCTTTTGCTGAGATCAACTGCCATAGCTGTATAGCAGCTTTCTTCTCTGGTGTTAATTCTACATCTTCAATGTGTCAACACAAAATTACTGTATGGTCACTGCTTTATTGTAGATGACAACAATATTGTTGGAAAAAAAAGTGTGATAGGAGATGAACAATAAAGAGAAGAATATGTAGCCGATGATTTAACAACATTGGACTGGTATAACCTGAAGCAAACAGCTCAAAGACAAAATTATGAAGTAATATTTGGTAATGCAATAAACAATTCCACCACGATAAGAGATTCTAACATCAAATATGTGTTAGTAAAGCTGGGGATAATTTCTAAAAGAGAAACCAAAACACACACACACACACACACACACACACACACACACACACACACACACAAAAAAACTGCAGTGGCAACTGAAAGGATTTAAAGGATTTTCCACTGTTCGATTATAATTATATCACAATGTCTTGACAGGAAAATAGCTAACTGTGCTGTCTTTTGTCACTTTCATTGCAGCTAGTCATCTAGTTCTGAGAAACACAGTTGTCCGCTAGGTGTTTGCAGACAGACTACAGGTACCACTGGTTTGCATGTGGTAGTTTTGTGGAACATTGCTGTGGCAGCAGCATACTCAGCTTTCATGGGATCTGATTCATGTTTTTTACACTAACTTATGGAACTCATTTTGTGTTCATCTACATCAGTGTCATGTTTCTGAATTTCAAAAATATTTTGTGTTTATGGTTGACAAGAAAAGAAGTCACATTTGGCATATACAAATTTTTATTATAAACAGTAGATGTACATTGAAATCAACAAGGCACCAAGCTGTCTAAAAAATACAGAACAATAATTATAGTCAGAATCTTTAATGCTTTAATTCAGGTACACAGTGACTCGCTATGTCAAAATATATAATTGAACAGTTAATAGCATAAGCGAAAATAGCTTATTTCTGGAAAATGGGGTTGCTGCTTTTGCCACTAAGCGTATGATTTCAGGTACAGACTCTTATCATATTTTATGTCCAAAAGACAAAAACATCAAAATATTAAAAGTAGTTTTAACAACATACATTTTCATATACAGTATTTCAAAAGGCATATGAGCCCTTTCATGAAGATTTTATGTAAATGTTACTGAGAGTTAGGTTCCTTTAATTTTGAAAAGGAGCTCTTCTAATTTTTACTGCAGTAGTACAGTCCATGGCAAATTGTTTTGGGAAAGTCCTAAGGACAACAGCAAGAACTATAGTATCTTTTATCTATTAAAAAAAAACTGTTTCTACAATATTGTCACTTTTAATAGCGGCCTAAAAGTTTGATGCAGACTGTTGTATATGGCTTTGTTCCCATTTCAATAATGCATCTAAGTAGTTTATAGTAAACTGTGAGGGCATATTAACTTTACCATACCATAATATGAATTTTTTATTGTCTGTCTTGAGTGCTTTTATTTTATAAAATGACTCATTTTAGTACAACATGAACCATCTTCAAATCTGTAGATAAAAGTAAAATAATCAACACATACTCTGTGAAATACTACATAATTATTATACAATATCATCAAATATCAAATGTACCCGATCATACCAGTTCAGCAGTAATTTATGAGGAAAATTAATACTACATCCCAGGATAAAATAGTTGTTAGGTAGAATACATATTATTCATACAGCGGGCAAGGCAACTTCAAACAGGTCACATATGGTACATTTGTAACATATAAATGAAAAATTTATGTCCACACTGAATTAATAATTTTTGTTTAACTCTTGAGAACACTGCCCTTAAAATGCTTTGTTAAAACTTGTGGTTTTTCAAGGGGGGAAACAATTATAAAAACATCACAAAATGTGGAATTTGAATGGCAGATGGTGTCTGTATCCATGTTGTTGCTGCAGCCATGCCTTTGTCATGGCATGCTCCGTCTCATGGCTACTGCTCTGGTGTTGTGCTATGAGCTGACTGCTGCCATGGGCAGAGGGGGGGGGGGGGGGCGCACAGGAGTGCTCCTTCAGTGATTTCAGGCACAGCACACAAGTTCAGCTGTCCCACCACACACTTTCTCTCCCTCTCACCTTGGACATCCAGTAGCAACAACCATCACAAATGTGAAAGTAGGCACTGTGATTGAATTCACTCAAATTAGATTTGAATCTTGCTTTTTGTGACTAAGTTTTCAGTTCCTCTAAAATGTTAAGGAATTTTAATTTAAATAAATAAAGCAATGAAGCTGGGCAATAAAAAAATCTGTTTTACAACAAAATATTGCAGATTTCCTCTGAGGATGTTAATTAAATATTTGCAAACCTTAATACATATAAATTTATGAAGTTAGTAACGTTTCAGAGAGACCACCTTCTTTTATAAAGGAAAATAGTAATATACAACTAATTTTGTTATGTGAGCAACAATATCAGTCACAAAAATTGGTCTAAAAATTCTAGTTTTGTGACTGTCTATAGTGGCATACCATCGGGTCTTTTGCCTGTAGAATATTCAATATTGCATTTCTTGCCTGATGCAGTAATATGATTGAGAACATTATGTCCTTTGTGGAGGTATATACTTGTGTGAACTCAATTGCACATTTGTATTTCTCTTTCGCCTAATCAGTGACTACGTTTTTTTTTTTTTTTTTTTTTTTGCCATTTGGCAATCTGGTGATGACAGCTGAGGAAAACCTGTCTCCTTACAAGAAAAATGAAAAATAATTAATCTTTCCATTCAAAACACAAATTGTGGAGATTCTGGTGCGTAGATGTGAAGGAAAGAATTCACCAAAGGAAAGTGTAATTGCAACCCCCAGAATGATTAGTGCAAACTTTGAACTTCCTGGCAGATTAAAGCTATGTGCCAGACCGGGACTCGAACCCAGAACATTGCCTTTCATGGGGAATGTTTGGAAGGTGGGAGAGAGGCACTGGTGGAAATGAAGATGTGAGGGCAGGTCGTGAGTTGTACTTTGATGGCTCAGCTGGTAGATTGCTCGAGAAAGGGAAAGGTTCCATGTTCAAGTCCTGGTCTGGTGAACAGTTTCAATCTGCCAGGAAGTTTCAAAACAGTACACAGATTCATTCTAGTAATGGAAAACCCATGTACCCTCTTTCAGTCCACCTCTTGTGACAGAGCGGCTCTTCTACACATACTGTCAGCTTTCCCCCCACCCCCTAAGGGTTTATTGAGTTTATTTATGGTGCAACCTCACTGCTTGCTCCCCTTTGGCAGGGCTTAGTGACAATGAAACGAGCCGACTGAGTCTCACCAGCACATTTAACCCACATTGTCACTGCTCATCCTGCTACCCGCTACAGTCATCATCAGGAGAGGGTATCGAGGTGGTTTGTGTTTGGAGGAGCAACCATTGCTAGCCGTCCTAAAACTTGAGATGTGATTGACTGTTTCGATGTGTCTCTAGTAGCACCATTATTTAAAGAACTGCACCTAATTTACATGGTTTGTCCCATGCCATACATCTACTTATACATCTACACCTATGTTCTGCAAACCACTGTGAAGTGCATGGCAGAGAATACTTTTAATTGTACCACTATTAAGATTTCTTCCCACTCTGTGTGGGAATGGGGAAAAAGACTTTTTAAATGCCTCTGTGCAAGCTGTAATTAGTTTAATATTTTCTTTACATCACTACAAGAGCAATGGTAGTGGGCTGTAGTATATTCCTAAATTACTCATTTAACATTGGTTCTTGAAATTTTGTAAGTAATCATTTGAGAGATACATATTGTTATACGTTCAAATGAACAGATATCACATATGAGCGAGGACAACTTTAGGTACTTTCAGTGGGACTTAATGAATGCTATTAGCAATGGGGCTAATGGATGGAGGCGTTACTTGTGTGTGACAGTTGAAAATTTGGGTTGGACTGGAAGCATGTCTGGATGGCTGAGGCAGTTAAGGCAACCATTCTAGTGAAGTTTGATACTACAGTGCCTATGTTGTTGAGAAGTACAATGCAGTGTTGCTTTGGACATGGATGCACGTTAGAAGGAATAGGTGCTGTGGTGACTACAGCCATTATGAAATACATGAAATCTATTCACAGTTGCAAATATGGACAATCATCAGCTGTATAATGGAATGACGATAATGAAAATTTGTGGAAAAAATATATCTAAAAACAAAGATGATGTGACTTACCAAACGAAAGTGCTGGCACGTCGATAGACACACAAACATACATACAAAATTCAAGCTTTTGCAACAAACTGTTGCCTCATCAGGAAAGAGGGAAGGAGAGGGAAAGACGAAAGGATGTGGGTTTTAAGGGAGAGGGTAAGGAGTCATTCCAATCCCGGGAGCGGAAAGACTTACCTTAGGGGGAAAAAAGGATGGTTATACACTCGCACACACACACATATCCATCCACACACACACACACACACACACACACACACACACACACACACACATATATATATATATATATATATATATATATATATATATATATATATATATATATATATATATATATATATATAGGGAAACATTCCACATGGGAAAAATAAACACAAACATACACACAAAATTCAAGCTTTCGCAACAAACTGTTGCCTCATCAGGAAAGAGGGAAAGACGAAAGGAAGTGGGTTTTAAGGGAGAGGGTAAGGAGTCATTCCAATCCCGGGAGCAGAAAGACTTACCTTAGGGGGAAAAAAGGACGGGTATACACTCGCACACACACACATATCCATCCACACATATACAGACACAAGCTTGTGTCTGTATATGTGTGGATGGATATGTGTGTGTGTGCGAGTGTATGGTATGGGTCATATTTACATGCTATAGTTACTAGAAATAATGTCCAAAACCATTGATCTCTCAAAAATAAAAAGGGGTGCAAATGACATATCATTTTTTATTTGTTTAGAATAGTTGTTACAGATTTGATGACAAAGTCAGGAAGCTTAATGTGGGATGCACACAGTCAAACTACTGTTCTTTGATATAACAACCACCACTCTCCTGGTTCAGTACAATCTGTCGACTAGCAATATTGCCATTATTGAAAAGGTGCGTTATTGCAGCTATTAAAGTTGCCACACCAGATCTGCTTGACATGACTGAAGCTGCCACCTGAATATAAACATTGTTACATATAGGACTCACAGAAGTTTGCATAATGTTGTCCCAAAGGGAAGATTCGAATGAGAAAACTGTAAAAATACAAGGATACAGGTGCACCAACATTACAATTAGAGCCTAAACTCTAACCTTAGAATTATACTATCCAGCCTTTGCAGATGATGTATCACTAATTGCCAAAGACATCACCAATGCACAAATACAACATGATATAGTGCAGTGACAGGCAGGGAAACCTGGCTACATATTTCGTCTGGAAAACAAAATTCGTGACCAATATGAAAACAACACCAGGTCAGCTCCAAATTGGCAACAACAAAATATCCTGTGTCAAAGAATTTAAATACTTAGGTGAATGGGTTACTGGAAATTTTAACAAAAACGAGGTCATATTATCCAGAGGTCAGAAAAAAGAAATCACATTTCAGTTAAAAATATTTATAACAAAAAATGCTTTTCAGGAACTATAAAATCTGTGATTATATTGCAGTAATTAAACCAAAGGCACTCAGAGACTCTTATTGCTCATATTCAAACAGCAGTTATGAGAAAAATTTTAGGGCCATGAACAAAAACGGAAAATATCTCCCAAAATTCAATGTACAAATTTAGAGTTACAATGCATATTAGTATAATTAATTGAGTATGTTATGGAATTCTCCCAATGAAAAAAAATGGATTTTCCACAGCTACAATTTGTATTCAAAGAATTCAACTTGTGGGGAGTGTAGACAGAATGCATCCAAACAGTTTAATGCATCAGATTTGCACATTATTGAAAAATAACTTTACTAGACCCAATTGATGAAACAAAAGAAATCTTTAAATCTACAAGATCAAGATGCAATCAGGAAAGTGACACAGACCTGAGATTTCAAGGAGGAAGAGAGATAGAGCAATGGAAACACACTCACTTGTTGCCATAACAGAATACTAAAAGGAAGGCCAACAAGTTTTGATCTTGTATGGTCTTACATGACTCATTAATGAAAAAAGAAGAATAAGGAGATGGTATGACTCACCAGTACTTACAGGAGACTAAATTTCGAATACTTGCTGAGAGAAATCCTTAAAAGTAGAAAAAAACTGTACCTAGCTTTTGTAAATAGTATGGTTTTTCTTCTGGGAGGCAAGAAGGGCACGTATGAGGCAAGCTGGAGAAAAACGTAGGTCATTCAGACTCCAGGATGAGGTGAATCCACTTGTTGTGAGGATGAAGAGAAACAAAGATGAAAGGAAAGCAGGAGGTAAAATATAGTTCATCAGTAAGCAGCCCAGAAACTCTTAGGAGTACAGACTGAGAAATAAAGGTGGACTAACCAAGAAGAGCAGTCACAAGTGGATTGATTATTGCAATAAAAGTGGAAAAGGGGAGAGTGATTTATTTTGATTGGTAGAATTGCATAATATACTGAATTATTTACTCTGTTACCTTTTACCTTTTTATCTTCATCTTTTCCTCTTTCCACTTTCTTTCTAGTTCTTAACTGTGCTAATTATGTCACTTTTCATTTCTCTTGCTCTTGAACCCATCTCTTCTCACTCTATCTTCCTAGCTGTGTAACAGAGCAAGGTGGAATCATACTACTTGGTCTTACCACTCCTGACATCAGTATAACATTCATTTTGTTAAGAGCACATATGCGATACTTACAAAATAGCTAATTTCTTATTAATGCTATATTTCATTGAACTTGATTATTCACTGTGAAGTTTCCATTATTATTATTATTATTATTATTATTATATTAGAGGATCAATTGATACAAAGATCAATCAATAACAACATTTTGCTGAATTCTTGTTATCTTCTACCAAGCATATCTGTTCCAGGCATCCTCCATGCATACACCACAATGCTCCATTATTTCACTGATGTGGTAATTCTAAATACATTGTGGTCTGCCATGTTTATGTCTGCCAGGTGGTTTCCGTTCAAAAATTTTCCCTGACCACCAATTATCTAGCATTCTTAACAAATGCCTGTACCATGTTAATGAATTTTGTTTCAATTCCATATATCACTGCCCTTACTCCATTAATTTTTTCCTCAGTTCTTGATATCATCGAACTCCATTTTAAATAGTCCATTTCCATAGCTATAAGTCTTCTTTGAGGTCATCATTTAAAATCAGTAGTTCTGATCCATAGCATAGGTCAGATTCAACCATTAGCCACTCTTTTTTATTGTTGCTAAAAATGTCCTTGTCCCACTAAAAAGGATTAATGCACCCTGTTACTTTTCAACTTTGTTGTATTCTGTACTTTACTTCTTTATTATCATATCCTCTTTTTCCTATATATGCAACTAGATATTTAAATTTTTTTACCAGTCTGTTAACTGCTTTGTCACTGATGTGAAATTCAAATTGAAATCAATGTTCTATTCACTACCAGACACCTTGTTTTTTGTTAGACTCATCTGTAGTCCCCATTTGTCTAACTCCTGATATAAATGTCATATCCTTAATATATGATTGTATTCATCTTGTGCTAGACTGATTTGATAATCAGCAAAAATTAATGGAAACACCTGTACATTGTTGATAATAATTCCCCAGCTGTTCCTCCATTTTCAGAGAGCTATTTCTTCATGTAAATTGAACAAGATGGGTGACATACTGCAACCTTGTCTGAGCACTTCTGTTACAATAGGTTCTGATAATTTTGACCCCCTGTTAATACGTGTTTATTATTTCTCTGCACAGTTATAAACAAAATCACCTCAAGATTACCAGATAACAAATCAGAAGTTAAGAAACAGAATTAAATCAGAAAATAACAAGATGTGGGAACAGAAATGTATTCCAATTGAGATTAATAGGTGGCTCACAAACAACAGAAGCATGGAGAACCATTACTGGTATGAAGAAAGCACCAGTGAACAAAGTAATAGACAACTTAATTTCTTGAAGGGCACAGAAAAAGCATTATCTAGTTTCTCAATTACTGACAATGATGTTAGAGTTATTTCATCTGGTAGTATCTTCTCTAAAGAAATATTCGCAATTTAAGATTCATAAAAAAACATATGGGGGTTGAAATTTTTAGTGAGCAAATAACTGTTTGTTTCTAAATTGATACAGGACCTATCTCATTTAAAACCCCTCATTCCTCTTCTTACAACAAACAGTTTACTTTTTGCAATAGACACACACACACACACACACACACACACACACACACACACACAAGCAAGCAAGCACAACTCACACAAGACAGTGTCTTGCACTGGAATGTAGCATAAAATGGGATGCAAGTAGCAATCTGGAGTGGGTGGGGAAGGGCAAGGGGAGGGTATAGTAGTGTATGGGTGGGGAAGAGAGAAATGCTGTCGGGTGGAGTGTGCAGGGACTAGAGTGCCAACAGGTGTAGCGCCAAGAGGTTGTGGAGCTGGGAGGTGGGGAAAAAAAGAGAGGAATGGGGAAAGACAGGTGGATATGCAGGCAGAGGGCTGCAAAGAAATATGGATGGGAGATGAGGACGGAGAGGAGATGACACGACAGAGGGGGTGGAAACTGTTGGATAGAGGGTGTAGGGGCAGTATGTTACTGTAGGTTCAGGCCGAGATAATTACAGGAGTGGAGAATGTATTGTAATGATAACCCCCATCTGCACCGTTCAGAAAACTGGTGGTGGAGGGAATGATCCAGATGGTTCAAGTAGTGAAGTAGCCATTGAAATCAAGTGTGTTATGTTCAGCTGCATGTTGTGTCACGGGGTGGTCCACATTGCTCTTGGCCACAGTTTGGCGATGGCCATTCATCCTGGTGGACAGCTGGTTGGTAGTCATATCAATCTAAAAATCTGTGTAATGATTGCAACAGAGCTGGTAACTGACATGGCTGCTTTCACAGGTGGTCCTGCCCCTGATGGGGTAGGGTAAACCTGTGGTAGGACTGGAATAGGATGTGTGGATTGGGCAGGTTTTAACCTGGGTCTTCCACTGGGATATGATCCTTGTGGCAAAGGATTGGGATTGGGAGTGACATAGGGACAGACTAAGATGTGGAGGTTGGCTGGGCGACGGAACACCACTTTTGGAGGGTTGGGAAGTATCTTGAGTAGGATGTCCCTCATTTCAGGGCACAATGATAGGTAATCAAAGCCCTGATGAAGGATGTAGTTCAGTTGTTCCAGTCCAGGTCACTACTCTGTGACAAAGGGGACACTCCTTTGTGACTTGTTTTTGGGTGTTGTGGGAGGATTGAGATTGTGAGGGGGAAACTGCACAGGAGTTCTGTTTGCAGACTAAGTTTGGGGGATAGTGCCTTTCTGTGAAGGCCTTGGTGAGACACTCACCATACTGAGCAATGGAGTTTTTGTCACTGCAGATACGCCATCCCCAACTAGCCAGGCTATATGGGAGGAGCTGTCAAAATGCAGATACTGTTGGTGGTTGGTGGAATAAATGTGGACAGAGGTGTGGATGGAGGCATCAGAGAGGAGGTGAACATCTAGAAAGGTGGCAAGCTGTGTTGAGGAGGACCATGTGAAACAGACGGGAGAAAAGGTGTTGAGGTTGTGAAGGAACGAAGACAGGGTGTCCTGGTCCTGGGCCCAGATCATGAAGATATCATCAATGAAGCTGAAGCAGGTGTTGAATGTTTTGGGAGGCTAGGAAGGTCTCCTCTAGATGGCCCATAAAAAGATTGGCATAGGAGGGTGCTATGTGGGTGTCCATGGCTGTGCCATGGATTTGTTTATAAAGCTTCCCTTCAAAACAGAAGTAGTTATGGGTTAGGATAAAGTTAGTAAGGTGTATGAGGAATGAGGTAGTGGGTTTGGAGTCTGACTGATGTTGGAAAAGGTTGTGTTCAATAGTGGTAAGATCAAGGGCAAGAGGAATGTTGCTGTATAGGGAGGTGGCATCAACAGTGATGAATAGAGATCCAGAAGGTAAAGAGGTGAGGTTGGTGGGGAGATGGTGAAGGAAGTGGTTGGTGTCTTTCACATGGGAGGGCAGATTATGGGCAATTGCTTGGAGATGTGGTTCAATGAATTGTGAAATTCTTTCAGTGGGGCACAATAACCAGCCACAATGGGGTGTCCAGGATTGTTGGGTTTGTGGATTTTGGGGAGCATGTAGAAGGGAGGTGTGCAGGGTGTCATAGGGGGAGGAGGGAAATGGATTCTGGGTAGGTGTTCTGGGAAGGGCATAAGGCTTTAAGCAAGATTGGTGTTTGTGTTGAACTTCTGGGATGGAAACACAATGACAAGGTTTGTATGTGGAGGAGACAGACAACCGTCAGAGGCCTTCTGCCAGAAAGTGTATGAGGAATGAGGTAGTGGGTTTGGAGTCTAAAGGACATTAGAGAAGGTAGTGTACAATAGCACTAAGACCGTGAGCATGAGGGATGTGGCGTATAGGGAGGTGGCTTCAACAGTGGCAAGTAGGGATCCTGGAGGTAAAGGGATGGGGATGGTGGAGAGGTCTCCACCAATTGTCTGACTACTCCCATTCCAGAAGTCCAATACAAACTCCAATCCACACTTATAGCCTTAGGCTTTTCCCAGAACATCTCCCTTGAATCCATTTCCTTCCTCCCCCTATGACACCCCACACACCCCCCTTCTACATGCTCCCCAAAATCCACAAACCCAACAATCCTGGATGCCCCATTGTGGCTGATTATTGTGCCCCCACTGAAAGAATTTCACAACTCGTTGGCCAACACCTCCAACCGATTGCCCATCATCTAGCCTCCCACATCGAAGACACCAACCACTTCCTTCATTGACTCTCCACCATCCCTACCCCTTTACCTCCTGGATCACTATTTGTCATTGTTGACTTCACCTCCCTATACACCAAAATCTCTCATGCCCATGGTCTTACTGCTATTGAAGCACACTTTTTCCAACATTCTTCAGACTCCAAACCCACTACCTCAGTCCTCATATGCCTTAATAATTTTATCCTAACCTGCAACTACTTCTCATCTGAAGGGAAGCTATAAAAGCAAATCTGTGGTACAGCCATGGGTACCCGTAGTGCATCCTCCTATGCCAATCCTTTTATGGGCCATCTAGAGGAGACCTTCCTAGCCTCCCAAAACACCAAACCCCTAAATCTGGTTCAGGTTCATTGATGAAATCTTCATGATCTGGAGCCAGGACCAGGACACCCTATCTTCATTCCGCCACAACCTCAACATCATCTCTCCCATCTGCTTAGTGTGGACCTCCTCAACCCAGCTTGCCACCTTCCTAGATGTTGACCACCTCCTCTCTGATGATTCCACCTGCACCTCTGTCCACATTAAATCCAACAAACCACCAACAGTACCTGCATTTTAACAGATTTCACACAAAAAAATCCCTCACATATGGCCTGGCTATTCAGGGATGGCATGCCTGCAGTGACAAAAGCTCCTTTGCTCAGTAAGCTGAGGGTCTCATCCTGGAGTGGAACAGGTGAACAACATACTTCACCAGGGCTTTGATTACCTATCATCAGGCCCTGAAATGAGGGACATCCTACTCAAGATTCTTCCTACCCCTTCTAAAGTGGTGTTCTGTTGACCACCCAACCACCCCAACATCCTAGTCTGTTCCTATGCCCCTCCCAATCCCAGCCCTGTACCACAAGGATCATATCCCTGTGGAAGACCCAGGTGAAAACCTGCCCAATCAACATAACTAGCATTTCCTATTCCAGTCCTGTCACAGGCTTACCCTACTCCACCAGGGGCCAAACCACCTGTGAAAGCAGCCATGTCCTCTGCTGCAATCATTGCACAATTTTTTGTATTCGTATGACTACCAACCAGCTGTATACCAGGTTGAATGGTCACCACCAAACTGTGACCACAAGCAAAGCGGACCCCCCCCCCCCCCCCCCCTCCACCATGGCACAACATGTAGCTGAATGTAACACACTTGATTTCAATGGCTGCTTCAATACCTGAGCCATCTCGATCCTTCCTTCTACCATCAGCTTTACCGACCGGTGCAGATGGGAGTTATCCTTACAACGGATTTCTGCTCCCATAATTATTTCATCCTCACTCTATGGCAACATACTGTCACCACACCCTCCACCCAACAAATTCCACCCCCTCCGTCCTATCATCTCTTCCCCAATCTTGTCTCCCACCCCGTTTATTTGCAGCCCCGTGCCAACAGAATCACCTGTCTTTCCCAGCTTCTCTACTTTTTTCCTCACCTGCCTGCCCCACAACCACCTGATGCTGTGCCTGTTGGCAGTCTATTCCCTGCACACTCCAATAAACAGCATTTGTCTCTCTCCTCACCTGTACACTACTATTCCTCCCCCTTCCCCTTCCATATCCCCTCCAGATTGCTGCTCACATCTTTCTGGCGCGAGTTGCTAAGATGGCAATCTTGTGTGTGTGTGTGTGTGTTTGCTGATGAAGGGTGTGGTCAAATGCTATGTGTGAGTGTCTCAATTGAGCCTGTTTACAATGTGACATATCTTTTTTACTGTAAGTAGCAATCTATCCTACACTGTTGATATTCCTTTCTGGAGTTTCTATTGTTTCACTAAAATTCAATATCATAGCTTTATAGCCCAGATTTTTCTGATTTGAAAAATACCTACTTTCACTTGAATAACTTATTACTTTGTTAATTACTCAGTTTGGAAAATTTCACATCCTATTAACTTTTGGCAGGTGTGTCAGTAGAAACCATGTTCATCAAACAATATCTATAATTTTGCCTTTTTTCTAGTTCTACAGATCATAGTTAAAGAGATCTGCTCTTTTGTGTATTGCAATTTTGTATTCTCTATTTTTTGTTTGTTCTAAGTCAGTGCTTAAAAAGTAATAACAAAATTTGATTTTTAATCTTAGGTACATCCATAAGTAGGTATGCAGGACAATGATGTCAGTCACTGTCCAATAGATAAATTGCTATACTCATAGAGCCAGTATTAAAGCCTCAGGGTCCTATGGAATCCCTATCACATTCTATACCCAATTTGTGGTTGAGTTAGCCCCTCTGTTAACCATAATCTATCACAGATACTTCAAACAAAAAACCGTGGCCAGTAGCTGTAAGAAAGCATAGGTCACACATGTCTACTAGGAGGGTAGAAAAAGTGATCCACAAAACTACCATCCCATATCTTTGACATCCATTTGTTCTAGAATTTTAGTACATATTCTGAGTTCAAACAGTCTGAAGTATCTCAAACAAAATGAGCTTCTCCATGTCTACCAGCATGGATTTTGAAAACACAGATCATATGAATCCCAAGTTGCACTTCTCTCACATGACATCCTGAGAGTCATGGATCAAGGCAGTCGATTTCCAAAAAGCATTTGCCTTATTATCAAAAGTATGATCATATGGGGGTATCAGATGGAACAGGTGACTGAATTGAGAATTTCTTGGTAGGGATGGAGATTCAGTGACACATGTAGAAGTAACTTTGGGTGTACCCCCAGGGAAGTGTGTTGAGTACTTTGCTGTTCATGATGTATATTAATGATCTTGTGGACAGTATCAATAGTAGCATCAGACCTTCCACAGCTGATGCAGTTGTCTACAATGAAATACAATCTGAACAAAGCTGTACAAATATTTAGTCAGAGCTTGCTTTAAATGTTCAAAACTGTAAAACTTCATAAAACAAAAACAGAAAAAAAGGACATAGTATCCTATGAATAAAATCTTATTGAGTCATGATTGGAATCTGTAAGCTCATACAAATACTGGGTGTAACTCCTAGTAGGGACATGAAGTGGAACAATCACATAGGCTCAGTTGTGGGTAAAGCAGGTAGAAGGTTTCAGTTTATTGGTAGAACACTAGGAAAATGTCTACAAAGGAGATAGGTTACAAATCACTTATGTGATTCATCCTAGAATATTACTAAAGTGTGTGAGACCCGCACCACACAGGACTGGCACAGAATTTTGAACATATCCAGAGAAGGACAGCACAAATGGTCACAGGTTTGTTTGACCCATGGGAGAGTGTCACTGAGACACTGAAAGAATTGAAATGGCAGACTCATGAAGATAGACCTAAACTATCCTGAGAAAATCTATTAACAAAGTCTTGAGAAGCAGTTTGGAATGGTGATTTGAGGAATATACTACAACACCCTGCATATGGCATCCATAGGGATTGTGATGACATGATTGGGTTAATTACAGCATGCACAGAGACATTTAAACAATAATTTTTCCCATGCTCGATATGTGAGTGGAACAAAAATAAGTCTACAGTGGGATGTACCCTCTGCTGTGCACTTCACAGTGGTTTGCAGAGTATAGATATAGATGTAGAAAGCCAGTCTGTGTTAAATACCTAACTTGATGATGTTTCTTGGTTGGTTTCAGTCAAAATGTATAGTAACTTTTTGTAAGTCAGTCTGATCATTAACATCATATGATCAGACAGTTCATTTACATGTCACTATCTCTGTTAGTGCAAGATCAACTATCAAGATGTTAAGTAATGTGTGATTAGTCACCAGAAATGTACATTTCTTATCTAATTAGAGTGAATTGCATATTAAGCTGCCACCAATAAACTGTGTCATACAGTGCCTACAGAGGTAACTGAGGGCATGGTTTGTATGCTGAAACTATTGCTTGTGACAAAGATAATTCATTAATTATTTGACATGTGTCTATTAGCAGCTTGCTTAACAGGAAGGTCATCAACACTGAGTGCTGGTGGAGCTACCAAGTGCAGAATACCAGGTCAACAAATTTACAGTATCTCAGGACTGAAGCCAGCACAGTTCTTACTGATGTGCTGTGTTTCACTTCTCCCTCTCTCTGACAGCTTTACAGTCATTTTAGCCGGACAGATGATGCATCCCTCTCAACATGGTTTTACCAATGTACTATATTTGACCTCTTACGATATCTATCTCTTCTCCCTTGATTTTAGACGCACAGCAGATTTACATCTCTCTTAACCTGTGATCTGACTGGCCTCTCTCTCTTTTGCAACCTATCTCAATCTGTTAAGCTACTCTTTTCTCCCTGAGGAAGGAACATACAAGTTCTGGAAGCTAGATATAGTTTTTTCTCTACTTTCAACTGTTTATATCAACAAGTATTTTGAATATCAACTCCTAAAGCCTAATCAGCCATTCTGTCTGCTTGTAATTTTACTTTACTTTTTACATGTTTGGGTAGCAATCTTGTACAGAGACTACTGTAAAAAGTATTATTTTGCTTTTTTTCTGTCATAAGAGTATCACAAACAAAGAAAGTTTTTCACCACATACATTTTGCATGTTCGATAAAACATCCTCAGCTGTAACTTGCCATTTACTGTTTCTTTTCACATGCTATGATACCTGGTTTTCCATTTCATTGTCAGAAGTCTTTGCCACCTGAGCAGTGAATCACTAAAATGAGCATTGTACACCAGTATTCGGCTGAAATCTGCAATCTGGTTGTGGTGACAGACTGATCTCTAGTGTAACCTGACACCTAGGTTAGGCTGAAAGGTGATAAACTGGTTAGGAGTTGGTGATGCCAAATAAAGGTTGTGGTGACAAATTGATTTACAGCATTACCTAATGTTTACATTTGCATCATATTTAATTGGTCAATTTTGGCCAAGTCCCAGTTGCACCTTACTCATTTTAGTCACTTGTCCTGAGCAGCATAAAGTAAATCTTTCTCTTTAAAAGATGCTTAAGGAATTTTTACTCATTATGATTTGTAAAATAATTGCAAAATGTTTAATTTTATGTTTCATGTTGAACAAGTGAGAACTGGAGTAACATGAGAGGGTATACTTTGTAGGGAGTGGGCCATCGTTTTGCTGGTCCCAGCAGCACATTTAGCCAATGACTAGTGATAACGGGAAGATACTGCCATTTTGTTCTAATCTCATGTGACCATTATTACTGTAATTGTACTTATAAAACAAAAACTGACGTAAAAGTGGTAATGAATTTAACCTTTGTAATGTTCAGTCTTGGTGTTGCACCAGTTACTGAAAGGTTGTCTGTCTGGTAACTGACAGAAGACCATGAACTTTGATCAAAAGAGCAAAACACACGTTAATTGTGAAGTTATGTTTCTGTATTGTGTGGAAATAAATATTTTATTGTTGTAATGTAAAAATAAACTGTGCTATCTGAAGAGTTTAATCTGACAAACTTATGTTTTATTATAAGTTTTAAGGACTTATGAATGAAATGAAATGTTTTTTTTTATACAGTTACAGAAGATTAATCAGTCAAAGATAATATGTTGCTGTGGTACTAATATGGAAAGGTCAATTGTACATAAGAATTACAAGGTTTCAAGATAAAAAATTTTGGTTAAAAGAAAGCAAGGAAAGATATACAAGTACTTAATATATCACAGATCACAAATTAAAGAGAAAGCCTAAGTTTAATAGTATCTCACACATCAAGTAAAGAAAGTTCAGCTCTGGCTGAAACTGTAGTGATGAAAAGACAACTATTCCAATACTATTAACTTATGGCACTGAGCAAATTATAGTAATATCTGGATACTAATAATAAACATTACCAGCAAGGACCTGTGACGACAGAGATAATAAATAGGATACAGCTCTATAGCTGCATGAAATATAATGTTCATTATATGGAAGCACATGCTCACATAACAATGTGGTGTATCATGGCAACTTTCTAGTAGTCACTTTTTTCTGCCTTTTCTTGATTTGTTTTTGATGTGCACTTCACTATGATTCTGAGAATTATTTACTGTGGGTAACCTCTCACAAACTCTGATGTTGATGTGTGTTTTACATCCAAACAAACATATGTAGCTACCTGTTAAAAATAATACAGTCAGGGTGAATTGGTGTGAGGTTCTGTGAACACATTTTATAGATTAAAAATGTGGTCCACACACAAAAAACAAATGTGATTCAAGAAGAATTATGTAGCTAAAGTGCTGTCATGTTTTGACTACAACCTCTACTGACACTGAAGGAGAAACCAATCATAATGTGTGAGAAGTAAATGGCAGTCACCACTGAGAATCTTTTGATAATAAAGTGAAATCTGGTGATGTTTTATTTATTTTTAGTTTGCAGTGCATTTAGTGCCTAAGCTAGCAAAATAATACTAGTTTTATTATGTATGTTTAGTATTTATAAAAATACAGTTTTAGGGACTTGTACAGTAATTTCTCATATGTCTGAATTATTTTCAGAACCCAGCAAACTATCTTCTGATCTACTTCTCTTTACAACACCAATTTTTTTATTCTGCCTGCATTATTGTCTTAATCTAAGGGGAGTAATTTTATGAACACAGTCTGTCCATAAGTTATTGAATCTACATTATTTGCATTTTAATTGTTATCTGAACAGATGTGGAAAAAGAGCTAACTACTCTCCAAATGTTAAGCAGTTATTTTTTTCATTCAAGTAGTACTAAAGGTCTTAGGCATTGACCTATATCACCATATCTATATGGCATGATAATTGCACTTTTATGGTGAAGTTTAATTATACTGAAATTACTTTTCATGTTACCACTGCCGACATGTGCCATACTTTGCAAATAAAATCCCAATTTTTTATTTCAACTGAAGTGCTCCATATTTCATTATATATGTGACAAGGAACAGGTCTAAAAAAAAGTATTTATGCGGGTGTATTTTCTGTGTATCTTCTGTTTGAACTTTGATTTGAGTGGATTAATTATTGGAGTGAGAGGAATGTGTCTGGTGTTGCATTCCAGTTCAGCACAAAGCTTGTAAATTATTGCTGTGTAATGGATGCTTTGTTGGTACCACTAAGAATCCCATCTCATTGAATGTTTTCAGTTTCTTCTAAGCTGTAAAAGTAAGCATATGTTTATCCACAGTCAGCCACTTTTCTCAGGAAGAAGATACTAAAAGGTTTTGTTTTAGAGCCATTTTCATTCTAATTTCCAACTCAGCTGTTTTTTTTTTCAGTTAGCTTTGAAGCCTTTTATGGTTTCATACTCAGACATTTAGGCACAGTAATCAAAATAAAATGCACCCATAAGCATATCTTAGTGCTGATATGTATAAAGATAAGACTATCAAATTCATGATAGGAAATTGAGATTAAACTTTACATTTACAGTCTCATATATACTACTTTGGTGGATGGGGCAGTATAGCAACAAGAGATACTTGTGAGTGCCAAAGTGAACAAGGATTAAACCATGAAAGGCTTCAAAATACAATAAATGACAAACACAGCTGAGTCAAAAAATAACATGAAAATAGCTCTGTGCTAAAAAACAAAATAATTTGCAGCTGAACTCCCTATTACCCAGCACCATGGAAGTGAAAAGATAATACATAGCACTTTTTTAGAAATTACAGTTACACGCGTCTAGATGTTGCAGTAGGAACGGAGGCTTTACATGTTCTGCAAATCATTTACATAATTTTTATCAAAGTGACATGAAGCAAGTAATTTTACAGAATATGTATGCAGGATTTGTTTGTGAGTATAACTACATGTCTGCCATTTTACTAAATAGCACACTGGCTTAAATTTAATAAGAATGAACACGTTAGGTATTAATGCTGTTCCTGTAACCAGTAATGCACTTAAATATATGGCTTCATCTTTTCTTTTTTACATAAAATGAAAGAAAAAAAATAATGCACATGCTAACAATTTTCAGTTAAAATCCTTATATGGGATAAAAGTTGTCAAGTTGAAATAATTTTAGGCTTATTTAAAACTCTTTTTTTCTGTCTCTCAGAAATTTTATGTTACTTGGTAAATGATCAAAGTTTATAGCTGCTTATTTACCTCCTTTTTGAGCCATTGACAACTTCAATAAAGAGTGACGAAAAATCTTCTAGTATTGTAGCTAGGAATGTCTGTGCTCCTCAAACTGATACATTATTTATGATGAATTTCACTAGTGAATACACATACTGTGAAGGAGCAGTTAAAATGCTCGAGTCCTTTAAGACAATTCTGCATGAACACAATATATTATTGTCACTGCTTGCTTTTGTGCCGTCAATACTTTATAAGTGATAAGTTCTCCCAGAAAATTGTGCCATGAATGGAAATATGTTGAGGTGTTGATTTCTTTGTTCCCAGAAGTAAGAATTAGAAAAGAGCAGAAGTTGCTGCACTCAGTTGTCTGACCAGAGCTGGCCCATTACCATTGTCAAGGACAGTGAAATTAATGCTCATTTTTAGCTGCCACATTATTACTACATTTCTTATATGGTTTTCCAGTACCGAGAGACATCCATGTTGATCTCATCAAATGAGATGGCAAGTTATAAGAAAGTGGATTCACACTGGGGAAGACAGTGGTTCAAATTCCTGTGCATTCATCATGATTTGGGTTTTTTGTGGTATCCTGAATATACCGGAAAATGTCAGGATGCCTCCTTTGAGAAGGACATGACCGATCGCTTTTGCCATCCATCCTCAATACCTGCTCTTGCTCTTCTCTAATGACTTCACTACTGAAAGGATGTTAGTAGAGATAGGAAGATACTGGAACAGGAGGGGAAAATTGCTGCCCTTCAGGCTGAGTTAGACAAGGCCAGGGGAGATCTTGACAGGTTAAGGAGGGAGAAGGGTAAAGAGAGGTGGGAAGTGGCAACAGGCAACAGGAGGAACAGGCCTAGAACTCTGTCTGACAGCTTTATGGTGAATGTGGAAAATAGATTTGACCTGTTGCTTCAGTTAGAAGCTGGTGAGCCTCAAGCAGTTACAGGTGTAGACAGGGCACAACAAACTTTCAGCAGCAAATTGAAAAGTAAGAATGTAGGGAAATCAGTAAAGAGAAAGAAAGTGTTGTTGTTAGGTAGTTCCCATGGAAGAGGTGTTGGCCAACTCTTGCAGGATGAACTAGGATCAGAATACCAGGTCACCAATTTTTTTAAACCTAGTGCTGGTCTGGAGCAGGTGACAGAGGATTTAGGATCACTTTGCAAAGATTTCACTAAGGAAGACACCGTGGTTATAGTGGGTGGGGCAGGTAACAGTATTGACAGAGATCCTGGGTACAGCATTGAGTGTGACCTGGCGAAGATTGCATCAGCATCGAGGCATACCAGTGTTGAGTTTGTATCTGTTCTTGGGCGCCATGACCGACCTCATTTGAACTCTTCTGTCAAGAGAGTTAATTTGGAGCTGGAACGGCTGCTCATGTCGGGTGCGGGGTCACACATTGGTGTGGTTCATGTTGATTCTGTCAGTAGGTGGGATTATACTAGGCATGGCCTTCACCTCAACAGGAAGGGGAAGGGTAAATTGGCTGGGGAAATAGCAGGAAAGTTAAAGGGGGGAGGCACTGTCATGAGTGGTAAAATACCAGTGGTTATAGGATTCAGAAAAGACCCTTTTTTAGGGTAGGGAGGACAGAAAGAAAACAAATTTTAAGAGAGGTTAGAACTGAGACAAACCTTCAGTTTGAGAAAGAAATCAAAAAACATAATTCCAGCTTATTACATCAACATAAACAGCCATTGGTTAAGAATTTTCAACTGTCAGCAGATATTTTAACTCCATCCAATTTTAAGTCAGTCAATGTGAAATGTCAGCTATCTTTATTGCATCAAAATATTCGAGGACTGAGAAATAAAATTAATGAATTAACTATCTGCATAGATGAATTAGAGTCTTCAAACCCAGCTGACATAATCTGCCTCTCTGAACATCATGTGACCACTGGTATAGAACTTTTAAGTGTTACAGGGGTTAGGTTAGCATCTCACTATTGTAGATCAGAAATGGAGAAAGGAGGAGTTGCCACATTCATCAGGAACTGTCATAAATTTAAGAACATAGACATTCATAAATTTTGCCTAGAACAGCATATGGAAGCATGTGCAACAGAATTAGATTTTCACAAAAAATCTTTCATAATATTAAGTGTATATCGAGCACCTGCAGGTAACTTTAATCTGTTTGTAAACCACCTTGAAGCTGTACTGGCCCATTTAACAACCAAAAACAAAGAAATAGTGGTTGCTGGTGATTTCAATGTAGATTTCCTTAAAGACTCTCCCAATAAGAACCTATTTGAGTTAGTAACACTATCATTCAACTTAATTCCCACAGTAAAGTTCCCCACTAGGATAACCACTTGCTCACAAACAGCCATTGATAATATCTTTATAGAAAAGTCAAATGAACAAAATTATATTACAAAACCAATAGTCAATGGCCTCTCAGACCATGACATGCAGTTCCTTCTGTTAAATGTTAATACTGAACAGGATATAAAATCTGTTAAATCTGAGCTCAAGAGGGTAATCAGTAAGCCAAAAATTGATTATTTTAGGACACTCCTCAGAGACATTCACTGGACTGATGTTTACAGTGCTCATGGCATGAATGAAAAATATAACATTTTTGCTAATAAAGTGCTTACCTTATTTGAACACTGCTTTCCCCCAAAACTTACCAAGGTTAGAGCAAAGTCTACAAAGAAGCCATGGATTACTCGAGGAATAGGGGTATCTTGTAAAACAAAAAGAAAACTGTATCTGTCAATCCGAAACATTTCCAATGTTGATGCTATAGCACATTATAAGAAATACTGCAAAATATTAAAGACTGTAATACGAATGTCAAAGCAAATATATTACAAGGAAAAGATAGTCATATCAGATAACAAAATAAAGACAATATGGGATATAGTGAAGGAGGAGACCGGTAGAACCAGACATGAAGAGGAACAAATAGCATTAAGAGTAAATGATGCATTGGTGACAGATGTGTATAGTGTTGCAGAACTTTTTAACAAACATTTTATAACTGTTACTGAAAAGATGGGGTTGTCAGGTTCGGTAGATGCTGCTATGGATTACCTTAGACCAGACATTTCAAGTAACTTCCATAATATGAATTTGACCCTCACTACCCCAACAGAAATAATGTCCATCATAAAATCTTTAAAATCAAAAACATCTAGTGGGTATGATGAAATATCAACAAAGTTAATTAAAGAATGTGATTCTGAGCTAAGTAACATATTAAGCTATCTGTGTAACCAGTCGTTTATCAGTGGAATATTTCCCGAATGGCTGAAATATGCTTAAGTTAAGCCACTGTTTAAGAAGGGAGATAAAGAAATAGCATCAAATTTCCGTCCAATTTCACTGTTGCCAGCATTCTCAAAAATTTTCGAAAAAGTAATGTACAGTCGTCTTTATAACCATCTTATCTCAAATAACATACTGTCAAAGTCACAGTTTGGATTTCTAAAAGGTTCTGATATTGAGAAGGCTATCTACACTTACAGTGAAAATGTACTTAATTCATTAGACAAAAAATTGCAGGCAACTGGTATATTTTGTGATCTGTCAAAGGCATTTGACTGTGTAAATCACAATATCCTTTTAAGTAAACTAGAATATTATAGTGTAACAGGAAATGCTGCAAAATGGTTCAAATCTTATATCTCTGGCAGGAAACAAAGGGTGTTATTAGGAAAGAGACATGTATCAAGCTATCAGGCATCATCCAACTGGGAACTAATTACATGTGGGGTCCCACAAGGTTCCATTTTGGGGCCCTTACTTTTTCTTGTGTATATCAATGACCTTTCATCAGTAACATTACCAGATGCCAAGTTTGTTTTGTTTGCTGATGATACAAACATTGCAATAAGTAGCAAATCAAGTGTAGTCTTAGAAAGATCAGCCAATAAAATATTTGTAGACATTAATCACTGGTTCCTAGCCAATTCTTTGTCACTAAACTTTGAAAAAACACACTACATGCAGTTCAGAACTTGTAAGGGGTGTCCCAAGAGTATATGTCTAACATATGATGACAAGAAGATAGAAGAAGTGGACGGTGTTAAATTCTTGGGATTACAGCTTGATAATAAATTCAACTGGGAGGAGCACACCACAGAACTGCTGAAGCGTCTTAACAAATCTCTGTTTGCAATGCGAATTTTGTCAGACATAGGGGATATAAAAATGAAAAAGCTGGCATACTATGCTTACTTTCATTCCATAATGTCATATGGGATTATTTTCTGGGGTAATTCATCAAGCCAAGCTAAAGTTTTCCGGGCACAAAAACGTGCAGTAAGAATTATATGTGGTGTGAACTCAAGAACATCCTGCAGAAGCCTGTTTAGGGAACTAGGGATACTAACTACAGCTTCCCAATATATTTATTCCTTAATGAAATTTGTCATTAAAAATATATCACTTTTTCAAACCAACAGCTCAATTCATGGAATCAATACTAGAAATAAGAATAATCTTCACAAGGATTTAAAGTCACTTAGTCTTGTACAAAAAGGTGTGCATTATTCAGGAACACACATTTTCAATAACTTGCCAGCAGCCATAAAAAGCTTAACAACCAATGAAATTCAGTTTAAGAGAAGCCTAAAGGATTTATTGGTGGCCAACTCCTTCTACTCCATTGATGAATTTCTGAGGAAAACCAACTGATTTGTATATAAGTACAACATAACTTCTGCACAATTTCAGTGCAGTAATGTGTTCACTGAAAATTTGTGTGTGTGTGTGTGTGTGTGTGTGTGTGTGTGTGTGTGTGTGTGTGTAAGTATAATCTAACTTCTGCACCATTTCAGTGCAGTAATGTGTTCATTGTAAATAAGTATTACAGTAGTTGTATTACATGTTTCTTACCTTATAAATAAATATAAAACTTTTTTATTTTAAATTCAGTGCAATAGTATTTGTAAAATGACTCTTAGTGTTCATTAAAAAATGACGATCATTCCACTTGGGACCTGTGGAATGGTACATTAGCTTATTTGTTTTAGTTTAAATATTTGTCATGTATTGTTGTTTTTCTGACATGTTCCACATCCTGGAGGACCTCCTCACTACGGATCAATTGGAATGAAAGTAAATCTAATCTAATCTAATCTAAACCATAATTTTCCATCCTTCCTTTACACTGATTTCTTACAAGATATCATCGCAAAATAAGAAATGTGGTTTCAACTTGATGACATGACAGCAAATTTTTCAGGTATTGTTGGAGACCACCTTAGCACCACAACAATACAAATATCCCATGGGGGAAAATCACTGAATGAATCAAAATATTCTGAATTCATGGGTGTTTATATTGACAAGAATCTGAACTACAAGTCAACTGACATTGATATTGTTGTCTGCGTCAATATGCCGTGTACATGCATAAGTGTGGGTAGCTGTGCCACATTCTTACTGCTTGTAAGTAATTTTCCAAGTTGGAAAACAGTTCCTGAGTCAAGGTTTCAGTTGATGGAGGTGGGGTGTTTCACAAAGTGATCTTTTCACTAAGAAAGAAATTGTTACCACTTAAAGGTAATACATGATAGTACAGATTTGTCTTTTGAATGACAGAGGCAAAGTAGGCCCTGCACCGGTCATCAGTGCTCTACACTACAGTTTTCGGGTGTTGTAACCTCTCTGTACACAACAGCATCACCTGCAAATAGCCTCATGATGGTTCCAACACTCAAATTATGCAGCACTTTATTCTTGCGCAATTGTGCAGAATTTACACTTTTTGTGATTACTTTGTTTGATTTATGCAGTATTCTTTCAGCTTCATTTTTGTTGTAAATGAATAGTAATTACCACAACAGGTGTAGTGAGTTAACCTTTGGAATACCACGGAGGGATACTTAGTACTTACTTTTTGAAAATATCATATCTGGTCTGGTACTTTATATGCCAAAAGTTTGAAAAAATATTTATTGTTTTTAATGAAATCTTGTATCAGATTTTGTAACTGTTTTAAATATCTCAGTTTCTTTCATTCTTTCTATCTTTTTTTTTCTTTTCTTTTTTTTTTTTTTTTTTTTTTTTAATTTTAGTAGTGTGTGTGACTTGGTGACAAATGTCATACTCATACTTTTATGTTCAGGGCCCTTTTTACACATATATATAACTTTAAAAGTTATGTTGTGAGTTAAAATCAATGACAAGGAATGAAATTTGTTTTTTTCTTTTTTTTAAATTTTTTTTTGTGGTCATAAGGAACCCCTCCACTTGGTGTAAACATTACAGAAAATTCATTGCTGTTGTTAAGATAATGCTAAAGGAAATTTTCGGGTTCTGTACCCTACTTATACATCAGTACCTATTTAAAAAGTATGTTGTTAACAAAAGTTAAACACATTTAATGACATTTGTTTTTCTTTTAGGTTTTTTTGATGGTGGGCACAAAGTACCTGCTCCCCCCCTCCTATTTCCCCCTGGAAAATCCATTGGTATGGCTAGTGTTAAGTGTGCCAACTAACCAAAATCTGGAACAATCAGTTTCATAGTACATCTAAGCTCTATACCTCTTGCATTACTAGTAAGGGGGCACAATGGAGATGAAAATGTTGACAATTTGACTAACTTTTCCTATTTTAATCACTTCTCTGTCAAGGAAGAAAGTGTTCAATGCACTACAGTGTGTATTAAGGATAATGTGAGGTGTCCACTGTAGATGAATCTTTAAACAGTTCAACATACTGACAGCAGCCAAAAGACAAGTATCAAACTGTCATCTGCCAGACATAAAACTTATCTGTCGATTCTGTAGAACTACTGACTGGTTATCATTAAGATGGCTTCTTATTTTCTGGTAAAATTGTCCCCATGTTTATATATTCCGATGGATTCTCTACGTAGCTACAGTTATGTCACTATTTGATGTCCATCCCTTCAGTTGGCAAGACTGAGTGGAATCAGGAGCAGCTCTGAAGATGCCCAATGCTCTAGACAAAATGTTGCGAACAGAGAAGTTTCATGAACTGCCAGCATACAACTAAAAAGAAACAGAAAACATCCATGCCAGTGGAAAAATGGGTAGGTCAAGGTGGGCTACATTATCTAATTTCTCTGGATTTGACTCCTGTCTTTGTTACTGAGATATGACAAAGATATGCCTGTACAGGCTATGGGTATGGCACAGATACAACTGAGGTGGTTATGACATTAAGTGGTTTTTACAGTTAACCATTGAAGAAACATCAGTAGTTAATATAGAAAAGGACAATTTTTGGACATATGTTTCTTTGTCAAGCTTTATCCATTAACATCCTTCTGCAGCCAAGAGATTTTTAAAAAGTGGTTATGTAATCAAATTAAAATGTTGAGCAAACTGAATTATATTCACCGAAATGAAATGGCTGGGTATTGGGAATGAGATCTATGCAGGTGCAATGACATGAAGTGGTATCAGTCAGAACTGGCGAGAAATACTGAACACATTATCTTGTAAGGTAACAGGGGATAATATGGAACTCTTTCAAGTAATTTAAAATTTAAAGCACAGCAGCAGAGATAATATGCTGGGCAAAATAGACCGGAAAATACTTGTTTTGTGTTTTGATGGGCGTTGTAGTTCCGTTGCATAGTGTTTTGGTTTTCTCATAATTGCAACGAATTATATAAGTGTGGTGATAATTTGTAAAATTATATAATGTATTTAGATTTAAGTATTTAAATATTATAAAATATTGTAAATGGTTGTGGCCATGTTTAGCAATTATTTTGACTACTGTGGTGTCATGTGACCCGTCTCAGTACTGTGGATATGAGCGGGAAAATCGGGGTCTTTGGTGGTTGGCCGTTGTGGTGGCGAGTTGGGAGCAGAAAAGTGCTGCGAGTGCAAGCATGGACGCCAGGGTATGCGAAGGAACAAAGTGAAAGTGTGTGGGTGTGAGACAAACAGTGTACGAATTGCACCGATTATTATTGGTGAACTTAAAAATGCATGGCCACAACGTTAAAGTGTTTCTTTTGAATAAATAAGTTTCAATCTGAACGTGTATAGTTCAATTCACTGCTCTTCAAAAGCCAGCCAATATCTGCTCAATAATAGGGGCGCAAATGCAACCGTTTACTACCAACCCCCTTTACAGATGAGCCATGTGAAAAATAGGTAGTAAACAAGCCTGAGTTCAGTTGCAATCTAATAAATGTGCCATAATTAAAAAAAAATTGTGCCAGATCTGTATTCAAAACCAGAGTTCATGTTTTCGATGAGCAGTTGCCTTAACCACTGATATATCTCCTGTCAATATGCCTCCAGACTTGACTGAAATTTTCGTTGTCACTCATATTTTCAGCTATGATTTTCGAAAATTATCATCAGAGGTTTGCCCCCTGGAGTATGCAGGAGCAGAATAGCTATGCGAACGGAGTTCGTGGAGGACCCTGGGCCACCTTGTCACTAGTGAAACATATGAAATGAATTTAATTTACTGACACGAAATACATGGACTGACAGGGATGAAAACAGTGAAGAAGCAATGAAATGGTATGGGAAATTAGAATAATCCGAAGAACTTCATAGATGAAAAGTAACTGTGTGGTGTAATACCATAAAGTAAAATGGGAAAATTTCAGGTTTATGCAGAAGAATAGGGCAAAAGATATATAGCCTCCAAATACGGTACTAATGGTGTCACCCTTGATGCAGTCACATAGGTTAAATATCTAGGTACAATATTGCAAAGCGATACTAAATTGGACAGCACGTAAGGTCAGTTGCAGGGAAGATGAATGGTTGACTTCAGTTTATTGGGAGAATTCTATGAAAACATAGCTTATCTATAAAGGAGAGTATGTAGAACACTACTGCAACACATTCTTGAGTACTGCTCAAGGTTTTTGGATCCCCAGCAGGTGAGATTAAAGGAAGACACTGAAGTAATTCAGAGGCATCATGATACATTTGTTGTCAGCAGATTCAGTCAATATGCAAATACTATAGAAATGCTCTATGATCTCAAGTAGTAATTCCTGATAGGAAGAAGGCATTCTTTTCATGAAACACTATTGAGAAAGTTTGAAGAACAAATGTTTGTGACAGACTGTAGAACGATTTTACTACCACAAATTTACAGTTCACACAAGAACCACAGAGACAAAATAAGGGAATTTGGGGTTCATATGGAAACATTCAGTAATTTTTCCCTCATTCCATTAGTAAGTGGAATGTGAAAGAGAATGAATCAGCAGTGGTACAAGTACTCTCCGTCATGCACCGTATGGTGGTCTGTGGAGTATAGATGTAGACTTAGATGTAAGATCCCCATCGCTGGGGTTCACCCAATAGATAATACTTGATACTACATTTGACACAAAAATTGCTGGCTAAAAAAAAGTCCCTTAAACTGAAAATGGGCTAGTTTCCTAAGCACCAGGAGCAGGTTAACAATAAAACTTGCTAGAATGGTGATGCATAGAGTGACATACAAGGTGTCATCAGAAAGTAAAGGGAATTTTTTAATTTTGTGAGTTTATAAATCTGAAGGAGCTGAACACCATACTGAAAAGTGAGTTCCAGAAGTGGTTCCACTATTGGTAAAAGTGCTGGCATCTGTGTATTATATCTGAGGGGAATTACTTTGTAGGGGACAAAGCTGATGCTGTTGAATAAATAAATATTCTTTAAGAAAAACAAAAATTCCCATTACTTTTTGATCCTACCTCATATTCTGTCAAAAGAATGAGCTTAAATTAACAGATCTCTTGAGCTCGACCAGTGGGTGATGATTTCAAATTACATCACTAAGACAGACACCTCTGTCTTTGTTAGTACAAAATAAGTAACTACAACCTTTCTGTGCTCCACTTCCAGAAGATACACGATGTCTGTTGTGGAGGATGCGGCAATCTTGTGTCTAGTTGTGGTGGTGATGTTTTGGCCCCCAACAGTGTGGCATCCTCAGACCCAGGCAAGCACAGGCTGGAGGCCATAAGGACACCGTCAGACTCGCTCTGGTAGCTGTGTGGCATGCCGACGCTCTCTCAGCTCACAGTAGTAGCTCCACACCACCAACTTCATGTACACACTCACCACTGTAAGTGTAAGTGGGCACTCAGTTTACATTTTACACACCATTTACCATTAGTGTAAGACAGTTCTGAACATGGCTGATGTCCAGCAATCATATTTAAGTTTTAATGAAAGATTAAAACAGCCAATTGCACAAATTTTATTATACTGACTTGATTTCTATAACAACTATGGGTATCTTCATCAGAATAAGTTACAGTTATCAACAAAAAAATTTTAATTAACGTAGGAGAATAACAACCATAACGAAAGCCATTAATAGCACTAGAAGTGTTAAAAATGGAAAAAGTATTACTCACATAGGTTCACAATGCATGGAGATATAATAAAAACATACGAGCTAAAGTGCTCATCAAATAGATAATCCTAAGGGCCTGGCAAACTTTATAAACAACTACTTTAGTAATAAAGCAATAAAACTGCAAGAAAAGCTTCCTAAAACACAACACACAATGGCAAAGAACTATGTATCTCACACAATGCTGCTACTACTACCCACCAATGGAGATGAAATCAGTAGCATTGTACATAAATTCAAGAGTAAATCATCCACAGGTCTAGATGAAGTTCCAATGTGTATACTAAAAGACTCCATTAGCAGCATAAAAGAACCCTTAGCAGATATTATAAATGAGTCATTCTCATCAGGTTGCTTCCCTAATTACCTAAAGCATGCAAAAATTCTTCCCATACACAAAAAAAGGTGATACAGAAAATATAGAGAATTACAGACCAATTTCATTGTTGTCTTCTTTTTCAAAAATAATGGAAACTATTACGAGAAACAGACTTATGGAATACTTAAATAAATACCAACTCCTATGCAAAGAACAGTTTGGCTTCAGGACTGGAAAAGGGAACAGAAGCAGCTATAGAAAAATTTACAAGAGTAGTTCTAGAAGCCCTAGATAAAGGAGAACATGTAACAGGCAGTTTCCTAGATCTCAGCAAAGCATTTAATACAGTTTACCATGAAATACTAGGTAAACGTGAAGCACTAGGAATCAGGGGGGTTGTAAATAAATGGTTTAGATCTTACCTTGCTGACAGAGTGCAGAGGGTGGAGATATCTCAAATTTCAAGTAGCTCAAATTATTTAGTGAAACATCTTTCAGATGAAGAATATTTGAACATTGGAGTACCTCAAGGGAGTGTGTTGGGCCCAATACTATTTCTTATTTATATTAATGACTTCCCACAGTGGGTAACGCAAGGAGAAACAGTGTTGTTTGCTGATGACAGCAATATAATAATTACAGACAGGACACCAGAAATGTTAAATGTAAACGCTGAAAAGGCACTTATGGAAGTTCACAACTGGTCAAATAACAAAGTAACCCTTAATGTGAAGAAGACTAATAACATAAACTTCTATATAAAGAAAAAACCGAATATGACAAAACTTAAAGTTCAAAATGAAACTGTAGAGTGTGTAGCCAGCACAAAATTTTTGGGTATGTATGTTGATCAACAATTAAAATGGGATGAACATTAGGATGCTTGGGAAAAAAATTAGCACAGCATGCTATGCCTTATGAATATTAGTCTCTGTGTGCAATAGTTCATGCCAGAGAATGACATACTTTGCACACATACATTCTATAATAAGTTATGGCATAGTATTCTGGGGTGCAAATGCCCAAAATGTGAAATATGTGTTCACATTGCAAAAACGAGCTATCGGCATAATGAGCAAGAGTCACAAAAGAGCACGCTGCAGTGAGCTATTTAAAAAGTGGGGTATTCTGACAATCCCAAGTGAATATATCTTGCAAACTACAGTTTTTATTCACAAGAATATTGAGCAATACTTAGCAAACAGCTGCGTACATGATCACAAAACCAGAAACAGTAATTGCTTGTACTTAGACAGAATGAATAAAACTAAAACACAAATCACTATGTTTTACCAAGGTGTCATGATATACAATAAATTGCCAAAAGGAATCAAAAGCATAAAGGAACTCCGTAAATTTAAAGCATTCCTTAAAGAATATTTATTAAAAAATAGTTTTTACTCGATTAGAGAATTCACCAAATGAAAGTGCTGGCAGGTCGACAGACACACAAACAAACACAAACATACACACAAAATTCAAGCTTTCGCAACAAACTGTTGCCTCATCAGGAAAGAGGGAAGGAGCGGGAAAGACGAAAGGATGTGGGTTTTAAGGGAGAGGGTAAGGAGTCATTCCAATCCCGGGAGTGGAAAGACTTACCTTGGGGGAAAAAAGGACAGGTATACACTCACACACACACACACACACACACACACACACACACACACACACACACATATCCATCCGCACATACACAGACACAAGCAGACATTTGTAAAGGCAAAGAGTTTGGGCAGAGATGTCAGTCGAGGCGGAAGTACAGAGGCAAAGATGTTGTTGAAAGACAGGTGAGGTATGAACGGCGGCAACTTGAAATTAGCGGAGGTTGAGGCCTGGCAGATAACAAGAAGAGAGGATATACTGAAGGGCAAGTTCCCATCTCCGGAGTTCTGACAGGTTGGTGTTAGTGGGAAGTATCCAGATAACCTGGACGGTGTAACACTGTGCCAAGATGTGCTGGCCGTGCACCAAGGCATGTTTAGCCACAGGATGATCCTCATTACCAACAAACACTGTCTGCCTGTGTCCATTCATGCGAATGGACAGTTTGTTGCTGGTCATTCCCACATAGAAAGCTTCACAGTGTAGGCAGGCCAGTTGGTAAATCACGTGGGTGCTTTCACACGTGGCTCTGCCTTTGATCGTGTACACCTTCCGGGTTACAGGACTGGAGTAGGTGGTGGTGGGAGGGTGCATTGGACAGGTTTTACACCGGGGGCGGTTACAAGGGTAGGAGCCAGAGGGTAAGGAAGGTGGTTTGGGGATTTCATAGGGATGAACTAAGAGGTTATGAAGGTTAAGTGGACGGCGGAAAGACACTCTTGGTGGAGTGGGGAGGATTTCATGAAGGATGGATCTCATTTCAGGGCAGGATTTGAGGAAGTCGTATCCCTGCTGGAGAGCCACATTCAGAGTCTGGTCCAGTCCCGGAAAGTATCCTGTCACAAGTGGGGCACTTTTGTGGTTCTTCTGTGGGAGGTTCTGGGTTTGAGGGGACGAGGAAGTGGCTCTGGTTATTTGCTTCTGTACCAGGTCGGGAGGCTAGTTGCGGGATGTGAAAGCTGTTTTCAGGTTGTTGGTGTAATGGTTTAGGGATTCCGGACTGGAGCAGATTCGTTTGCCATGAAGACCTAGGCTGTAGGGAAGGGACCATTTGATGTGGAATGGGTGGCAGCTGTCATAATGGAGGTACTGTTGCTTGTTGGTGGGTTTGATGTGGACGGACGTGTGAAGCTGGCCATTGGACAGATGGAGGTCAACGTCAAGGAAAGTGGCATGGGATTTGGAGTAGGACCAGGTCAATCTGATGGAACCAAAGGAGTTGAGGTTGGAGAGGAAATTCTGGAGTTCTTCTTCACTGTGAGTCCAGATCATGAAGATGTCATCAATAAATCTGTACCAAACTTTGGTTTGGCAGGCCTGGGGAACCATGAAGGCTTCCTCTAAGCGACCCATGAATAGGTTGGCATACGAGGGGGCCATCCTGGTACCCATGGCTGTTCCTTTTAATTGTTGGTATGTCTGGCCTTCAAAAGTGAAGAAGTTGTGGGTCAGGATGAAGCTGGCTAAGGTAATGAGGAAAGAGGTTTTAGGTAGGGTGGCAGGTGATTGGCGTGAAAGGAAGTGCTCCATTGCAGCGAGACCCTGGATGTGCGGAATATTTGTGTATAAGGAAGTGGCATCAATGGTTACAAGGATGGTTTCCGGGGGTAATAGATTGGGTAAGGATTCCAGGCGTTCGAGAAAGTGGTTGGTGTCTTTGATGAAGGATGGGAGACTGCATGTAATGAGTTGAAGGTGTTGATCTACGTAGGCAGAGACACGTTCTGTGGGGGCCTGGTAACCAGCTACAATGGGGCGGCCGGGATGATTGGGTTTTTGAATTTTAGGAAGAAGGTAGAAGGTAGGGGTGTGGGGTGTCGGTGGGGTCAGGAGGTTGATGGAGTCAGGTGAAAGGTTTTGTAGGGGGCCTAAGGTTCTGAGGATTCCTTGAAGCTTCGCCTGGACATCAGGAATGGGATTACCTTGGCAAACTTTGTATGTGGTGTTGTCTGAAAGCTGACACAGTCCCTCAGCCACATACTCCCGACGATCAAGTACCACGGTCGTGGAACCCTTGTCCGCCAGAAGAATGACGATGGATTGGTCAGCCTTCAGATCACGGATAGCTTGGGCTTCAGCAGTGGAGATGTTGGGAGTAGGATTAAGGTTTTTTAAGGAAGATTGAGAAGCAAGGCTGGAAGTCAGAAATTCCTGGAAGGTTTGGAGAGAGTGATTTTGAGGAAGAGGAGGTGGGTCCCGCTGTGACAGAGGATGGAACTGTTCCAGGCAGGGTTCAATTTGGATAGTGTCTTGGGGAGTTGGATCATTAGGAGGAGGATTAGGATCAATTTTCTTCATGGTAAAGTGATATTTCCAGCAGAGAGTACGAGTGTAGGACAGTAAATCTTTGACGAGGGTTGTTTGGTTGAATCTGGGAGTGGGGCTGAAGGTGAGTCCTTTGGGTAGGACAGAGGTTTCGGATTGGGAAAGAGGTTTGGAGGAAAGGTTAACTACTGAATTGGGGTGTTGTGGTTCCAGATTGCGTTGATTGGAATTTTGAGGTTTTGGAGGGAGTGGAGCTGGAAGTGGGAGATTGAGTAGATGGGAGAGACTGGGATTGTGTGCAATGAGAGGAGGTTGAGGTTTGCTGGAAAGGTTGTGAAGGGTGAGTGAGTTGTCTTTCCGGAGGCGGGAAACCAGGAGATTGGATAGTTTTTTGAGGTGGAGGGTGGCATGCTGTTCTAATTTGTGGTTGGCCTGTAGGAGGATGCTTTGAACAGCCGGTGTGGATGTGGGAGAGGAAAGATTGAGGACTTTTATTAAGGATAGGAGTTGATGGGTGTGTTCATTGGCTGAGTTGATGTGTAGGTGAAGGATTAGGTGGGTGAGGGCAATGGATTGTTCAGTTTGGAACTGGTATAGGGACTGATGGAAAGAGGGGTTGCAGCCAGAGATGGGAACTTTAAGTGTGAGGCCTTTGGGGGTAATGCCAAATGTCAGACAAGCCTGAGAAAATAAAATATGGGAGCGTAATCTGGATAGGGCGAAGGCATGTTTGCGGAGGGAATGTAAATAAACCTTAATGGGGTCGTTGTTGGGGTGTTGTGAGGGTGACATGATATAAGAAGGTGGAAAGTGTAACATGAGGCTGAAATGAAAATGAAAAATATATATATATGGGGAGAGATAAAGGTGAACTAGAAAGCAACTGGAGATCTGGTGTGAAAAAAGGCAAAAAAGTGTTGGTTAAAGCTGGGCTGTGTTGATCCTGTGGTGAACTTGGGTTGGTAGACAACGATGTGAATAAAGGTTAGGTGGTTGTGTTGACGCAAAAACACGTTAAAGGGTGGAGAAATTCGGGAAAATTTCGAAAAAACTACGTGTAAATGTATTAAAAGGAGTGGTTTTGTGGTGGCAGATTATGAGAATGAGGCTAACAATTGTCTGACGAAGAAATAATGACGTTAAAACCTGTGGGAAGCGGCTAAAAATGATCAATGATGTGTAAAAAAATGGAAATGGAAATAAAGTGAAAGTTATTATAACGAGCCGAAATGGTTGTTTAATACGTGAAAGGAACTGTTTGTGAAATAGAAACGGTGGATTTTATAGCGGAGAAAAAATTTTTTTTTTTTCGGTTATGGTTTGGAAGTGGGTTACGTATTATTGAGTATACATAGGCGGGATAAAATTGTATAGTAGATTATGGTAAAAAGGAGAAGATGAATACAAAGTGAACCCACTGGCAAAAACAGAATGAGAAAATAAGACGACAGAAAAGATTTCGAAATGCAACAGTGACAATAACAAACGTGATTGTTGGGTTCAAATTAATGATATGAATATAATAGAGGGAAACATTCCACGTGGGAAAAATATATTAAAAACAAAGATGATGTGACTTACCATACGAAAGCGCTGGCAGGTCGATAGAAACACAAACAAGCACATACATACACACAAAATTCTAGCTTTCACAACCAATGGTTGCTTTGTCAGGAAAGAGGGAAGGAGAGGGAAAGACGAAAGGATGTGGGTTTTAAGAGAGAAGGTAAGGAGTCATTCCAATCCCGGGAGCGGAAAGACTTACCTTAGGGGGAAAAAGGACAGGTATACACTCACATACACACACATATCCATCCGCACATACACAGACACAAGCAGACAGGGAAAAAAGGACAGGTATACACTCGCATACACACACATATCCATCCGCACATACACAGACACAAGCAGACATTTGTAAAGGCAAAGAGTTTGGGCAGAGATGTCAGTCGAGGCGGAAGTACAGAGGCAAAGATGTTGTTGAAAGACAGGTGAGGTATGAACGGCGGCAACTTGAAATTAGCGGAGGTTGAGGCCTGGCAGATAACGAGAAGAGAGGATATACTGAAGGGCAAGTTCCCATCTCCGGAGTTCTGACAGGTTGGTGTTAGTGGGAAGTATCCAGATAACCCGGACGGTGTAACACTGTGCCAAGATGTGCTGGCCGTGCACCAAGGCATGTTTAGCAACAGGGTGATCCTCATTACCAACAAACACTGTCTGCCTGTGTCCATTCATGCGAATGGACAGTTTGTTGCTGGTCATTCCCACATAGAAAGCTTCACAGTGTAGGCAGGTCAGTTGGTAAATCACGTGGGTGCTTTCACACGTGGCTCTGCCTTTGATTGTGTACACCTTCCGGGTTACAGGACTGGAGTAGGTGGTGGTGGGAGGGTGCATTGGACAGGTTTTACACCGGGAGCGGTTACAAGGGTAGGAGCCAGAGGGTAAGGAAGGTGGTTTGGGGATTTCATAGGGATGAACTAAGAGGTTATGAAGGTTAAGTGGACGGCGGAAAGACACTCTTGGTGGAGTGGGGAGGATTTCATGAAGGATGGATCTCATTTCAGGGCAGGATTTGAGGAAGTCGTATCCCTGCTGGAGAGCCACATTCAGAGTCTGGTCCAGTCCCGGAAAGTATCCTGTCACAAGTGGGGCACTTTTGTGGTTCTTCTGTGGGAGGTTCTGGGTTTGAGGGAACGAGGAAGTGGCTCTGGTTATTTGCTTCTGTACCAGGTTGGGAGGGTAGTTGCGGGATGTGAAAGCTGTTTTCAGGTTGTTGGTGTAATGGTTTAGGGATTCCGGACTGGAGCAGATTCATTTGCCACGAAGATCTAGGCTCTAGGGAAGGGACCGTTTTATGTGGAATGGGTGGCAGCTGTCATAATGGAGGTACTGTTGCTTGTTGGTGGGTTTGATGTGGACGGACGTGTGAAGCTGGCCATTGGACAGATGGAGGTCAACGTCAAGGAAAGTTGCATGGGATTTGGAGAAGGACCAGGTGAATCTGATACACACAAAATTCAAGCTTTCGCAACAAACTGTTGCGTCATCAGGAAAGAGGGGAAGGAGAGGCAAAGACGAAAGGATGTGGTTTTAGGGAGAGGGTAAGGAGTCATTCCAATCCCGGGAGCGGAAAGACTTACCTTAGGGGGGAAAAGGGACAGGTATACATTCGCGCGCACACACACACACACACACACACACACACACACACACATATCCATCCACACATATACAGACACAAGCGGACAAACCCACATCCTTTCCTCTTTCCCTCTCCTTGCCCCCTTTCCTGATGAGGCAACAGTTTGTTGTGAAAGCTTGAATTTTGTGTGAGTGTTTGTGTTTGTTTGTGTGTCTATCGACCTGCCAGCACTTTCGTTCGGTAAGTCACATCATCTTTATTTTTATATATATATATATATATATATATATATATATATATATATATATATATATATATATATATATATATATATATATATATATATAATGAATTTATTATATATAGCTTGTATTTCATTACCTTATATGACAAAATAATGTACAAATGTATGTATAATGATGACGTCCATACAAAGAAATTTGTTTACGGATGAATAAATGAATAAATAAATAAATAAAATAAGTAAAAATTATCATGGAAAACCAATATTAAACCGATGAGTACAGCAAGCCAATATGACTGACATCAGACTGAAAGGTTTGTCAACTGATTTTACCACTACGTGGAAGCAGCGCAGTGCCTAACAAAGAATACAGTTATATTATAATGAAAATAGTTACAACCAGAGACCAAACTTAATAGCAGAAGTAGAAAAGGTAATAAATGAAATATACAGGAAATGTAAAATGAAATAGAAATAGTACAGGTATGCACCATCTCTCCTGTGTAGATAGCAACAAAGTGTTTAAAATGAACAAAATAAACATAGTAGGGATAACCGCTGTGGAATACAGTAACAAAAATGAAAAGAAGAGGAAAATGATGTTTCAGAATTGTGTTTAAAGACCTTCAGCCAAAGTACTTAAAAGTTGTGAGTAACGATGTAAAGCCATTAAAGAAATATTTATTTTGCTATTGTAGCTGTTCATTGAGAATGAGACCCTCATTAATAGACTTATGCTAAAAAAATTCAGTTATTCAAAAATATCAAGCCTATAACCTTTCTTTTTTTTATGGAGGATAGTAACTTCATAGACTCTCTTCGCTCTGAGGCCCGTAATTACCTAATGATCTGCAAAGGATGAATTATGCACAGTAGTACCCCATGTTACTAATAAATGCTCTTTAGATCTGATCTGATAGCTTTCCTGGTCTGTCCTATATAGTAAACTGGACAAGAGCCACAATTGAGTTTATAAACCCCTGAATTACACAAAAGAGTAATCAGACATTTCAAATTGTGAATTAGATTTTTCTGCAAACTGACATTAGTGGAAAAAGTGACTTTGCATCCATATCTTTTTTTCTAGTAGTCTGTAGTCTGTAGGAAATTGTCCCTAACTAGGGTAATGAGAAAATTTTTCTGCTCTATTGGCAATATTGCCTAAAGTAGTTTTTGCTTTTAAAATATTATCAACTAAGGAAGTCTGATAACCATTATTAACTTCTACAGTTTTTATTAAATTCATTTCAACTCTAGGTTTTTTGAGTGAAAGGTGTTGAAACAGCCCAAAGAATGGAAAAAGCCTTTTGTATGAGATTGGGGATGTGCTGGCCTGGAGGGCACAATTTGGTCTGTACTAGTTTCTATTCCAAAAATGCCAAAAGAGAGCTTATCATCAATTATAGTTAAAATAAGATCTAAGTAATTATGCTGTGAGACAAGCATAAATATCAGTAATGAATTTTGGCTGCAGTTTTCTTACATGTGTGGTAGTATCTGAAAGTTCATGAAATTTGAATATTGCAAGCAAATGGTTATGCATAACTGAAATACTACATGTCCCCCACAGTGCAGCAGCAGCTGTGGACTGAGTGGTTTGGTTAGCTATTGTTATGTTTCCATGAGTTTGCAGTGTTGTGATGTACGACTTCAAAGAGCAGCATGTTTGTATAAAGTTTTGTTTTAACCTTTGGAAAACTATTGTAAAAATGCACCAAATATTGAAACAAGCTGTTGGAGATACACTTTAGGTCAGTCACTTATCTTATATAAGAATTTCAAAATGGGCAGATGTTGACCGATGATGTTGACTGTTCCAGTCAGCTGTCAACCAGCATCATGCTAAAAAAATGACAGCTCGTAGACAGACCACCTGAGACCTTTGCAACACATTTGGGAATAAGTCATGGTAAATAAGAACGTTTCCTGTTAGAAGAATTGCATGCGAGATGGATTGCAGTGAAATTTGTGCCATGACTGTGTCAAGATGATGATGAGCAATATTGTGTTAGGAAGTCTGCAGGAACATGAAAAACTGCCTTGCGATAATCTAATCCTTCTTTGAGAGGTTGTCACTGGTGAGGAAATCTGGGTTTATGGCTAAGACCCTGCGACTAAGCAGCTGTAAATAAAGAGTTCTTTAGCTATGTTCTGAGATGTTTCAAGAATGATACAAGGAGAAGATATCCATGGGAGTGGTACAACTGGGCACTGTACCTTTAAAATGCATGATTGCATACGGTCTGTATTATTTACGTATTTTTAACTAAAAGCAAGATAACAGTTGTCCACCCCCCCCCCCCCCCCCCTCATGAACACCATACTTATTTCTGTGTTGAAGGGTTAACAATTTGATGCAGTCGGTCACATTTTAGTGGAATAGCAAAGGCTACTGGATACCCTAAAAAGAATGCCTTCCAGAATGCATTTCAAAAGTGACAGCAATGTTGGGCTTGGTATATTCATTCCCACGGGGATTACTTTAAATGTAATGCTGCAGAACAACATTTTGGTAAGACACAATAATTTTAATTAATGTGTTTTTATAACTTTTGGATATTATCTTGTACATTGGATTAATTTTATTTATTTATTAATCACCTTGCAATAATACAGAATTTGCTAACATGATTCAATGAAAACAGATAATAAGTAAGTATGTTTCTATGATAATAGGGCAAATGGTTGGTCATGCCCTTGCTGAAGAAAGCATCCTGGGATTTGCCTGAAATGATTTCCCTTCAGTCTTCTAGGAAAACTGACTACAGGTCTGTAACCATGATACTATGCCCCAAAGCATGTCTCTGTGTTCTCCATTCAGACCATCTAGAAAATGTAGTGTGATTCCTTCTTTATGAGGTGATGTTGAGTTCAGTACTCTGCACTGTAGATCTGGTCACATTTTTTTCCTTTTAGAAGTGTTACACTGTGATAAAGCACTGTAAAATGACAGGATGTTGTAGTTCTCCCTTTTTGGTATTAACCCCTAATCTAAGTTCTCTAAGTAATCTTTCATTACTTAATATGCATTACTTATGAAGTATGACTTAGCTGCCTTTTTAAGCAGATGTATTTCAGTAATATTTTCCTCTCCTTGGGCAGCTTGTTGTACAATTTTAATCCCTGATGGAAAATTTTCTTGATTTTTTTGTTATGAATATGAATGTACATTGCGTGATAAAGGTGTAGCATCCAGAAGACATGGTCAATTGTCGATGTAATTTTGTACACCTACACATCATTGGTGTGTATATAAATGATTAAGAGTTGCAATTCCTTGGAACAGGTAGAATGGCCACCGGTGTGCCTTAGTACTGTTCATGTTTAGTATTGTCAGCAGGTCTGGTAGGGTATATAAGGGGTGTGAACAGCATCACGTGTTGAGTGAGAACATTGAAGGACACAGACATGCCATGTTCTCATGCCAGATAGCATTTCAGCACCTGACAGAGTCTGAAAGAGTCCTCATTGTGAGTCTCTGTAGGCTAGCTGGTGGCATCATGCAATATCCAAATCTGAGGACCATGAGATGTGACAGTGAGGTGATGTTTGACTGCTTGGGAATGTGAGGGCAAACATACTCATTGCCATGGTTCTGGTCGACCACATCTGACCACTAGAAGGGAAGATAGGTGTATTGTGCACAAAGCACATTGTAGCCTATACACATCTTATCCTGCCATCTCTGAACAAGTAATGGACTCTCTGAATCATTCTGTGGCATGCTGCACCATTAGTCAGAGACTGTCAGCAGCCAGGCTAAGGTTTTGCAGGCCAATGTATACAATGCATTTAACAACACAACTCAGATGACTGTGTTTGGAATAGTCACATGACCAAGAGGAGTAGACTGCTCATGAAAGGTGTCACACTGTGTTCAGCGATGGACCGCAGTTCTGCAATACCACAGATGACCGTCATCAATGAGTATGGCAGTGACCTGGGGAGAGGTCCCATTCTTCCAATATTTTTAGAGGCACAGTGGCATTAATCTTGGTGTCACTTACTATGATTTCAGGCTGCAGCTGATAGTGTCTGAGAGGACTTTAACAGCATAACGTTATGTCGCAGACATTGTTTGTCCTCATGCTCATCCACACTCGTTGCGTGTCTCTATGAACTTTATGCATTATGTTGAGGTACTTCTGTGGCCAGTAAGATCCCAGATTTGTTCCCAATAGAACATGTGTGGGACCAGCTTGGACGTCAACTTCCTTCTAGTGCAGTATGGATATAAAGGATCAGTTATGACAGTTGTCGGACAGATTGTTCTGGGAGAGGATAGAAGGATTTTAGGCCACCTTTCCCAACCAAATCAATGTATTCATCCATACCAAAGTTGGTGCTGTATCATACTGTAAATGGACTCATATTGCTAAATTATTTGTAAAAATGAAAATAATGGATTATTGACAGTTTAATGTAAATCGATAGATAAAAAATCAACTCAGCAAGCAGTGGCAGGGGAACACACTCATGAAACTTTTACAAGGTTTTGGAGCCAGTGGCTGCTTCTTCTGGCAGAAGAGTTTAAGAGGAAGGAAGAGGGGTGAAGGTAAAGGACTGGAGAGGTTTAGGGAAAGGGGTAGAGTTCAGGAAAGTTACCCTGAACCCCGGGTTAGGGGAGACTTATCAGATGCGAAGAGAAGAAAAGACTGATTGTTGGGGACTGCACCAGATGAGATTTGAAAACCTGAGAGCTTAAAGGTGGAAGACAGAATAATGCAAGAAAGAGATTACCACTAAAACATTGTGCGTGATTTAATAAGAGTAAAAAGCTAAGTGCGTTGAATGTAACAGAGGTGGGAGGGGAATGGTGAAAAGCAGACAGGTCAAAAAATGAAAGATGTAGAAAACTGAAATGGAGCGAAAAAATAATTACTGTGAAGAAATGCTGAGACAGAAGGAATTAATGTACATTAAGGCCAGGTGGGTGGCCAGAACCAAGGACATGTTGTGTGCTAGTTCCCACCTGCGTAGTTCTGAGAAACTGGTGTTTGGGGAAATAATCCAGATGGTGTGTGTGATGAAACAGGTACCAAGATCATGACTGTCATGTTGTACAGCATGCTCTCAGCATATTGTTCGTTGCATGTATACACCCTCTCCCTCTCCCCTATGGCCATTCATCCTGACTGATAACTGTGTGGTAGTCATGTCGACGTAAAAGGCCGAACAGTGTTTACATAACAGCTGGTATATGACATTTTGTTTCACAGTTGGCTCTCCATTTGATACTATATGTTTTGCCGGTTACAGGGCTGGAGTAGGTGGTGGTAGGAGGGTGTATATGACAGGTCTCGCAACACGGACAGTCATAGGGGTAGGAACCACAGGTTAGGGAGATGGATGCAGAAGGAGCATAGGGTCTGACAAGGATGTTGCAGAGATTGGGAGGGCAATGAAAAGCTAATCTAGGTGTGGTGGGCAAAATCTCAGACAGAATGGATCTCATTTCAGTGCATGATTTTAGGAAGTCATGGCCTTATCAAAATAGGTCTTAATACATTCAAGACCAGAATAATACTGGGTGACAAGTGGTGTGCTCCAGAGTTGTTTTTTGGAGGGATCAGAAGTATCAGGATTGGATGTGATGGCCCAGGAAATCTCTTTTGAACTAAGCTGTTGTGATGATTATGTCCAGTGAAGGGTGAAGTGAGAGTTGTGGTGTATTGTTGTACAGAGCCTGCATACTAACAAATATGTTTGCCTCATATGCCAAAGCTGTATGGAGGGAACATATGACATGGACGAGATGGCAACTGTCAAAATGTAAGTATTGTTGTTTCTTGGCTTGATGTGGACAGAAGTGAGTAGCTGGCCTTCAGTGAGGCTGAGATCAACATCAAGGAAAGTGGTATGGGATTTGGAATAGGACCATGTGAAATTTAATTGGGAGAAGGTACTTAGAGATTCCAGGAATTTTAACAGGTCAGCTTCACTGTTAGTCCATACAGCAAAGATGTCATCAATGTATCTAAACCAAACCAAGGGCTGAAGGCTTTTTGGATCCCAAGCAACACCCCCTCCAAGCAACCAATGAAAAGGTTGGCATAGGAAAGAGCCATCCTGGTTCCCATTTCCATACACCTGATCTGTTTGTATGTCTGCCCCTCAAAGATAAAGTAACTTTTGGTAAGTATAAAGTTGATTTAAGTGAGGAAGAAAGATGTCATAGGTTTGGAATCAGGTTGGTGTTGACTGAGGAACTGTTAGCAGCAGATGGACCATGTATGCAGTGGATTTTGGTATAGAGGGAGATGGCATCAATGGTGACAAGCAAGGTGCGTGGTGGGAGTGGGATGAGAACAGATTTCAGATGATCTAGGAAATGGTTAATATCTTTAATACAGGAGGGATTTCTTTGTAATATGGGTTGCAGGTGTTGATCAACTAAGGCAGATACACTTTCAGTGGGTGCTATGAAGTCAGCAGCTGTAGGATGGCCAGGATAATTGGGTTTGTGGATCTTAGGCAGAAGGTAAAAGTTGTGGGTGCATGGTTTGGTTGCAGAGAGTGGTTCTATGGAATGAGGTGTTAGTCCTTGAGAGGGGCCTGAGGTTCTTAGGAAGTACTGCAGGTCAGTTTGAATCACAGGGATGGGCTCTTGATGGCAGAAGCTGTATGTAGAAGAGTCAGACAGCTGGCGTAAATCTTCAGTAACATACTGATGTTGTTCAAGTACCACAGTGGTAGATCCTTTGCCTGTTGGAAGGATAGTGATGGAGTCATCAGTTTTTAGGGAACATAGAGGCTGGAGTTCTGCAGAGATTAGGTTAGGGTCATGTTATAGAGACCTGAGGAAAGGTTGTGAAGCAATGCTGGATGTGAGGAATTCTTGTAAGGCTTGTAAGGGATGATTCTAAGGTAGTGTTGGTGGATCAAGTTGGGATCATGGTCAGAACTGTTCAAGGTAAGGTTCAATGTCAGGTTTGGTATTGGAAAGGTTTTGGGATTGGGTTGCAAAGGGGTATTTTCAGTTGACATTATGTGTAAAGGAAAGTAGGACTTCCACCAAAGCAGCATGGTTAAATGAAGGTATAGGGCTGAAAGCAAGACCCTTGGGTGATACAGATAATTCAGGAGGGGAGAGTGCTTTGGACAAGAGGTTGCCAACACTGTACTATTGTGACTGGTTCTTGTGACTATCAATTATTACTGGTCTGGAAGGCAGTGGTGGAGGGTGTGGGATGTTAAGGAGGTCAGTAAAGCTCAGTTTGTAGGAGAGGAATGATGGTTGATGGTGAGACTGGGGAGCTGCAGAGGGACAGGAAGGTATCACCACTGTTGAGGTAGTTTAGGAGAAGGTGCGATAGCTTTTTGAAGTGAAGTCTGGCATGTTGTTGCAGTATGAAGTTAGTATAGGAGATGATGTAACCCAAGGAAACATTAGAGGCAGATAACTGCAGTATTTTGCAGAAGGAGAGAAGTCTGGTGGAGTGGAAACTGGCAGTGAGGTTACAGATTAGTCATATGAGTGCAAGAGATTGCTGTATTTGAAACTGTAAATGAGGCTGGTGTAGAGTAGAATTAGACTTTCAGTGTTAGGCCTTTGGAAGTAACTCCAAGGAATAAGCAGGTTTCAAGAAACAGAATGTTAGACCTTAATGTCGATAGTGCAAAAGCATGTTTCTGAAAAGAACATATGTAATATGTAATGGGCTTTGTCATGGCAAGAGAGGACGGTTTGTATTGTTAAAAATGGAGGGAGCGGTGAAAGCAAGACACAGAGGGTGGGAAAAGATAGAAAAATGTAAGAAAAGCAGGGGAAAAATCCGGAAAAATCAGGAAAGTCCCATACAGCCTTGGAATTCAAGGCAAACATATCTGTTCAGACTCTTTATAGCTATACACCACCACTCTCACTTCATGCTTCACTGGATGTAACTATTCCAACAGCCCATTACAAAAGCATATTTCCCAGGTCATCACATACAATGCTCATATTGTTGATCCCTCCAAAAAATGACTTTGGAGCACACCACTTGTCACCCATTATTATCCTGGTCTTGAATGTATTAATCAGCTACTTTGACAAGGCCACAATTCGTAAAATCATGCCCTGAAATGAGATCTATTCTGTCTGAGATTTTGCTCACCACGCCTAGAACAGTTTTTTGTCACCCTCCCAATCTCGGCAATATCCTTGTCAGACCCTAGGCTCCTTTTGCATCCATCTCCCTACCCTATGACTCATGTCCCTGTGACTGTCCATGCTGCAAGACCTGCCATGTGCACCCTCCTACCACCACCTCTTCCAGCCCTGTAACTGGGAAAACATATATTATCAAAGGGAGAGCCACCTGTGAAATGACGCATGTCATACCAGCTGCTATGTAAACACTGTTCGGCCTTTCACATCAGTTATCAGTCAAGATGAATGGGCGTAGGCAGAGCATGTATACAGGCAGCACACAATATTCTGTTGCAGAGTATACTGTAAAACATGACAGTCATGATCTTGGTACCTGTTTCATCACACACATCATCCAGATTCCCCCCCCCCCCCCCCCCCACGCAAAGCACCAGCTTTTTCAGAACTCCATAGGTGGGAACCACCCACCTGGCCTTACTTATGTTAATTTCTTCTGTCTCAGCATTTCTTCACAGTAACTATTTTTTCACTCTGTGTCAGTCTTCTAACGTCTTTCATTTTCTGACCTGCCTATTTCTCACCTTCCCATCTCCCACCTCTGTTGTAGACAATGCACTTAGCTTTTCACTCTTACTGCCTCATGCACGATGTTTTCGTAGTAATCTCTTTCTTGCATATTACCCCGTCTTCCACCCTTAAGCTCTCAGGTTCTCAAATCTCATCTGGTGCAGTCCCCAACAAGGAGTCGTTCCTTTTCATCCTGTCCCATAAGTCTCCCCTGACCTGGTGTTCAGGATGACTTTCCTGAACTGTACCCCTTTCCCTAAACCTCTCCAGTCCTTTTCCTTCACCCCTCTTCCTTACCCCTTCAATTCTTCTGCCAGAAGAAGGAGCCACTAGCTCCAGAAACTTGTAAAAGTTAAGCCTTTTTCCCTGCTACTACTTGGTGAGATTACATTAAATTACTTGTAAATTTGAATTGATTTCGCAATCACTGAAATAACATTGCTTAACCTCTCAACCCATGAATTTTGACTTTGTTTCCTACTCCTGCCATAGCTGCTTTACTTCTTTTCATCAGACAGTGCTGTAGAAGCTGACTTTGGAGAAGAGCAGTTTGAGCTCTGGAGAAATGTAGGAACACGCAAGGCAGTACTGACCCTATGATTCATATTGAAAAAATAGGTTGAAGAAAGGGAAACCTACATTTATAATATTTGTAGATTTAGAAACAGTTTTTGACAATGTTGACTGGAATACACGGTTGGAAATTGTGAAGGTAGGTGAGGAAAAAACTACAGGAGTGAAGAGTTATCTACAACTGGGGCAGACACCAGACTGTAGTCATAGGAATCTAGCGACATGAAAGGGCATCAATAGTTGTGAAGGGAGTGCTGCTGGGTTGTAGTCTATCCCTGATGTTATTCAATCTGTACATTAAGCAAACATTAAAGAAAACTGTGGAGAAATCTGGAAATAGTTCAGGTAAGAGAAATTAAAGCTCTGAGGTTTGCCAATGTGATTGTAAGCCTCCTGTACTCCTCTTCTTTGTGTACATAAAATATCCCATCCTTTAATGAACATTATTCTAGGGCAAGATGCACAAGTATTTTCTAAAGAATCTCCTCCATAGACTGACTTCATTTTCTCAGTATCCTACCAGTTAACTTAATTAAGTCTTCCATCTGCATTACCTATGACTGAGTAATTTTTGAGAACATTTCTCATGGACAATATCAGTGGTCTCAATAAAATATTTTAAAAATTGAATTTAAAATAGTCTTGACTGCAATAAAACATTCATTGACAATGGTAACTGGTTTCAGTCAAATTGTGACAATCTTCAGACCATATGGCACCACGATGGCAGGTGGTCACATTGTATGGAGCAGTTGACATTTGTGGATCCACAATATCTGTCTGCCAACATGGTGTAGTATGGTCACAATTTGACTGCAACTGATTACCATTACCAATAAATATTTTATTGTGTTTTTAATACAATTTTAAAAAACCTATGACCAAGCCTCTTGTTGTGACTCGCCGATCATTCAAAGCGCCGCCGTGCAATTACGCACGTCCTCTACGTGCGGCGCTGTCTGCCAGCCATGCAGCAGCTGCGCCACCTAAGCGGCCAGCCGAGCAGTGGCCGCTAGACTGGGACTCAGTGCTCATTTGAATGCTAACGTGTACACATGTCTTGCTTGTCAACTTACTTTGTGACTTATATGTGTTGTGTCGTTCTGAAATATATGTGTTAAACTTGACGTTATAACAATTGGCGACGAGGATGGGATTCCTTACGCCCAATTGCATTCTTTGTTGACGACATTTTCGTCCCTTTTTTCTCCTGGGTTAGGCCATGTGAACGACTTCGAAGCTCATATCACGCCAAACGCACTGCTCGGTCTAAGTTTTTTCGGGCTCGACCCATTCCTGTGGCCCTTCGTGATCGGGTGAAACGAGAGCTGGATCGTCTCACTACTTCAGGGGTCTTGCTTTCTGTCACTTCCAGTGAGTGGTCCTCACCTGTCATTGTCATTGCTAAGCCAAATGGTGATATTTGTCTCTGTGGCGATTTCAAAGCCACTGTAAATGCTCAATGCCTCATCGACACTTACACTATGCCCCGTCCTGAAGAACTGTTCACTAAACTTGCTGGAGGCCAGTATTTTTCTAAAATTGACCTGTCAGAAGCTTATCATCAACTTCCTCTCGACGCTGTTTCCCGGCAGTTTCTGGTACTTAACACGCCTTTCGGCCTCTATCAATACCAACGCTTGCCCTTCGGGGTTGCTAGCGCCCCTGCTCTCTTTCAGCGATTCTTGGAACAATTATTGCTCCCTGTCCCTGGCTGTATCAATTACATGGAAGAACATCTTCATAATCTTTTCACACTTTTTCATGTCTTACAGACTGCCGGTCTTAAGAGTAATCTTCAGAAATCACAATTTTTTCAGGCATCTATCACGTACTTGGGGTTCCAACTCTCTCGGGATAGTATTCGTCCGCTTCAGCAAACTGTCGCTGTGATCGATGCCCTTCCTCGCCCTACATCTATTAAGGAACTGCAGGCCTTCTTGGGGAAAATAGCATACTATCTCAAGTTTCTACCGTCTGTGGCTTCGGCGGCTCAGTCGTTGGATCGCCTGTTGCATAAAAACGTGCCTTTTCACTGGTCCGCGTCATGCGATGCGGCTTTCCAGAAATTGAAGACTATGCTGAAACAGGCCCCGTGCCTGGCTACTTATCGACCTGGCCAACATCTTGTTCTTGCCACAGACACCTCTCAATACGGGGTCGGTGCAGTCCTTGCACACCGTTTTTCTGACGGTTCGGAACAACCCATTGCTTATCCCTCCAAAACGCTCATGGATGCCCAACAAAAGTATTCTCAAATTGAAAAAGAAGCTTTGGCCATTATTTATGCTCTTCATAAGTTTGGTGTTTTTCTCTATGGCTCAAAATTTCATCTTGTTACGGATCACAAACCACTTGTTTCCTTGTTTCATCCATCAACGTCACTTCCCGACAAGGCTGCACACCGCCTCCAGCGTTGGGCTCTTTACTTGTCTCGTTTCAATTATGAGATTCATTTCCAGCCAACGGCTCAACATGCAAATGCTGATGCTCTGTCTCGCCTTCCCACGGGTCCTGATCTGGCATTCGATAGGGACGAACTTTTGTGTTTCCACCTGGATGTTGCGGAGCAGCGGGTTGTGGATGGGTTCACCATCACTGGGGACAGGCTGGCTGCTGCTACGGGTTCTGACCCTACCCTCTCCTGGGTTTTACGCTGTATTCAGAAGGGTCGGCCAGATCGCCTGTCCGCTAAGACTTCTGATCTGTTGCGGAACTACTAAGCTTTGCGCTACTGCCTCACAGCTAGGGATGGTGTTATCCTCCTTTCCACTGACAATGCTTCGCCGTGTGTTGTGGTACCTGCGTCTTTGTGTGCTTCGGTCTTGCGGCTCCTTCACCAAGGGCACTGGGGTGTGTCTCGCACAAAATCTCTGGCGCGCTGTCATGTGTACTGGCCTGGCATCGACTCTGAAATAGCACAAATGGTCGCTGCCTGCAGCCCTTGTGCATCACAGGCCGCTGCCCCGAAGTCATCTTTGTCACCGTGGCCTTCGCCTGAGAAGCCCTGGGTGCACATTCATGCTGACTTTGCGGGACCCTTTTTAGGTACTTATTGGCTCCTCGTAATTGCCGCCTACTCTAACTTTCCTTTCATTGTCCGTTGCACGTTGCCTACCACTGTGGCAACCACCAGTGCCCTTGCCAGCATTTTTCTTTGGAAGGCCTCGCCTCTACTCTTGTTACTGATAATGGTCCGCAATTTTCCTCTTCCGAATTTGCAGATTTATGTGCTCGTCACGGCGTTATGCATGTCACGGGCCCATCGTTCCATCCACAATCAAACGGTGAGGCTGAACGACAAGACTTCTTCTGCTGCTGATGATGTGCTTCTCCAGTTTCTGGCGTCTTACCGTTTCACCCCCATGGGCGACCACAGCCCGGCTGAGCTCTTACATGGCCAACAGCCCCGCACGCTACTTCATCTTCTGCGGCCTTCCACCTCATGGCCGTGGGTGCCTTCACTTGGCCGGCTCACCACCGACGACCCCGTCTGGGTACGGGGATATGGCAGGCAGCCAAAATGGAGCCCGGGCCACATCTTACGACGCCGTGTCCGATGCCTGTATGAAATCCAGACGGACATGGGTGTTGCAATGCGTCATTCGGACCAGCTTTGGCCTCGTGTGCCAGCAATGCCTGTTCCGAATGCTGCTACACCACCTTCGGCTCTACCTGATGCTCGGGATCTTGGCATCTCTCAATACTCACAACGCAGCCCTCTCACCGTCATCGCGATGCCAGCACAAGAACGGACGCCACCAGGAGACGTGCCCATGCAGGAACCGGATGACCATCCTCTGTCAGAGCCAATCTACTCACCTCCTCCTCCAACGGACGCTGACACATCGCCCATGTCTGCTGTTATATCAACGGGACTTGCCGCAATGGGCAGATTGGTGCATGGGGCCCCAGCAGATTCGACCCCTACGTCTCCTGTCATCTCGACCAGTTATCATCGGGGACACTTCTGTCCATACGGGAACTCCTCCTCGAGACTTTACGGCGAGTCAAACAACGCCTATGGATGTTAGCCATCTCCAGGACACCTCCATCAGGACCAGTGCAACAATTTCAAAGGGGGGAAAAGTGATGTGACTCGCCGATCATTCAAAGCGCCGCCACGCAATTACGCGCGTCCTCCACGTGCGTCGCTGTCTGCCAGCCGAGCAGCGGCTGCTAGACTGGGACTCAGTGCTCATTTGAATGCTAACGTGTACACATGTCTTGCTTGTCAACTTACTTTGTGACTTATATGTGTTGTATCGTTCTGAAATATATGTGTTAAACTTGACGTTATAACACCTCTGTGATCAATTGTTTTCATATACCTACAGATTGTTACAGCTAGGTATTTGTAAGAGTCTACCAATCCCAATTGTGGCTCTTTGATGTTGTAGTCATAGGATACTATTTTTCGTATTTTGTGAAGTGTGAAATTTTATGTTTGTGAACATTTAAAGTTGTTGTCAGTATTTGCACCACTTTGAAATCTTATAAAGATCTGAGTGGATATTTGTAGTTTTATTTTGGACAGTACTTCATTATAGATTACAGCATCATCTGCTAAACACCTGAGATTACTATCAATACTGTCAGTCATTTCATTAATATACAACATGAACAGTATGGTGCCAACACACTGCCATGGGGCAGGCCTGAAGTTATTTCTACTTATGTCAAAGACTCTCAATCCAAGATAACATGTTGTATCCTCTCTACCATGAAGTCCTCAATGCTGTGACAAATTTTGTTTGATGTCCCACATGACTGTATATTCATTAATAGACAGTGTGGAACTGAAGCAAATGATTTATGGAAGTCAAGAAATACTGCATCCGCCTGATTGCCTTGGTCCACTGCTTTCAGAATGTCACATGAGAGAAGCGTGACATGCACGTCAAAAGAACAGACACCATCCATATATAAAAACTCTTAAAGCTAAATAAAAATGACATTATTAACATTCTACATCTTCAGTCTTCTTTGCCTACATGTTTATTTCTCAACATAGTCACCCTGGCAACTAACACATTTCTTCAAGAGACCTGTTTATTGATAGTGTCATTGTAGGATGTTTAACTTTGTTAATGAAGCCACAACCTCACATCTGCTTGCACTGCTTCATTGCTGTCAGAGTGAAGTCCTCAAAGGTGTTCCTTAAGGTTTAGAAAGAGATGAAAATCAGATGGGGGCAACTCAGGACTGTGTAGAGGATGATCGATGACAGTGAACACAAGACATTGGATTGTTGAAGATGTTGCAGCACTGTGCGCAGTCTGTCAATGTATGCTGAAGGACGGGGTGCTCCATGTGTGGATGAACTCTTTGAATTTGAAACTCGATTACGGCATGTTGTTTGTCATACACCACCATTTACACATAACAATTCAGAGCCCTCTAGCGGTATAGGTCTGCAAATATGTAGACTTGAAGAATAAAGATGTAGAATATTAAAAATACATGTCTTATTTAAAAAGCTTTAAGAGTTTTCACATAAAAAATCCATTTCTGGGATGTTTTCTGCTGCCAGTCAGTCCACATGGACTAGCGCTCAGACAAGCAACTGAAAAATATCGTGTGTTATGCACAGCTTGTAACTTTTATAGAATTCTCTGCTATTTTTAAGACCTTCAGTTCCCATGCTACTTTATTCTCAGAAAGTTTGCTGTAAATTATGGATACTGAAATACAATTTTTACAACTTTAGATTTTTATAACTTTAAAACCCTATTAAATAACAAGTGGTTTTCAGCATGTGATAAGATAACTTACAGTTTTTTAAATATTTTCCAGGTGCTACAGTCTGATGGAAAGTATAGACATGACAGGGAAAGCTCTGTGTGTAGCCTGGTTCACAGAGATGCAGTCCAATACCCATGTACAACAAAACTTTCAGGCTCAATATGGAAAGAAACTTCATTACTGGCCAACTATTTGGGCTTGGCGCATGTCTTTCATGGAAAGATTTTCTTTATTCACTTAATTAATTTTCACAGTTACAACCTATTTTCAGATAATCTAAAATAGGCCATGCAATTCACATTTTTGTGAACAATAATAGATGCATATATTAATTATTTCTTCCGATCAATAATCATAAAACTTTTGGCCCTTAGACTACCGGTTTCAGTTAGCAATGACTATCTTCAGAAATGTTTTATAACATGTCCTGAAATAAGAAAACCATAGTGGCATTGACACAAAACACATACAAAATCAGCATACCATCGTTGTACATATCTTAAATATGATTTCAACTAGGCCACAGTTTTGCCACAGTCATACTGTGGCCTAGTTTACATCATATCTGAAATATGTGTGATGATGCTGTGCTGGTTTTGTGTATATTTTGTAACAGTGCCACTGTGGCTTTGTTGTTTTAGGACATGTAATAAAACGAATCTCAAGATGGTCATTTCTAACTGTAATGGTAGTCTAAGGACCAAAAGTTTTATGATAATTGGTGGAAATAAAAGAAATTCGGCCTAAGCTTGCTGGATAACTGTTTTAATCTGCGACCATGTCACAACTTGTGAATTATTTATTCTTGGCGCTTACTTTTTAAAAAAATGCTAATACTAAAAAAATGATAATACTGCAAATACAATAAACCCTTTAACCAATTAACCAAATACTAATACTAAAATGAGTACACTACAGATTCTGTTCTGTTTTGTTCAATTATTAGAGTGCTTCTAAAATGTAGAGGGTTGTTTCCTCTATCAGATCTGGCCTCATACTACCCCAGTCAACAGCCATTGTCTGCTTGATTTCTTGGGCATAGGGCATCTTGTCTGCAGCAGTTCCACTATAACAAATGATTTCATGGTTCACTGTAACTTCTTAGAATCCACACTTTCCTGGTCACTTCCACCAATGCAATGTAAATTCTTGAAAACCATTTCGTTCAGTGGTCATCGACCTCAGTTCTTTTCCTAATTTCTGAGTAATTGGCATATTTCTAGAATTGCTAACATTGAATCATTTAGGATAATGCTGTAGGTGGCTGTTACCCTTTATGGAAACGTATTCTCCATAAAAAGGGGCAGGTTACCCATCTGTTTCAGAAAACAAAGTGGAAAAGGGATATGGTGGGTGTCTGCACAGTGCTGACAAAATTAGTGAGTATGGTGGCCACAGACTTGAGAATCCCTCAATAAACAGCGCACAAAGTCTCGAAAAGAGGTTATGTCATTATGCATTTAAGGTGCCCCTGCTTCCCACATTACAGCTGATAGACAATCCTTAGCAAGTACAGTTTGCTGTAGGTATCTTAACAAAGACTAATGACCATTTGGAAAAAAATTGTTTCTCCAGTGAGTGAACTTTTTATGCACCCAGTGAACTGAACTGTCACAGCTTCATATGGGTTTTTATAAAGGATTAAATCCAGGTTACAGACCTAAAGAACATTAAGAAATGCATTCAAAATTCATTTCGACACGTCATCATATAATTCCTGGAGTGTACATGGTTATTGTTCTTGCTACTAAGGGTGCAGAAATTGATGTATATTACTGAGGAAACTAGCTGGTATTCTCTAGTATAGCTCTGATGTTATCTATGTTATTAAACAGCTTAAACACTGCACAATATACAATTTCAGTTGGAGGTTGGCTATCTAAATTTCATATTCAATGTTTCATATAACTACTGATCAAACTTAAAAATTTAAAATGCTGTCATAGCATAATTAAGAGATAAGCTTACAGCGAATGTTTAACACTATAAGTCAAGTATTTAAGTCAGAAACAATGCAGTGTCTTGAGGCAGCATAACTCCTGACAAGCAAACAATCCATATTATGTTGTTGTTTTGGTCTTCAGTCCAGAAACTGGTCTGATGCAGCTCTCCATGCTACTCTATCCTGTGCAAGCTTCTTCATCTCCCAGTACCTACTGCAACCTACGTCCATATGAATCTGCTTAGTGTATTCATCTCTTGGTCTCCCTCTGCGATTTTTACCCTGCACGCTGCCTTCCAATACTAAATTGGTGATCCCTTGACACCTCAGAACATGTCCTACCAACTGATCCCTTCTTCTACTCAAGTTGTGCCATAAATTTCTCTTCTCCCCAATGCTATTCAGTTCCTCCTCATTAGTTATGTGAACTACCCATTTAATCTTCAGCATTCTTCTGTAGCACCACATTTCAAAAGCTTTTAATCTCTTCTTGTCTAAACTATTTATTGTCCATGTTTCACTTCCATACATGGCCACACTCCATACAAATACTTTCAGAAACGACTTCCTGACACTTAAATCTATAGTCAATGTTAACAAATTTCTCTTCTTCAAAAACGCTTTCCTTGGTGTTGCCAGTCTACAATTCACATCCTCTCTACTTCAATGATCATGAGTTATTTTTCTCCCCAAATAGCTAAACTCATCTGATACTTTAAGTGTCTCATTTCCTAATCTAATACCCTCAACATCACCTGGCTTAATTAGACTACATTCCATTATCCTCATTTTGCTTTTGTTGATGTTCAACTAATATCATCCTTTCAAGACACTATACACTCCGTTCAACTGCTCTTTCAGGTCCTTCGCTGTCTCTGACAGAATTACAATGTCATCACAAAACCTCAAAGTTTTTATTTCTTCTCCATGGATTTAAATTCCTACTCAGAATTTTTCTTTTGTTTCCTTTACTACTTGCTCAATATACAGACTGAATTATATTGGGGATAGGCTACAACCCTGTCTCACTCCCTTCCCAACCATTGCTTCCCTTTCATGCCCCTCAACTCTTATAACTGCCATCTCGTTTCTGTACAAACTGTAAATAGACTTTCGCTCACTGTATTTGACCCCTGACACCTTCACAATTTGAAAGAGAGTGTTCCAGTCAACATTGTCAAAAGCTTTCTCTAAGAAACAAATGCTATGAACATAGGGTTGCCTTTCCTTATTCTATCTTCTAAGATACATCGTAGGGTCAGTATTGCCTCATGTGTTCCAACATTTCTACAGAATCCAAACTGATCTTCCCTGAGATTGGCTTTTACTGATTTTTCCATTCATCTGTAAAGAATTCACATTAGTATTCTGCAACCGTGACTTATTAAACTGATAGTTCGGTAATTTTCACGTCTGCCAATGCCCACTTCTTTGGGATTGGAATTATTATATTCTTCTTGATGTCTGAGGGTATTTCACCTGTCTCATACATCTTGCTCACCAGATGATAGAGTTTTGTGAGGGCTGGCTCTCCCAAGGCTGTCAGCAGGTCTAATGGAATGTTGTCTACTCCCGGGGCCTTGTTTCAACTTAGGTCTTTCAGTGATCTGTCAAACTCTTCACACAGTATCATATCTCCCATTTCATCTTCATCTGCATCTTGTTCCATTTCCATAATATTGTCCTCAAGTACATCGCCCTTGTATAGACCCTCTATATACTCCTTCTACTTTTCTGCTTTCCCTTCTTTGCTTAGAACTGGGTTTCCATCTGAGCTCTTGATATTCATACAAGTGGTTCTCTTTTCTCCAAAGATCTCTTTAATTTTCCTGTAGGCAGTATCTATCTTACCCCTAGTGAGATAAGCCACTACATCCTTACATTTGTCCTCTAGCCATCTCTGCTGACAATCTCATTTTTGAGACATTTGAATTCCTTTTTGCCTGCTTCATTTACTGCATTTTTATATTTCCTCCTTTCATCAATTAAATGCTGTATATCTTCTGTTACCCAATGATTCGTACTAGCCCTCATCTTTTTACCTTCTTGATCCTCTGCTGCCTTCACTATTTCATCCCTCAATGTTACCCATTCTTCTTCTACTGTATCTCTTTGCCCATTCCTGTCAATTGTTCCCTAATACTCTCCCTGAAACTCTCTACAACCTCTGGTTCTATCAGCTTATCCAGGTCCCATCTCCTGAAATTCCCAAACTTTTTGCAGTTTCTTCAGTTTTAATCTATAGTGATCAAGGTCCACATCTGCCCCTGGAAATGTCTTACAATTTAAAACCTCATTCCTAAATCACTGTATTACCATTATATAATCTATCTGAAACCTTCGAGTATCTCCAGGCCTCTTCCATGTATACAACCTTGTTTCATGATTCTTGAACCAAGTGTTAGCTATGATTAAGTTATTCTCTGTGCAGAATTCTACTAGGCAGCTTCCTCTTTCATTTCTTACCCCCATTTTATATTCACCTACTATGTTTCCTTCTCTTCCTTTTCCTACTACCGAATTCCAATCACCCATGACTACTAAGTTTTCATCTACCTTCACTATCTGAATAATTCCTTTTATCTCATCATACATTTTATCAATCTCTTCATCATCTGTGGAGCTAGTTGGCATATAAACTTGTACTACTGTAGTAGGCATAGGCTTTGTGTCTATCTTGGCCACAATAATGCGTTCACTATGCATTACCCCTATTTGATTTTGTATTTATAACCCTGTATTCACCTGACCAGAAGTCTTGTTCCTCCTACCACCGTACTTCACTAATTCCTATTATATCTAACTTTAACCTATCCATTTCCCTTTTTAAATTTTCTAACCTACCTACCTACCCAATTAAGGGATGTGACATTCCATGCTCTGATCCGTAGAATGCCAGTTTTCTTTCTCCTGATAACGACATCCTCCTGAGTAGTCCCTGCCCAGGGATCCACATGGGGGACTATTTTACCTTCAGAATATTTTACCCAAGAGGACGCCTTCATAATTTAACCATACAGTAGAGCTGCATGCCCTCGGGAAAAATTACGGCTGAAGTTTCCCCTTGCTTTCAGCCATTCACAATTCCACCACAGCAAGGCCGTTTTGGTTAGCGTTACAAGGCCAGATCAGTCAATCATCCAGACTGTTGCCCCTGCAACAACTGAAAAGGCTGCTGCCCCTCTTCAGGAACCTCACGTTTGTCTGGTATCTCAATAGATATGGTTCATGGTGGGGAGACTATATGCATCCAGTATTTGAGAATGAGAGCACTTAGTGAATTTATACATAATTTAATGTCTTTTTCTAGCTGATGCACCCCAAAAAATAATGACTTACTTCACTTACTTTTGTTTAGCTGTTCATGCAATGCAACTTCAGAATCAAGTCTGATGTTTCAATTTATTACTTCCTTACTACTAACTTTTTGCAACAAATTCTGAAGACAGTTTCCACATGAACCACCAACTGCACTTCCAAATTATATCATTGTACAATACATAGTTCAGGAGATATGACACTGTAAATATTGAAATGCTTGGAACACAACCTTTTCTTAAAATGGAGTGCAAATTACCCAGACTATGTTCATCTAGTATTTGATAATGAGAGCACTTAGTGCCTTGCAACAAACTTTAAACATAATTTCAAACCTTTAGTAAACTTTTTTGCTAGTCTATCAGTGAATAATCGGAAACTAATAAAACCAATATAATTATGGTTTTGCATCTTGAACCATACATATTTCACACATTTAACATAAAATATTTAGCTCATCTGTAAAAAATCAGACTTTTGAAGCTGTTTTATACATGTCAGTTCAGTTCTTTGGAGAATCTGGGGTGTGTGGGTGCTTACTGGTTAGAATCCAAGGCTTTAACAATAATTTATGGACATCCTGTATGTAAAAATAAAAACAGCCACAGTAAAATGATGTTCAGGCATGGGGAGAGAAGATGAGGTGGTCAAAAAGCTCACAGCCCCCTCCCGCCCCCCCCATCCTCCCCCTCCCACCTCTTTCTTCTCTCAAACCCATGCCTGGTTTGGAGCTCAGAGTGTGTTCTCGGATGCTGTTGTGCTCCCCCCTCCCCCCCCCCCCCTCTCATAATGGAGTGCATCACTACTTACTGAAGGTGAAGCTGATGACGAAGGCAAAAGTGGCCGCCACTTGGTATCGCCCAGAGTAACAGAGCCCACCGATGCCCACAGAACCAAAGACGGTAGTCAATAGGATCAAGACGCTGTCCACCAGCAGCCATGGAGTCAGCCACGAGGAGCGTTCCTGCACATGAGTTAAGGCAAGGTAAGATACAGTAAGGTATGGCAAAGCTGTCCTCAACTCTAAAGTGGATTTAAAAACTACAGTAATTTACTGAACATGTTCTACTAATTTGGTTATACCCTTGATATCCTTCAGTGACTGAGCTGACCTGTTCAGGCTGTTATGGGGGGATGTATTGTTTATTGTGTGAAATCCAGCTCATCTTGTCTGTCTTCACAGCCCAAAAGGCAGTAAATACTGGATACCAGGATGATGCCACATTCCTGGACTGCCAGAAGGTGTTGGATACTTTCCATTGTTGCTGCCTAATGACCAAAATATGAGCATTGGGAGTATCAGACCAGCTGTGGTTTGAGTGGTTCCTAGCCAAAACAGAATACAGCATGTCATTCTCAACACAGTGGCATTTTTAGACTAAAATGCAACTGTGAAGGTATGCCAAGGAACTGTTATAGGTTCTTTACTCTTCACAATGTAATATAAATGACCTGGTGGATAGTGCTAGAAGTATCATGAGGAGCTTGTAGATTTTGCTGTTACATACAGAGAAATCTCAATACTAGAAGATTGTAGCAAAATGCAGGAAGACCAACAGAGAATTGACACTTGGTGCAGGGAATGGCTGTTGATCATCAACATAAATGAATAGCATAGCATGTTTCACATAAATATAAGGTTTCAAATTCTGAAGGTGGCAGGGGTAAAATACAGGGAGCGAAAGGCTATTTACAATTTGTACAGAAACCAGATGGCAGTTATAATAGTCGAGGGACATGAAAGGGAAGGAGTGGTTGGGAAGGGAGTGAGACAGGGTTGTAACCTCTCCCCGATGTTACTCAATCTGTATATTGAGCAAGCAGTAAAGGAAACAAAAGAAAAATTCGGAGTAGGTATTAAAATCCATGGAGAAGAAATAAAAACTTTAAGGTTCGCCGATGACATTGTAATTGTGTAAGAGACAGCAAAGGACTTGGAAGAGCAGTTGAACGGAATGGGCAGTGTCTTGAAGGGAGGATATAAGATGAACATCAGCAAAAGCAAAACGAGGATAATGGAATCAGTCGAATTAAGTCAGGTGATGCTGAGGGAATTAGATTAGGAAATGAGACACTTAAGGAGTTTTGCTATTTGGGGAGCAAAGTAACTGATTATGGTTGAAGTAGAGAGGATATAAAATGTAGACTGGCAATGGCAAGGAAAGCGTTTCTGAAAAAGAGAAATTTGTTAACATCGAGTATAGATTTAAATGTCAGGAAGTCGTTTGTGAAAGTATTTGTATGGAGTGTAGCCATGTATGGAAGTGAAACATGGATGATAAATAGTTTGGACAAGAAGAGAATAGAAGCCTTTGAAATGTGGTGCACAACTTGAATGGCACAGCTTGACAAGAAGAAGGGATCGGTTGGTAGGACATGTTCTGATGCATCAAGGGATCACCAATTTAGTATTGGAGGGCAGCGTGGAGGGTAAAAATCATAGAGGGAGACCAAGAGATGAATACACTAAACAGATTCAGAAGGACGTAGGCTGCAGTACGTATTGGGAGATGAAGAAGTGTGCACAAGATAGAGTAGCATGGAGAGCTGCATCAAACCAGTCTCAGGACTGAAGACCACAACAACAAGGTTCAATCCATTATTGTGTGATTATGTGACTGCAGAACAATCATTGGAAGCAATCACACACATTAAATATCTCTGAATATATGTACAGAGTGATATAAAGTGGACCAGCCACATCAAACTAATTGCAAGTAAGGCAGACGCTAGACTGATTTATTGTAAAAAGACTCAGGAAGTGTAGTTCACTCATGGAGAAGGTGGCTTACAAAATTCATTTGACAAATACTTGAATACTGCTGTTATGTCTGAAATCTGTTCCATGTAGGACTGATTCAGTAAGTAGATAAGTTACACAGAAGAGCAGCACATTTTGTCACAGGTTTATTTAGTAAGCACTAATGCATCACATTGACGCTTTGTAGTGCCCCCAGAATTTTACAAAAGTCTGGAGACACTTGTGTTCCAGCCGTTTCGAACACGCGTTATTTTTGAAGCAGGGCATAAGGATGAGCATGGGATACTGCACCCATTTATTGTCTGTGCAGGCAAAACTGGAAGGGAGATAATTCGTCAGTGCTGGCAAGTGTTCAGCGCGACCTGCCAAGAATAAATTACTAAGGTCTGGAAGTTCCGTGGCTGGCTGCAAAGAGTAATGTAGCTTTGTATTGTTGAAAAACAAATGGAGTGACTCGAGATAGTGACTGTTTAGTAGACGTTGAACTGCTGTTGAGAGTACGTGGACTGGACGTGGGTAGTCAGCCACGATAAAAGCTTATGTATTAATTGTGTTCAAAAATGTGTAATTAACTGATCTTGGGTGCCCAGTAATGTGTGGTCTTACGTCATAAAGTTTAGTTGTTTTTTTGTACACAGTGGAAATAAATATGTTCTGGTGCATTGAATGATATTCCACGAGTAGCGTATTTTTAAATAAGAAGAGAGAGAGAGAGAGCGAGAGAGTGAAAATTTCCCTTCCTAGCAGTGAAATCTTCGGAGAAGCGTCCGGTGCTAGCAGAAGACATTGGCGCTGCAAGAAAGCAGGACCAGCATTCTTCAACAAGTAAGTCCACGAAAACGCTTAAGCTGTATAGAGGGAGCTTAACATTACACCGGGCCACCGCTAGAACATGGCGACCGTAAAGAAAGGACCTGAGAAAGAAGGGGAAATATTAAGGAAGTTATAAGAAAAAGAGAAAAAAAAAACAACAGTTGGGAGTTGCCATAGCAACCAATAACAGCGAGGCTGAGGAGCGATTCCACGATACTTATCCAGAAATATTGTGTTGATAAATGGTGAAATAATGAAGGGAATCAAGAAAATCACACAATGCTGCAGTTAGTCTCAAATCGCCGCCGACGCCATCTACGAACGCTGACGCCACCGCACACCAACGCCCATGCTGCATCACACTAACGCCGATGCCGCCGTACACCAATGCTGGCGTCGCATCACACCAACGCCGACGCAGCCATCCACAAAAGCTGACACCATCGTCCACCTACACCGACGACGCTGTCCACCGACGCTGATGCCGCTGTACACCGGTGACGCCACCGCCTTCCACCGACACCGGGTGAGCTACTACTGACCTTTGATTGTTTGTGAAGTGTGGGGTGTTGTGGAAATAAGTGAGTGTACTTTTAAGGATAACTAGATTAAAGGAAAAACAAAACACAATGGAAAAGGAACATCAATCCGTAGAGTCTGTTGGGGCTAAGGGAATTGAAAAACAGGGGCCAGATTTAGGCGAATAAAGGAGGTTTATCAAAGCGCAGTTTGAATCACAACAGGACAAAGTGAAGGCAGAATTAAACTGTAAGTTAGATTTGCAAAACACAAAACTAGAAGCTCAAGTTAATATCCTAAGTAATCAGATGCAAGAATGGAAAAAAGAATTGAAAAAAGAATTATCCAATTCCCTGAGTGAACAGACAAATATTTTATTTAAGGATTTAGAACAAAGAAATGAAGCTAATATAAAAAGATTAGTTCAAAAATTAGAATATGATGTAGACTGTAATTGTAGCAATTTGGAAATACAGGGTGATTCAAAAAGAATACCACAACTTTAGGAATTTAAAACTCTGCAACGACAAAAGGCAGAGCTAAGCACTATCTGTCAGCGAATTAAGGGAGCTATAAAGTTTCATTTAGTTGTACATTTGTTTGCCATTTCAGCCAATAAAGTTTTTGGTCCCTTTTTCTTCGAAGGTGCTACTGTAACTGGACTACAGTATCTGGAGATGTTAGAGAATTGGCTGTTCCCTCAGCTCGAACAAGAAGCACAACAATTCATATTTCAGCAGGATGGAGCGCCACCACATTGGCACTTATCTGTCCGTAACTACTTGAACGTCAACTACCCGAGGCGATGGATCGGCCGCCAGGCAGCCCGTGACAGAGCACTTCATCACTGGCCTCCAAGAAGCCCTGATCTTACCCCCTGCGATTTTTTCTTATGGGGGTATGTTAAGGATATGGTGTTTCGGCCACCTTTCCCAGCCACCATTGATGATTTGACACGAGAAATAACAGCAGCTATCCAAACTGTTACGCCTGATACGCTACAGAGAGTGTGGAACGAGTTGGAGTATCGGGTTGATATTGCTCATGTGTCTGGAGGGGGCCATATTGAACATCTCTGAACTTGTTTTTGAGTGAAAAAAAACCTTTTTAAATACTCTTTGTAATGATGTATAACAGAAGGTTATATTATGTTTCTTTCATTAAATACACATTTTTAAAGTTGTGGTATTCTTTTTGAATCACCCTGTACAATGTAACGAAAAATACGACTCTTTGAAAAATTTATGTAATGTTACATTTGATGTGGTCGAACAAGTATTAACTATGCTAAAAACCAATGTCCAGAAACAAGATAAGTTGTTCCCCCTAGTACAGGCGCAAATTTCAGGGGTCAAATCACGGGTGGAAACCATAGAACAGAACTTCAATGAAAAGTTAATGACTGCAGAGCTTATAAATTTGAATGGCTTAGAAGAACAAGTAGAAGAATTAATAGGATGATAGGTTGAAGAGAAACTAAGTGTTGATATCTCTTCACCTATAGTAACTTTCAATTTAGATAACACCCAGAAAGACTTAGAAACATTGAGGAAAAAATTTAAGCTTATGCAGGAGAAACTAGAGAAAGTCACAGTTCTCCAAATATTATATTAAATACGGACATGATAACTGATTTGCAATGGGGATCAAATTCAGGCTTGTCGACACAGTTTTCTAAATTCAAACCAGATGGGGAGGTACACCCCACCCATTTCTTAAAACGGTTTAACCAAGCCAATAATGTTAAGGATGTAAAACGATATGTACAAAACCCCAGGGACGTTGACGTTCTGTGTCAATGGGTGGAGTGACATCTGCCGGTTCCCGAGTTGTTTTCGGTGTTACTTCCACATTAGTTTTCCTACACCGAACTCCCTTCAAATCTTCAACTATCCTGTAATCTATTTATAGCCCTTAAGCTATCCTATCATATTAGTATTAAAAGAGACCAATTATGACTACACGATTATGACTAATTTAAGGAGTCACAATAAACAGTAACCTCTAAGCATGAGATAAAACTAACAGCGTAAAGTTCTAACAGGAGATACAATATGATGGTACTGTTTAGGAAGAATGATACCTAGATGACATAAACTGAACATGTGTATGAAATATAAAGTGAAGTGACTAACTGAGTAACTATTTGATTGTAGTGTATATAATTTCTATTTTTACAGAATGTTTTATATTTTTTGTAAAGTGTGATGTGGCGGGGAGGGTTTATATCTAATTTTCAAAGGGATGGGTAGCATAGGCACAGACACGACCTACACATCACGCACTTCATACCACCCTCGCAAACAAGTGTGACTGTTTCTTCATCATTTGCCATTCCATAGGAGTTGCTAAGATCTTTTCTTCGGGGACTTCAAAGGTGACTGTGAGAATGTCCGTTCTGCAGGAGACATCATACCTCCTGCGGCTTCTCACTTAAGTACCGGTGAAGTGGGGATCCGGGGGAAGGGGGGTGGGAAGGGTTTCCTGTCTTTGGGGCTGTTTTCTTTCTTTCATCGATCTTAGAAACCAATTCTTTTATTTCCTTTCTTACTTCTCTTAAGAGTACCAATCTATCTTTCCCTCTGTCCACATTCTTGTACTTCTTTTGATGAAGTCCTTCTCTTTTCCATGATTTCTAAAAATCTTCAACTAAGAACCTTATTAGGCCAAAGAATCAGAACGCACGATCACACTTCCACACTCAAACAATTAAATACAAAGACGCAGACAAGTAATACACAGGGAGATGTAACAACCGTCACAGATAAGGGGGGTGGTAGTGCTCAGGAAGGGCTTGAGCACATGTGCTAAGTAATGACGGTTGCACATCTCAAAGTAATAGATATTAAGCCAGAGGTATCGAGTCAAATAAGCTAAAGGAACAAGGGGGATGAAGTGTATATCCACCTGTGTTCATAGCTATAGTAGTACAAAGTAATATGAATGGAGATAAAAATAAATAGATATTAAGCCAGAGGTATCGAGTCAAATAAGTTTCTGAGGAATAATAGGATAGTGCAGACCGAATAGCCCAAAGAAAAGAAATAAAGTTACAACCATGGATGAAACATATTCAGTTATTAATATTTAGTTATTGAGGCTATATAAGTGAGCTGTAAGCAATGAACAAGCGAAGAACTTAAGCAGGTAGGCTGAAAGACTCAGGAGGAGGAAAGGAGAGGTAGATAGAAATTTTAAATAAAACAGTGTGCAGAGGAGTACAAAAGAGGCAAGACTATGAATCATTGTTAGAAAAGATAGGGAGGGCGCATCCGATATAGATGAAATGAGAGAAAGAAAGGCAGTTACGCAGACCCAGAGGAGGCTGAACTATACTGTGCGGGCAGGAGCACCAAAAAGGGGATTGACTTGTACCATAGTTTAGTATAAATGGAAGAGGCGTGCCTACCCAAGGATGAGGAAGAAGATGTTTTCATAGTATCAACCCTTACATAGATTGGAACCCAAAAGGAAAGGGTGGTGTAGTGACCTGAGATTGTAGTAGAATGTTTCTCCTGGTAAATTTGAATTCTAAAATTTTTTAAATAGAAAAGACGAGTCCTACGTGAGGAGATAGAAAAAAGAGAAAAAACCCCCAGTACAAAAAATTATTTTCAGACCCAGAAAACTGGTGGTTATCATTGCAACAGCTCAAAAAAAAAAAGAGGTAAAGACTCGCCTCAGAATAATGCCTGGACTTTGAAACTGGCTAAGGGGAGGGATTTATTTTGGCCCAATCCTGGAAGCAAGAGTAGATAAATCTATTGGAAATAGCTAATACTTGTTGTACTATTAGTTTATCATTGGAAGAGTGTTTTTGTACCTAATGTTTTTATGTAGTACAAAGTAACAAGATAAGTGTTAAGAAAAAATTATTAAAATATATGTTGTGTGCAAAATAACAAGTGTTCGAGCTAAGGGGAGGGATATGTAGTGCCTCAGAATTTTACGAAAGTCTGGAGACACTTGTGTTCCAGCCGTTTCGAACACGCATTATTTTTGAAGCAGGGCATAAGAATGAGCATGGGATACTGCACCCGTTTATTGTTTGTGCAGGCAAAACTGGAAGGGAGATAATTCATCGGCACTGACAAGTGTTCAGCGCGACCTGCCAATAATCAATAAGTACGGCCCGGAAGCTCCGTGGCTGGCTGCAAAGAGTAATGTAGCTTTGTATTGTTGAAAAACAAATGGAGTGACTCGAGATAGTGACTGTTTAGTAGACGTTGAACTGCTGTTGAGAGTACGTGGACTGGACGTGGGTAGTCAGCCACGATAAAAGCTTATGTATTAATTGTGTTCAAAAATGTGTAATTAACTGATCTTGGGTGCCCGGTAATGTGTGGGCTTACGTCATAAAGGTTAGTTGTTTTTTTGTACAAAGTGGAAATAAATATGTTCTGGTGCATTAAATGATATTCCATGAGTAGTGTATTTTTAAATAAGAAGAGAGAGAGAGAGAGAGCAAGAGAGTGAAAATTTCCCCTTTCTAGCAGTGAAATCTTCGGAGAAGCGTCCAGTGCTAACAGAAGACATCGGCACTGCAAGAAAGCAGAACCAGCATTCTTCAACAAATAAGTCCATGAAAACGCTTAAGCTGTATGGAGGGGGCTTAACATTACACCGGGCCACTGCAGCTTATCAAACACCAGTGATAGAAGCTGCAAGAGAGGCAATGTGTGTGCAGTTTACATGTAAAATTCCAAGAGCGTACATTTCTGTAAGAGTCACTTCCTCCTATATTACTTCTTCATAAGGGGCAATGAAGATAAAATTAGAGAGGTTTAAGCTAACAGAGAAGTTACAAACAATTGTTCATTCTGGAGTCTATTCGTGATGAACACAAATAGTGGGACATGCAATGGTACACAAAGTACCTTCAACCACATACTTTAGAGTGCCTTGCAGAGTATAAATGTAGACATAGATGTAGTTGTATATGTAGTTTGGTAGTTCATAGCGAAGTCACGCTGTGACAATACATTACATAAAAATGAAAAAAAGGAAACAAAATATATTTTTATTTGTCTGTATAATGCACTGTAAAGGAACCATTCTAAAAACCAGGATATCTGTGATGTAGAAGTAGTTTGCAGAAACTGGGGTAGATATTAGAAATGCAAGCAATATACACAGCCTAACGTAAAGTGAAGTATTCAGGAGTGGAGAGGGAAACAAAATGAAATGCCACAGATTGAGATATTATTATGGTGATTAAAAAATCAAGTCAAATTTACAAAGAACTTTGAAGTACAAGCTCATACATTAGTATGATGTTGAAGCTCCTCTTGTCTGGATGTATGTGCTAACTTGGTTGAGAATGGAATCATGAAGCTGTCATACTCTCTCCTGAGGCAAGCTGACTCCCAATTGTTGCAACTGGTCCTCAGTGTCCTGGCACTGGGATGGAGTTTACTCCGAGCTGGTCCCATGGACATTTTGCTAATATCAGGAATACCTCAATGTCACACAGGCAGTTCATAGACACATGTGCTCTGCTTGCACCAGCATTGTCCTGTTGAAAAATGGCATCACAGTAATACAGGAGGATGCCAGATTTCTGAGAGGTACCATGGTGCTGTTGAAGTTTCCTCAAACACCACCAGGCATGATCTGGTCAAACCCAATGGATCCCCACATCACTAAACCAGGGGTAACACAGGCTGTGCATCCCCAAAAGAGTGGAAGAATGGGACCTCCAAAGGTTACTACCATACTGGCAGATGAAGGTCATCCAGTGTATTGCAGAACCAAGATTCATTGCAAAATACAGTGATATGCCAATCACCAGCAGTGTACACTTTCTGGTCACAGCACCATTCCAAATGCAACCATCTATGTTGTGGCATTAATGGTGGCCTATAAATGAGACAGTCGTTCCCTAGTCCAGCTGCTCCTAGTCTTTGACAATGGTGCATGATGACACAGAATGTTTCAGCAAGTCAATTACTTGTTCTCAGATGTCAAGCAGAAATGTGGAGGGGCTACAATGTGCTTTGTGCACAATATGGTAATCCTACTTTGTAATGGTTAGACATGATGAATCTTTATGACAAATGTGCCTGCCCTCATGTTCCTGAGCAGTCCAGCACTGGGACACTGTCACAGCCAAATACCCCAAAAATTAGTATATTGCACGATTTGACCAACTGGCCGAATAGAGATCCCCAATTCAAACATCATCAGGTAGTGATTACTTTGTCTCATGCAAATTTGCATCTCTGTCTCATTCCAAATGATGACTCAACATCTGATGATCTTCATGCCCCTTATATACCCTACCAGGTCTGCTAACAACACGAAACACAAACAGCACTAATGGCATCTGATGGCCAGTTTGTCACAGATAACTGCAGCTCTAATCATTTCTATACCAGAATGTAAGAAGTTACAGTGACATCTGACTATGTCACCCGGGAGATTCACTCTGTTTGCAAGGCAGTGTAGTTTGAACTGCTTTTGGAAGAAATATTTTTTGTGACAGTTCTGTGCCTTTCAGTTTGTGTGTGTGTGTGTGTGTGTGTGTGTGTGTGTGTGTGTGTGTGTGTGTGTGTGTGGGCATATGCACGAGATTGGGAAGGACATGGGGTGGGGTGGGGGATGAATCAGTGCAGGGCAGTGAAAGTGAGAATGTACCCAGGGCAGAACTTGAAACTTTTTTCAACTCTCTTGATGCTGCCGCACATGACTACCACTTGTGGATGCTATACAACTTTGGTATGCAGTGTGGAAGCCATGCAACAACTAATGAAGTCAACACATCAATGGCCAACTAGTGATGATATGCTTTAAATAATTCCTCTTGAAATTAACCAAGAAACATTTAGTTCACCTCAAAGTAATGAGCAACTCTAAGGAAATTGAGGCACTGATTACTGTTAATAGAATGGGCATATTATTACTTACAATTGTTATTTTGTGATTGGAGACATCAGTTGTTTTCAGTCAAATGATTCAGAACTTACATCTACATACATAATCCACAAGCCATTGCTCATTGTATGGTGGAGGGTACTTTGTATCACTGCTAATCACAATTATCTGTGTGCCTCTGTGTGAGCATGATCTCCCTCATTTTACATTTTCTGCCTTTATGTGAGACAAATGTCAGAGGCAAAAGATACCCAGAAGAGATCACTAAAGGAGTGAGTAGGAATCTAATGTTGATGTACAGTAGAAATCAAAGTGCTAATATTACATCAGTGCCATTCTGGCTTCCTTTCATTCCACTGTAGCCCTGAGAGTATGATGAATCTAAGAATAGTGGCACTTCCTACAGGGTGTTTCAAAAATGACTGGTATATTTGAAACGGCAATAAAAACTAAACGAGCAGCGATAGAAATACATCGTTTGTTGCAATATGCTTGGGACAACAGTACATTTTCAGGCAAACAAACTTTCGAAATTACAATAGTTACAATTTTCAACAACAGATGGCGCTGCGGTCTGGGAAACTCTATAGTACGATATTTTCCACATATCCACCATGCGTAGCAATAATATGGCATAGTCGCTGAATGAAATTACCCGAAACCTTTGACAACGTGTCTGGCGGAATGGCTTCACATGCAGATGAGATGTACTGCTTCAGCTGTTCAATTGTTTCTGGATTCTGGCGGTACACCTGGTCTTTCAAGTGTCCCCACAGAAAGAAGTCACAGGGGTTCATGTCTGGCGAATAGGGAGGCCAATCCACGCCGCCTCCTGTATGTTTCGGATAGCCCAAAGCAATCACACGATCATCGAAATATTCATTCAGGAAATTAAAGACGTCGGCCGTGCGATGTGGCCGAGCACCATCTTGCATAAACCACGAGGTGTTCGCAGTGTCGTCTAAGGCAGTTTGTACTGCCACAAATTCACGAAGAATGTCCAGATAGCGTGATGCAGTAATCGTTTCGGATCTGAAAAATGGGCCAATGATTCCTTTGGAAGAAATGGCGGCCCAGACCAGTACTTTTTGAGGATGCAGGGACGATGGGACTGCAACATGGGGCTTTTTGGTTCCCCATGTGCGCCAGTTGTGTTTATTGACGAAGCCGTCCAGGTAAAAATAAGCTTCATCAGTAAACCAAATGCTGCCCACATGCATATCGCCGTCATCAATCCTGTGCACTATATCGTTAGCGAATGTCTCTCGTGCAGCAATGGTAGCGGCGCTGAGGGGTTGCCGCGTTTGAATTTTGTATGGATAGAGGTGTAAACTCTGGCGCATGAGACGATACGTAGACGTTGGCGTCATTTGGACCACAGCTGCAACATGGCGAACGGAAACCCGAGGCCGCTGTTGGATCACCTGCTGCACTAGCTGCGCGTTGCCCTCTGTGGTTGCCGTACGCAGTCGCCCTACCTTTCCAGCATGTTCATCCGTCACGTTCCCAGTCCGTTGAAATTTTTCAAACAGATCCTTTATTGTATCGCTTTTCGGTCCTTTGGTTACATTAAACCTCCGTTGAAAACTTCGTCTTGTTGCAACAACACTGTGTTCTAGGCGGTGGAATTCCAACACCAGAAAAATCCTCTGTTCTAAGGAATAAACCATGTTGTCTACAGCACACTTGCAAGTTGTGAACAGCACACGCTTACAGCAGAAAGACAATGTACAGAATGGCGCACCCACAGACTGCGTTGTCTTCTATATCTTTCACATCACTTGCAGCGCCATCTGTTGTTGAAAATTGTAACTACTGTAATTTCGAAAGTTTGTCCGCCTGAAAATGTACTGTTGTCCCAAGCATATTGCAACAAACGGTGTATTTCTATCGATGCTCGTTTAGTTTTTATTGCCGTTTCAAATATACCGGTCATTTTTGAAACACCCTGTACTTGTTGACTCATTCTCTCTTACTGAAGCATGTAGAGCTGTAAGGCTAGTTGTGACTGAGTACATAAATGAGAATATGAGCATGCTATCTTGTTGCTGTAGTGTAGCAGTGACAAAGTGAAAATGACCAGTTGTTGGGGTCAGATAGCCACTAACAATGCATGTTTTGTGAAGTTGTGGAGAGTGAAAGATGAAAATTAAGTGATGCAGTGTATACAATCACAGATGTGTTCAATAAGAACAAGAGTGATGTTTAGAAAAGTTTGATGCTATAGTCCACAGTTCAGGTGAAAAACATACTAAGTTTGTCCAGTACAAAGAAAAGTCTTGTTCATTACACTTCCACCATGAGTAAACAAAAAGCTCTGTCAAATGATAACGTGACACAGAGAAACATTACTGTTATTTCCCTGCCACCAAAAAGTGCACTATTTTGTATTCTTTTGGTCAGGGTAACTTGAATCTAGGGGCAATTGTGAGTTGCATAGCTTATCATTTGCTGCTGTAGCTTTTTCAAAGACTGCTGTAAATCCACCTCAATAATTAATCACCATGTAGAGAATACTCTTCACCCCTGTGTCCTGTTGCCCTGTACTGTAATCATATACTTGGAAATGTATCAAAAGTGACACACAAACACACACACACACACACACACACACACACACACACACACGAAACATGACAACTGTCTTCACTGCTACTGAAATGGTGTGCACTTTGCTTGCCAAACTCTGATAGCCATGATTCAACTAACTAATTGATACACAACATCTCATTCCAGATATGTTCTGCATACAAAGAATATACAATACAAAGATTTATCTGATTTAATATATGAGTAAAAATGTAATTAAAAATTGACATATCACACCATTGTGACAGTATTCTTACCAATGATGTAAGGAATGCTCTACAAGTGGCAACATACTACAGACATGTGAAACACAGTCACAATATCAGTTGAAAATGGCTGCTGCACGTGACATGCACCATCGAAGAATAATGTTGTGTCAAACATTTTCTGAACTGTGAATTTACGAAAACTATTTAAATCCATTGGCGAATGAAGCCCGAGTGTGGTGTTGCATGACTATTATTGCAGTAAGTGTATGAGTGGGTTACAAAGTTTGAAAATGGGATGATTTCTGTGACAGACACTCAGCACCCAAGTTAGACACACTGAAATGTGACACCAGTCTATTGCTCAAGTTGAAGCCACTGCAATGGAAAATCACCATGTGACAGCCACAGATATGAACATTATTCATGGCTCAACACATCACATCTTTTTTTAAGCTTTTCTGCAAGTGATATGAGGTAAGTCCTGAATGATAGTGTACAGAACCCTCACACTAAGTATCTCAGAATTGCATTGGATCATTCAGGACTCACCTCACATCTCTTCTCCAGACACTGGCTGACATGCTCTGTGAAGAGGCCTTGTATCTTATGTACTTTGTGGCTGAATATTGTGCAACAGTATGATACAAGAATATACGCATCAATAAGGTAGATGTTAAACTCAATGATTCCATGAGAATATTAACGGGTACCTGAAGATCAACTCTTCTACCTTGGCTCTCTGTTCTCTGTAACATTGCTCCAGCACATTTGAGATGACAAGAAGCAGTGACCCATGAATGGGAAAAGATTAATCACAGATTTTTCCCTGAGGCTACCTGTCCAGGAAATTGTGCTCAGTCCACCCAGCATGTGTCTCACGTCAAGGAAACCATTTTGAATAGCCCATGAGGACCAACCACTGAAGATTGAAGATGTGTGGAAAGAGAGACAGAAAAACAAAACCAGCATACACTGCCATGGCCTTGAAGACCCTCTAAGTATAGTGGGCTTACAATTGCCTAGAAAAACCTTGTGTCAACTGAACAGAGTCCGATGTGAACATAGAAAAACTTAGTCCTTCATGTACAAGTGGGGGACTCTGGACACTCCATTGTGTGAATGTGAAGCTTGGTAGCTGATCATTGACAACATTGTAGGAGCATATCCTAAAAGATGTTTCAGTGAAGACTGGAAGGATATCATCAATGCCTCTCCAAGAACATTGGAATGGATAGACTCTCTTGACATGACTAAGATCAACTGAGATCACAGCTCTTGTATTCCTCTTTTATATTTCATTGTTTAAATATTGATGTGAATTGTACATGTAAATCCATATAATAAATAGATAATAATTCAGGAAGTGCTTAAGTTTTGCAAAGTGTCTGTGAGATGGTAGCATGGTATCTCACTCCAGAACTGAAAGAGTGACCCTTTAATGTTTGTGAACAACTTTTGTGGGAAGTAGAAAGTGTTGGCTTCTTTGTGAGAATCATTCATCATCATCATCATCATCATTTAAGACTGATTATGCCTTTCAGCGTTCAGTCTGGAGTATAGTCCCCCTTATAAAATTCCTCCATGATCCCCTATTCCTTGCTAACATTGGTGCCTCTTCTGATGTTAAGCCTATTACTTCAAAATCATTCTTAACCTAATCCAGGTAGCATTTCCTTGGTCTCCGCCGACTCCTCCTACCCTCTACTGCTGAACCCATGAGTCTCTTGGGTAACCTTGGTTCTCCCATGCGTGTAACATGACCCTGCCATCTAAGCCTGTTCACCCTGACTGCTACATCTATAGAGTTCATTCCCAGTTTTTCTTTGATTTCCTCATTTTGGACACCCTCCTGTCATTGTTCCCATCTACTAGTACCTGCAATCATCCTAGCTACTTTCATATCTGTAACCTCAACCTTATTGATAAGGTAACCTGAATCCACCCAGCTTTTGCTCCCATACAACAAATGTGGTCGAAAGATTGAACGGTGCACAGATAACTTAGCCTTGGTACTGACTTCCTTCTTGCAGAAGAGAGTAGATCATAGCTGAGCACTCGCAGTATTAGTTTTGCTACACCTTACTTCCAGTTCCTTCACTATGTTGCCATCCTGTGAGAATATGCATCCTAAGTACTTGAAACTGTCCACCTGTTCTAACTTTGTTCCTCCTATTTGGCACTCAGTCCGTTTATATCTCTTTCCCACTGACATTACTTTCGTTTTGGAGATGCTAATCTTCGTACCATAGTCATTACATTTCTGATCTAGCTCTGAAATATTACTTTGCAAACTTTCAATCGAATCTGCCATCACAACTAAGTCATCCGGATATGCAAGACTGCTTATTTTGTGTTCACATATCTTGATCTCACCCAGCCAGTCTATTGTTTTCAGCATATGATCCATCAATAATATGAACAACAGTGGAGACAAGTTGCAGCCTTGTCTTACCCCTCAAACTACTCTGAACCATGAACTCAATTTACCGTCAACTCTAACTGCTGCCTGACTATCTATGCAAAGACCTGTAATTGCTTGCAAAAGTTTGTCTCCTGTTCCATAATCTTGCAGAACAGACAATAACTTCCTCCTAGGAAACCGATCATATGCCTTGTCTAGATCTATAAACCATAGATACAATTCCATGTTCCACTCATAACACTTCTCCATTATTTGCTGTAGGCTAAAGATCTGGTCCTGACAACCTCTAAGAGGCCTAAACCCACACTTTCCTTTCAACAATACCTGAGAAGATTTCACCCACAATGCTGATTAAAGAGATACCTCTGTAGTTGTTACAATCTTTTCTGTTTCCATGTTTAAAGATTGGTGTGATTACTGCTTTCGTCCAGTCTGATGAAACCTGTTCCGACTCCCACGCCATTTCAATTATCCTGTGTAGCCATTTAAGACCTGACATTCCACTGTATTTGATGAGTTCCGACTTAATTTCATTCACCCCAGCCGCTTTATTGCACTGCAATCTATTGACCATTTTCTCCACTTCCTCAAATGTGATCCTATTTCCATCATCATTCCTATCCCACTGCACACTGAAATCTGAAACATTACTGATCGTATTTTCACCTACATTGAGCAACTCTTCAAAATATTCCCTCCATCATCTGCCCAAGGCATCAACAGGATTCACCAGCAGTTTTCCTGACCTGTCCAAAATACTTGTCATTTCCTTCTTACCTCCCTTTCTAAGACAGCTAATTACACTCCAGAATGGTTTTCCAGCAGCTTGACCCAAAGTCTCCGACCTGTTTCCAAAGTTTTCCCAAGATTTCTTCTTGGATGCTGCAATTATCTGCTTTGTTTCTTCCTTCAACATAACTTTCTCTGTCTACCTGAGTTCTAGTATGTAGCCATTTTTGATACGCCGTCTTTTTCATTTTACAGGCTCCCTTGACTGCATCATTCCACCAAGCTGTTTGCTTCCTCCTACCTTTACACACTACTGTTTCAAGGCACTCTTTAGCTGCATCTAGTACTGTGTCCCTGTACCTTGTCCATTCCTTTTCCAATGACTGTAATTGAGTACATTCAAGTAACTGGTACCTTTCTGAGATCACTGTTATGTACTTGTGCCTGATTTCCTTATCCTGAAGTTTCTCCACTCTTATCCTCCTACATATGGACCTGACCTCCTGCACTTTTGGCCTCACAATACCAATTTCACTGCAGATTAAATAGTGATCAGTGTCGCCAAAGAATCCCCTGAATACATGTGTGTCCCTCACAGCCTTCCTGAATTCCTGATCTGTTATCATCATTAGAAGAATCATTGGAAGAAATAAAACCTGGATGAACTACACCAACCTGAAACAGAGAGAGCAAGGCACCATTCCTCATCAGCAAAACCCAAGAAGCTCTGGACACAGCCTGCCGCAAGGAAGCATCGCTGACTCTCTTTTTGATGACTGAGGTGTTGCTTGGTTAGGGGAAACACCAACAGTGTGTCACATTCTATCATCTTTGGCTTGCAATAACACCAAAGTGACATTGACATCTGACTATAGGCATCATTTTGCAATATGACAATGTTAATACTCATACTACATGCTTGCAGTCACTGATGATCTACACTTTGATGCCCTGCCCAACCATCATACTCACCAAACCTCACATAAGTTTAGACCACTCAAACAGGTGATCAGGAAGGAAGGGGGAAGAAATTTTGTTCAGATGAAGAGGCGTAGCTGGCAGCACATGAGTGTTTGCACACATGGCCAAAATATTTTTTTTTCCCAGAGGAATCTGTGCACTTCCAACACACTGGAGGAAGTTGAGTGATAGGGAGACTATGTCAAAAATTGATACACTTGTACTCCAGTTTTGCTCAACAATTTTTTTAAAATTAAGGTTTTTATTTGATGATCCCTTGTAAGATAATATTAAGTGCATTGATTGACAGGAAGACTATGTCAAAAAATGATACACTTGTGCTCCACTTCTGCTCAACACCAAAAATTAAAAAAAAAGTAAAGTCTTTATTTGATGCCTCTTGTAAAATAATACTACACTAAGAAGCAGTGAAGTTCCGGCTAATAGGAGTAGGTCAGTTCTTCCAGCCCTCATTTACTCTCCATTTGTAAGTGCCAATAAGAAAGTCTTTGGTATAGTCCAGTATGATGCATGACTAAGCAGACATTGTTGCCACAGTGTCACTTCTGCTGCAGTTGGTTTCTAAGTAACACCATAAGAAGCAATGGCTAGTAAATAAACACTTGTCATTAACAGTTTATGTGGCAATAGTGCGCTTCATTCATGCTGGTGCTGCCACGGCTTTGCAGCTTTGTTGCTACACATCACCCAGCATTCATTTGTAAGCAGATTGCTTGGAAATGTAACTTTGTGAAGAGGGCAATGATTTTCATTTGGTAATATTGCTATTTCTGTTTGCAAGTAAAGATGATAGAGTTTCAAGACACACAGAGCCAAATGAAGGGAGTCGTGTACAACGTATACAAACTTCTTTGCAATCTTGAAAACAATGCCAGGAAAGATTGCAACATTAAAGGTGTGTGGTGTTTCACCACAAAATGTACAGAGAATATTTGCAGAGGCACAGGCACGGGAAACCTGTGGTCAAGAAGTGAATTTGAACCTATGAGAAAATACATTAGTGGAACCAGAACTGTGACTGATTTTGGACAATTTACAGATAGGCATTGTTCATCACGCTGTATTGGAATTTTTTGGTTGTGCCAAGTATCCTACAAGGAAAAATGTAGCAGATGGTTTAAACAAGAAGACTGCTTTCACAGGGAGCTGCCATTTGAGACGAAGAAGTCTGAAACCTTTGAAGTTAAGATACAGAAAATGCAGTTATGGAAGATACATAATGATGAAGAGATCCAACATTGCATCAGCTAGGACTACTTTTCTGAGAAAAACATGCACCATGAAAGAAAATCATGGATATCCAGTTATTTAACTCAATGAGACCTGGCTTGTCAAAATCATGGCAGAAGCACATCTGGCAGGATTCAAAGTGCCAACCGGCAAATTAAACAGACTTTTACATAGCATTATGCAACTATGGCTTTACCAAATGTACAACGATAATATTTGCATCTAGCAAATCCAATGATTATCATTGAGAAATGATGGCTAACATTGATAACACCAGTTATGAATCAAGGAAAAAGGTGGAAATGCCAAATTCAATTACTAAGAAGGAAGAAATTGCATAGTGACTAGAAGTATATCAGCTTCAGGTAGAGACGCTGGAGAAAGTCAGGAGCCACAAAAACCTTCATAATCAGCATGAAGTTGAGCTTAGGACCAGAAATAGGCCACGATGTTGTGAAGCTGCCCACTTACCATTGCCAATACATCTCAAAAGGAAATGTGTGGGCCCTAGTGAAAAGAAACATCACATCCAGAAATTCCACAGCGAGAATGGAAGCAGTGTAGAATTTACTTGAAGAAGCAATTGATGATGTCACAATGGAAGATGCCACACAAATAATCTGCAACAGAATGACTTTCTGAAGGAAGGCATCCAGGAAAATTCATTGAAATAATTGTTGTCGTCTCAAATGATTCCTCAGATAGTGAGTCACTCAAAAAGCAATAAACTGTGTTAAACATTATGTTTCCTGTTCTTTCCCCTCCTGAAAGCTGTTTCTCACTCTCCTTGCTTTCCTGTCATCATCTTTTTCCTCTCTCCTCCCAAAAATTTATTAGTACAAGGTAGACCAGCCACCAGGCGTACACTATCTGTGCTGGCATATTTGTTGGTGTTACTTATGGGGAACTGATGACTTAAGCTTTTTGTTTTTTACTCAGGATAGAACTAACAAACAAAGTTAAGAAATGCTTAAATGTTCAAGTAATCAAAACTGAAATACCTCTACAATTTAACAGATGACTAACATAATTATTTTCTACATATTTTCTTGATGTATGGCAGCCCTTAGGATTATAAAATGTTTATTGGAATGTGCTATTTACTGATTTTGGGTTATCATATCATTTTCAAGGAAGTGCCTTTTAATGCACCAAATGGCATTATCTGATGGCACAGTTTTCCGAGTTCAACTCAACACGTGCAAGCAGAAGGCTCCTGACTTGTGGCAAGTGATATGTGTGAAGAGGATGTAAGTCATGGTAAGTATGCAGAAAAGGTGGATGCCTTCTACACAAACTCCTCCAACTGCCACTTTTGCTGCTTCCTAGCACAGTCGATTCTAAGATTTTTGTGTATGAGGGTGGAATGAAAAGTAATGTGTCCACCTTCAGTAATTGGGTTTGGATGGGAACATTTTAATAAATCAAATGCAGAAATAATACTTAGAATGTGATCTTTAATTACCAGTATTTACTTTTCCGTCTAATCACCAGCCAATTGGATGCATTGTTGCCAATGATGAACACGTTTTCTGAAGCTGTCATGGAAGAAGTCGACACTGTTTCCGCAGCCACAGTCTGACAGTTCTCTCAATGTCTTCATCACAAGAATAATGATGTCCCCGCAGATCGTCTTTCATTAGTGGGAACAGATGGAAGTCAGACGGTGCTAAGTCTGGACTGTATGGAGGATGATTCAGTCTCTGAAGTTCTGCTGTGGTGGCACTTGAAGTGTGTGGTTTGGCACTGTCATGCTGCAGGAAAGCATTTCCCTTTTCCTTTCAGACCCTTGTTAGCCATCATTTCAGAGTTCGTAGTGTTGTGATATAATGCTCTGAATTTATTGTTGTTCCACGATCAACGCAATCAACATGGATAACACCATCTGCATCCCAGAACACTGTGGCCATGATTTTTCCAGCTGAGGGCTGCGTCTTGAATTTCTTTTTCTGGGACGAGTCTTTGTGTTGATGTTCCATAGACTGATGTTTCATCTCTGGGTCATAATGATGTACCCATGTTTCGTCTCCTGTCACAATTGAATGGAGAAAGGTGTCACCTTCATTCTCGTAATGCAAGAGGAATTCCTGATAAATTTCAAGTCTGTGCACTGTCATTTCAGGAGTTGGCATCTGGGATATCCATCATGCACAGATCTTCTAATAGCCAAGCAAAGCAATAATGTGACCCACATGTCCATGTGAAACGCCGATTGTGCTTGCAATTTCTCTCAGAGTCAGGGCCGGCGCAAGCCCCAAGTGCTGCCCTGTGTGAGCTGCTAATTTGCCGCTCCCTCCCCCCCCCCCCCTCCCTCCCCACCCCACCGTTTTTTTTTTTTTTTTAACGAAACGTTTGTCGAATTTTATTAAAACAAATCTGTAGGAAACATCAGCAATCAGTCACAATATTTGAAATTTGTTTTTACTTTTCAGATCTACCTAGGTTTCGGCCACTGAGTGGCCAGCCTCAAAGCTTTTAATATGTGCTTACATCTAAACTGTTATGTTGACAGTTATGTTCAGCATGACAGTATAGATGTAAACATAACTCAAAGCATTGAGAATAGCCACACTGTGCCCGAAATCTATATAGATCTGGAAAATAAAAACAAAAATTGCAACTGATTGGTGACATTCTCTACAGATTTGTACAAAACAGTTGCTGGGCATCAGCTCAAAAATGGAGTCAAACATGATTGAGGAAATCTAGCTAATTTTAATAAGCCTTGTGAGTTTACAAAAATGTTAAAATGTATGTGAAATTTTATGAGACTTAACTGGTAAGGTCATCAGTCCCTAAGCGTACACACTACTTAACCTAAACTATCCTAAGAACAAACACACACACCCATGCCTGAGGGAGGACTTGAACCTCCGCCGGGACCAGCCGCACAGTCCATGACTGCAGTGCCTTAGACCGCTCGGCTAGTCCCGTGTGGCATGAACATACAGTTAACGTAAATAAACATTTTTCAATGGTTGTGAACAAATAATGTATTCAATGGAAAACAAAATATATTTACAATTTAATGATAATTTGGTTTGAAGAATAATATTTACAATAACTATTTAATGCTGAACAAAATAAGAAACAACACAGTAAATATCCAAGACACTGATCATAATATAAAAATTTAAAAAGATACTAGAGAAATCGAACCTTCCTGGCTTTTGCTTGTGCAAACTCTTTCACACAATGTGTAATTTAAGTCCTCTGCAAGCTCGTACTCAATCGATATTCTTCCAAGATCATTCAAACAAGTTTGGCTCATCGTGGATAGGAGGCATATCTTTATCAATTTCAGTTTTGAGAAACTCCTCTCTCTACTCACAACTGTCAATGGGAGTGTTAGGAGAGTTCTCAGAGCAATGTTAACATTAGGGCAAAAATTATGTCTTGCTATAAACTTCAGAGTCTCGTTTGGACATATTCCAGGTTTCAACAATGTTGAAAGCACTTTTAGTTCTTCCCTCAACTCCGGTGCATCAGTGTCGCTTGACTCATGATCTTGCAAAATGGCTGCGAGGTTTCTACACTTTGTGTCCAGGCTGTCAGGAGGTGCATTCTTCAGCTTGCCGATGTCATAGAGAAAATGAAAATAATCACAATCAGATTTCAGTTGATTGAATCTCTCATCCAAAGATGTGGTTACTATATCTAAAAGAAAATAGTAGAATTCAATCTTGTAACATTTTGTTGGGTCATCTATTATCTCATCCCTTCCTTCATAGGTAAAGTGTATTGGCTTCTTACTTTGTCGCCGGGAAACACTTATCTGTGGTAACATTAGATCTTCTGGCTCTAATTCTGTAGCCAGTTCTTTGGAATCCATCAAGAAAGACACAAACTTTTCTTCTGTTCTGCGGGTCTTCAAAATATGCTTTCATTTTTTCAAGCATTTCCATGGTCTCAGAAACATTTATGTCAGTGGTCAGGAGGGTCTTACTGACTACACTGATGTGAAGCAGAATGTTGTACCAGATTACCAGAGAAGTGAGAAAGATGTAATTTTTTTATTTGATTCGTAAGTGACGTTGCTTTGTGAGCAGTCATGCCATTGAATTCTTCTGATATCTGAACCAGTGCATCATAAATGCCGTCAATTTGAAACCTCAGGGGAGTAAGTGCATCGATGCGACTTTCTCACCTAGTATCGCTCAGTGGCTTCAGCAACAGGTTAGACAGATACTTCTTCAAGACATCCCTGTTGTGACTCGCTGATCTTTCAAAGTGTCGCCGCGCAGTTACGCACGTCCTCTACATGCGGCACTGTCTGCCAGCCGTGCAGCAGCAGCGCCACCTAAGCGGCCAGCCAGCCAATGTTCGCTTTCAGTATTCAGAAGCCTTCGATGATGGGCGTCGATAGTTTATGACTTTTTCAGTTCCTCGGAAAACATGATCCACTTTTTATGTGAATTCAAATGCTCGGTAGACTTCCTGTGACTTTCGAGATACAAAGCAAGGTGCCGTCAGTCCCTTATACTGTTCTTTGCAATTTTTACTGTAGATGACGAAAAAAGTTTGCAACAAAAGAAGACACAGCATCCTTGCTCTTTGAGTACACCAACCAATGTCTATCTGCTTCTTCTAAATTCTTAAAAGAATGCCTGTAGTGCACAGGGCTGAAACGACGGTTGTAGGAGTTTTTAGGACATTCTTCAGCTTCCTTAATGTGCTTGGGAGGACCTTGCATGACCAAAGTCATTTGAATGTAGTCGGTAATAATTTCCGACCATCTTCTGGGATCTGAGTCAATTGTGTCTTCCAGTTTATGCTCGCCTTCAATCCTTTCTCCGGTGGTGAGTACCTCGGCTGATGTTCCTCCAGTATTTTCCGAATCGGGTTGCTTAATTTCAGTTCTGCCTGATGTTTCAATCTTGGAACTTTCACCACAAAGCAGGTCTTGAGTCCAGATGATGTCTGTTGAACATGTCGTGGATGGTCCACCGTCAGCATTGCTACTGTATGTGCTGGTTGCAGTACTGTGTTCATCAACTCTCTGGTCGTGTCCTGAAGATAAAGATGTAGCTGCAGTAGCTCCACTAGTTTCTGTACTTTCAGGATCTATTTTTCCATCCTTGCCGCTGCTAATTCATTCTCTCTTTGGCTTTAAATATCATTGTAGTGCATACTTTTGCTTCTTATCATCATCTTCCTTCAGCGCCCGATTCACTGCCAGACAGTCTTTTTCTACCGTCAGACATGTTTCGATCCAGCCTGTAAAGAATGATTACGTGAAACTAACTGTTCATGTCAGTGCACTAACTTCATTTGCAACACACTTCGCAGACAACTTCCTGATATTCCATTGCACATAAATGGGGAATTATGTTACTGTAGGATACACTGTTCAGGAGATGAAATCATAAGAATTGATCCACATGAAATTGAATTTCTGGCCGAATTTCATTACAGACACAGGTGAAACTGTCAAAGAGTGGACGGGAAGACAATGGAGAGAGGAAGAATAAGGAGATGGAGTAACATAATAGTGCAATAAATACACACCCAGGCCTCGACGGGTACTAATGCTAGTCAAAATATATTAACTCACTGCATTGCGGTTGTTCATTTCAAAGAACTGACACTCAACATTTGTCATGATTTCCATGTGTCACTTCTTTCGTGTCTGATTATGGAATAAGGAGTAACAAATTAGTCATCGCCATAATCACTTCACTTTTCTTCATTTTATTTTCATTCTAGCTATTGCGCCACCACTACAGTCACAGGTTCAAATCCTGCCCCGGGCATGGATGTGTGTGATGTCCTTAGGTTAGTTAGGTTTAAGTATTTCTAAGCTCTAGGGGACTGATGACCTCAGCAGTTAAGTCCCATAGTGCTCAGAGCCATTTGCGCCATTTTGAGTCTAGCTATTGGGACGACGTGTGCTTATTTGCCAACTTGCCAATTTTTTAAGTAACAGATCATAAGAAAAATGAATTTTCCTATTCTGCAATCTTGAAGGAGAAAAATTATAACTTATGAGTAATGTGCATGTGCAACACTAATTGTACGTTATATGAAAAGCACTTACCTATTACATCCCCAGTTGCAATAAATTCGGACGCACCAATTCTTCTGTTCTTACGAAACGCAATGAAAGTGCTTCTGACCAGTCTTGACTCCCTTGGCCAACAACCGAAATGAATTCTGTAGTTTTCGTTGTAGAGAACACAACAATACCTATTGCCTGGAAAGGCGAAGTGGTGACACGGCAATGCCAGGAACTAGGTCAAGTGACAAGGTACAGCGAGGCTACGGTTAAACTAGCGCCCAAGAAGGAGAAGCAAGAAGCTCACAATAAGTATGTGACCGATGATATGGGTAAATGTATTATCAGGCAGCAATTTCTATGGCATTATAAACAATAGAAAGAAATACAAACTTTGTGAAAACTGCACAACTTTTGTCAAACAGAAATGAGCTTCAAAGCTTGCAAGCAAACCCTCAGAAGCAATGTTCTGTCTATGGATTTTCGTTTTAGAAGGTGTCAAAATTAACGTCTTGTTTTGTGTGGACGAGAGGGCTGTGTTGCTAAAAGACCATACCTTCTCAGGTTTTCATCAGTATCAAAGCGACCAGTAGTTTACTAAAATGAAACATGGGTTCACATGCCTTATACAGCAAATAAATGTTGGCAAAGGGATAGTGTGTGAGCAGTATTGTCAAACAGAGGTGCTGGTCAGAGTTTAATTGTTGTTCATGCAAGTGGAGGCAAGTGTTTCATGGCTCAAAAAACCAAAATGTCCGACTATCACTCAGAAACAGATAGCAAAAATTTTCAAAAATACGTTGAAACCCAACTTATGCCAGGTTTATTAGCAATGTCTTTATCCCTTGTAATTACTCACAGCATATTTACCCATTCAGAATACTTCTAGCCATTGTAGGTGTTGGACATGTTTTACTGTAGTAATGTTCAACCATTTTTTCCCATAATTCGGGAAGAATAAAACACTCGGAAACTGCCATTGAAGGGCTTAGCAAAATTGCTTCACGCTTAACATATAACTGCAGTATCAAACGTTGCATTTGAATTTCCAAATTAGATTTTGTCTTCTGCAAAATTAGTTGTAAGTAAACGCACGGTGTGTAACAGGCTCACAGCGCTCCACTCATAAGAATACTGGCATGTACGCCAGACTGCTTCCCCCTCTCTGTTCCTCTGGCATAAACACGAGGGTGATGCCACAGTGGAGAGGAAGAAATTAGTCCTCCTCCCTCCCCTTGTTCAACAGGGGCGTCCGGCAGGTAGTCGAGGCACCATGCCACAGTTCTCGAAGCTGCTCCCTGAGAGGTTTCGAGGCTTGGTTTCGAATCCCTTCCTGGACATGAATGTTGAGAGTGTCACCCCGTGTGGCCGCACATTTCACATGAGTATTGTGCTGGCGCTGCTCTGAGTGATACGATGATCGTCCTGAATCAGTCTGTCAACATTTTGCTTGTGAAACTCGGTGGTTGCTGTCACAGGACATACAACTCTGTTTGTCATGCAGGTCAGATGTTCCCGCCTCAACATCTTTAAACTTATTTGCCCAACAATGCACAGTACTCACATCAACACAATCACCATAAACTGCTTTCATTCTCTGATGTATCTCCTTTGGGGTGACACCTTCTGCTGTTAAGAATTCAATGACCGCACATTGCTTAAATCACATTGACCAACTGTCTGCACAGGGTACCATACTTTACACTGTAACAGCACAATCATTCAATGCTAAGGCTTCCCGCCAAATGGAGCTGTAGATAAGAGGCTACAGAACAAGCCAGTACCTGCCGCATACCAAGGCTGCCAACTGTTGAAGAGTTATGAAGGTGGAGGCATTACTTTTCAGTCAACCCTCGTACTTTTATGACAATTTTAAATTATGCATATTTTATAAAATGGAATAACTATTTTTAACATTTAAATTTCTATATTTCAATTAGAAAAGATAAATATTAAAGAAAGTACTAATAGGTTTTCTTTTTTTTAACAGGATCATACACACAACAGGTTAGTTATGTAAGCCTTACTCCAAATGCATATCTTACGATTTTCTGAATTTTGTAAACATAAATGACAATTTAAATTCATTTATACTGTGCAGTTACATAAAACAAAGAGACTGATATGCACTTACTAAGTCTCCCATATCTTAAACACTCAACAATGACACTTTCCCAGCCACAGGAGTGTCATCAGCAAAGTCTCAGATCACTGCCAGCCCTATCCAATAGATTGTTTATGTACATGGAGAACAAGAGTGGTCCTATCACACTTCCCTGCAGCAGTCCTGACATTACCCTTCCTCCAATGAACACTTGCCTTTCAGGACAATGAAGTGGATTTTGTCACTCAAGAAGAGTTTAAGCTAGTCATATATCTGATAATTTATTCCATATGCTTAATTCCTTGTCACCAATCTACACTGTGGTACATACAGGAAATTTAGAAATATAGACTACATGTTGGTGTGCATCTACGGTTTGCAGGATGTGATAAGGGTGAGCTGTGTGTTGCACAAGCCATGGTTTCTAAATCTTTGCTGGTTTATGGATAAAAGCTTTTCTGTCTATAGTCAATAATTTTGAAAAGGGTAAATGTGATCAGTTTAGTTGCTTAAATTATTATGTAGTTTAATTACATCTGTGCAGCTGGTGAGACTAGTCTGATTTTTTTATTCATTGCAAATGCTGGAATTACGTGGAGCTAATTAGTTTCTCAAGCTGGACAACATAATAAATCCATCATTGTGTAAACAGCTCCAGAAAGTGCAGTTGACTGACTGTTCACAACAACCTGCATCATAAAAGTAGGTTAGCGGTCATTACTGTGTGTCAGTACTTACCCTGAGAGTACCGGCAAACAGGGAGAAGCCCGCGCCAGCCCATATGGAGCTGACAACCATGCTTGCCACCAGGTAGGGCCGCACATCCCCTGCAATAACCAGACTAATGAGTTACAGAGCTAGGCAGAAATGAACGTAACCATCTTTAGTGAAAATGATTTGCGTTTCCTCTTGTGAATCTAACTTTAGCACAGAAAGAAGCACAATACACAACTACAAAACTCTTTAAGAAGCAACCCTCTGAAATAAAATGTCTGACTGGCAGCAGAAGTGTTTTCAAATACACACTGATGGAAAAAGTCAGCAGCACCAAGGAGGAGTTGTGGAACAAGCGCAACTTGATAGATATGTTTCTACACCTTAAAGATAATGTCAATTAAAAATTCACACCATTCACCTAAGAGGGGTGCTGGAAGGGCCACTATGAGAATGCAATCCACACTTGCTTTTAATACACGCAGTAACAGCCATGAGTGTTAATGTGGTGTGCGTACTATAAGACCTTCAGTACACACACCATCAGATTATTTGACTTGTCACTCTAACAAAGTAGGCGAGTGTCAGCAATATGTCTTGTGGTCTTATCGTGGCATGTTTATCTTCTGCTGTTAGGTCAGACGATAGAAATGCCACTTGCACGCTTAGAGTAGCAGATTGACGGTGACCAACTTTAAACAGAACTTGATTAATTTTCACACACATTTATTAAAATAATAACAAGCATAAAAATTACTTAACTTGGTTCTGGATGCTATTTACAATTGAAAACCTGAAGTTCTTTTGGTATTGGTACGTTAATCTTATTGTCACATATATCTCTGATACTTGACAAAAGTATCTATACATTTATCTATGGTAATCTTACTAGGCGAAGACTGAAACTTCACTGTAGACTGGTACAGATAAATGTAGAACTCATACAAACTGGTACAGACTAATGCAGACTGGTACAGACTGATGTAGACTGACTAATCGGAGGTCTGTACACTCGTTATAATACTTTGCGCGTTCATGTATCACTGCGTGAGTGTGATCTGAGAGGAGAAAAGGTTCTACATTAGCAGCAATCTCATTTGCTGTGTTACATATTAATATGCAGATCAGCGGAAGCAGAATTTGGTCCGTCTCATAGTGCGGAGATGGACGAACGCTGCGCCTGCGCTGTTGTGCTTAGCGGGGCGCGCTCTACTGGGAAAGTTGTGTACGCGCTGACTATGCAGAACTATGTACACAACAGTTAGTTACCTTGGATATTGGACATAGTGAGTTGATGTTAGTTAAGAATGTCTTCGAGGTGACAAAGATGCCATTAACAACACCTCACTGAGTTTAAATGAGGTTGTGTAATAGGGTTATGAGAAGCTGCATGTTCCATCTGTGATACTGCAGAAAGACTTGGCAGGTAAGTAGCCATTGCACACATTTGCTGACAGTGGTGGTCACAAGAATGTACGGATGCAAGATGACCGGCCTTCAGACAGCCCATGTGGCTCTTCTGAGAAGGAAGACCATCACCTTTGGTGTACGGTTCTGGTGCGTTGTATTGCATATGCAGCAGCAGGCTCCTTAGCGACAAAACAATCAGTTACAAATCGGTTACTGCAAGGACAGCTTTGAGCCAGATGCCCTGTGGCATACATTTCACTGACCCCAACCCACAGCCATTTGCAACTTCAGTGGTGTCAAGCGAGAACTCACTAGAGGGCAGGGTGGAGGTCTATTTTGTTTCCGGATGAAAGCTGGTTCTGCCTCAGTGTCAGTGATGGTTGTGTGTTGGTTAGGAGGAGGCCAGTTGAGGACCTGCAACCAACCTGGCTGAGTGCTATAAACACTAATAATAAAGATTTTAATAATAATAATAATAATAATAATAATAATAAAGATTTTTTTGTCTTTAGGCCATTACAGCAATTGACAACGTCAAATGAAGTTACAGTTTATAATACAGTGTGATAAGGTATTGACTACTGAAATATTTTAGCTTATATTACAATAAATGTACAGTGGGTCATCTGTTGGATTACTGCATTTTACAGTTGAAGAATTCATTGATATCATAGAACGGGTGGGCAATAAACCATTCATGCAGTCTTTCTTTGAATGTATGTTCAGGAAGATCCTGTATAGCATGTGGCAGCTTATTAAATAGTTTGTGCCCTGTGACTTCATAGCTATTTATTGATTTTGACAGTCTGTGGTACAGGATGTACATGTGTTTGATGCTTCTTGTGTTGTAACAATGTACATTTTCTCTACGTTTCACATCTTGTAGGTTCTTCTTCGTAAAGATTAAGACATTGTATATATAGAGGTTTATTACTGTCATAATTTTTTGTTTAGTAAATAAGGGTTTGCAGTGAGCCTTATGTGAAGAATTTATAATTATCCTAATGGCTTTCTTCTGCAATAATAGGATGTCATGTATATGACTACAGTTACCCCACAAGATAATGCCATAGGATATTATACTTTGGAAAAATGCAAAATATGATGATCTGATGTATGTTTCGGGTACACAATTTCTGAGTTGTCTTAATATATAAATTACTCTAGATAGCTTAGTACTAATATAGTTTACATGTTGGCCCTAGGATAACTTTTCGTCTAAATAAACTCCCAGGAGTTTAACAGAACTACGGTCATCAGATAGTGGCTTGTCTCTTAGAGTGAAGATTATCTGCTGAGTGTTATTTTCATTTAGCAGGAAACCATTTGCTCTGAACCAATATGCTGCATGAGTGAGTGTATTTTCAGCACAGGTTTTAAGATCATTAAGATTGTTACTGCCATGAAGAAAAGTCGTATCATCTGCAGACAATACAGTGGTGGATATAATAAACGAGGAGAGGTCATTGATCATTATCAGAAACAGGAAGGGCCCCAGTACAGATCCCTGAGGCACACCTGCTTTAACATTTTCAATGTTTGACATTTCCTTACCAACACAAACTACCTGTTTACGGTTGTTGAGATAAGCTTTTAATAGTCTGAGACTGTTTCCTTTGATGCCGTAGAACACTGGACCTGCACCTGGAGTTATGGCCTGGGATGAAGTTTTGTATGACAGCAGGTGCACTCTCATGGTTATGCCACTCACCCTGGGTGCAAATTTGTACATGAATCTGGTGGTTTGACTTGCTGTACTGCCATTCATGAGCAGCACTCCAGGGGGGTGCTTTCAACACGATAACACTTGCCTACATACCGGTATTCTAACCCAACATGCTCTACAGAGTGTTGACATGTTGCTTTGGCCTCCTCAATCACTAAGTGTGTCTCCATTTCAGCATGTATGGGTCATCATTGGATGACAACTCCTCTGTCATCCATAAACAGCTTTCACTCTCCCTGTATTGACTGACCAACTGTGGCACACACAAAATAAAAAAGCTTCTTGTGAAGCTTAGCACACACTATGATGCACTGTTGAGACTCACTGCCACAGTTCTTTGTCATATAGTCTTTATGGCAGACTTCTTCCCCTGGCTAAGCAAAGAATCATGGCCACATCTAGTTTTTATTCAAGGGAAGCAGAAAGCTGAAAGTTGAGTCATCTTATGCACTGCTGCAAAACTATCTTTATGTAAACTAAGCAAAGCTGCATCCCAAGCTGCAGCAGATTGTCAGGAAACATTTTACTCTATGCATAAGGAATTGAAAACCACAGGTTTTGGATTCTTTTCTTGCTGTTTTTGTTCTGAAATGATTGCAATGAACTGGATTTCAGCTTGGTGACTTACATGTCCTTAACCAATTATCCAACCAGGGAAAGGGGAGCTACTGTGGAACCTGAGTAACATTTCATTTCTAGAAAATCTCCATATCATTGAGAGGTGAGTACTAGGGTAAAAAGCAGAGTGTAAAAAAATGACCCAGTTGGGATTTGATGCTACAGCCTCTCAGTTTCCAGACACATGCTCTACTGCTAGATCACCACACCACATGTGAATTTTGTCATGCCTGATGCACTCTCAAGCCCCGCTGCTCTCGAGTTATGGTGACTGTTAGTTGGCAATGGCATCATTTTCAGAACTTAACTTTAATTCATCATAATTCAGACAATTTGTAGGAAATATTTATAAACTATGTATGCAAACCATTCTCACAAACCAGTGGATCTTTTAGTGAAAAGTAGGTCAAAATGTATACACAGGTGCTGAAATATTTTATCACATTTGGAAAATCAACAAGCAGGTACAAGGTTGAGTGAAATAATATGAACACCTGTGTACTAACAGTACGCAAAGGCTGCTGAAGTCTCATACTTTGTGACACAAGAGAAACACTGTCCAATATATTACAATTTTATTGAACAAATAAATGTTTATATGCAGGCTGAAGCGACGGATGAAAATATGTACCAAGGCTAGGATTCAAACCCAGATCTGCGGCTCACTAGACTGGTGCACTAACCACTACCCCTCCCCACCACAGTGACTTTACCCAAGTGCATGGATCACCCTAGTGCACTTGGTGAGGGGACAACTTCCTCCAACATTACTTTTCTTCAACAGAAGGTTTTGATACCAAAAATACTTTCTACCTTTTAAACAGGTTAATATTATCTCAGCTCTTTTTCTAAAAGAATTTCATATGATTTTGTATAGTGCTACCTATATTTCAGGCTAAAATGTATAAAAAGAAATTACTTTATTATTTTTTGTGACAATCAATATGTATTGACTCTGTATGTACAGTTAAAATTACTCTTCCTTTAAACATTTGAAATGATGAAATATTTGTCACACTTAAAATTCCTATTATTAATTGCACAATCTGACACTAATTATTAAATTTATTTCTGGATTCATTTATAAAATAATAATAGAAATTAACAAAAAATCATTTGTCAACTAAAATTGCAAACTCTTTGAAATATTGTTAGTAACGCACACTGAAGTAGTAGTGGGTATGCCCCTGATGTGAATGGACATGTTTTTAATTTTGGCAATAACAACACAATTTTTTTATTTTAAAGTGGAAATTGTAAAGACAGTGTGATATAGAAAAATGTGATAGAGTAAAAAAAAATGACAGAAACAGAAATTACAGAGCAGGCTTACTTCAGCATTATCATGTCATTTGAAACCTACAATGTCAAAAATTTCAGCCTCAGGAACCAATTCCTAGATGTGAAGAACTGGAGCCAACTATGAGAAAAGGAGATAAGTAAAAAGTTTACTGTAAATCTTACTCCTCTTGAAGCTTATTAAATGAATTTATTATGAAATGAGTGACAATCAACAGGTGATGTGAGGGAGGGTAATATTACAAGTGTGATGTCATCCAGGATCAATTGACTGATAATGAAGTTTTGTCTGATGCAGATGAAGGCACAGTGATTTGTGTCATTTACAGTTTATATATGAATGAATTTCCAATCACATGAAGAAAGAAGACTGAGGACTTCCCAACAAAGTCATATCAACAGCGACAAGGTATTACCAAAAATGACAGACCAGATTGAATGAGAGAGGACTTTACAACTATGATGAGGGACATCAAAAATGAAAGATAAGTACTAACTATTTGTGAAATTAATTTGTTTGCAGGCTCGTGTGCTTGTTAACAAAATGAATACAGATGAGGGTAGTTGTGATACAGAAGCGAAAGCTGTGGGACCCAGTCAGGATATGTTTAAGCCGAATGAAAGTGTAGTCAGCAAACAAACAGTAAAAACTGATATGTTACAGTTAATTTTGGCAAAATTAGAGAAAATGAAGACAGATAACAGTAGCAAATTTAGTGCAGTTAATTATCAGTTAACCAAAAAATTTACTTCACTACAAGGACTATTAAATGACTTGAAAATTGAAAACAATAGGACAACGGATAGGGTACAATACTAAATAGACCAACTTAGTAATCAGGGTTTGGGGCTAAAAAATGGGTTGTCAGAGGGGTGAAAAAGTGTGAATGAAAAAGTTGATGTTTTAGAAAATAAATTTATTGTTTTGGAAAATGAGTTCACAGTCAAATCTGCAAAACAGATGAAGAATGTTAATGATGTCAGAGTTGAACAGAAGGCCATAGTGGAAAAAATGGAACAGAACTTTAGTAGTTTAGATCAAAAAATTTTAAATGTTAGAAACAATACGCAAACTTCAGCAGTTCAGGAAAATTGTATTCATAAAAGTCTATTCAAACAATCGCATTGTGTGGTCTAACACTTCAATCAAAAGTTTCCTATCAGACAATTTACAGCCAAAGGATTTTCTGCACCACTGTAGAGAGAGTTTTGTGTAAGGCATGACAGACAATCAAAAAATTAAATTAGTTAAAAACTGTCTTGAAGGTGAAGCTCTGTCTTGCATAAATTTAAATTTAAGTTAGTGGGAAACATATCAAAGTTTTGAAAAAAGTTTTAAATAAATTTGCTCAGAAGCTGAACAGGGGAGAATTAAAACTGAATTTTTGAATGGTCCTAATTATAGGAGTAGGGATTGTACTATGAAAGAGTTTTGTAAGAATCAACTTAAGAAATTAACACACCTTGACAAACCGTTTGATGAAATGACAATGATTGATACACTTAAAAGGAGATTACAAGAAAGGTTGCAATGGGATTCAGTACATGGACCCGATGATTGTCTTTAACCATTTTTATGGTATGTTGATAGGCTGGATAGGGCAGTAGAAAGAAGTATGTACAATAATAATCAGAATGATAGAAATCATAATGGGAATAACTACAGAAATAGAGATCATGGTAACTTCTATGACAGTCAAAATGTTAATAAAGAGAAGAAATTCATATTAGTATTTTGCAGCCATGACTTATTAAACTGATAGGTAATTTTCAAATCTGTCCATACCTGCTTTCTTTGGGATTGTAATTATATTCTTCTTGAAGTCTGAGGGTATTTCATCTGTCTCATACATATTACTCACTTGATGGTAGAGTTTTGTCAGGGCTGGCTCTCCTAAGGCTATCCATAGTTCTAGTGGAATCTTGTCTACGCCCGGGGCCTTGTTTCGACTTAGGTCTTTCAGTGCTCTATCAGACTCTTCACGCAGTATTGTATCTCCCATTTCATCTTCATCTACATCCTCTTCCATTTCCATAATATTGTCCTCAAGTACATCTCCCTTGTATAGACCCTCTATGTACTCCTCCCACCTCTCTGCTTTCCCTTCTTTGCTTAGAACTGGGTTTCCATCTGAGCTCTTGATATTCATACAAGTGGTTCTTTTTTCTCCAAAGGTCCCTTTAATTTTCCTGTAGGCAGTATTTATCTTACCCCTAGTGATATATACCTCTACATCCTTACATTTGTCCTCTAGCCATCCCTGCTTAGCCATTTTGCACTTCCTGACAATCTCATTTTTGGGACGTTTGAATTCCTTTTTGCCTGCTTCATTTACTGCATTTTTATATTTTCTCCTTTCATCAATTAAATTCAGTATATCTTCTGTTACCCAAGGAATTCTAGTAGCCCTCATCTTTTTACTTACTTGATTCTCTGCTGCCTTCACTATTTCATCTCTCAAAGCTACCCATTCTTCTTCTACTGTACTTCTCCCATTCTTGTCAGTCATTCCCTAATGCTCTCCCTGAAACTCTTTCAGTTTATCCAGGTCCCATCTCCTTATATTTCCACCTTTTTGCAGTTTCTGCAGTTTTAATCCACTGTTCATAACCAACAGACAGCGTTACTTCACATGAATGTATGTTTTTTCAATTGGGGGGAGGGGGGAGGGGGTGGGGAGGGGAGGGGGGGGGGGGGGGGAAATTGATTTCCCAACACATTATGTAGCTTTATATCAGTACGTATTTTTATTTTTTTATCCGCTGTAAATGAGTCTTTTAGGTCTTTGTGTGTGTAGGTTAGTTTGTGTGGATAGTTAGCAAATAGTGTGGAAGACATTTACTAGTATAAAAATACAACAAAATGTTTACATGTCTGCTTTCATACACTGACTTTGGTCCTCAAGCTACTGCATTACATAACGTCATCATTCAAAGCTATTTATGACTCTGTTTTCCTACATCTATTCTGAGTACTGCAATATTTTCCCTGATTGGAACTTGAGTTGTGGGCAGACTCATGCTTAATACTTTTCTGGGTACCCCTGGTCATCACGACTGTGTGTGTACTCAAGGAGAGCATACAACTATTGATTGAGGCTAGATGCTTCTGGTAATTACTCTTTACATATGATTGAACTTATTGATATGATTATGAACTTTATTCATTTTTTTGTGTCGAAACATTTTGTGCTCATTTGTACCCAGCGTGGTTAGCCCACCCAGCTAGCCATGCGGTCTAATGCACTGCTTCCCGAGCAGGAAGGCGGGCTGGTCCCCAGCATGAAACTGCCCGGTGGATTAGTGTAGAGGTCTGGTGTGCTGGCCAGCCTGTGGATGGTTTTTAAGGTGGTTTTCCATCTGCCTCAGCAAATGTGGGCTGGTTCTCCTTATTCCGCCTCAGTTATACTATGTCGGCAATTGCTGTGCAAGCACTGTCTCCATGTATGCGTACACCTTAATTACTCTACCACACAAATGTTTGGGGTTACACTCATCTGGTATGAGATATTCACGGGGGAGAGGGGGGGGTCTAAGAGCCCGGTTCAACAAACACAATACACACACACCCAGTGTGTCCTTTCATGAGTCAACATATCCTTAAATACTCTGGTTTATGTGGCTGATTGATTTTGTGCTATAATCCTATTCAGGATTGAATGTATTCTTCTGCTCTGTACCTGTTGTTGAGAGTTTTTTGAGTCGGCTCTCACTCATTGTACACTTAGACTCTGAATTTTTTCTCTTCTCTTTTGAAGATTTTGAAGGTGTGATTTTATGGATGTAAACTTGCTATTTGTAATTCTAGTAATTTACCTTGTCTCTGTATTTATTTCTATAGTTTAGTATTGCAATGTGTTGTTTTAACTTTGGTGCAATTGTCTTGTGACAGAATGTTCCACAGACCTGAAAATCTGAATGTCATGTCCTGATATATGTATAGATATGACTTATATAGCAGATATTATTCTTGTTTTCTGTAATACGTTATGTATCAGATACTTCTATACATCTGTATTCTATATTTTGGCATCATTTTGTAAACGTTATAGTCTGTCACAAAATATTGTAAACACATTGTTTCCAAATTTTGTGCAGAGGCACATTGTAAAGAGACACCCTCCTCTAACATTAACTTTCTTCAACAGAACTTATTGATGCCAAAATACCTTCTAACTTTTAAACAGTCTAATATTATCTCAGCTGTTTTTCTAAAACAATTTTATATGATTTTCTATATGATGTATTATTATGTGTCAGGCTAAAATGTATAAATAGAAATTCTGTATTTTCTTTATTACAGTCGATATGTACATAGAACTCCATGCATACAGTTAAAATTACTCTTCATTTAGAAAATTTCAAATGACAAAATATTCAGCACACTTAAAATTCCTATTATTAATTGCACAATCTGATGCTAATCATTAAATTTATTTCTGCATACATTTATAAAATAATAATAATAATTAACTGAAAGCCATATGTCAACAAAATTTGTAAACTCTTTGGAATATTGTTAGTACCGCAAAATGAAGCAGGAGTGGGCATGCCACTGATGTGATCAGACATGTTTTTAATTTTGGCTATAACAATGTAATTTTTATTTTAAAGTGAAGTTGTAAAGACAGTGTGATATGCACTCCTGGAAATGGAAAAAAGAACACATTGACACCGGTGTGTCAGACCCACCATACTTGCTCCGGACACTGCGAGAGGGCTGTACAAGCAATGATCACACGCACGGCACAGCGGACACACCAGGAACCGCGGTGTTGGCCGTCGAATGGCGCTAGCTGCGCAGCATTTGTGCACTGCCGCCGTCAGTGTCAGCCAGTTTGCCGTGGCATACGGAGCTCCATCGCAGTCTTTAACACTGGTAGCATGCCGCGACAGCGTGGACGTGAACCGTATGTGCAGTTGACGGACTTTGAGCGAGGGCGTATAGTGGGCATGCGGGAGGCCGGGTGGATGTACCGCTGAATTGCTCAACACGTGGGGCGTGAGGTCTCCACAGTACATCGGTGTTGTCGCCAGTGGTCGGCGGAAGGTGCACGTGCCCGTCGACCTGGGACCGGACCGCAGTGACGCACGGATGCACGCCAAGATCGTAGGATCCTACTCAGTGCCGTAGGGGACTGCACCGCCACTTCCCAGCAAATTAGGGACACTGTTGCTCCTGGGGTATTGGCGAGGACCATTCGCAACCGTCTCCATGAAGCTGGGCTACGGTCCCGCACACCGTTAGGCTGTCTTCCGCTCACGCCCCAACATCGTGCAGCCCGCCTCCAGTGGTGTCGCGACAGGCGTGAATTGAGGGACGAATGGAGACGTGTCGTCTTCAGCGATGAGAGTCGCTTCTGCCTTGGTGCCAATGATGGTCGTATGTGTGTATGGCGCCGTGCAGGTGAGCGCCACAATCAGGACTGCATACGACCGAGGCACACAGGGCCAACACCCGGCATCATGGTGTGGGGAGCGATCTCCTACACTGGGCGTACACCACTGGTGATCGTCGAGGGGACACTGAATAGTGCACGGTACATCCAAACCATCATCGAACCCATCGTTCTACCATTCCTAGACCGGCAAGGGAACTTGCTGTTCCAACAGGACAATGCACGTCTGCATGTATCCCGTGCAAACCAACGTGCTCTAGAAGGTGTAAGTCAACTACCCTGGCCAGCAAGATCTCCGGATCTGTCCCCCATTGAGCATGTTTGGGACTGGATGAAGCGTCGTCTCACGCGGTCTGCACGTCCAGCACGAACGCTGGTCCAACTGAGGCGCCAGGTGGAAATGGCATGGCAAGCCATTCCACAGGACTACATCCAGCATCTCTACGATCATCTCCATGGGAGAATAGCAGCCTGCATTGCTGCGAAAGGTGGATATACACTGTACTAGTGCCGACATTGTGCATGCTCTGTTGCCTGTGTCTATGTGCCTGTGGTTCTGTCAGTATGATCATGTGATGTATCTGACCCCAGGAATGTGTCAATGAAGTTTCCCCTTCCTGGGACAATGAATTCACGGTGTTCTTATTTCAATTTCCAGGAGTGTAGAAAAATCTGATAGAATAAAAACATTATAGAAACAGAAATTACGGAGTAGGCTCACTCCAGCATTATCATGTCATTTGGAACCTACAAAAATTTCAGCCTCAAGAATCAACCCCTAGACGTGAATAACTGGAGCCAACAATGAGAAAAGAAGGTAAGTAAAAAGTTTATTGTAAATCTTACTCCTCTCGAAACTTACTAAATGAGTTTATTATGAAACGAGTGACAATCAACAGGTGAAATGAGGGAATGTCAGATTACAACCTCCCTCCTCAAAACAAATTCCCGTTCATGCCTCAGTCCACTAGGTATTTCCCCTAAATTCAAACAGCATTGCAGAGGCTCTTCAGCTGTATTAGAATAGCACCTCAGCATAGTACAAAATGGGGGGTCCTGCCTGAAACTGAGGCATAGGTGCTTTAATCCTTTCCAGGGTGTCATAGTGGTTAGCACATCTGCATAGTTAGCTGAGACCTGGGTTCAAGTTCCAGGCTTGGTGCAAATTTTTATTCATTGGTTGAGTCTGAATATATACATCATAAATGTTTGAGACTTTGAAAGGTCTCTGGAACCATGCAGTTTCATATGTCTGCTTCAATGGTAGGGGATTGTGTTGTTGTTGTGGTCTTCAGTCCTGAGACTGGTTTGATGCAGCTCTCCATGCTACTCTATCCTGTGCAAGCTTCTTCATCTCCCAGTACCTACTGCAACCTACATCCTTCTGAATCTGCTTAGTGTATTCATCTCTTGGTCTCCCTCTACAATTTTTACCCTCCACGGTGCCCTCCAATGCTAAATTTGTGATCCCTCGATGCCTCAAAACATGTCCTACCAACCGATCCCTTCTTCTGGTCAAGTTGTGCCACAAACTTCTCTTCTCCCCCATCCTATTCAATATCTCCTCATTAGTTACGTGATCTACCCACCTTATCTTCAGCATTCTTCTGCAGCACCACATTTCGAAAGCTTCTATTCTCTTCTTGTCCAAACTAGTTATCGTCCATGTTTCACTTCCATACATGGCTACACTCCATACAAATACTTTCAGAAACGACTTCCTGACACTTAAATCTATACTCGATGTTAACAAATTTCTCTTCTTGAGAAACGCTTTCCTTGCCATTGCCAGTCTACATTTTATATCCTCTCTACTTCGACCATCATCGGTTATTTTACTCCCTAAATAGCAAAACTCCTTTACTACTTTAAGTGTCTCATTTCCTAATCTAATTCCCTCAGCATCACCCGACTTAATTTGACTGCATTCCATTATCCTCGTTTTGCTTTTGCTGATGTTCATCTTATATCCTCCCTTCAAGACACTGCCCATTCCGTTCAACTGCTCTTCCAAGTCCTCTGCTGTCTCTGACAGAATTACAATGTCATCGGCAAACCTCAAAGTTTTTACTTCTTCTCCATGAATTTTAATACCTACTCCGAATTTTTCTTTTGTTTCCTTTACTGCTTGCTCAATATACAGATTGAATAACATCGGGGAAAGGCTACAAACCTGTCTCACTCCTTTCCCAACCACTGCTTCCCTTTCATGCCCCTCGACTCTTATAACTGCCATCTGGTTTCTGTACAAATTGTAAATAGCCTTTCGCTCTCTGTATTTTACCCCTGCCACCTTCAGAATTTGAAAGAGAGTATTCCAGTTAACATTGTCAAAAGCTTTCTCTAAGTCTACAAATGCTAGAAACGTATGTTTGCCTTTTCTTAATCTTTCTTCTAAGATAAGTCGTAAGGTCAGTATTGCCTCACGTTTTCCAACATTTCTACGGAATCCAAACTGATCTTCCCCGAGGTCGGCTTCTACCAGTTTTTCCATTCGTCTGTAAAGAATTCGGGTTAGTATTTTGCAGCTGTGACTTATTAAACTGATTTTTCGGTAATTTTCACATCTGTCAACACCTGCTTTCTTTGGGATTGGAATTATTATATTCTTCTTGAAGTCTGAGGGTATTTCGTCTGTCTCATACATCGTGCTCACCAGATGGTAGAGTTTTGTCATGACTGGCTCTCCCGAGGCCATCAGTAGTTCTAATGGGATGTTGTCTACTCCCGGGGCCTTGTTTCGACTCAGGTCTTTCAGTGCTCTGTCAAACTCTTCACGCAGTATCTTATCTCCCATCTTGTCTTCATCTACATCCTCTTCCATTTCCATAATATTGTCCTCAAGTGCATCGCCCTTGTATAAACCCTCTATATACTCCTTCCACCTTTCTGCCTTCCCTTCTTTGCTTAGAACTGGGTTGCCATCTGAGCTCTTGATATTCATACAAGTGGTTCTCTTCTCTCCAAAGGTCTCTTTAATTTTCCTGTAGGCAGTATCTATCTTACCCCTAGTGAGACAAGCATCTACATCCTTACATTTGTCCTCTAGCCATCCCTGCTTAGCCATTTTGCACTTCCTGTCGATATCATTTTTGAGACGTTTGTATTCCTTTTTGCCTGCTTCATTTACTGCATTTTTATATTTTCTCCTTTCATCAATTAAATTCAATATTTCTTCTGTTGCCCAAGGATTTCTATTAGCCCTCGTCTTTTTACCTACTTGATCGTCTGCTGCCTTCACTACTTCATCCCTCAGAGCTAACCATTCTTCTTCTACTGTATTTCTTTCCCCCATTCCTGTCAATTGTTCCCTTATGCTCTCCCTGAAACTCTCTACAACCTCTGGTTCTTTCAGTTTATCCAGGTCCCATCTCCTTAAATTCCCACCTTTTTGCAGTTTCTTCAGTTTCAATCTGCAGTTCATAACCAATAGATTGTGGTCAGAATCCACATCTGCCCCAGGAAATGTCTTACAATTTAGAACCTGGCTCCTAAATCTCTGTCTTACCATTATATAATCTATCTGATACCTTTTAGTATCTCCAGGATTCTTCCAGGTATACAACCTTCTTTTATGATTCTTGAACCAAGTGTTAGCTATGATTAAGTTATGCTCTGCACAAAATTCTACAAGGCGGCTTCCTCTCTCATTCCTTCCCCCTAATCCATATTCACCTACTATGTTTCCTTCTCTCCCTTTTCCTACTGACGAATTCCAGTCACCCATGACTATTAAATTTTCGTCTCCCTTCACTACCTGAATAATTTCTTTTATCTCGTCATACATTTCATCTATTTCTTCATCATCTGCAGAGCTAGTTGGCATATAAACTTGTACTACTGTAGTAGGCATGGGCTTTGTGTCTATCTTGGCCACAATAATGCGTTCACTATGCTGTTTGTAGTAGCTAACCCGCACTCCTATTTTTTTATTCATTATTAAACCTACTCCTGCATTACCCCTATTTGATTTTGTATTTATAACCCTGTAATCACCTGACCAAAAGTCTTGTTCCTCCTGCCACCGAACTTCACTAATTCCCACTATATCTAACTTTAACCTATCCATTTCCCTTTTTAAATTTTCTAACCTACCTGCCCGATTAAGGGATCTGACATTCCATGCTCCGATCCATAGAATGCCAGTTTTCTTTCTCCTGATAATGACATTCTCTTGAGTAGTCCCCGCCCAGAGATCTGAATGGGGGACTATTTTACCTCCGGAATATTTTACCCAAGAGGACGCCATCATCATTTAATCATACAGTAAAGCTGCATGTCCTCGGGAAAAATTACGGCTGTAGTTTCCCCTTGCTTTCAGCCGTTCGCAGTACCAGCACAGCAAGGCCGTTTTGGTTAATGTTACAAGGCCAGATCAGTCAATCATCCAGACTGTTGCCCCTGCAACTACTGAAAAGGCTGTTGCCCCTCTTCAGGAACCACATGTTTGTCTGGCCTCTCCACAGATACCCCTCTGTTGTGGTTGCACTTATGGTACGGCCATCTGTATCGCTGAGGCACGCAAGCCTCCCCACCAACGGCAAGGTCCATGGTTCATGGGGGGGGGTGGGGGGGTAAGGGATTAGAAGCCAATAATACAGTAAGAAGCATAACAAAAAAAGTGGAAAATCACTTTTGATCACAATAGGCCAGATGGATACTAAGAGCCAAGAGTACTGGTCAGAGATGAAGTACATCAAGAGAAACATTGCCTGGAGCCAGTTCAGGAGCAATCACTTGCTGGATGCTAAACTCAGCGTATGAACACTGGCTGTATGTGATGGCTACCCGGGTTTAGGTTCAACAAGATATTACTTAGGAACTTGGGCCAAATATGCTGGAATGTCCTATTCAGAATAATGTCACTAGTGAAGAGTACACTGTGTTGCTGCAGGAGCTAACTTCTCTGGACATCAGGCAGTATGAGAGTCTGGGAGAATAATTGATGATGACTTCTGGCAAGCGTTGTTGTCCCTAATGATGGACTTCAAGAGCAATTCTGTTTGATGCAGTGAAGACATCCCTCACCTGGACCAATTACGGGTCTCTAAGGTGACTCCTGTTGTCCTGCTACTCTCTTATGAATACTGTTGGAACTATTTCCCTGACATATGGCATGTGGAACTGAGTATGTTCCTTGTTGGTGGAGCCCTCTCCCAGCTTTAGCTTCACTTGTTGGTGGTCGGTCTTGATGGTGTCATCTCATATTTATTGTCAAAAGTACATTCTTGAGGGGTATCAAACGAAATTTGTGACTGGACTGAGGACGTTTTGGTAGGGAGGATGCAACTTGTTATCTTGGATGAAGAGTCATCATCAGATGTACAAGTAATTTTGCGTGTGACCCAGGGAAGTGTGGTGGAACCCTTGCTGTTCATGTTGTATGTTAATGACTTTGTAATCAATATTAATAGTAAAAAAGGCTTTTTGCAGATGATGCAGTTTTCTACAATGAAGCACTATCTGAGAGAAGTTGCATAAATATTCAGTCAGATCTTGATATGATTTCAAAGTGGTGCAGAGATTGGAAACTTGCTAAAGTATCAGAAATTTAAAATTGTGCACTTCACAAAACAAAAATATGTAGTATCCTACGATTATAATATGAATGAGTAACTGTTGGAATCAGCCAACTCATACAAATACCTGGGTGTAACACCTTGTAGTTATATGAAATGGCGTGCTCACATAGGTTCAGTCCTGGGTAAAGCAGGTGGTAGACTTCAGTTTATTGGTAGATTACTGGGGAAGTAAAATCAGTCTATGAAAGAGATTGCTTACAAATCACTTGTGTGACCAGTTCTAGGACATTGCTTGAATGTGTCAGACCCATACCAAATAGGACTAACAGGGGGTATTTAACATATACAGAGAATGGCAGCACAAATAGTCACAGGTTTGTTTAATCCATGGGAGAGTGTCACATAGATACTGAAGGAACTGAACTGGCATACTCTTGAAGACAGCTGCAAACTATTCCAAGAAAATCTATTAACAAAGTTTGAAGAACTGGTTTTAAATGATTACTCTATGAATATACTACGACACTCTATGTATCACTCATGAAAATAAGATTAGAATAATTACTGCACACACATGAGGGCACACACACACACACACACACACACACACACACACACACACACACACACACACACACATACTACGACCCTCTATGCATCATTCACACTCTCAAACGACTGTGCTCCACATATGAATGGAATGGGAAAAAACGCTAATAACTGGTACAGTGGGATGTATCCTCTGCTGTGCACCTCACAATGATTTGCAGAGTATAGATATAGATATATCTGTGATGCTGATGTGTCCAGGGGCAGTAGTAGTTGCCTGCATGATTGAGCTGTCTTTCATTGTCTAATTATTACATATTTGGTGACCTGAAGAAAGACGTATATGGACATCGGTCTGTCAGATGGGGAAGTGCAAGAGTGGGTGTTATTGTGGATCCATCAGCAGGTGACAGCATTGTATGAAACAGGAATTGATCATCTTGTTCCCCAGTGGGATAAATGTCATAATACATGAGGTGCCGATCTGTTAGGTGAGAGCCTCTGACATGACAGCAAACTACTGTGAACTCTAGTATAGAAGGGAGTCTTCTCATAGCCAGAATATAAACACATGGTACACTGTCATAGGCCCTCTGAAAGTCTATAATAACCATGTGTGTCCCTTTTTTAGGATGTGGAAAGCAATGACTAAACAGAACATTCACAAATGTTGTGAACAAGCTGTTAGAAAGCTGTATTCAGATAATAATTGTCATGTTAAAATTAGAAAGCTACTATCACAGAAACTTAAGGTTAGTAAAGGACTGAGACAAGATGCTGCTTAGCATCAGTTCTCTTCAAGATACTTTGGACAAAGCACTGAAAAATTGGAAAAGAAAGTGCAAAAAGATGGGAATTAGAGTACATGATGACATCCTGTTATTCATAAATTTTGCTGGCAATCAGGTCATATTTTCTGAGGAATAAAATGCTGTGTCATATATGTTAAGTAAATTTAAAGAAGAATATGAGCAGCGGTGCATGAAAATTAGCTTTACAAAGTCTGAACATATGGTTGCTGGAGGTATAGGAAGGATCTCGTATGGATGATGGATTTACAGTCAAGTGTAGTTGATCATATAAATATTTAGGGACAATCATTCTGGATAAAGGTGGTAGCAATGATGAAATAAAGCAAAGAAGAGGAAAGGGAAAAAATAAAAAAATAAAATTACATCAAAAGATTTGGAAAGGATATATCCAACTACAGTTGAGAGCATTGCTCTGTATGGTGCTAAGCATGGGAAGTCTCCAGGATCAATCAGAAAAAAATAAAGTCAACAGAAATGGAGGTTTGGAGACAAAGCTGTGAAGTAACAAGAAAAGACAAAACAAGAAATCAAGTGCTACGAGAGCAGGTGGGATTTACAATGGATACTGTTGACACAATTGAAAATAAGTGGCTAAAATGGTATGAACATTTTAGAAGAATACCGGAGGAAAGATGGCCTTCTAAAATATCTATATGACACAGAAAAGAGGAAGACCCTGGATGCATTGGAATGATGGAGTGAAGAGTGTGGTGCAGGGCAGAACTATGCAAGAAGACTGACAAGATAGTAAGAGATGGAAACCTGGATGTGAGAGGCATCACATTGTGTAGAAAACTCACAAGCAGAAGACTATATTACTAGTGGGTCTACACAAACGAAGATAGAAAACTGTGCTAAATTTTAACTTGAGCATTGACTCTAGATGTTTATCTTGGCACCAGTCGTAAGTTGCCAGTTCATGTGGCTGCTCCTAATGTCTCCCCTGCACAGCTAGCTTGCTTGCTCATTCGTTCATTATACAATGTACATTGAACTGAGATACTGACAACACAGCAACAAAAGGTATTTTTGCATTCTCAATTTCAACAGGAGCAATTCATTTACAACTGCATGGAGTGATTTTCTTCCAGAGTATGGGACTGTGCCTCTTACAGCACAAGGTGTGTTCAGGAATTGCATCACCCAACTGGCCCCCATTGTCACCAGGTATGTTTGGAGATTTATTTTTGTGGGCTTTTGTGAAAAACTCCATATACACGAATTCTAGTCCAACATATTTGGGTGAAATTAAGTGCTACACAGCAGCAGCAGTGAATGCAGCAACTGCAGACATGCTCAGGAAAGAATGGGATGAGCTTTACTATTGTCTGGATAGTTGTTGAGTGTGCAGTGGAGGGTGCATTGAAGATACATGATAGATAACTTAAAACTTTTACCTTGAGTGTGATCATAGGAAGTAACCTCAAATTTGTTTGTATATCAGTACAAAAATTATTCCTGATTCAAACTAGATAGTTCTTTAGAAAATGTTGAATGTGTAACTTAAAATTTCATTCCTGTAGAAGATAAAGTCTTGGAAATTGAATGACTCTTATTGCAAAACAGAATATTGTGGGGTTAAAACTTGGGTTTCAAAAGAAGTTTGGTGGAATAGTGCTAACTTGGAGGTAGCAGGTCTGAATACTGGCTGTGGAGGAAGTATTCCAGAATGTACCATAATCTGTTTAGGGAAATTAATGAAAACTTAAATTTGGATGGCTGGACTGGGATTTTAACCAGCATTCAACATCTTACCACTGTGCAACTTCACTAATCAGATGCACTGAATATAATTATATGATGTAATTTCAGATCATAAATCAAAAAAGTGGTGTCCATACACATATTAATAATATAAATGTATTTACTTATGAGGGGCATTCAGATGAAAACCAAACATATGCCACAGTGAGACCATGGAATGTTTCCATTCAAAAATAATCACCTCATGTGTTATCACATTTATCTCACTGGGGAGCAAGATGATCAATTCCTGTTTCATACAATGCTGCAACTGCTGATGGATCCACAACCACACCCACTCTTGCACTTCATCATCTGAGAAACTTATGTCCACATATGTCTTTCTGCAGGTCACCACAGATGTAAAACTTAGACAATGAAAGATCCAGGCTGTATGGAGGAAGTTGCTGTGTTCCCCAATCAAATCACTGAAGCATAGCCTTTGTCCAGTTAGCAGTGTGGGTGCAGGCATTATTATGCAACATGATGATTCGGACCAACAGCATTCCAATAGCCCAAGGGCAAAGAGGAAAGCGAACAGTGAAAATGTCCCTCATGTTCCTCGCAAAACAAATCCTAAACTGTTCACATAAGCTCTGATCAGATTATGATGACATCCTCCTTCAACTGCAAGGGCCCTCTGCTCCTCAAAGTTCCTCAAGTGTGGAAACACAGTCAATGTGCGCCACTATGAACACACTTTGCAGAGACTGCAACATACCTTAATGTCAAAATACCGAGGAATGCTGTCAGACAGAATCAGCCTACTGCATAATTCGTTTAAACCCGAGCCCACACTGCCAGTCGGATGAAGGGCACACTTCAGCAATTTGGTTGGGCAGCATCGCCACATCCTTTGTACAGCCCAGCTCTTTCATCATGTGATTTTCACATCTTTGGTGACCTGAAGGAAGACATGTGGGTGTTAGTTTGTTGGATGAGGAAGTGCAATGGTTGGTGCAGTTGTGGATCTGACAGTGGTGGACTGTATTCTAAAAAACAGGAATTGGTCACCTCATCTCCCAGTGGGATAAATATCTCAATACATTTCATGATTACTTTTGAATGGAACCATTCCATTGTCCCATTTGTGTCTGATGTTCAATTTTGTAGGTCCTTTTCATTCATATTTTCTCCACAGCCAGGACTGAAACCTGTTACCTCAGAGTTGAGCACCACTGCACAAAACATGCATCAGGAACATTAGCTGCCAAAGTCTAGGCCACTTTTACATGAACAGTGTTTTTGTCTCTATTGACTACTTGTGGCAAGTTAAGTCTACAGCTGTGACCTTGGAGTTTTATTGCTGCACTCAGTCTTACATGTCACGAATTGTCATTTTCATTTACATGCTTATGACCAAAGGGTTGTGAGAGCTGTCTGTTGTGCAGTTTGACAGCTGAACAGTGAAAGAGAGGTTACTGAAAGACCATTCATTTTAAGAAAACATTGAAACATATTAACAGAACAAGCAAAGACAGAGATTATTAATGCCCAAACTGAAATTCATAATGGATGTTCTTGAAAAAGGTCATAAGGTAAATTCTCTACACTCCTGAGAAGTGGAGGAATAGGAAACATGTTGTCTGAACACTTTAAAACATCTAGATTTATGTTCTCAAGAAAATATATATGCTTACAAGCACACCAAATAATATTTTTCATTATACTATATACTTTATATGTTGTTTTCTTTGTAAGTGCCAATTTCTCATTAAATAGAACTGACTTCTTCACCAATGAAACAATTTACATAAACATTTATCAGTTTATATTATCATGTATGCACACTGTTAGCTGCTTCTTTGTGCAGGTATAGTAACATGTAAAAACAGTACCAGTACCTTTTTGTTTACAAATATTTCATCTCTTTTGTGGGAGAGCAATGTAAGAAAAGATACCTGTGCTTCACATGAATTTTTTAGCTTTGGTAAGAAAACAAGTAGATAATTATTAAGAAGGTTCAGAAGCACAAAATTCATTGCTATAATAGGAGTGAGCTCAGTGAGAGTAGGTTAATTTCCAGTGTTAGTAGATTATGCCACACTCCCTTCTTTCTGTGCATCTGCAGCCTGCAGCATACTCTCAGCATTTTAGAACCCTACATTCAGCACATTAATTGTTGAAGTCACTGACACATTCACCACATTGTTGAAATTGCTGATTTACAAGCAAAAGTATGTGACACACATCCACAGTAGCGGTAAGTTTTCGCTAAAAAGTTACTTTTGTGAAAGAGTTTTGAAATTTTTATTAGTACATTATTCAATCTACACTTTCCATAAAGTACCTGATATACTCATATATTTCCAATTTATAAATTGTTATTTCATAGTACTGGCAATAACGTACAGTTCCTGAGTAGACAATTTAACACTTTTGGTTAATAATTCGAGTATTTTGTTCTGTCCTGAATTTATATATAAAAATTAGCAAAACTTATAGAATAAACATACAATAACAAGCAGGTGATGTGTTCTTTGTTGTTATATGTTATATAAAACCATTATTTGTCATGTGAAAATAAAGCAACTGATATAAAACAGAGCTTGAATTATTCTATGTGATGCATAATTATTCAGTAGATGATAGCATTTAAAGAAATTTTAGATAAGTATAAATTTAAATAAATGTGGAATCGTTTGTGAATTGTATGAAAATGATCACATATTTGTGTTAGAGAGGCAGATTTGGCAAAAGAATTTGATGTCAACAAACATAAAGAGGAATCCAGAATAAATAATGGCACACAATCTTAAAAAATTATTTAAGTGAAATAATTGTGATTTTAAGAATAAAATTTAACAAAGTAAGAAATTTATTAATTGTTAAATGATTATAAATTGGGTGGTGGCTGTAGCTGCATGGTATATTTTTGTTTTTGTTTTAGCTATAGTTTAGTTATGTCTCAATTTTAGGCTTATTACTATCATAGTCACAGTTATGGATAATTGTTATCACAGACCCAGCTATGCATTATTATTCTCAGTTTTGGCTCAAATTGTGCTGATGGAATCATTGTTTATTTTGTGTAGCATGTATTATAGAGTTTTCAGTGCTTTGATGCGTTTATTACAATAATGCTTGAAGTCAAGTGAAATGGAAATGATTTTATTTGTGCATTTACTGATGCACCAAGTTCCAAGATGGGTAAAGTATAATGCCACTCTGCAAATGTGAATTCACTAAATACGAGGGAAAGCCAATTATTATCTGCAATTTAGTTATATTTTTGTTTATTTTTGTAATACTCTCATTTTATGTTGATGATGCATGCTTTGTTTATTTGTTGTTGTATCTTTGCAGTTTTCAAGCTGCTATGTTAGTTTCGGTATCACTGCCTTGCTGTTAATCATTGCTGCTCCACTGTCTATTTGCACCAAAGAAGAGCAACAGTCAGTGATCTGTTTTTTGTGCATTCCTGGTTCGCAGTTCAACCGAGAACTTCTTTTATGAGGGCATCAGGAAGTCTGTACAATGATGGACCAAGTGTGTTGAAATGCAAGGAGACTATATCAAAAAATGATGTTCTTATAAGTTTTATATTTGATTACAATAAAATTTTATAACTACTTTGCGGATAATAATTGACTTACCCTCGTTGGAAATAACCTTTGCTAAACAGTGCTCAGATTTAATACAGTGGTGCGCACAACCCGAGGATGAAAATAAGTTGCGCATGATGTGTCACTGCTAAGTAACATAGCTCAATGGAACTTGGACCAAACACACAAGGGACTACTGCAACATAGTACAGAAGGAAACTCAAAGAAATACACAATGATATGAACAGAAATGACACTTTTATTCAAAGGCAATGATTACATTGAAGTCACTGCAATTCATGATTTTCCCCTGGAGGTTACAAAAGACAGGACATGGTTTTTAATAAGGTGGGTGATCACATCCGGTGGCAGTGCATGTTCTGTGACATGTGATGTGATTGTTTGCAAAGATTGTTTTCATACGATTATTTCACTTATGTATACTGATATGAGCTGTACAGCGTACAGCGCCATCTGTTAGCAGCTTTTGTAACTATTATTTCAAACTGCTGTATAAACTTCTTACAGCTTTCACAATAAACATACCATTTACTACATTCCTCTATCGATCTTTGTTTTCGAGATATTTAATTTTGAAATCAGGGAGTCCTTTTCTGAACACCCTGTATATTCCTCCTTTTATAATGTCCATGGACCAAAATGAATTAAGGTGATTTCAGTGTAATTATTGTCTCTGAGTAAAATTGTCATTTCTGTTCATATCATTGAGTAATTCTTTCAGTTACATCTACATCATACTCTGCAAGCCGCCTATTGGTGTGTGACAGTTCTTTTCATGTATGGTCCTTATGTTTTACTGAGCTATGTTTCTCGACAGTGACACAATGTGAAAGCTACTTTTGGTTTTAAGTTTTGGACACCAGTGTATGAAAATGTGATTGGGACAATGTTTGGTAGATAATTTGATAGATAATTTGTTTTTGATTTTCTGTATTCATGTTGAGGGTGTTATATTGTTTATAAATGTAGTGACAGACTAGAACGGAATGAAGGTTCCCTTACAGTACTCACGCCCCCGGTAGCCACCGGCCACAGCACCACTTCCGTCCTGGGTGACATCCCCACCTTTTTCCCGGATGTCAACTTCAATGCCACTGCTGCTTTCACCGTGAACACGAAGCCCGCCACCGCTGTTACCTCCACCGTGTGTGCTGGCCCCGGTCAGGCAGCCCTCGTCGACTGCGCTATCCAGCCCGATGCCGAGTCTTCTCAGGGCTGCAATCTCCCAGACGGCAGTGGAGCACGTGGGGTCCAGCGACAGCAGCTCCACAGCTCGCCCCGTCAGGTCAGCCACGCTGCACACCTGCAAATGCGCTTTCTATATCGATGTCGTGTCTAATTTGTAATCATTATTTGTGTCAGCAGTAAACAAACAGAGTAACCGTACAACAACCATGTTAACATACACACTATGGAACCACAGGAATCCTTTTTGGGGCTGAAATTTATGATATAATTTGCAGAATGAAATTTTCACTCTGCAGTGGAGTGTGTGCTAATATGAAACCTCCAGCAGATTAAAACTGTGTGTCAGACATATCCAAACTCAGGACCTTTGCCTTTTGTGGACAACTGCTCTATCAATTGAGCTACACATACGTGACTCCCAATCCATCCTTACAGCTTTACTTCTACCAATACCTTGTCTCCTACCTTCCAAACTTCACAGAAGTTCTCCTGTGAAACTTGCAATACTAGCACTCCTGGAAGAAAGGACGACAGGAAGTTTGGTAGGCAAATGATGATGTACTGCTGGAGGTAAAGCTGTGAGAATGGGTTGAGTTGTGTTTGGGCAGCTCAGTTGATAGAGCACTTGCACAAGAAAGGCAAAGGTCCTGAGTTTGAGTCTCAGCCCTACACACAATTTTAATCTGCCAGGAAGTTCCATATACACAGCTCGTTAGTAAAATACAAACACCATGAAGGTAGCATGCTACAAATGATCGAAGTACTACATGTTCAGATAAGTGCACAATTACTATTTAAGAGTCTCCATTAAAAAAAAAAAAATAGGTAGGAGTAATGGGGCTGTAGCCAGAAACTCAGGCAGTGAGACTATTTACATGGAGCCACAACTAGAGGGAGTATACACCTGGAGCAGGCAGCAAGCAAAGTGAAGTAGGTTGGAGACGTGCCCTTTTCTACCACGTCATGTCACATGGTAAGATTCCATGGTCTCCAAAACAGGATAAGGCTGCCTGCACAGTGGCAAAAAGTGACTGTTGTGTTCAATCTACATGCTTACACCTTATACACCAGCTGCTTGTTGATGACCCATCCTCCAAGCTTGGGCTATGTTTGGTTGTTGACTCTGGCTCGATTTCTCATAGCGGTATGACTGACTTGGGCTTTATTTTTGAACTTGCAAAATTTCTCAGTGTTCATTCTTTGCAAAGCTGCTTGCAGCTGGAAGTTTGTGTTGATTGCAAACTCTCAACCTGTACCAATCTTGTAACTAGCGTTTATGTTCAAATAAAGGAAATGGAAGCACCATTCCAACAAACACCTACTACATTCTGTGTACAAGGAGAGTTTAATGCGTAGTTTTCTTATTAAGAAATCTGACTTGAATGTTGTTTATTTGTGAGAATATGGTGTCATGACTTGTGCAAGAAGGAGAAACATGTTCCATAATGTGTCAGAATTAGATGGTGGCTGTTAGACTGTGGTTTACTGATCTGTGGTACTGCTGCTCTCATTGGGCCAACTTCCATGACAGTCATGTGAGTTGAGTTACCATGAACATGAACTAGTATGTTTACTTCAAAATTGTTGGTTACCAAGTGTTGCCCTAGCTTTTACATCTTCATAGTGAGCATGCTGCAGACACTTCCATCTTCGAAGATGACAACAGCCATGTTTATAGGGCTGTGTGCAGACATTTCTGGTTTGATGAATACTGAGGCACCCTGCTACATCACCCAATATTAATTCCATAGAAAACATCTGAGACTATTTGGAACAGCAGGTGAAATGCAACAGCCAACATCATTGCAATTTTGTAACTCTTCAAGACTGTATTATCAATGATTCACTTCTGCTGTCTATGACATATGAAGAAACTTGTCAACTGTAACAACATCCTGAATTTTCCATTGTTTGAAACTTGTCAATTCTTTGAGGCCGTTGTAATGGCTAGGTTGTGTTACACAGTGTTAGTGTGATGTCTCTTGGTGGTGATTAATTTTAGTCCTTGGCATGGCTATTTCACTGTACATGTTTTAGTCTTGTAAGCATAAGACACAAGTTAATAGTTTTCACCATTTTTTAAATGATTATATACTTTCTGGCCTTATTGGGAGGGGACAAGAAAGGAGCCTCCATGAAGAACGTCTGGGATCCACAAAAAGGACTGTTTTAGAGATAGGTGTACCTCACTTCAAAGTTTTACAGTAAGGTGAGGTAGATTTCATTTTTCACTTTTTAAGAAATGCAGAATTATAATGATTTTAGATTTAACAAGTTTTAAGAATGAATGAACTTCAGATTTATTGCTTAGGTCCTAATTCTATAACTTTTAGATAGGCTTCATGATGATATTGTTGTGTACACTGATGGCTCAAAGCAAGGGGGTTTCCTAGGCTATTCAGTCACTTTCCCTGACCGTGACTTCATGAATTGTCTTCACAATCAGTACAATAAAATTAGTGCAGAACTGCATTTGATTCTGAAGGCACTAGAGCAGGTGATGCATCATCAAAGTAAAAAGCTTTGCTTAGTGTCCTCAAGCATTGTAGGAAATGTAGCCAGGAGAGAAGATTATACAAACAACACAGGATAAACTGCAGCTTCTTCAACAACAGGGGTAGTACTGTGGCTGTGCTGGGTTACCAGGATGTGTGGGGACCTAGGGGAATTATGAAACAGACCATGCAGCCAAAAAGGCCTGTAGAGAACAAAATGTGGCACAATGTACCATTCCCTTGCACGTTGTCATCTTGCTGTTGAGAGATTGCCGGCCGGGGTGGCCGAGCAGTTCTAGGCATTACAGTCTGGAGCCACGCAGGTTCGATTTCCTGCCTTGGGCAGGGATGTGTGTGATGTCCTTAGGTTAGTTAGGTTTAAGTAGTTCTAAGTTCTAGGAGACTGATGACCTCAGAAGTTAAGTCCCATAGCGCTCGGAGCCATTTCTTTGTTGAGAGATTAGAGCTGTGGATCTGTGTGAGGATGGTCGGTTAACAGTAATTGATAGTAAACTTCTGTTGGTGAACCAAGCCAACTGGCTGTGGTGTACTCATACTTGTTGCTCTGATGGACCGAAGTCACCCTAACCCATATCTGAACACAACACTCTCCATTAACCCTGTCACAAAATGTCTCCAATTTGTGATACATGTGATGTACAAATCATTGTACACTACCTTTTATCCGAGTGCAGATCACATCTTGAGGAGAGGGCAGGAGCAAACTTAAGTGGGGACATGGCCCCTATTGTAGCTGACAAACAAATGGGGTAAAACTTTCACAAATTTTGTGCTGGAGGTTTTAAAGTGTTGCGGAGTAGGTGGATCATTCTTGTTTGCTACTATGATTGTAGAGGGATTCTTATACACTACCTTATCAAAAGTATAGACCCCCTTATGTAATGTGAGACTGTCCCCTAGGTATCAAGAGAGGAGGACCCACCAGATAGCGTTGCATTGTCAGTAGAACTGGTTGTCTGATGAGCTCATTGCTGTGAATATAGACTCGCCATTGGACATCACTTTAGTAACAAATCTGTCCAAGATATTTCAACCCTTGTAAAACTGCCTGAGTCACCTATTGGTGATGTGATTCTGAAATGGAAACATGAAGGAATGATCACAGCTAAACTACTACCAGACAGACCTCATATACTAATTTACAGGAACCACTGAGGGTTGTAGAGGGTGGTTGAACAAAATCACATGAAATCAGTGGAAGGAATCGCTCTTGAGTGCCAAAGCACTATGAACTGTCCAGCTAGCACAATGACTAGGTGTAGTGTAATGTAACATGACGAAAAATGATTTTTTGTTGTGGTGTAGTTTGGGGTGTGTATTGTTGCTTAACACAACAGAATACCACATCATATTACAGATATACTCCACCAAATAAATAATACTTATCTTGTGTAATCTGAGGTGCTGATTCTTAATGCTGCCATAGGTTCATCTCGATGTTACTGCACCGCAACTCAGGAATGGTAGAAATAAGCTCGAGGAATTTGTGTTCACAAAGAGTTTTATTTTGCACACTAGGTGTTCGGTGGCAGACTACATGTAAAATTGACTTAACACTGTCTCATGACTGATGTCAAACTGAACTCCAACTGAGAGATGGTGTATAAATCACCTATATTTATGTGATTTTAAATAATTACTGACATTGTTACATATTAAATTTTTAGGTTTAACAATTAAAACTTTTACATAAATCTTGCCAAATTATATAGAAATTTACATGAAATAAAAGTGAATAATTTCCTACAACAACAGGAACAATCCGTTTCCTATTCTATTAAGACTATAAATTACATGTTTTATCATTACAACAATATATTTCATTAATTTGCATATATAATTTTACTTACTTAAAGGATAATCATCCTATCATTTTCAGATGAACAGAGGGATTAGTTTTATTGAATGAAAGTCTGAGATTCAATTAATTAAATTTTGTAAGAGTAAAACTTTACATTTCTATATAGTTGTAATTACAGTTCCATTAACTAACACCCATTAAAATGATAGTATGCTTAATTCTGACTGAAAAATTAACATGTCATATTTCTATTATGGATACAATTCGTTTTTTAGTTTGAAAACATAAAAATATCTGCCTTTCAATGACTAGAAATACCAGAACTTTAATTGTTAATTACTCCATAATTACAATAGCAATTTTATTCCTACCATGTGCCTGAAGTTTGTGTAATGTACAAATTGTGATGGTAAATCAGCTTTTAACTCAACATGTTTCCTTCATTCTGCATATTGGTGAGGCCCAACATAAACAATGTCAAAACAATAGCTTAAATTAATGCAAAATATTAATTTGTTGCAAAAGAAAATCTTCAGTATATTCAAATCCAGAAAACCAAAAAAGATAAAATCAAAGCAGCATACTGATATCACACAAGTGCTCTCTTTGGGAGAGTGGGGATGAGTCTGGTAGGGTCCCAAAGGGTTGTGGTATTACAATAGGGAATTGAAAAATGTGAGTTACAATGGTCGAACACCTCCTCATAAGCCACACATTTCTGTGATCTATGGGAAGCGACACTTAGATGGAGTAAAGAGCAACACCTCTGGGCAGTGGATGGCTGGAAATGAGTGATTTGGAGTGATGAATCATGCTGTACCCTTTGGCAGGATCCATCACTCCAAATCACTCAAATCACTTGTTTCCAGTCACCCACTGCCCAGTAGTTCTATGCCCTTTGGAAAGCAGTAAAGGGAATTTGGAACAGATATTTAAGTCCAGGGAGAAGAAATAAAAACTTTGGGGTTTTCTGATGACATTTTGAGTGTCACAGACAGCAAAGGACTTTGAACAGCAGTTGAATGGAATGGTCAGTGTCTTGAAAGAGGATATAAAATTAACATCAACAAAAGCAAAACAAGGATAATGGGATGAAATCAAATTAAATCAAGTGATGCTGAGGGAATTAGATTAAGATATGAGGACCTTAAAGCAGTGGATGAGTTTCATTACTTGGGCAGCAAAATAACCAATGGCAGCCAAAGTAGAGAGGTTATAAACTGCAGACAGGCAATGTCAAGAAAAGCATTTCTAAAGAAGAGAAATTTTTTAAAGCTGAGTATAGATGTAAGTGTTAGGAAGTCTTTTCTGAATTATTTTCTGGAGTATAGCCACATATGGAAGTGAAACATGGCTGATGAACAGTTTAGATGATAAGAGAACAGATTTTGCAATGTGGTGCTAGAGAAGAATGTTGAAGATGAGATGGGTAGATCAAGTAACCAATGAGGAGGAACAGAACACAATTGGGGAGACAAGAAATTTGTGGCACAGCCTGACTAAAAGAAGGGATTGGTTGATGTGATGGGACACATTCTGAAACATCAAGGGGTCACCAATTTAGTACTGGAAGGAAGTGTGGGGGGTAAAAATTGTAGAAGGAGGCCAAGAGATGAATACAGTAAGCAGGTTCAGAAGGATGTAGGTTGTAGCAGTTATTCAAAGATGAAGATGCTTGCACAGGATAGAGTAGCACAGAGAGCTACATCAGACCAGTCTTTGGACTGAAGACCACAACAACAATCCTTTGGTAATACGAAGGATGGGTTTAGGTATGGAGAATGCCTGACACCATCTGTAGTGCCAACAGTGGAGTATGGAGAGATGGTGTTTTGGTATGGGGATTTTTTGTAGGAAGAGTGTGGTCCCCTTATTGTGCTTAAGAACACACTAAATGCAGGATGTGAACATATGTACAGCAGTGTATACTTCATAGAGTACAGGGACAGTTTGTACATGATGGTTTGTATCAGCAGATTCTGTGAGGCATGGTTTATGGTCAATAATGTTCCTGAAATAGACTGGCTTGCCCAGAGTTCTGACTTGAACCTAACCACTACCTTCCTTGTTTTGGGCTCTTGAGGAAGAATGGACTGTCATTCATCCACAGGCATTTGAAACCTCTCTGAAAGTGCCCCAGCAGCAGTCAATCTGTCAAAGGTGAAGGCTGCATCAATCACATATTACTGTCCACCAGTAGATGTCTGGATACTTTTGATTGTATACTGTATGCTGTACTACTTTAGATCATTTCGATTAATATCTTTTTTTTACTGTAATATTTGGACTAAAATTGGGCTAAGTACATGATATTAGCATTTCCACTTGGGTGTATGCATATGTATGTCTTTTATCGTCTCACTCTTTCCTATCATTTATCCCATACTGTGGGTCTACTGTTTTCATGATACGGCAGTCCGCCCCTGGTAGCTGCGTGGTCAGTGTGACAGAATGTCAATCCTAAGGGCCCGGGTTCAATCCCCAGCTGGGTAGGAGATTTTCTCCGCTCAGGGACTGGGCGTTGTGCTGTTCTAATCATCATCATTTCATCCCCATCGACGCGCGAGTCGCCGAAGTGGCGTCAAATCGAAAGACTTGCACTCGGCAAACGGTCTACCCGACAAGAGGTCTTAATCACATGACATTCATTCATGATACGGCAGAGATAAATTATTTTTAATTTGTTGCTGGATAACCTACCTGTCACTACAGTAGTTTTTAAACCAAGGGAGGGAAGTTGTGTGCCACATATCCTATTATAACTGTTTGGTTGTTAAATTTTCTGAGAGAGATCCAGGTCCATCCCAGCATTGACCTAAATGACAGTGGAAAACCAGTGAGAACTACATGCAGGCTGGCTGGTGTAGTAGACCAAGGGTTGTTATTCTGCTGTCTTAGTTCAACACAGGTGTGGTGACCTCCCTGCTGTGTGAAAGCATGTGAACAGGTTAGCATGATTTTTAGAGTAATATTATACTTCAGTTACTTTTTAACTTTCCCTGTGACTTAGGCACACTTACCTCATAAAAGATTTTAGTACAATCACTACAGATTTAGTTGACATGTGCCCAAACTAAAACAGTATTGCCAACATTGAGTCTGGAGTGCATGTCAAAACTAATTTCATTGGATGTGACTCTACATTTTATCAGAATGGGATTATTGGAGTTTAGACATTATAAGCATAGTACAATATTAATTAGACACAGATTTTAGTTGCAATACGTACCGAGGTCAGCACGGCGATGAAGAGTGTGGCATTCCTAAGCGAGATGCAGCAGCAGCACTTGCGGAATCGGCCCATGGACCTGTAACATCAATCTGGCACAAGGGAAACTTATTAAGCCCCAGGTCTACTTTTTTAAAATACAAATCAAAAACCGAGGCCATCTACATACAACAAATCTTTAGAGTCAAAGTTGTACAGCACCAGAGAAAGCAAAACTGAGTATTTTGATGTATAGAACTAATTGTCAGAAATGAAAGTTTCAAGCTGAGTAAGTGGTCCTGAATGAGGAATATGTGTGAGACATGTTTCTAAATTGGTGGTGTATGATAAACAAATGCTTGCCACATTGATGTTGAGGGCACTACCTTAAAAAAATAAAATAACAGGACAATACCCGTTTACCTGAGATGAATACATGCTATCAGATTCAAGTATCCAGGTACCTATTAGTAGACATTAACGTAGTATGTGTCCACTCTGTGCCTTTTAGTCTTCACAGTACACTTTCAATGAGATGTAATGTCTGTGGAGGAATGGCAGCTCACTCTTCCTCAAGAGCCAAAACCAGAGAAGGTAGTGATGTTCAGTGTTGGATTCTGGGCAAAGCCAATATTCTAATTCAGCCTGAGGTACTCTACATGGGTTCAGGTCAGGACTGTTGGAAGGTCAGGCTATTTGAGGAATGCGAATGTCCGCCAACTATTGCCTCATGCAAACTGCTTTATGACAGGGTAATGTCATGCTGATATAAACAATCATTGTCTCTGAACTGCTCCTCTACTGTATGAAGTACACAATGCTGTAAAATGTGTCCAAATCCTTCCACATAGGGAGTTTTCTTAATTATAATGCCACAAAAACAACCTAACTACAGAAAATACCCCCATATCATAATGTAAAGGTCTAGGTCAGAGCCAATGCCACTGCTGTTTTTGGAGTGTTATAGCTATGGTCAATGTCTTGCGGACATAAACACCCTTCATACAGTAAACACTTCTGCTTTGACCTCTTTCTGCAGGTCAATGATCTGGGACATGAGGAAGCTTCTGCAGTTTGGCATATTGCCACCTCATAACAAACAGACAGTGGTCACCTACCCTGTTCCTGACCTTCTTTCAGTGACATACAAAGGCTGCCCTTCGACATGATCAGGGCCAAGCAGCTGCATTTACACCCTGGTCAAGCTGAGTGCATAATGACTGGCATGGTGAGCCTGTGTTAAGGTGTCGTTATCACTATGAGAGCTACCAAATCAGCAACGAAGCCACCACTGACTCTGCCGTGCTGTGAACCACAGTCCTTTACCTAAGTGAGCATGTCCTGGTAGCCAGCACTCTGAAACCAACTGTATGGGGCTGTTAACCATCGTAGGGGTCCACTAGCTGCCCACTACTACTCTCCAGACAATGGTTCAGAGCTCAATTCTGGGCACCACTGTCACCTACCACACTGCGACCTACCACGATGCCCTCGATACCGCGAGCTGTGTCACGCTACAGCAGAGCCACGTGTTGTGGTTGCCACTGTCAATTGAGCCCAGCAAAAAACAGGTGATTTCTCAAACTGGGCAACAATCAAGAATGGGGTGCCGCAAGGTTCGGTCTTGGGTCCTCTGCTGTTCTTAATATACATTAATGACTTGCCATTCTATATCCATGAAGATGCAAAGCTGGTAATTTTGCCGATGATACAAGTATAGCTATCACACGCGACAGACAAGAGTTAACTGGTGAAATTGTAAATGACGTTTTTCAGAAAATCATTAAGTGGTTCTCTGAAAATGAGCTCTTATTAAACTTTGACAAAACATAGTATATACAGTTCCACACAGTAAATGGAATGACACCATTAATAAATATAGACTTCGATAAGAAATTGGTAGTTAAGGTAGAATATTCAAAATTTCTAGGTGTATGCATTGATGGGGGGATTGAACTGGAAAAAACACACTGAGGACCTGCTGAAACGTTTGAGTTCAGCTACATATGCTATTAGGCTCATTGCAAATTTTGGTGATATACATTTGAGTAAATTAGCTTACCACGCCTATTTTCATTCTTTGCTTTCGTATGGCATCATATTCTGGGGTAACTCATCATTGAGTAAAAGAGTGTTCATTGCACAAAAGCATGTAAGTAGAATAATTGCTGGAGCTCATCCAAGATCATTCTGCAGACACTTATTTAAAGAGCTAGAAATCTTCACTGTAGCCTCACAATATATATATTCACTTATGAAATTTGTTATTAACAATCCGAATGAATTCAAAAGTAATAGCAATGTACATGGCTACAACACTAGGAGAAAGGATGACCTTCACTACTCAAGGTTAAATCTAACTTTGGCTCAGAAGCGGTAAATTATGCTGCTACAAAAGTCTTTGGTCACTTACCTAATAGCATCAAAAGTCTGACAGAGAGCCATATAGCATTTAAATGGAAATTAAAAGAATTTCTTAATGGCAACTCCTTCTACTCATTAGATGAATTTTTGGATATAGTAAGTGGGTAATTTCCCAACCCCCACGAAAATAAATAAATAAATAAATAAATAAATAAAAAATTAAAAAAATAAAAAAAATATAAATATTGAGTGTCATGTAATATTTTGTCTAACGTAATATCTTGTATAGACACCTTTTATTAAACTGACACGTTCCACATCATTACAAAGTGTCATATTCATGATCTATGGAACAAGTACTAATCTAATCTAATCTAATCTAATCTAATCTAAGCATGCTGACTATGCCAGAGCAGCACACTGCCTCCTGGGCAGTGCGTGACCACCACATCCTGTGCCTTTCGTGCCTGCTGCTACAATGATGGAATACTAGAGTGGTGTTATGATTCTGGTAAATTTCCATGAAAGAATGGAACCTTTATGTTGTGCATTCATGGTTAGTAAGTTTTTCATTCCAAGGACCATATATAGAATTTAAAAAATGTACAGTGTACAGTTCATTGCTAACAGCTGTCTCAGCTGGTCACTGTGTCGACTAAAATGGAGAAAATAGAGTTTTGTGCTGTTATCAAACATTTGCATTTCAAGGGTTGGACGGTCACACAAATCGAAACAGTAATGGATGAAGTCACATGGACTCTGCACCATCACTAATGACTGTTTACTTTTGGGTTAATGTATTTGCACATGGTTGGCAAAGCACCAAAGATGAGGCACGCTCTGGCCATCCAACTGAGCACACCACTGAGGAAACCACTGACAAAATCCATGATGCAGTACAGCAAGTCCACTGAATTAAAACTCGTGAGTTTGCTCAGACTGTAGGCATCGCAACTGGGCGACTGCATAATATCCTGCATGGAGAACTGGCTATGAAGAAACTGTGTGCGAGATAGGTGCTGCTATTGTTCACAGGCAGACGGAAGCATATCCAGCACAAAATTTCAACACAATGTCTGGCAATGTTTACTCACAATCCAAAAGACCTTTTGCACCGATTTGTGACTCTTAATGAAACCTGGACCAATCATTACACACCAGAGTCAGAATGGCAATCAAAACAAAAGGCTAGTGAAAATGCACTGAAGAAGGCATTGTATGAATTATATGAACACGTCACATCTGTTCTTTTGGACATAGCAGTGATCCCTTCCATTTACATATAGAGACCACTGTGTCACTTGGTAAGGTGATGGACACTATTTTTTGGATTTTACAAGGAATAATCCTTATAGATTATTTGGAAAAAGGCAGAAGCATAAGTGGACTCTATTGTGATTCATTGTTGGATCGTTAGAAACTTGCATTGTCTGAAGAAAAGATCAAGGTTGGGAAGCAGGAAAGTGCTCTTCCTTTGGGATAATGCACTATCTGACGCGAGATAACAATGGCGAATTGCATGAACGAGGGTTTGAATTGATTGTTCACCCACCCTATTCACCACACTTACCCTCAACTTCCTTATTTCTGTTTCCTTACTTGAAAGTTTGGCTTGCTGGGAAGAAATTGCCAACAAATGAGGGAGTGATAGTTGCAGTTAATGAGTATTTGCAGAGTTTGACACTCTATTTTACCAATGGGATGAAAAAGCTTGATGATTGCTGGATCAAGTTTACATCCCTCAAAAGAGATTATACTAATAAGTAAGATGATTTTCCTATGAAACAAAGATTTTGTCTCCTGCTTTTTTTCCAGAAATATCAAACAATCCTCATACTGAAACTTACTGGCAGATTAAAACTGTGTGCCGGACCGAGACTCAAACTCGGGATCTTTGCGTTTCATGGGCAAGTGCTCTACTATCTGAGCTACCCAAACATGACTCACGCTCTGTCCTCACAGCTTTACATCTGCCAGTACCTTGTCTGCTACCTTCCAGACTTCACAGAAGCTCTCCAGTGAACCTTGCAGAACTAGCACTCCTGGAAGAAAGGATATTGTGGAGACATGGCTTAGCCACAGCCTGGGGGATGTTTCCAGAATGAGTTTTTCACTCTGCAGCAGACTGTGTGCTGAGTTCGAGTCTTGGTTCAGCACACAGTTTTAATCTGTCAGGAAGTTTCATATCGGCGCACACTCCACTGCAGAGTGGAAATATCATTCTGAAAACATCCCCCAGCCTGTGGCTAAGCCATGTATCCACAAAATCCTTTCTTCCAGGAGTGCTAGCTTCACAGGAGAGCTTCTGTGAAGTTTGGAAGGTAGGAGACATGGTACTGGCAGATGTAAAGCTGTGAGGACAGGGCGTGAGTCATGCTTGGGGTAGCTCAGATGGTAGAGCATTTGCCCGTGAAAGGCAAAGGTCTTGAGTTTGAGTCTCGGTCCAACACACAGTTTTAATCTGCAGGAAGTTTCATATCAGCACACACTCCACTGCAGAGTGAAAATCTCATTCTGGAAACCCTCACACTATGTGAGAATGCCAGGAAGCAATCTGAAGACATTCTAAGCTGAATAAATAAAGAACTGTTTTATGATCACCACTGGTTTATCTGCAGCTTCCCCACACTTCAGTCCTGTCTGTGAAACCACATACAAACCACACATTGCCACAAGAAGACTTGAGGACATCCTGACAAGCAAGAATTGTTTGAACTCCACTCTTGTTCTTCTGTTGCTTCTCAGCATCACTACATTGATACTACTTCCTTACTTGGAGCTACACATGGTACCAGGTATTCGTCAAAACCAAACTCTTCTATCGGACTGCCAGAGGGTATGGCATGATTCATCACTCCAAATCACTCATTTCCAGTCACCCACTATCTAGCACCATTGCTCTTTAGATCTCCTCAAGTGTAAATTAGTGTTGACTACAGAAATGTGTGGCTTATGAGCTGCCCAACCATTGCACCCCATTGTTTTTCACTTACTATGCACATTCATTGTGCTAGCTGCATCAGCTGATTTCGTGAGATGGAAATGTGACATCCAATGACTATAGCTGAGTTGGTATAAGCTGATCCCTGACAGTTGCAGTGGACAGGGCATGGCAGATTTGTGTGGCTACCTCAACCAATTACATAATGTGATTTTTAAAACACCTCTATGGCAATGCCTCAATGGCTCAGTGTTGTCACTGCTCAGTATGTGGCTACTTTTTTGACTGCAGCCATTAACACTTCACAGATGAAAGATGGCACTGCAAGCTGTCAGCGTTCTTCTTACGCCATCTCAACTGTAGTCCACATTCGAAGTCACTATGCTCTCCTGGCAGTATCATTTTTTTGTTACTGCTACCCTGCTGGCAACACAATAAAGCCCTTATCTCTTTTTACTGGAGGGTTCACCTCTCAGGATATTTAGTGGCCAATTCCACATTACATATTTTTGAGCAGGTAGCACACATATTAGCATCTGTAGATAAAGCCTGCTTTCTCTGATCAACCCATGCCCCCTTTCCACCTGAGAATTCATTCAGGTCAGTTGTGAATAGTTTATTCCTCTTGTTTTCCACTAGATGATGTGGTTTCAACACAATGGTACACCACCTCCCTCGATATTAATTTCTGTGGGCATCAAAACAAGAGATATCTTCATATCACTGCCAAATTTTTCATGAAAGATTTGCTGTACGACCTGTCAAGGGGCTATAGTTGCATTCGTTCTACTTAAAAATCCTAGGCTTCAACTATAGACAACATTGTCCTTGTCAGGCTACTATGTGTGGTTAATTACTTACCCATTGCATATAGCTTATATCATGGACTGTTATATAGGATGTCACATAAGGAATTATCAATATTCAGGTATATGACAGTAAGGATCATTTGAAGTAAAAACCTTTGTATCTACATATGCCCTGTTCTAAATGGTTTCAGAGACAGGACACACTGAATGTACATTGTCATATATTTTACATATTGTCATGTTTACAGATGTATACAGTTAGTAAAGATTACAACGTGTGTTTTATAAAGTATCAATTGAAAAATAGGCATTTTTAACATGTTCACCTCTGAGCATTATTGTATACATCACATTTCAGGTGTTATATAGTTCAAAATAAATGCTTGAATATCCCACCATCAACTTCAGTGCAGTTGTGCACTCTTGTGAAAATATGTTATGTTGCTTGTCTGAGTGTGTCTGCATGTCCAATAATGAGGTAAGCTGCATCTGTGATGTGACCATGCAGATCATCTTGTGTTTTCATATTTTGCTTATACTTCTCAGACTTCATCCAACCCCATAAACAAAAATCTAATGGCATAATAAGCTCTGGTGATCTTCATCACCAATTAACTGTGCTAGGGAGAAGTCAGAAAGGGAGTCTCACAGAGTTTCAATTTTGGGCCCACTCCTATTCGTTATGAATGTGTTCCATCTCGAAAACCATTCAGAATACGACATATGTCCATAGGAAATACTTTGCTTTGATTGAGCATTCCTGCCACACCCCCAAATATTGACCTTTCCTCATATCTCACTCTGATAATTACAATTTTTGATAGAGGTGGATGCAACATTGGGAAAGGAGACTGTGGTGTAAGGAAAAGTAGAACAACCAAAGTAATGAGAATCAGAAACATGAAGGTTCTGTAAATGTAACACTGCAAGGGAAGTCCTTGCAATGACTTGTTTTTGGCAGAGATAAATGGATGCTGTCTGGAGGAAATATAAATAGAACATGTGAGGGCAAATGGGTTTTGGGAGAGTGGATAATGGAATTAAGAAAGATTCAGATGGTCTTTTATGAACCTGAATAATCCAAAATGGGAGGAGGAAACAAAATCACTCTTTATAGGTTGAGAGGGTATGTGACGGGACTGATGGCCTTTGTAGTCTGGTCCCTTCAACCCTGACAAACCAACCAACCAGGATATGTGACGTTTCAGTGATTACAAAATGGAGTCAAATTTGCAAATGACTTGGCAGTATAATCCTACTTATCAGGTCCCACATATGTTTTATAGCGACAGATCTGGGAATTCTGCTGGCCATACAAGTGCCTCAGCATCATGTGAACAGCTCACAGAAACAAGTGTCATGTATGGATGAGCAATGTCCCCTTCATCTGCCACAGTTAATACACGGGGATGCAGCATGCCCATGACTTACTGCTATGCTGTGAGAGTTCCCTCAGAACCAGCTGCAAGTTGAAGCTATACTGGGAGTGTCCTCACACCAAGATGCTAGGAGTAACAACACTTTACCTCTCCAAAACACTGGAAGAATGGGACTCATTTGGGGTAGAGCAGAACTGCAACTCATTGCTCTACACAATGCAACACTATTCATGAGCAGTCCATGTCCCTGGTCACCATAGCACTCCAAATGCAGTTTTTTTTGGTGTGTGTGTGTGTGTGTGTGTGTGTGTGTGTGTGTGTGTGTGTTACACATAGCCTGAAGCCCATCACTTGTTCTTGGATGGCAACGGAGCAAATGGAGACCCACAATGAGGCACCTTTAAAACTCTGCCAGATGCTGATAACACTCTCATACATGAGTACTTGGCATATCTGTTTCCTCCACAAAAACCACTCAATATCTGATGCTGTTCACGCCAGTCATAGATCCTACTGTGCCTGGTACCAACACTAAATGCGAACAACACAAATACACTCTGTTGGCCATTCTGCCTGTCACAGAGAATTGCAACTCTTAATCATTTATGTACCTGCTGATGGTGTGTGCATGTATAATGTTACATTGACAGTCAGCCATCTCTTCTGGGCACTTCATTTTTTTGTCGGGCAATATATATGGTGTGCAGTACTATAATTTTGGTAATCAATCATGGGCATGAGTAGTCTTGAAAAGATATTATCAATGAAATGCTGAATGTGAAATGGACTGGTGGAAAGTGGAATGAAGAAATACTGCTAGGATTAGGAGAGGAAAGTAACCTGACCAGACAACCATATGTTTTAGCACACCACTTCCAAGATTAGGGGTGGCACAGTATCCCCAGTCGACTATGCCCAGCATATTAACAGCAAAAGCCGATGTGCCACCTAGTCTTTAGGTGGTTTTCCACTTCCAACTAGGTGAATTCTGGGGTGGTACCCAGGTCCTGCCTCAGTTACATGACATGCAGACATTTAGAAAAAAAGTTTGCACACTTTTACATTGGATAACACTGGTCGTAGACATTGGGATACACAATTTCCATCCCGGGAGAGGACTGGGGAAAAGGGGTGTCCAGCCACCCACTACCATTATCACTGACATGTCAAAATTAGTATGCTGACCCCATGAAGACACAGGATAAGGGCAGGATAAAGAAGAGGAAAGAAAAAAATAGGAGAGGAAAATAAACTACTGGAACTGATAAGAATGAAGAAAATACTTAGCTAGGACATATTTCCTGCACTGGAGAGACCTGGAAGAAAAGACACAGGCAAGAGAAGGAGAGAAGAAAAATATCTGGAATGGTGGGTCACGTAAAAACTATAAAAAAATTAGCAGCAGGTTAAGGGAGAGGTTCAGTACAGAGGAGAGCAGAGAGCATCCAGTAGAGGCACTGTATATTCTTGTGCACTATCTGATCAAATGTATCTGGACATCCCTATGCAATGTGGAGTTACCACTAGATGTCATGAGAAGTGGAAGTAGTAGTATAGAGGGAGGGACTATTGTGTTGAGATTAGATTCAGTTTTCATTCCATAGAAACAAAAAATGAGATGATTATCATGGGTGTTGCACATGTCAAAGTATAACATAAAAACATAAAACATTTGAATATAATACTTACTACCCCGATAACTTGTCAGGAGATAGTGAATACAATGTGGTAAACTGGAACAACTAATATTTACAGAATTAACACGCTGTCAGAACGAAACACTGTGGTGCACTATTAATAAATTTATCATACACAAAACACCTAATCTTGAATGTTGTGACCAAGTGCTGTCAAAACTGAAATCTAATAGATATTTTTACTTAAGCTGGCTTAACAGTCTCTGTTAAGATATTCATCTGTGGAGTAGAAGGTGTTGTCTATTAAAACGTCTTTCTAACTCTGTTTAAACTGTGCTTTATCTGAAACCAAGTTTTTAGTGGTTGATGGCAATTTCTTGAAAATATGTGTACCTGAATATTGGACCCCTTTTTGGACCAAGATTAAGTGATTTTAGATCTTTACGTAGATTGTTCTTGTTCCTAGTATTGATACTATGTATTAAGCTATTGGTTGGAAACATAGATGTATTACTTGCAACAAATTTCATTAAGGAATAAATATATCAACAAGCGGTGGTTAGAATACAAAGTGTCTTGAACAGGTTTCTACATGATGTTCTTGAATTTACACCACAAATGATTCTTTTCACATCCTTTTGCACCCTAAAAGCTTTTGCTCGTTTTTATGAATTCCCCAGAATATGATCCCATATGACATAATAGAATGAAAGTAACCAAAGTGTGCAAGTTTTTTATATTTATATCTCCTACATTTGACATTCTCACTGCAAATACAGACTTGTTTAGGTGCTTAAGCAGTTCTGTGGTATGCCCTTCCCAACTGAACTTATTACCGAATTCTAATCCCAGAAATTTAACACCGTTGACCTCTTCGATCTGTGTGTCTTCGTTTGTTATACACTTGCTGGAAGGAAATCTCTTACAGGTTCTGAACTGCATATAGTGGTCTTCTCAAAGGTTAATGACAGTGAATTAGCTTTATACCATTTATTAATGTCACTGAAAATTTGATTAGCAGCTATTTCTAAATCTGTACTTGACTTGCTACTTATTGCAATGTTTGCATCATCTGCAGACAAAACAAACTTAGCATCTGGCAATGCAACAGATGAGAGGTCATTAATGTACACAAGAAAAAGCAATGGACCCAAGATGGAACCTTGAAGAACACCACATGTAATTAATTCCCAGTCAGATGAAGACTCACTGCTTACTGCACAGGTATTTTGCAACGGCACCCTTTGTTTCCTTTTTGTTAGATAAGACTCTAGCCGTTTCGAAGCATTGCTGGTGACACCATAATATTCTAATTTACTTAAAAGAATGCTGTGGTTCACACAGTCAAAGGTTTTTGACAGGTCATAGAAAATGCCAGTAGCCTCTAGTCTATTATTTAATGAATTAAGTACATTCTCACTGTAAGTGTAAATAGATTTCTTTATATCAGAACCCTTAAGAAATGCGAACTGTGACTTGGACATTATGTTATTTTCAGCCAAATGCTTAAGGAGGGAAGCTCTAACAGCAGAATCGGTTTGTCGAGAGAGCTCAGTGACTTCGGATGTGGACTAGTCACTGGATGTCACTTGAGTAACAAATCCTTCTGGGAAATTCCAACCCTTCTGCAGATGTGCAATTGATTATTGGTGATGCAATTGTGAAGTTGAAACACAATTTGTAATTTGTAATTTATTCGCGTGAAACATATAATTACATGCATAGCCATTAGTAGTACAATACAACAGTATACAATCTAATTTTACTTTATAATAGTAACTTAAGAATGTAGTCCAAATTATTTGACATAATAATAGTTTAGATTTTAGTTTCTACAGTAGGCTATAGAAGCAATCCTCAATGAGCCATGATTTTAGATGTTTTTTGAATGTCTTTCCAGTTATTACCTTCAGTTCATTTGGCAGTGCATTGAAGTATTTTGCTCCATTAATATATGGACTGTTTGCAGTTTTTTTCAGTCTTCTGTGTATCATATGGTAATTTTGTACTTGTTTAGTATTGTGATCATGAATTTCTGCATTACGACAGGTATATTTCTTATCTTGTACAGTTAATACTATTGTTTCAAACATATACATTCAATAAATAGTCAGAATTTTAAATTCTATAAACAATTCCTTACATGATGTTCTAGCATATTTTTGCATAATATTCTCAAGGCTCTTTCCTGGAGTTTAAATACTCAGTCTACATGAGTTTTTGAAGCCCCGCCCCACAGTGCAAGACCATATGCTAGTTACTATTATAAAGTAAAATTAGATTGTATACTGTTGTATTGTACTACTAATGGCTATGCATGTAATACATCACACTCATTGTTTGGGTATTGACATATGGAGCTATTCGTCTTAAAACATACAGGCTAGATGATAGCCTTGCACATACATTGTTAATTTGTTGTGTCCATAGTAGTTTACTATCTATGCATATACCTAGGAATTTACACTCACTGCAGATTTTCCCTACGATATTACTATCTTGAGAATCAATACAAGTTTGCAAATCACCAACATATAAGGGGATTATATTTGTTTTTTGTAAGTTGATTTTGGATTGTCATTTGCAAACTTTTCCTTTGCAATATCTACGAATTTTTTTACCTCTATGCTGAGATTAAGAATATCATTTCCCCAACAAAGGCCTGAAGTGTCATCTGCATACATTGTAACGCAGGTATCATTTTTTACTATCTTTGGGAAGTCATTGACGTAACATATAAAAAGGAAGGGACCAATTATCGATCCCTGAGGCACACCAAATTTAATACTCATGACGCTTGATGTATAACTTTTTAATGTTTCTCCACTATTGTGTGAGATTGAGGTACACTGTCTTCTGTTTTTAAATATGATGTGATGAGGTGCAATAATTTTCCAATTACACCATCTCTGGCCAGTTTTGACAGAAGAACCTTATGATCAACGCTATAAAAAGCCTTTGATAGGTCTAGGAAAACTCCAGCTACTTGCATGCCTTCATCAATTTTGTCAAGAGCTTTCAGCATAAATTGAAGTGTTGCAGTTACGGTGCTACGGCCACTTCTGAAACCATGCTGAAAATCTCCCAGGACGTTGTGCGTATTATAATGCTCTAACATATATTTCAGAATTATTTTTTCAACTAAAAACGGAGGTTCAGGCGAGTGGTTTGTAATTTTCTACTAGTTGTTTATCACCTTTTTTGTAGAGAGATTTAACAATGGCTAATTTTAGAATGTCAGGGAACACTCCTTCTTTTAAGACACTATTTATTAGATGCACCAAAGAATACGCTAGACTGTTTTTGCACTGTTTACGTAAAAATGGAGAAATTTCATCCCATCCAGCGAATTTTTTGTTTTTACATTCTCTGATGAGCTGCAAAATATCCTTGATTTCAAGTCCATGGAGTTGATTAGCTTCAGAATTGTCCTCAGCAAGACTTCCGACAGGTACTTTATCTGTGGTACAAAAGTCAGATTCTATTATATCTATGAAATAGTCATTAAAAATGTTACTGATCTCTTGAGGATTGGTGACATCAATATTGTTATTAGATGCGGTATCTGTATGTTGATATTACTTTTTAGTTTTGTTTTACTGTCTCTTATTTCATTTACTATTGACCAGCAGGCCTTGGATATACAACCTGAATTTTGTATTTTCGAGTTAATCTTTTCAGCCTTCAATCTTTTGACTTGCTTGCGAAACTGGTACTTGTATTGTTTGTATTTATCCTTGTGCTCATTTTTTTGGTCTCTCTTTCTATCATATACATTTCTTCCATTTTTTCTTTCAGTTCTTTGGTAGAATTATCAAATTCTATGGGCCTTGACAGTCTTGCCTTATTCTTATTAATATTTATCTTTCTGATGGGAATAGTATTATTTAGATGATAAGATAATGTATCTAGAAAGGCATCCCATTTATTATTCACTCCTTCGGCTTGAAATACTAGATGCCAGGATTCATGACCAAGGCTCTCTCTCAGTTTGGCAATGTTGATAACAGAGATTCCTTTTGTATTCATAAATTTTCTTTGGTTTTGTACAAGGATCTCCCTTTAGCACTAATAATTGGCCTAGATGGTCAGAGATGTGACCATTTACAACAGCAGCAGTGGCAATATTTTCACAATTAGTAACAACATGGTCTGTAGTTGGAGTGTTTCTAGTGGGTATGTCTCCCAACAGATCTTTTGCGCCATAAGAATAGATACAGTCTTTGTAGCGTTTGCTTTTTGGGAATCTTGTAACGTGTTGACATTAATATCCCCTAATAATATAACATTTATATGCTCTTGCTTGGACATTAATTTACATAATACTGTATCAAGGGAATTAAAACTAAGAAATAATTCAAAATTTCCATTTGGTGATCTATACAATGCTAAGATAAAGTATACAACAGACAAGAATTTTAACTTAATTGCTACAATTTCACAGTGCAAATCAGTTGAATACTCTTTTACCCAAGCGATATTTTTGTAAGATTCTACTAGGTTATTTGTTCTCAGATAGATAGCCACTCCTCCACCTTTATGGTTAGAACGACAGTAAAAATCAGTTAATGAATAATTTTGGATATTAAACAGGTGTATGCTATCTGAAGATTTTTGGTGTTCACTGACAACTAGTATGTGGGGTGTAATATCGGAAGATAGTGGTCAAAAACATCAATTTTATTATCTAATCCCTCTACATTATAATGAAGGATAGAAATATTGCTTTCTTCAGGCACATTTTGTGCATGATCATCCCTTCTTCTACTTTTTAGTTTCCCTTATTATTTATAATGTTGCAAATATCAGTAATCATCTTAGTGAAGATCTTGGAGCCTACATGCTTAAGTGAGTACTATCTTTCCCCAGACATTTGTTGCTTAAAAACTTATTTGGATCGATAAATATTACTCCTAGATTATAACAGAACTCACGAATATTTCAATTTATCCTCTCTATACAGGGTGTCACAAAAAGGTACGGCCAAACTTTCAGGAAACATTCCTCACACACAAATAAAGAAAAGATGTTATGTGGACATGTGTCCGGAAACGCTTAATTTCCATGTTAGAGCTCATTTTAGTTTCGTCAGTATGTACTGTACTTCCTCAATTCACCGCCAGTTGGCCCAATTGAAGGAAGGTACTGTTGACTTCGTTGCTTGTGTTGACATGCGACTCATTGCTCTACAGTACTAGCATCAAGCACATCAGTACGTAGCATCAACAGGTTAGTGTTCGTCACGAACGTGGTTTTTGCAGTCAGTGCAATGTTTACAAATGCGGAGTTGGCAGATGTCCATTTGATGCACGGGTTAGCACGAGGCAATAGCCGTGGCGCGGTACTTTTGTATCGAGACAGATTTCCAGAACGAAGGTGTCCCGACAGGAAGACGTTCGAAGCAATTGATCGGCGTCTTAGGGAGCACGGAGCATTCCAGCCTATGACTCGCGACTGGGGAAGACCTAGAACGACGAGGACACCTGCAATGGACGAGGCAATTCTTCGTGCAGTTGACGATAACCCTAATGTCAGCGTCAGAGAAGTTGCTGCTGTACAAGGTAACGTCGACCACGTCACTGTATGGAGAGTGCTACGGGAGAACCAGTTGTTTCCGTACCATGTACAGCATGTGCAGGCACCATCAGCAGCTGATTGGCCTCCACGGGTACACTTCTGTGAATGGTTCATGCAACAATGTGTCAATCCTCATTTCAGTGCGAAAATGTTCTCTTTACGGATGAGGCTTCATTCCAACGTGATCAAATTGTAAATTTTCACAATCAACATGTGTGGGCTGACGAGAATCCACACGCAATTGTGCAATCACGTCATCAACACAGATTTTCTGTGAACGTTTGGGCAGGCATTGTTGGTGATGTCTCGATTGGGCCCCATGTTCTTCCACCTAAGTTCAATGGAGCACGTTATCATTATTTCATACGGGATACTCTACCTGTGCTGCTAGAACATGTGCCTTTACAAGTACGACACAACATGTGGTTCATGCACGATGGAGCTCCTGCACATTTCAGTCGAAATATTCGTATGCTTCTCAACAACAGGTTCGGTGACCGATGGATTGGTAGAGGCGGACCAATTCCGTAACCTCCACGCTCTCCTGACCTCAACCCTCTTGACTTTCATTTATGGGGGCATTTGAAAGCTCTTGTCTACGCAACTCCGGTACCAAATGTAGAGACTCCTCATGCTCGTATTGTGGACGGCTGTGATACAATATGCCATTCTACAGGGCTGCATCAGCGCATCAGGGATTCCATGCGACGGAGGGTGGAAGCATGTATCCTCGCTAACGGAGGACATGTTGAACATTTCCTGTAACAAAGTGTTTGAAGTCACGCTGGTACGTTCTGTTGCTGTGTGTTTCCATTCCATGATTAATGTGATTTGAAGAGAAGTAATAAAATGAGCTCTAACATTGAAAGTAGGCGTTTCCGGACACATGTCCACATAACATATTTTCTTTCTTTGTGTGTGAGGAATGTTTCCTGAAAGTTTGGCCGTACCTTTTTGTAACACCCTGTATATGTATCACTCACAGACCTTCTGTAGATTATTCCGCTTACTACAATTCTTGAAGACCTGTATAAGTTTCCAGCTGATCGGAATAAGTTTCTAGTTTCACTGACAACTTCTTCTTCGGTGGTGCTGCGTAGTGAATTTGTTCCTACATGAATGTATCACCTTTGTAGATTCTTGTGGCTTCACTTGAAGATCTCGGATTTGAATTTCATTAAGGAACAATCATTGCTAAACCGACGCCTGGCAGACTTCATATACTGACCGACAGCAACCATCGAGAATTGCAAAGGGTGGTTGTACAGTATCGCACGAAAGAGGAAGGAATCACTCACGAGTTCCAAAGTTCTACTAGCAGTCCAGTGAGCACAGTGACGGTATGAAGGGATTTAAAGAGAAGGGCTACAATGGTTGAGCAGCTCATAATAAGCCACACCTGCAGTCAGTGGTGTGAAGAGAGATGCCAGTAGTCAGTGGATGACTGGAAACGAGTGATTTGGAGTGATGGATCATGCTACACTCTGTGACACTTGGATGGACGCGTTTGTGTTTGAAGAATATCTGTAGAACGTTACCTGCCATCTGATGTAACAAAGTGCCAATAGTTAAAGTATGGAAGGTAGACGTGTCAGCCAGCATTGACATGGTTTTTAAGTGGTTTCCCACATCCGACTAGGTGAATACCAGGCTGGTACCTACGTTCTGCCTCACATACACGCTTCGAATACATATAGAAAACGCTCTCACACTTGAATGTGACGTAACACTAGACACAGACAGATGGGATACACAAATTCACTTCTTGGAGGAAGTGGTGGCGTCAAGAAGGGCATCCAGTCATCCTACCACCAATATTTCCAACTCGAAAATATGGTGAATTGCTAACCAAAGTCGCCTGGGTTCGATTCCCAGCCGGGTCAGAGGTTTCCTCCCCTGTCCGTTTTGTTGTCCTTACGTTCCTACCGTCATAACTGACACTTCACTGTTGAGACTGCTGTATCAGCATGTTTCGAAAAAAAAGAAAATGAATCCGAAACAACGAGCTTACTACGTGGAGCCGGCCGCAGTGGCCGTGCGGTTCTAGGCGCTACTGTCTGGAGCCGAGCGACCGCTACGGTCGCAGGTTCGAATCCTGCCTCGGGCATGGATGTGTGTGATGTCCTTAGGTTAGTTAGGTTTAATTAGTTCTAAGTTCTATGCGACTGATGACCTCAGAAGTTAAATCGCATAGTGCTCAGAGCCATTTGAACCATTTACTACGTGGAGACACGGGAAAAAGCTGGGAAGAAGAGGAAGAAAACAAGAAGAGGAAGAAGACGAAGACGAAGAAGAGACGCAGTGACGGATGAGTTTAGTCATGTATCTTATAACCAATTAACATCGAACTGACAAAATTTATTCCACTAAAGTACGCGGGAATTGCGTGCATTTTATTTTAAGAACATTAAATACTTTATACCGCAGTATCTGCAGTTAATGGAACCTTACTTGTAAGGGGTGAATAAAAAGTTTCTGTTCAAAGTCGTACAATTCAGAATCAGTATGCCGGTCAGGCAAAATCGTCCTGAGAATTGAGGCAATCATCCCACTGACTCACAAGCTGAAAGTGCCCGTTTGGCAAAACACCGTGTCCTGCAGTGTGAAGAAGTCCATAATTGCTTGATGCACACCCTCGTCCAACAGGAATCGTCCCTTCAAGGACTTTTTAAGGGACAGAAGGCGTGATAATCGTGTTGGGAGAGATCAGGACTATAGGGCAGGGAGTACTCGAGTGTCGCCCACATTTTCAAGTCTCAAACATCCACGATAAATATATGCACACTGAAGCGACGAATGAAGATTTGATTAAAGCACCTATTTCTGGGTTTCAGGCAGGATCCCCCAGTTTCGTTCGATGCTGAGGTACTATTCCAGTATAGTTGGAGAGCTTCTACAATTCTGTTCGAATTTAGGGGTGATTCCACGTGAGCTGAGGCGCGAATGGGAATTTGGATCGAGGAGAGAGGCTTGCTCAGGTAGTCCGTGCAGTTGTGGAAACCACTGTGCCAGGATGGTGTAGTGGCTAGCCCATCTGCCTAATGACAGGGAGACCGAGTTCGAACCCCAGCCTTGGTACACATTTTCGTTCGCCGCTTCAGTGTGTGGATACAGGGTGGTCCATCGATCGTGACCGGGCCAAATATCTCACGAAATAAGCATCAAACGAAATAACTACAAAGAACGAAACTCGTCTAGCTTGAAGGGGGAAACCAGATGGCGCTATGGTTGGCCCGCTAGATGGCGCTGCCATAGGTCAAACGGATATCAACTGCGCTTTTTTAAATAGGAACCCACATTTTTTATTACATATTCGTGTACCACGTAAAGAAATATGAATGTTTTCCAATGTGATACATGTACCTTTGTGAACTTATCATTTCTGAGAACGCATGCTGTTACAGCGTGATTAACTGTTAATACCACATTAATGCAATAAACGCTCAAAATGATGTCCGTCAACCTCAGTACATTAGGCAATACGTGTAACGACATTCCTCTCAACAGCGAGTAGTTCGCCTTCCGTAATGTTCGCACATGCATTGACAATGCGCTGACGCATGTTGTCAGGCGTTGTCGGTGGATCACGATAGCAAATATCCTTCAACTTTCCCCACAGAAAGAAAATCGGGGACGTCAGATCCGGTGAACGAGCGGGGCATGATATGGTGCTTTGGTGCTTCGACGACCAACCCACCTGTCATAAAATATGCTATTCAATATCGCTTCAACCGCATGCGAGCTATGTGCCGGACATCCATCATGTTGGGAGTACATTGCCATTCTGTCATGCAGTGAAACATCTTGTAGTAACATCGGTAGAACATTACGTAGGAAATCAGCATACATTGCACCTTTTAGATGGCCATCGATAAAATGAGGGCCAATTATCCTTCCTTCCACAACGCGGCACCATACATTAACCCGCCAAGGTCGCTGATGTTCCACTTGTCGGAGCCATCGTGGATTTTCCGTTGCCCAATAGTGCATATTATGCCGGTTTGCGTTACCGCTGTTGGTGAATGACGCTTCGTTGCTAAATAGAACACGTTCAAAAAATCTGTCATCATCCCGCAATTTCTCTTGTGGCCAGTGGCTTCTAACTGCACACGACGTTCAAAGTCGTCTCCATGCAGTTTCTGGTGCATAGTGTGGTGTCACCGTCAGACACCACACTTGCTAGGTGGTAGCCTTTAAACCGGCCGCGGTCCATTAGTATACGCCGGACCCGCGTGTCGCCACTGTCAGTGATAGCAGACCGAGCGCCACCACACGGGAGGTCTAGAGAGACGTACTAGCACTCGCCCCAGTTGTACAGGCGACGTTCATAGCAATGGTTCACTGACAAATACGCTCTCATTTGCCGAGACGATAGTTAGCATAGCCTTCAGCTACATTTGCTACGACCTAGCAAGGCGCCGTATTCAATTGATATTTATTACGTGAAGCATGTATCATCAAGAGAGATGTTCTACAATTGTGGATTAAAGTTAAGTATTACGTCATCTACGTACTTTATTTGCAATTCTCAAGATATTGTCCTGTTCCAGACCTCACGCCAGTCAGCGTGTAATTAAACGCGTGCATTTCGGCCTCCTCTAGAAACACAGTGTTGGATCTTCTGCCAACACTACACATAGAAATACGGTACGGGTGCAATCGATGTTGATGTAGCATTCTCAACACCGACGTTTTTGAGATTCCCGATTCTCGCGCAGTGAGTCTGCTGCTGATGTGCGGATTAGCCGTGACAGCAGCTAAAGCACCTACTTGGGCACCATCATTTGTTGCAGGTCGTGGTTGACGTTTCACATGTGGCGGAACACTCCTGTTTCCTTAAATAACGTGACTATCCAGCGAACGGCCCATACACTTGGATGATGTCGTCTAGGATACCGAGCAGCATACATAACACACGCCCGTTGGGCATTTTGATCACAAAGCCATACATCGACATGATATAGACCTTTTCCGCAGTTGGTAAACGGTCCATTTTAACACGGGCAATGTATCACGAAGCAAATACCGTCAGCACTGGCGAAATATTACGTGATACCACGTACTTATACGTTTGTGACTATTACAGCGCCATCTATCACAAAGTGAAAAAAGTGGTCCATGTATAACATTCATATTTATTTACGTACTAAACGAATATGTAATTAAAAATGGGGGTCCATATTTAAAAAAAACGCAGTTGATATTCGTTATTCGTTTGACCTATGGCAGCGCCATCTAGCGGGCCAACCATAGCGCCATCTGGTTTCCCCTTCAAGCTAGATGAGTTTCGTTCCTTGTAGTTTTTTCGTTTAATGCTTATTTCGTGAGATATTTGGCCCGGTCACTATCAATGGACCACCCTTGTATACATCTCCGACTTGAGTTGGTGTAACTTCTACGTTGCGACATTTGTAATGTCACAGTGGTGTTTTTCGAGAGACATGCTGCCCCCATTTGTATTCCTCATTGTGCGATTGATGTCTATCGACGTTTCTCCGTCGGTAGGCAAGAAAAAAAACAAAACAACATGCTACTTCTGTTTGGACGTATTTGGTAGTAACGTTGTCATTGTTCACGTTTCTGCATTTACCGCACTCACGTCGGAAGGTTGCAAATGGCACACTGAACCCTTGCATGCATGTCGGTGCTCATACACCCACATCGGAGTAGCGCTAAGTCGCATACGCAGCAGCAGCGCCCTCAAACGGAAACCTTTTGATCGTTTCTTATAAATGATTGGCTGAAAACACACACATCAACAAAATTTTTGCATCACCTCGGTTCCGAGAGCTCCGGAACCTGTACAGAAAATTGGAATAGAGATCAACATAAACATCATTTCCGCCCATTTTATTGCTCATGAAAACCACACATAACATGTTGTACCGCCATACAGCGAGACCTTCAGAGGTGGTGGTCCAGATTGCTGTACACACCGGTACCTCTAATACCCAGGAGCACGTCCTCTTCCATTGACGCATGCCTGTATTCGTCGTGGCATACTATCCATCAATTCATCAAGGCACTGTTGATCCAGATCGTCCCACTTCTCAACGGCGATTCGGCGTAGATCCCTCGGTTGGTGGGTCACCTCGTCCATAAATAGCCTGTTTCAGTCTATCCCAGGCATGTTCCATAGGGTTCATGTCTGGAGAACATGCTGGCCACTCTAGACGAGCGATGTTGTTATCCTGAAGGAAGACATTCACAAGATGTGCACGACGGGGCCGCGAATTGTCGTTCATGAATACGAATGCCTCGCCAATATGCTCCGAATGTCGTTGCACTATCGGTCGGAGGATGGAAATCACGTATCGTACAGCCATTACAGAGCCTTCCATGACAACCAACGGCGTACGCGGCCCCACATAATGCCACCCCGAAACGGCAGGGAATCTCCATCTCGCTGCACTCGCTCAATAGTGAGCCTAAGGCGTTCAGCCTGACCGGGTTGCCTCCAAACACGTCCTCGACGATTGTCTGGTTGAAGGCATATGCGGCACTTATCGGTGAAGAGAACGCGATGCCAATCCTAAGCGGTCCATTCATCATGTTGCTGCGCCCATCTGTACCGCGCAGCATTGTGTCGTGGTTGCAAAGATGGACCTCGCCTTGGACGTCGGGAGTGAAGGTGCGCATGATGCACCCTATTGCGCGCAGTTTGAGTCGTCCCACAACGTCCTGTGACAGCACGAAAAGCATTATTCAACATGGTGGTGTTGTTGTCAGGGTTCCTCCAAGCCATAATCGGTAGGTAGCGGTCATCCACTGAAGTAGTAGCCTTTTTGCGGCCTGAGCGAGGCATGTCATCGACAGTTCCTGTCTCTCTGTATTCCTCCATGTCCGAACAACTTCGCTTTGGTTCACTCCGAGACTCCTGACACTTCCCTTGTTGAGAGCCCTTCACTGCACAAAGGAACAATGCCGACGCGATCGAACCGCGGCATTGACCGTCTAGGCACGGTTGAACTACAGACAGCACGAGCCGTGTACCTCCTTCCTTGTGGAATGACTGGAACTGATCGGCTGTTGGACCCCCTCCGTCTAATAGGCTCTGCTCATGCACGGTTGTTTACATCTTTGGGAGGGCTTAGTGACGTCTCTGAACAGTCAAAGGGACTGTGTCTGTGATATAATATCCACAGTCAATGTCTATCTTCAGGAGTTCTGGGAACCGGGGTGATGCAAAACTTTTTTGATGTGTGTATTATTCTCGGATACATCAGTGGACGATAGTCATATCTGATTTCAATGTTTGTTCCACAAGTGAATGTAATTAACCTCCACCTCTATGCACAAGTGTCATCCTGACTAGCATATTTACTAGAAGAGTATCTCAAATCAATAAGAGAGTTTATAGTTTTTAAGAGCATAAAAATAAAACAACGGCAGGGGAATGTAAACGAATGAAATCAGGTGGTGTTGACGGAGGTGCGAGTAGATTAGAAAAATTAGACACTAAAAGCAATAGATGAGTTTTACACTCTAAGAGAAAAAAAAAACGACGTAGATTGAAGAAATTATCCGAATGATGCAGAAATCTGTAGAAATGTTGCAGACAAACAAATGATTACTGTTTCAAGGAATTCGATGATTTATTCAAGAGTAAGAGCGTCACAAGTTGAACAAGGCACTAATGCGTTAGTCCACATCTGGACCTTATGCAAGCAGTTATTCGGTTTGGCATTGATTGGTAGAGTTGTTGGGTGTCCTCCTGAGGGGTAACGTGCCAAATCCTGTCCAATTGTCGAGTTAGATGGTCAAGATTCCGAGATGGTTGGAAGGTCCTGCCCATAACGCTTCAAACGTTCTGAACTGGAAGGAGGTCCAGCGACCTGGATGGCCGATGTAGTCTTGCTGAGCACGAAGACAATCAGTATAAATTCTTGCTGTATGCGGAGGGGCATTGTCTTGCTGAAATGTAAACGTGGGATGGTCTCCTATGAAGGCCAACAAAACGGCGTGCAGAATATCGTCGACATAACGCTGTGCTATAAGGGTACCGCGGATGTCTTTTCTGGAGACTGGAAATCTACTCTGTAGGAATGAGCATGGGTTTCGAAAAAGACGATCGTGTGAAACCCAGCTTGCGCTATTCGTCCACGAGACTCAGAGGGCCATAGACACGGGTTCCCAGGTACATGCCGTGTTTCTCGACTTCCGCAAGGCGTTCGATACAGTTCCCTACAGTCGTTTAATGAACAAAGTAAGAGCATATGGACTATCAGATCAATTGTATGATTGGACTGAAGAGTTCCTAGATAACAGAACGCAGCATGTCATTCTCAATGGAGAGAAGTCTTCCGAAGTAAGAGGTGTGCCGCAGGGGAGTGTCGTAGGACCGTTGCTATTCATAATATACATAAATGACCTTGTGGATGACATCGGAAGTTCACTGAGGCTTTTTGCGGATGATGCTGTGGTATATCGAGAGGTTGTAACAATGTAAAATTGTACTGAAATGCAGGAGGATCTGCAGCGAATTGACGCATAGCGCAGGGAATGGCAATTGAATCTCAATGTAGACAAGTATAATGTGCTGCGAATACATAGAAAGAAAGATCCATTCTCATTTAGCTACAATATAGCAGGTCAGCAACTGGAAGCAGTTAATTCCATTAATTATCTGGGAGTACGCATTAGGAGTGATTTAAAATGGAATGATCACATAAAGTTGATCGTCGGTAAAGCAGATGCCAGATTGAGATTCATTGGAAGAATCCTAAGGAAACGCAATCCGAAAACAAAGGAAGTAGGTTACAGCACGCTTGTTCGCCCACTGCTTGAATACTGCTCAGTAGTGTGGGATCCGTACCAGATAGGGTTGATAGAAGAGATAGAGAAGATCCAACGGAGAGCGGCGCGCTTCGTTACAGGATCATTTAGTAATCGCGAAAGCGTTACGGAGATGATAGATAAACTCCAGTGGAAGACTCTGCAGGAGAGACGCTCAGTAGCTCGGTACGGGCTTTTGTTGAAGTTTCGAGAACATACCTTCACCGAGGAGTCAAGCAGTATATTGCTCCCTCCTACGTATATCTCGCGAAGAGACCATGAGGATAAAATCAGAGATATTAGAGCCCACACAGAGGCATACCGACAATCCTTCTTTCCACGAACAATACGAGACTGGAACAGAAGGAAGAACCGATAGAGGTACTCAAGGTACCCTCCGCCACACACCGTCAGATGGCTTGCGGAGTATGGATGTAGATGTAGATGACAACCAGAGGGGTCCTGCTATGAAAACAAATGGCAGCCCTGACCACCACTCGTCGTCGTCGGGCAGTATGGAGGTCAACAGTTAGGTTGGTACTCCCCGCTGTCCGAGGCGACTCCTGACACGTCTTCGGCCTGGAATCTCACTGACTGGAGCAGAATTGTTTTCAGTGTTGAGTCCCGCTTCGAACTCAGCCCCGATGACCAGCAAAGACGTGTCTGGAGACGCCCCATACAGTGGTGGGATTCCAACTTGCCTGTCAGCCGTCACACGGCCTGGAAACCAGGAGTGATTGTCCGGTGTCATTTCATTTTATAGCAGGACCCCTTTGATTGTCATCCACGGCAGCCTCACAGCACAGCTGTACGTCGAAGATATTATACAGGGTGTCCGAAAAGTCTTTCCCAGATTACAGGTTAGAAGTAAGATGCAAATATGAAACTTGTGTCGAATTATTTACAACTATCAAAGTTTTTTTCTGTTTTAGGTTCGCGGTATGTAAGTAGTGGATGAGGTGCAGTGCCCAAGAAGCCATGTTAACCAATCATGAGAAGGCACAGTGTGTCCTGTGGTACCATGAGACACGATCACCAACCACAGTGCAGAGACACTTCCAGACAACATTTGGAAGGAATCCACCTGATGTCGAGAGCATTAAAGCCTGGTATGAGAAGTTCAAGAACACAGGATCGCTTGCTGACCTTCCGAGGTCTGGTCGACCAAGAACCTCAGCAAACAGGGTGAAAGCTCCCAGAATGAGATTTTCACTCTGCAGCGGAGTGTGCGCCGATATAAAACTTCCTGGCAGATTAAAACTGTGTGCCAGAGTTCGAGTCTCGGTCGGGCACACAGTTTTAATTTGCCAGGAAGTTTCATATCAGCGCACACTCCGCTGCAGAGTGAAAATCTCATTCTGGAAACATCCCCCAGGTTGTGGCTAAGCCATGTCTCCGCAGTATCCTTTCTTTCAGGAGTGCTAGTTCTGTAGGGTTCGCGGGAGAGCTTCTTTAAAGTTTGGAAGGTAGGAGACGAGATACTGACAGAAGTAAAGCTGTGAGGACGGGGCGTGAGTCGTGCTTGGGTAACTCAGTTGGTAGAGCACTTGCCCACGAAGGGCAAAGGTCGCGAGTTCGAGTCTCGGTCCGGCACATAGTTTTAATCTGCCAGGAAGTTTCAGGGTGAAAGCTGTAAGGCAGTCTTTTCTGCGAAGTCCGAAGAAATCGGTGCGCAGGGCCTCGCGTGAATTACAGATGCCAAAAAGCTCTCTCCGTGACATTTTACACAAACGTTTATTGTTTCGTACATACAAAGTGCAAATCGTTCAGGCCTTGTTGCCCAATGACAGTACACGTCGATATGACTTTGCGGTCGGAATGCTATCACGTACTGATGATGATTATCTCACACGAATTGCCTTTTCCGACGAAGCGAGCTTTTTTGGAGTGAATCGCCATAATGTGCGCATTTGGTGGTTCACAACCCCTTGGCGAGGTCATGGAGTGCACCAGAGGCAGTCCAAAGGCGAATGTTTGGTGCGCGCTATTGCACGATCGAATTATCGGGCCATTCTTCTTCGCTGAGGCTACCATCACATCTGCAGTGTATCTGGACATGTTGCAACTGCATGCTGTTCCTCAGCTGCTTCAGTTTAGCCCCAATGTCTTGTTTCAGCAAGATGGTGCAGCACCTCATTGGGGTTTGGACGTCCGTGCCTATCTCAGTATGACCTTTCCTGGCGATGGATTGGTCGTGATGGGCCAACGGTTTAGTCTCCATGCTCTCCTGACATAACCCCATTAGACTTCTTTTTATGGGGTTATGTCAAGGACGAGGTCTACCGAACACGTGTACCAGATCTTGAAACCCTGCGGCAACGGATAACCACAGTCGTGTAATCGATCCTTCCAGTGATGTTGGCTAATGTGTGGACGGAAACTGAGTGTCGCCTAGATGTGCTACGTGCTACCAAGGGTGCGCATGTGGAAGTTTACTGATGTGTGAAAAAAACTTTGATAGTTTGTAAACAATTAGACACCAGTTTCATATTTGTATCTTACTTGTAGCCTGAGTTATCATTTTATGTAATCAGGGAAAGACTTTTCGGACACCCTGTACATCCCATTTTGTTGTCCTTCATAGCAAGCCATCCTGGGCTTACATTTCAGCAAGGTAATTCCCGCCTACACAGCTCGTCTTCGTGCCTGCCAAACCCTACGTTGGCCAACTAGATCGCCAGATCTCTCTCCATTGACAACGTATGGAGGGAGCATTATGGGCAGGCTCCTCCAATGATCTCGGTATTTTGACGATCTAACGCAACAACTGGGTAGAATCTGACTCTATATTCCTCAGGAAGACATCAAACAACTCTATCGACCAAATAACTACTTGCATAAGGGCCAGAGGTGGACCAACGCATTATTGACTTTCTCGATTTGTGAAGCTCCTTCTCTTGAATAAATCGCCCAATTTTTCTAAAATTGCAATCATTTGTTTTTGTGCCCATGTACATCAGATTTATCGATTTCCGTCCCATTCGGATAGTTCCTTTGTGGTGTGTCCTTTTTTTTCTGTTAGAGTTATTTCATTCATCAAAGCTGACGATGTTTCGGAGTCATACCGAAAAAAGTAAACGAAATCTGCTGTCAAACGCGAGGACGTTGCTGGAATTTGTTACACCGGGAAGTTCCGAGCGTTTGTATCCTCCATCATTACTTCAATAAATTAATCGCTGACTGTCAAAAGCTGCTACTGTGAATATTATATTGATGATACGAGTTCATCATCCAACGTGTCTCTAACAATGCGAGATTTCTTCGCATTCAGTGAGCTATGCCATCTTTTTGCTCTTTGCCTTCATAAGAACATATTAGCATATTGCTAGCCACCAGTAGATGTACTGCATATTGTGCTAAGATTTCCACTCAAGATCGAGAAGTTCATGTACACTACTGGCCATTAAAATTGCTACACCACGAAGACGACGTGCTACAGACGCGAAATTTAACCGACAGGAAGAAGATGCTGTGATATGCAAATGATTAGCTTTTCAGAGCATTCACCTACAACGTGCTGACACGAGCAAAGTTTCCAACCGATTTCTCATACACAAACAGCAGTTAACTGGTGTTGCCTGGTGAAACGTTGTTGTGATGCCTCGTGTAAGGAGGAGAAATGCGTACCATCACGTTTCCGACTTTGATAAAGGTCGGATTGTAGCCTATCGCGATTGCGGTTTATCGTATCACGACATTGCTGCTCGCGTTGGTCGAGATCGAATGACTGTTAGCAGAATATGGAATCGGTGGGTTCAGGAGGGTAATACGGAACGCCGTGCTGGATCCCAACGGCCTCGTATCACTAGCAGTCGAGATGACAGGCACCTTATCCGCATGGCTGTAACCCAATAACCAAGTTAGATCTGAAATTCGCCAATGGAGAGCAAACAGAGGAACTTGAGTCACAAGATTTGACCCATGCAACCCGACACTATTCTGGAAAATGTTCAAGATAATCGGTGGCCAGACATTCATTGAAGAACCTACTCTACAAATCAATGATCAGATCACGGCAGACGAAAAAGAGAAGGCAGAAACATGTCGTAATTTACTCGAAAAAATCCACAATCACCCACAGGACCTCCAATTTGACGATAGCCAGGAAGAAATGATTACTTTGGAACTTCATCTACGTCTACAGAATAAAACTGCACCGGTCGATCATTCGCTACTAAAGGAACTTACCGAAGATGAGATAGCTTGTGCTATGCTAAGAATCAAAAGCACAGTTCTTGGAAATAATAGCACTGAACGATTTCACCTAAAACTACTTCTACCACAAGGACTTGCTCATACACTAAAACCTCTATTTAATGCGGCCTTAATTCAAAAAACTATCCCATTGCAACGGAAACATGTAAGTATTAGTATGATTCCGAAAACTGGAAAACCAAAAACCACATGGTTCAAATGGTTCTGAGCACTATAGGACTTAACATTTGAGGTCATCAGTCACCTGGAACTTAGAACTACTTAAACCTGACTAACCTAAGGACACCACACAGACCCTTGCCCGAGGCAGGATTCGAACCTGCGACCGTAGCGGTCGCGCGGTTCCAAACTGAAGCGCCTAGAACCGCTTGGCCACACCGGCCGGCCCAAAAACCAACCCTGACTCGTATAGGCCCATAATCTTACTCTCAACAATTGGCAAAACCTTCGAAGCAATACTCAACCAATTACAGCAGTTCTCGGAATACAACATCATACCACGCGAGGAACCTGGTACCACTGACCCACTACTAAGGCTTATTAGGAAAGCAGCAGAAGCCTGAAAGCAGATGCGATTACTGTCCTCTTTTTGGATACAGAACGCGCTTTCGACAAGCTATGGCACAAGGGACTTCTTTACAAAACGTTCAAGTACAACTTCCCACCTGAAACAGTACGGTTTATAGCTAATCTCATTGGCAACAGCTGTGCGGGATAACTGCGCAGTCTTGGGGGTCTTGTCACGGTTCGCGTGTCAGCGCCCCCCCCCCCCCCCCCCCACACACTCCATTCAGTGGGGGTTCGAGTCATCCCTCGGGCATCAGTGTGTGTGTGTGTGTGTGTGTGTGTGTGTGTTGTCCTTGCCGGCCGGAGTGCCTGAGCGGTCCTAGGCTCTACAGTCTGGAACCGCGCGACCGCTACGGTCGCAGGTTCGAATCCTGCCTCCGGCATGGATGTGTGTGATGTCCTTAGGTTAGTTAGGTTTAAGTAGTTCTAAGTTCTAGGGGACTGATGACCTCAGAAGTTAAGTCCCATAGTGCTCAGAGCCATTTGAACCATTTGGGTTGTCCTTAGTGTAAGTTAGCTTAAGTTAGAATAAATAGTGTGCTAAGCCTAGGGACCGATGACCTCATCAGTTTGCTCCCATAGGAACTTACCACCACAAAATTTAATTGGGAACAGAAAAGTACAAGTAATAGTTGGAGGCCCGCCCGGCTAGCCGCGCGGTCTAATGCGCTGCTTTCCGAGCAGGAAGGCGTGCCGGTCCCCGGCACGAATCCGCCTGACCGAGTAGTGTCCAGGTCCGGTGTGCCGGCCAGCCTGTGGATGCTTTTTAAGGCGATTTTCCATCTACCTCGGCGAATGCGGCCTCGTCCCCCTTATTCCGCCTCAGTTACACTATGTCGGCGACTGCTGTGGAAACACTCTCTCCACGTACGCATACACCATAATTACTCTACCACGCAAACATTTGGGGGTACACTCGTCTCTGGTATGAGACATTCCTCGGGGTGGGGGGGGGGGGGGGGAGAACCAGAACCACACAATAACCCTGGCTTCAGGCTTCAGTGTGTGGCGGTGGTGGGGTGGGTGGGCTGCTGTGGCCTGTTGTGGGTTTGTGAACCACTGAGGGCTACGGCGGGACGAAGCATCTCCGTCGTTTCTAGGTCCCCGGTTTAATAGATAATATACAGCAAAGGACTCGGAAGAGCAGTTGAACGGAATGGACAGTGTCCTGAAAGGAGGGTATAAGATGAACATCAACAAAAGCAAAACGAGGATAATGGAATGTAGTCGAATTAAGTCGGGTGATGCTGAGGAAATTAGATTAGGAAATGAGACACTTAAAGTAGTAAATGAGTTTTGCTATTTGGGGAGCAATATAATTGATGATGGTGGAAGTAGACAGGATATAAAATGTAGACTGGCAATGGTAAGGAAAGCGTTTCTGAAGAAGAGAAATTTGTTAACATCGAGTATTGATTTAAGTGTCAGGAAGTCGTTTCTGAAAGTATTTGTGTGGAATATAGCCATGTATGGAAGTGAAACATGGACGATAAATAGTTTGGACAAGAAGAGAATAGAAGCTTTCGAAATGTAGTGCTACAGAAGAATGCTGAAGATTAGATGGGTAGATCACATAACTAATGAGGAAGTATTGAATAGAATTGGGGAGAAGAGTTTGTGGCACAACTTGACTAGAAGAAGGGATCGGTTGGTAGGACATGTTCTGAGGCATCAAGGGATCACCAATTTAGTACTGGAGGGCAGCATGGAGGGTAAAAATCGTAGAGGGAGCTCAAGTGATGAATGCACTAAGGAGATTCAAAAGGATGTAGGTTTCAGTAGGTACTGGGAGATGAAGAAGCTTGCACAGGATAGAGTAGCATGGAGAGCTGCATCAAACCAGTCTCAAGGCTGAAGACCACAACAACAACAACAACATACAAGAGATGGAGACCAAATGTCATTTCACTCCAGTATTTGTCATCTCCCCATTGCTACATACAGTACACACTGCTGACGTCCCCAGACCTAGGTAGTAGACACTCCACCGAAGTCCTCTAGATAACGAAGAAGTCAAAGAGATCGTCCACAGACCGAAGCCCCCCACAAGGACTTGGGATGATTTAGCAGCATGATATAGCGAAACAACTATTTAAACAATAGTACTTCTGACAGTATCTGCAGAATAAGACAAAAATTTTCTACCTAGACTAGATTACCAAGATCACAGTGACAAATTTTTAAAATCAAAACGACAACAAGAAGGATAAGCCAGAACGTCTGGCAACTAATTCCAGCTGAGGTTTTTCGACACGGAGGTTTCTCCCTGTCGTAATGCGAATGCCAGGATTCAAAATACAGAAGACATAAATAACAACATTTTCCTTCCATCCTTCCATTCATCTGCAACAAAACTTGTCAAAATTAAGTAAGCACCAGAATTATTCTAAATAAATCCTGTCACAACAGAACAAGTTGCAACTACGTACTGGCGGAAAAGGGCTATGCTCTTCTGCAGTCCACCATCTCCCTTAGAGATGGGAAAAAGAAAAAAAATTACTCGAAGTGATGTCCCACATAGACACGATCTAAAGCAACTGGGAGAGAGTAAGTAATCAGAATACGCCTGTTTTCGTCCTCGCAGAATAGCTGGATTGTTGCCAGTCTAAGATCCTGCGAATTCACAGTTAGATACAAATTTTATTGCCGTTGATATTTTCCAATATTTATTAAAACATCATTAGTACTCTTATCTCTGTATTATTATAGAAAGATAAGTCTTTGTTTAACATAGTTACCAAACATAGGATCACTTTGTTCTACGACTATCTGCCAGTTCGAGTGTTAAAAAAAGTCCTTTAAATGAGGAAAGGGGTAGACGTATCAAGTTGAAAATTATGTCACGTATTGAGGTCTATGGTTCCTTGGTGGTGTAAAACATTGAAGATCCTTTAAGTCAACATAATCGAAAGACACGGCCATTTGCGTCACGTTTTTTAATACCACGAAATTCACTCGTAAAAAGCCATACGGTACTTCCCGTTGGCCTAGGATCATGTAAATTGGCAAAAAGGAAGGTTTCGCAGCACAACCAAGGGGGAAAAAATTGGAAAACTGTAAATTTGTAATTATATCACACACGAAAAAAACGTTTTTAGTTATGTCTTATCTGACTGTGTGTTCGTCCGACTGATAATACCCCTTTTTCCAGGAATGGACAGACGTATCAAGTTGAAATTTATATTACATATTAAAGTGTACGATCCCTTGGTGACGTAAAAAGTGAAGCGTCCAAGTCAGTGCGATCAAAAGATATGGCTATTTACTTCAGATGTTTTGATTCTCGCAAACTCACTCATCAAAACCTGTAGAGTATTTCGCGTTGGCCTAGAATCATGAAATATGGCAAGTAACAAGGTTCCACAGTAAAACCGTAGAAAAGAATCGAAAAACTCGAATATTTGTAATTATATCATACCAAAAAAATTTATTTCTCCTTTATCAAACTGACTGACTGTTTGTCCGTTCGTTTGTTCTACTTTTTCTCAGTAACTGGCACGCGTATCGAATTTAAATTATGTCACATACTCAAGTCGTCGGACCCTTGGCGGTATAATAAACGTTAGCAAAATGGTTCAAATGGCTCTGAGCACTATGGGACTTAACTTCTGACGTCATCAGTCCCCTAGAACTTAGAACTACTTAAACCTAACTAACCTAAGGACGTCACACACATCCATGCCCGAGGCAGGATTCGAACCTGCGACCGTAGCGGTAGCGCGGCTCCAGACTGTAGCGCCTAGAACCGCTCGGTCACGACGGCCGGCAAACGTTAGCATCTGTCACTGCATTCAAAAGGTATGGCCATTTATGTCAAATATTTTGATACTCTCAGGCTCAGCGAAACCCGTAGGGAACGTCCCGTGGACCTTGAATCATGAAATTTGGCAAGAAGCAGTGTTTCACAGAACAAATAAAGGAAAACTTCCGAAAAGTTGTTAATTTTTAGTTATATCACACGGAAAAATATTTATTTTATCATTTGTTATCCGGCGCCAGACTTGAAGTTAAAACCATCGCTGCATTCAGGCTGTGTGGGTCGCAATGGTAAAAGTGAAATATCATGCAAGAATTGACTTTATTGCTCATATGACGCGTTTCGGAATTTATTCGTCAGATATCAAGGAGCGATTACTGCACGTAGATATGGCGTTTGAAGTTGTATGTGAAATATTCACATACTAGTCTACGCGCAGTAATCGCTCCTGGATAGCTGATGATGGAAACACGGCTTGCCTGATATTTGACTTTCACCACTGCGACCGAGGTTCTTTTAAATAGTACACATAAATAGACAGTTAGAGTACTGAATTGTGCATTCTGAAAAATTATACAATCTCTGTATCAAATAAATTTCCAAATAAATCTAAATTCCAGCGCATAAAAATTCCGCCAGATAGGTACAAAAAGAAAGTCTTTCAAATTGACATTCATTGCTGGGAACTCCATTTTTATCACCACGCCGAACACATTCGATTTTAACAGACAATTCTAAGTATTTCATAGAAGAAACAGTCAGATTCCCACCACAGCTTTCCTGAAGTTCTTTCTCAGAATGATACTCTCGTTTGATAGAACTGTGATCACTGGCTAATGTAAATCGTCGTCTTTTTCGTATATTTCTTGATCTGCATCACTGACACCTTCCTCCATAGACCGACTAACAAACTTCATCAAACTCGGGAAAGTTAAAAATGACAAATTCGTGCAACACACCGGAAGTAGTTCACGAGGCGCGGTCTAGGATACTCCAACACCTATCAATAGCACGCGCCAACAATCAACACAGAAGGCGATAACACAACCAACAACAAAAAAACATCGTAGGTTTGGCAATTTAAGGAGGGCAGGAGGAGTATGGAAGCATTTCACCACAACTGGCCTTGGAGAGCGGGTTCGAAAATTGTCGCGCGGTCTGAGAGACCACACTTCATGAGTTAAGGGCTAAGTTACGGTACCAGGGCATTTGAACCATGAGACAAATTGTTTCTCCAATACACATTCTTTCTCATTATATACATTTTCAAACAAAAGTTTTGTATAGAACAACCTGCTGTTTGTTTCTCCTCCGCAGTTGGTTTCCACAGAAAACAGGAGAGTTGTATTTATTGCTTACTGACTTATGAGAATACTTCTACACAATCTCAATTTGTAGTAATAATAAATAACGGTCAAGGTCGGAGAAGGGAGGAGGAGGAGGTGAAGGAGGAAGGGGAGGGAGAGAGAGAGAGAGAGAGAGAGAGAGAGAGAGAGAGAAGGGGGGTGGGGAGGGGGGTAGCAGTATATTAGGACGTATATAAATTCCCATATATTATTCGGCAGTTGTTCATCAGGTTCGCTAGTATTATTACACATTCATTCTTTTTCTCGCGGGACGCTACACCTTGCAACAAGAAAGCTGTTGGGGTTAAGACAATCGTTACCCGGGACGGATGAAATAATAACGCGTGAACCTATCTGCTGTGAGAAGGAACTGTGATAGCGAGAAAGCGTGGGTTCGCACGCTTACGAACGTACCTCGCAGCCGTCCGTGAATCAGTTCCAGATGTAGCGGCAGCTGGCCGGCCGTTTGTCACCCATTGGCGTCGGTAGTCGGCGCCCGTCTGAGGTTCCCGCTGCTGCACCCTTCTTTCCGCGTCCTACTCCGGCAGCAATCTACTGCTTGCCTGTACTGCGCAGGCGCGTCACAGTGCTGCCCCCAGCGGTGTGGGGCGGAAGCACATCACACATCTTCCGGGAGATACGGATGTCGCTGACGAAATGCGCGCAGTGCATCCATTAATATCTACATCTACATCTACATTTATACTCCGCAAGCCACCCAACGGTGTGTGGCGCAGGGCACTTTACGTGCCACTGTCATTACCTCCCTTTCCTGTTCCAGTCGCGTATGGTTCGCGGGAAGAACGACCGCCGGAAAGCCTCCGTGCGCGCTCGAATCTATCTGATTTAACATTCGTGATCTCCTCGGGAGGTATAAGTAGGGGGAAGCAATATATTCGATACCTCATCCAGAAACGCACCCTCTCGAAACCTGGACAGCAAGCTACACCGCGATGCAGAGCGCATCTCTTGCAGAGTCTGCCACTTGAGTTTGTTAAACATCTCCGTAACGCTATCACGCTTACCAAATAACCCTGTGACGAAACGCGCCGCTCTTCTTTGGATCTTCTCTATCTCCTCCGTCAACCCGATCTGGTACGGATCCCACACTGATGACCAATACTCAAGTATAGGTCGAACGAGTGTTTTTTAAGCCACCTCTTTTGTTGATGGGCTACATTTTCTAAGGACTCTCCCAATGAATCTCAACCTGGCACCCACCTTACCAATAATTAATTTTATATGATCATTCCACTTCAAAACGTTCCGCATGCATAATCCCAGATATATTACAGAAGTAACTGCTACCAGTGTTTGTTCCACTATCATATAATCATATAACAATAAAGGATCCTTCTTTCTATGTATTCGCAATACATTACATTTGTCTATGTTAAGGGTCAGTTGCCACTCCCTGCACCAAGTGCCTATCCGCTGCAGATCTTCCTGCATTTCGCTGCAATTTTCTAATGCTGCAACTTCTCTGTATACTACAGCCTCATCCTCGAAAAGCCGCATGGAACTTCCGACACTATCTACTAGGTCATTTATATATATTGTGAAAAGCAATGGTCCCATAACACTCCTCTGTGGCATGCCAGAGGTTACTTTAACGTCTGTAGACGTCTCTCCATTGAGAACAATATGCTGTGTTCTGTTTGCTAAAAACTCTTCAATCCAGCCACACAGCTGGTCTGATATTCCGTAGGCTCTTACTTTGTTAAACAGGCGACAGTGTGGAACTGTATTGAATGCCTTCCGGAAGTCAAGGAAAATGGCATCTACCTGGGAGCCTGTATCTAATATTTTCTGGGTCTCATGAACAAATAAAGCGAGTTGGGTCTCACACGATCGCTGTTTCCGGAGTCCATGTTGATTTCTACAGAGTAGATTCTGGGTTTCCAGAAACGACATGATACGCGAGCAAAAAACATGTTCTAAAATTCTGCAACATATCGACGTCAGAGATATAGGTCTATAGTTTTGCGCATCTGCTCGGCGTCCCTTCTTGAAGACTGGGACTACCTGTGCTCTTTTCCAATCATTTGGAACCTTCCGTTCCTCTAGAGACTTGCGGTACACGGCTGTTAGAAGGGGGGCTAGTTCTTTCGCGTACTCTGAGTAGAATCGAATTGGTATCCCGTCACATCCAGTGGACTTTCCTCTGTTGAGTGATTGCAGTTGCTTTTCTATTCCTTGGACACTTATTTCGATGTCAGCATATATATACATCAGCCCCGGATCTACGATATTTCCGAACGAACCGGGGCAAAACCTTGACAGTGCCCCCCCCCCTCCCCCCCGCCACCGCACTGGCGTTTGAGATAGGACGTAAAGAAAATCGATTTTTCAAATATACATTCATTTGGTAGCGCACATCTTTCTGAAGAGTTGGATATATAAAACATATTTGTTAGAGCAAATATAAGACATGTTATTTGGTCTCAAGTGTGTTGAAGTGCAGTGCCACACCGCTTTACACAGCATTCTTCTATCGCACGTTGCTGTATTTCGCCCTGTGGAATTCAAACGTGGATCTTTTGTAATGGAAGCCATCAAACCTTTGTTCAGGACAGTGGAAACTGAAATTTCCTGTCGTGCCTTTCCTGCCTGTTACCTCCAGGGGCGGTTCTAGAAGTCGGTCAACGGGGGGGGGGGGGGGGGGGGTTAGTGGAATGGAATATCGCTTAACAAAAAGGAGAGTTGGGGTCCCCACCGAGAAATTGGTAAAATTTGGTGTTGCTTAAAGTAGTTTTTGGTAACTGTTTTTGCGTTGACGGTAAATACGTGTCTACAGAATGTGTGTGTCTGGGAAAATAATACCATTTGACCGAGATATCCGGCGACTTCGAAGTTTTTGTCTGGGGTCAGCAATTTAATTGTTGGTTGGCATACTCGGCATATTTAGCTTTCTTGATCATTGCAAGTGATACTCGTACGTACATTAATATACATCCAGTGTATATTAATAAATAATAAGACGCCCATTTTAAGTTAAATATTTATTGGTTTAGATAGTAAGCTAGTTGTCGCTCTTATTCTTTTGTTAAAATATGTTTGAAATACATTGCAACCTAAATTGCTAAATAATTATTAAAAAATGATTGAATCTGTTGACGTAATATATTCGCTGATTTCTGAAGTCATTTTATCCTGTGTAGTATGATACTCCATTGGAAGGGTGGGGGGCTATAGCCCCCATAGCCACCCCCCCCCCCCCCTTGCCACCGCCCCTGATTACCTCATCAAAGTTCGCCAAACGTTTTGCTACATGGAAAGTCAAAATGTCGCTGTCTAACACTGAAATACCTGCTAATATGAATAGTACCCAAGACTGGTGTGGTTCCTCCATTTGGTTACGTCTATACTGTCACTGTCTACTAGATAAAACGAAATAAGCGAGACTGTTTTGGCGCAAATGGTCATTTTTATCTACCAGTTTTACATAAATGACACTACAGGAGTACCAATATCAAATGCCTATTAGGCCTACTCCGAGCAAAAAGTTTTATGTTAGGAAATAGTTTCACATTTCATTCATATGCTCCAGTTTCTCAAAAATAAGATCGAAAAGTAGTGGTAGTACGAAATTATTATAAAAATTTGGAATCGTCATATTCTTCCATATAATTTGTGTGATATATCCGTTTCTCCTCCTTCCCCGCCCTAACAATCTTGTCATCACTAATTCCGTAATTATTCCTGCCATTGTCAAAACTTATTCTTGGGTTAACTTCACTAACGCTGCCAGAATCACGAGTTTAGTAATCCCGCGTTTATTCTCCGGTTAGACGTCATTGCGTGTTCGTACAAGGCGTTTCCGGCGCTATGCTGAGAACAGAACTTAAGCGGCTGCTAACCGGGGACTGTACAACTGGCCATTAGCAGTGTAGCGATCTGGCAAAAACTTTCTTTCAAAATTTCATTTTCTTGGATATTCCGGGAGGATAACATGTAATCTTTCTTACCTTCTGTTCCTGTTAGTCGTGAATTTCCACTCTGGTAATCTGGATCTACGGATTTCGCTAATAATAATAACAACGCTTATCGTTCGCGCACCCAGTCAACCACATAAACAAACAGCAATTATCGTTCACGCGTTCGGATTTATTCGGATCAGTTCGTATAGTCCCATCCCCTTTTGTCTGCGGGAAAGTTTTGAACTTGTAGATGCGACGGCAGATCCATCTATTACACTATGCACGCGTTCAAAAATCAACGTTGGATTTGTTCAGAAACTACTTAGAATGTGTTCAAAGAAGTTCAACCAGCAGGGATGCGCTTCAAAATCAAATGAACAACCGATAGACCAACGTGCGCTGGGTGCAAGGCGCTTTATGAAACAAGGTTTTTTTTCTTGAAGAATTTGAATTTGGCGTCCCCCTGAAGTTGCCGCAAGGGGCAGATATCCCGGTTTGCCCCGCCCCCTTCCCCCTAGATTCAGGTCTGATCTACATCTATATCCCTATTCTGGAAAACGCTGTAACTGCATGACAGAAGGTACTTCTCACTGTATCATTTAAAGTCGACTCCCGATAATACGAAGTTCAAGGGCCCTGATAAAAAAATCGAATACATGAGGGTTTGTACGGCCACCCTAAAGGCTCTGAGCTCAGTGGGACTTAATATCTGTGGTCATTAGTGCCCTAGAACTTAGAACTACTTAAACCTAACTAACCTAGGGACATCACACACATCCATGCCCGAGGCAGGATTCGAACCTGCGATTGTAGCAGTCGCGCGGTTCCGGACTGCGCCCCTAGAACCGCGAGACCACCGTGGCCGGCATCATCAAGAATAGTGACTGGCGTATTGTGACGAACCAGTAGCTGGGCCACCATGGACCACACGTTTCCAATTGGCGAGAGATCTGGAGAATGTGCTGGCAAGAGCAGCAGTCGAACATTTTCTGTATCCAAAAAGGCCCGTACAGGATTAGCAACATGCGGTCGTGCATTATCCTGCTGAAATGTAGGGTTTCGCTGGGACTGAATGAAGGGTAGAGCCACGGGTCGTAACACGTCTTAAATGTAACGTCCACTGTTCAACGTGCTGTCAAAGCGAACAAGAGGTGAGCGAGACGTGTAACCAATGGCACCCCATACCATCACGCCGGATGATACGCCAGTATGGCGATGACGAAAACACGCTTCCAACGTTGGTTCACCGCGATGTCGCCAAAACGGATGCAAACGTCATGATGCTGTAAACAGAATCTGGATTCATCCGAAAAAATGACGTTTTGCCATTGTGCACCCAGTTTTGTCGTTGATTACACCATCGCAGGCGTTCCTGACTTTGATGCAGCGTCGAGGATAACCGCAGTCATGGTCTCCGAGCTGATAGTCCATGCTGCTGCAAACGTCGTCCAACGGTTCGTGCAGATTGTTGTTGTCTTGCAGACGTCCCCATCTGATGACTGAGGGATCGAGACGTGGCTGCACGATTCGTTACAGCCATGCGGATAAGAGGCCTGTCATCTCGACTGCTAGTTGGGATCCAGCACGGCGTTCCGTATTACCCTCCTGAACCCACCGATTCCATGTACTGCTAACAGTCATTGGATCTCGACCAATGCGAGCAGCAAGGTCGCGATACGATAAACCGCAATCGCGATAGGCTACAATCCGACCTTTATCAAAGTCGGAAACGTGGTGGTACGCATTTCTCCTCCTTACACGAGGCATCACAACAACGTTTCACCAGGCAACACCGGTCAACTGCTGTTTGTGTATGAGAAGCCGGCTGGAAATTTTCCTCATGTCAGCACGTTGTAGGTGTCGCCGCCGGCGCCAACCTTGTGTGAATGCTCTGAAAAGCTAATCATTTACGTATCACAGCATCTTCTTCCTGTCGGTTAAATATCGCGTCTGTAGCACGTCATCTTCGTGGTGTAGCAATTTTAATGGCCAGTAGTGTCGTTGGAAACTTCTAGCAACTTCATAGAAAAGCCAAGCCGCCATTTCTGGTCGCACCCTTGGTTTTTCCGTGATCCAAGCCCCCACCTCTCCATGTAGATCCGACCCTTCCTTCAAACTATCACAGTAGGGAAACTACAGTTAAGAGTACGCAGTTATGGAATAATCGTAAATATCTGCGTTATTATCGATAGGAAAACTTGATCATTTTAGGTTTATAGTTATCGACACAAAATCTACATATTCAGAAAACGGCAGCAGCAGAGAAATAATACCTTCACTTAACTTTTCAAATATACAAGGAACGGGAAATTCGGTTTCTTTAGTTCATCTGCGCTTTAAGAGTACGCAAAACATGCCCAAAGCGTACGCATTTACCAAATGTCACAAATGAACGCAATATCACCCTCAAATGAAGAGGACTGTTCGTACCACTATCTCCTATACTTAATACACTGGATCCAGCCCTCTGGAAACGCCAGGATCTGTGTTCTCTATTCACAGATTTCAGACTTCTTTTCTCTACAGCAGACTTCTCCGTGCCAAGAGCAGCGGCAGCCTTTGTTTGCTTTCTCCATTTTCAATTCGTTGTCTGGCCTCACTGAGCACCTCTTTGGTTTAGATGAGCTTCCTGTCCGATTTTCGTACTTAATGTGAAGTCATTCAGAAACAAAACCTATCCTTGGGACTCCACAACGCACTCAAGAGGTACAAACTTGCATTTGCGCCCTAAAGAGAGACCGAACGAGGTAGCAAAATGGTTCAAATGGCTCTGAACACTATGGGGCTTAACTTCTGAGGTCATCAGTCGCCTAGAACTTAGAAGTACTTAAACCTAAGTAACCAAAGGACATCACACACATCCATGCCCGAGGCAGGATTCGAACCTGCGACCGTAGCGGTCGCGCGCTTCCAGACTGTAGCGCCTAGAACCGCTCGGCCTCTCCGGCCGGCGAACGAGGTAGCACAATGGTTACGAGGACGACGGGTCAAATCGGCGTCCAGCCATCCTGATTTAGATCTTCCGTGATTTCCCTAAATCTACATCTACATCTGGATCATACTCCGGAAGCCACCTAATGGTGTGTGGCGGAGGGTACTTTAGGTACCACTATCTGATCCCTCCAACCCTGTTCCACTCGCGGATAGTGCGTGGGAAGAATGATTGTCGGTAAGCCTCTGTATTGGCTCTAATTTCTAGAGTTTTCTCCTCGTGGTCAATACGCGAGATGTATGTGGGGGGAAGTAATATGTTGTCTGAGTCCTCCTGAAAACTGCTGTCTCGAAATTTCAATAGTAAATCTCTCCGTGGTGCACAACGTCTCTCTTGTAACGTCTGCCAGTGGAGTTTGTTTAGAATCTCCGTAACACTCTCTCGCCAGCTAAACGATCCACGTGACGAAACGCGCCGCTCTTCGTTGCATCTTCGCTATCTCCTCTATCAGTCCTACCTGATAGGGATCCCAGATAGATGAATAATAATCAAGAATCGGCGAACAAGCACCTTATAAGCTACTTCTATCGTGGATGAGTTACATTTCCTTAACATTATTCCGACGAATCTGAGTCTGGTGTCTGCTTTCCCCACTATCTGTTTTATATGGTCATTCTATTTAAGGTTGCTCTGGATAGTTGCGCCTGGATATTTTACGGCGGACGCTGTCTCCAGCTGTTTGTCATCAATTGTGTAGCTGTACAGTAGTTCCTATGTATGCGCAACATGTTAGATTTACTTACGTTCAGCGTCAACTGCCAGAGTCTGCATCATTTATCAAATCTCTGCAGGTCGTTCTGCAAATTCTTACTACTTTCTGGCGTTGCTACTTTGGTATAAACAACTGCATCATCTGCGAATAGCCTTAAAGAGCATCCGACGCTTTCTACTAGATCATTTATATATATTGTAAACAGCAACGGTTCTGTCACACTTCCCTGTGGTACTCCGGATATTACCTTTACATCTGTCGACTTAGTTCCGTTAAGAGATTTACTTACGTTCAGCGTCAACTGCCAGAGTCTGCATCATTTATCAAATCTCTGCAGGTCGTTCTGCAAATTCTTACTACTTTCTGGCGTTGCTACTTTGGTATAAACAACTGCATCATCTGCGAATAGCCTTAAAGAGCATCCGACGCTTTCTACTAGATCATTTATATATATTGTAAACAGCAACGGTTCTGTCACACTTCCCTGTGGTACTCCGGATATTACCTTTACATCTGTCGACTTAGTTCCGTTAAGAGCGACGTGTTGAGTTCTGTCTGCAAGAAAATCTTGAATCCAATAGCAGGTCTGCTCCGACACTCTGTAAGCTAGTATTTTTTTTCACTAAGCGGCAATGCGGGACGGTGTGAAATGCCTCACTGAAACCAAGGAGCACGCCATCAACCTGAGCGCCGTCGTCCACTGCGCTATGGATCTCACGGAGGAACAGAGCGAGGTGAGTTTCGCAGGATCTCTGCTTGCGGAATCAATGTTGATTTTTATAGAGGAGATGTTCATTTTCCAAGAACGTCATAATTCTTGAGCATAAAACATGTTCCATACTCCTACAACAGACTGAGGTCAACGATATAGGTCTCTATAATTGTGTGGATCTGTCTTATGGCCTTTCTCAAAAACGTGAATGACCTGCGCTTTTTTCCAGTCGTTAAGCACGTTTCGTTCCTCAAGCGATCTACGATAAATTACTGTTAGAAGGGGAGCAAGTTCTTTCGCATAATCTTTATAGAATCTTATAGCAAGTTCTTTCGCATAATCTTTATAGAATCTTATAGGTATCACATCTTGTCCTGAAGACTTGCCACTACTAAGAGACTGCAGCTGCTTTTCAATTCCGCGATCGGTTATCTCAATATCTGCCATTTCGACGTTGGCACGACGATTGGAAGGAGGGACAGTGTTACGATCTTCCGCGGTGAAACAACTTCGGAAGACCGAATTCAGTGTTTCGGCGTTCTCTCTTATTATCATCTATTTCGGTGCCAGTGTGGTTGCTGAGCGAATGAATAGAAGATTTTGACCCACTTACTGATTTTACATACGACCAAAAGCTCAAAGGGTTTTTACTCAGGTCAGTTGACAACGTCTTACTATCAAAATTGTTGAACGCTTCTCTCATAAGAGAATCAGAGATGAAGTGCTCTTTGTTTACGGAGCGCTTTTATAAACGGCTATTAACCCATGCCGGATCTTTCCCATCCCTTAAAACCTTACTCGGAACATACGATGCATTTGAATTTTTTTTCCATTTGTTCTCCATATCTTCGTCTCCCCACCGAATATTTGATGCTGACTTCTGAGATATTCTGAAATTTGTATCCTGTCACCCTTGCTGAGCAAATACATCTTCCTTCTAGGACCCTTGTCATAGACGCTGCCATAGCCTTATGATCACTGATACCTTCCTCTACGTTAACTGATTCCATAAGTTCAGGTTAAGGCGTTACCCTCACGAGTTGGTTCTCTAACTATATGCTCAAAGGAATTTTCGGACAAGACATCCAGACCAGTGCCACACGTTTCCCTTTCTCTGGCACCAGTTCTGATGGCATAACACTCCCAATCTATACCTGTCAAGTAGAAGTCACCCCCTATTACAACGACATGACCAGGAAAATTACTAATGATATTCTGCAAACTCTGTCTGAAGCGCTCTACAGCTACAGATCCTGACCCAGGTGGTCTATAGAAGCCTCTGATCACCGTTTTTGACCGTCCTTTGACAATCAATTTCACCCAGATTAATTTACATTCGGAATCTGTGATAACCGCGCTAGATTTTATCGAATTTTTTACCGCAATAAATACGCCGCCACCATTGGCGACCAATCTATCCTTACGATAAACACTCCAATCTGAACTTAGGATTTCGTTGTCATTGACGTTTGGTTTCAGCCAATCGCTTCAGGCAAATGCTGGGATTGTTCCTTTGAAAGGGCACAGCTGACTTCCTTCCCCACCCTCCCCTAATCCGATGGGATGACCTCGCTATTTAGTCCCCTTCCCCAAATCTACCAACCAAGCAACCTTAAAGACAACGCACGCTTGGGGACATGATATGCACGCAGAAACAATGATTCCAACCGAAGCCAACAGATTGGCAACGAACGCTACGTTTGGAAAACATGTGGATGCAGCATGGTAGATTGCAAGCCAGGCTTTCAAAATGCAATCAAGAATTAAAGGCCATTGCTCAAGTATTCTGTGTATAACGTATGTAGCAGAGTACCAGAACTACATGAAGAAAGCTGAAAAGTGATTCTTACCTGTTTCACTGCTTTGATCGCAGGTTCGAATCCTGCCTCGGGCATGGGTGTGTGTGATGTCCGTAGGTTAGTTAGGTTTAGGTAGTTCTACGTTCTAGGGGACTTATGACCTCAGAAGTTAAGTCCCATAGTGCTCAGAGCCATTTGAACCATTTTGAACCTGTTTCACTTCGGAAAAACAGGATTTCTTCACACAACTTCTACGCGGTGTTTCTGATGCCCCTCTGAACACAACTACGTCAAGTGGAGAGCTGATCAATTTAATCAGTTGTCAGGAACACAAGCTAGGCTCTGTTTGGGACGGCACACACTTTGGTACATTTACGCTAAAGTATCAAGGAGTGACCCTTGATAGAAAACTGACATGGAATTAACACCTTCGTACCAACCAATGAAATTTTGCTTCCTACTTTTCCTGTTTTGCTGAGAGCTGTTGATAGCAAGGGTGCCGACTTTCCAAAATTTCTGTGGGTGCATGTCAATGGAAGAATGTAGTATATGTTTTCTGGGTAGTCTCGGTATTTTTTAAAATGATTACTTTTCATCTATAATCTCTACGAACACTGCCTGTGTCATAAAGATCTGTGCTATAATAAAGTAAAATATACCGGTACTACAAGCATACGTTGAGACTACCACAGCTCACTCGGTAACACAACTGACTTAAAAGCAACAGAAATGAGACCAATCTCGGGTTCAAATGTACTCGGATGAACCCACAGACTCAGAGGCGTAACGTACGCGATACGGTCCTGCATGCAAAAAGAAAAATTGTTTTTATTTTATATAATGTTTTAAAAAATAACTATTGAGTTACTGTGCAACAATCAGCTCCCTCGTATCTCGGATTATTTTTTATTATTGCTCAATACTGGCGAGCAGGTATTTTAAAACAATTGTTGCCGAATGTAGTGGGCGTACTGTAGCGTGTCACTGGTAAGAAAACGTGAAAGCAAGCCGAAAAGACGGGATTCCATTCACTGTATAGTGCGACTATTCTGGGGAGAGCCTTTGACTTGGCCAGAAAAGGCAAGGAACAGGTGAGTGTCTTGCTTGGTTGCCTTTCTGCGAGGATACCTGAAACAAACAGATAAGTTTTAGGGTTCAGAAATTTTAACATCCTTTCGAGTGTTTTAATAGTCCATTACTTTTTCATAACGGCAAGCGAGAAATGTTTATTTTATTTCGTTTTTATCCAGCTAAAAATTTCGTGGCTGTGGCGCATCGACTAGTCGGCGCGCATGGTTGTTAGGTAAAACAATTCATCAGTTGATCCGTAGCATTTTTGTAGGTGAATTCAAATTACTTGCAATAAATTTATCGGTCGCCGTAGTTTTTGTGTTGCAACAGTCCTATTAATCAGTGCCCTGTTAACTGTGGATCAGTTAGTGGACTTCTTTTCCTTTTGCGTCGAAAGGTGCTGAAATACATTTCTTTCTTCTATGTATACACTTCAGTAACACACCAAGATACATTGATCTCGATGTATTGTCTACAATATGCAGTTCTAGATGGTGACACATCGACTACATCGGCATGCATTACAGTCCCACGAGAGAAGTATATATACAGGGTGGTCCATTGATCGTGACAGGGCCAAAAATATCTCTCGAAATAAGCGCCAAACGAAAAAACTACAAAGAACGAAACTTCTCTAGCTTGAAGGGGGAAACCAGATGGCGCTATGGTTGCCCTGCTAGATGGCGCTGCCATAGGTCAAACGGATATTAACTGCGTTTTTTTAACAATAGGAACCCACATTTTTTATTACATATTCGTGTAGTACGTAAACAAATATGAATATTTTAGTTGGACCACTATTTCGCTTTGTGATGGATGGCGCTGTAATAGTCACAAACATATGGCTCACGATTTTAGACGAACAGTTGGTAACAGGTAGGTTTTTTAAATTAAATTACAGAACGTAGGTACGTTTGAACATTTTATTTCGGTTGCTCCAATGTGATACATGTACCTTTGTGAACTTATCATTTCTGAGAACGCATGCTGTTACAGCGGGATTACCTGTAAATACCACATTAATGCAATAAATGCTCAAAATGATGTCCGTCAACATCAATGCATTTGGCAATACGTGTAACGACATTTCTCTCAACAGCGAGTAATTCGTCTTCCGTAATGTTCGCACATGCATTGACAATGCGCTGACGCATGTTTTCAGGTGTTGTCGGTGGATCACGATAGCAAATAACCTTCAACTGTCCCCACAGAAAGAAATCCGGGGACGTCAGATCCGGTGAACGTGCGGGCCATGCATGGTACGGTGCTTCGACGACCAATCCACCTGTCATGAAATATTCTATTCAATACCGCTTCAACCGCACGCGAGCTACGTGCCGGACATCCATCATGTTGGAAGTACATCGCCATTCTGTCATGCAGTGAAACATCTTGTAGTAACATCGGTAGAACATTACGTAGGGAATCAGCATACATTGCACCATTTAGATTGCCATCGATAAAATGGGGGCCTATTATCCTTCCTCCCATAATGCCGCACCATACATTAACCCGCCAAGATCACTGATGTTCCACTTGTCGCAGCCATCGTGGATTTTCCGTTGCCCAATAGTGCATATTATGCCGGCTTACGTTACCGCTGTTTGTGAATGACGCTTCGTCGCTAAATGGAACGCGTGCAAAAAATCTGTCATCGTCCCGTAATTTCTCTTGTGGCCAGTGGCAGAACTGTACACGACGTTCAAAGTCGTCGCCACGCAATTCTTGGTGCATAGAAATATGGTACGGGTGCAATCGATGTTGATGTAGCATTCTCAACACCGACATTTTTGAGATTCCCGATTCTCGCGCAATTTGTTTGCTACTGATGTGCGGATTAGCCGCAACAGCAGCTAAAACACCTACTTGGGCATCATCATTTGTTGCAGGTCGTGGTTGACGTTTCACATCTGGCTGAACATTTCCTGTTTCCTTACATAACGTAACTATCCGGCGAACGGTCCGGACACTAGGATGATGTCGTCCAGGATACCGAGCAGCATACACATAGCAAACGATACATCAACACGATGTCGACCTTTTCCGCAATTGGTAAACGGTCCATTTTACCACGGGTAATGTATCACGAGGCAAATACCGTCCGCACTGGCGGAATGTTGCGTGATACCACGTACGTATACGTTTGTGACTATTACAGCGCCATCTGTCACAAAGCGAAAAAGTGGTCCAACTAAAACATTCATATTTCTTTACGTACAACACGAATATGTAATAAAAAATGGGAGTTTCTACTTAAAAAAACGCAGTTGATATTCGTTTGACCTATGGCAGCGCCATCTAGCGGGCCAACCGTAGCGCTATTTGGTTTCCCCCTTCAAGCTAGATGAGTTTCGTTCTTTGTAGTTTTTTCGTTTGATGCTTATTTCGTGAGATATTTGGCCCGGTCACTATCAATGGACCACCCTGTGTAAGAGTCCATCCAGACAATCAATTGGTACAAAAATATTTAACATCATTTTTTGTGGTGAACTTTTTTTTTTTGGCATTATAGAGATCATGTTCTCTCCACGCCCTTCGCATATGGCACCAAAGAGCAGACGACTCCAGCCAGCATGTAGAAGCGTCCGTTCGCGGCCCGCTACGCAAACAGCACAGGATTGGTACAGCTCCGAACCGTACAGGCCATAGTCCGCCAACGGAGAACAGGAAGTGGGACATCTCCCCAGAAGGACAAGTCACGTTTCAGCAACACAAAGCCTGAAACCTACTAAAACTACAAACAGACTAGACCTGAGGTCTGCAATTTTCTACCATACCCTACATCCATCATCCGGTCCATCCTTGACCGCATCTCGTGGTCTAGTGGTTAGCATTGCTCCCACTGGATCCCGGGATCGATTCCCGGCTGGGTCGGGGATTTTCTCTGTCCAGGGACTGGGTGTTTGTGTTGTTCTCATAATTTCATCATCCTTCGGGAAAATGGCGAGGCTGGACTGTGCAGAGATTGGGAACTTGTGTGGGCGCTGATAACCGCGTGGGTGAGCGCCCCACAAAACAAACATCATCATCGCTCCATCCTTATCTACAACAAATTCACATAAAAATGCATAAACAGCCATCCAAATAAAATTTTGCATGAATCTCCTTCGTTACTGCTGTTTACTCGCGTGAATTTGCGAAAGGTGGAGGCGGCAAGTAAACTACTTACACGCGGCAAACTCTTTTGACACAGTACACGTTCCATACCTTACGTAGCAACATTATGTCAATCGTAATCATAGCATAATTCTCTGAGTTTTTACAGTGTTCTTGGCAGTTGGTGTTCGTAAACACGGGCCTTCATATATCCTAAGGGAAAAAATCACAAGACTTTAGGTGAGCCGACATCGGGGGCAAGGAAGAGTCACATGGTCTACATCTACATCCAGATCTACACAGATACTCCGCAAACCATCGTACGGTGCGTGGCGGAGGGTACCCTGTACCACTACTAGTCATTTCCTTCCTGTTCCACTCGCAAATAGAGCGAGGGAAAAACGACTATCTATATGCCTCCGCATTAGCCATAATTTCTCGTACTTATCTACGTTGTCCTTACGAGTAATGTACTCGTATGTTGGCGGCAGTATAATCGTTTGGCAGTCAGCTTCATACCCCAGTTCTCTAAATTTTCTCAGCAGTGTTTCCCGAAAAGAACGTCGCCGTCCCTCCAGGGATTCCCGTGTTCCCGAAGCATCTCCGCAACACTTAGATGTTGTTCGAGCCTACCAGTAAGAAATCTAGCAGAACGCCTCTAAATCGCTTCCATTTCTTCCTTCAATCCGACCTTCCATTTCTTCCTTCAAGGTCCGGGTGTCAAATACTCGACCACAGCACTCAAGAATGGGTCGCACCAGCGTCCTCTATGCGGTCTCCTTTGCGGGTGAACCACTCTCTCCTAAAATTCTCCCAATAAACCGAAGTCCACCATTCGTCTTCTGTACCACAGTTCTCACATGCTCGTCCCGTTTCGGATCGCTTTTCAACGTGAAACGTCCCCTTGGAAAAATATATGAATGACTGTGCTGATAAACCCCTTACGTTATTTGATTTTCAAACAGCTGAGCAAAACTGAACGTGCTCAGACATTTCTCTCTTTACTTATTCTGATCAACACTAAAAAGACACACAATATTTTTAGCGCAACGCAATCTGACTTTCAAAAATCCCTACAAAAGAATGGCCCTGACTAACAATAACCGATACCTTTCGTGAATCACTTACCTCACAAAAATCTTCGTTACTTGAACTACTGCAATACAGCGAGCGCCAATACTGCCAGCTGAATAAAAGATTCTAATTACTGAAGGCACTAACTACTGATAGGCATAGCTAGCAAATGAAAGATTTTGATAGAGAACAAACAATGTATTTACCTTAATAGTGTTCAAAAGTCAAAATATATATATCAGTTCATGATATCCAATATTACAAATTTACTCTTTCTGGCCGACACTCGTCCAGATCATCCGCTCTCAAAATTGTGCCATCTCTCTCCCCACATCCACCACTGCTGGCGGCTCACCTCCAACTGCACAACACTACGCGCTGTAAACAGCCAACTGCCCAACACTACAATAGCAAATTCCAACAATGCAAACCAGCCACAGACTGCACACAGCACAGTCAGTGATTTTCATACAGAGCGCTCTATGGCGTAACCAACATAAAAACCTAAACAGCCTACTTACAAACGCTACTCCCAGATATTTAAACGACTTGACCGTGTCAAGCAGGACACTAGTCATACTGTGCCCGAACATTACAGGTTTGTTCTTCCAACTCATCCGGATTAACTTACATTTTTCTACATTTAAATGTAGCTGCCATTCATCACACAACTGGAAATTTTGTCTAAGTCGTCTTGATTCTCCTACAGTCACTCAACATCGACACATTGTCGTACACCACTACGTCCTAAACAGCGATGCGGAAATTCGTCCTTTAGGTAGCGGCCACATTCGATTCTCCAATGGGGATGGCACACTCAGCATCAGTCAGTTGTGGAAAAAACCACACCTACAACATATCAACTTCAGACGTACCCACCAAAGGCTTCTCACAGAAGATAAACGGCCTTACGACTTCTTCTGTGACACTGGACAGAAAACGTTATGCTTCGGCGAATCTCGTTCATGGTCCACAGTTTCAAGATGCTTTTCAGTGCTCACACTCTCACATCGTGGTGATCAACCTCTCCAGATAAGTAGGAGGCTGCTTCGTCGCTGAATATCAACTTGAAGGCGAAATGTTCATCTTCAACTGTTTCCTGCATTGTGATGCAAAACTGAAGGTGCTGACCACAATCTCTCGGCTTGAATTGTTTCACGAGCTGCAGAAGGTTCGAGATGTAACCGCCGTTGCAAAATCCCCCACGCAGTTTGCTGCGGTATTCCAAATTTGTGACTTGCACGGACCGTTGATTTTTTTTGGACAGCGCACGGAACAAATCCCCACCCTCTCCACGGTTGCATCTCGGACACTTGATGGAGCGGTAGTTTCCTCTTTACTGAGACAACTAGTGCCCGTAATTGTAGATACCAATGCATTACGCTCCGTTTACATGGCGGTTCTTCTCTATGATACCTTCTGAATGCACGCTGCTCTGTTGTTACAGATCGACATCTCGCGTATTCCAACACACAAAAACTCTTTCCTTCCTTCGGAGCCTTAGGGTTAAGGGGCTCCGAAACGCCCTATACTTGCAATGTTAAAATAACGCTTATAAATTACATCTTTCCTCACAAAGTATTTGAGGTAGGAAGTTGAACTTTTTACAGACTATTTATTGGAATATGGGCTACAACTTAACACAGGGATTTTACAAAATTTTAGTTCAGTTATTAAAGATGATTTTTTTTCAATTGTAATGAAAATTCACAACACTTTTTTGCAATTTCTTATTTATGTATTCAAAAATATACAGTTTTTTGGAAAAAGGCTGTGTTAAATTATGCAGAAGGTACTGTGTAACATTTACTGAAAGTTTGAAACAAATATGTTTGGAAGTTCCTTAGAAAACATGTAATTAATATGAGAAAATAAAAGTTTTGGGAATCGAGCGACAAAGATTGGATTAACTTTTTAGTGCATTCCAGGTCCATAGGATGGATTATCTTCATCCTCTGCAAACTCCTCCTCCAGCTTCCTCTTGTTCCTCCTCTTGTTTACTCTTGCTTGTATTTCTAGACTCTTTACAGCCCTGTCTGCAGCCCGAAGGCGTTCCTTGTCTAAAGCAAGCATCGCTCGTTGTTGTGTTCGTAGATTTTGCTACCATTTTCTTCAGTTGCAGTTACTGCAACACTGTTCCAAAAGGTGGTCATGTATGAACACTTATCACATTTCAGTTGTATTTCACTAGCAAGTCCTACGTGCTTTATTATGGAGAGTTCCAGACCAACTTCACTACAATGAATACATCTTACACAGTTTGAAAAAATTCCTTTGAGAACCGACATATCAAATATTTCATTCACATCCGATTCGCCCATAAAACATTCATAGTTTTCACTCATTGAACCAAGCTTCTTCTGTGAAGTATTTTCTTTCCCACTTTGACTGCTATGGGCAGGTGTACTTGACAGGTTAGGTTCACTCACTTTGTTATCGTCTTTATTGTTTACAGTAATAACACATACCTTTGGCTTTCCAACATTTCTCCTTTTCTTAAAAGCCTTCAGAGGATTTCTAATAACTTTACTTTTACTCATTATTATACTTCAACAAAACAGAGACTCAACAAACAGAATTAATTACGAATATTTTCGAGATAACGACAGAGTAAATAAACATGAAACAATCGACAATCACACCAGCGATATATATTGAACCATCACAGGTTAGCCACAACACATACTTTATTTCACATCACTAAAATGTACACGATGAACACGGACGTTAATAATAATACCATTTGACAGCAGTTTAACGGCGCCACAGTGGGTCACGCCCATGTAGAACACATTTCAAAAAAAAAATTTAAAAATAGTTGTAGTCTTCGGAATTGAATAAATTATATATCTATTAAAAGGTAATAGTCTGCAGATTCAGAAAACGCAAAACAGTAAAAATTGAACTTTTCATGATTTTGAGCCTTTCCGGAGCCCCTTAAGGAGGGATGTTGACGAAACTGACAAATGTCAATTTTCGATTTATTTTTTGTTTGTTAGTACAACTCATGGACAGTAAGTTCCCAAAGTTTCAGTGTTGAAATCGCATCCGAAGTGCCTGAAAATTAATTAAAAGTGTGACGCGGCCCACGCCCACGTTTTGAAGCAGCACGTCAATACCAGCTCAGTGAACAACGATTCTGTGTATTACTTTCAACCAAACGTGTGTAGGATACACCTAGCAGGCCGTGATACATAATCTTTGGTTTTATAGATCATCTTTGACTCTGTTCCGTATCTTATAAACAATAACAAACTAGCTGCATGGTTTATGACGAAGCAAGTATTTTTTGCCTTGTGATGCTGACGGAGATTTATACAAGTGTTCGATTCTTTCTTCATTCAGTTATGTCACGACCACAGAGAGTGTGTAAAAAACTGGATAAACTGCGTTTGAAGTGTGTTCGTGGCAAAACCCAAAATCCAAATGAGCCTCTAAATTCACTCATCTGGAAACGACGCCCTAAAAACACATTTGCATCTGCTACAGTTGTCAGTGTTGCAACTTATGATGCAGCTATTGTATTTAATGATGGGAACGTCGGGAGGATGAAGGTATTAGAAAGAATGGGCTTCACGATAGGAAATTTTACTCAAGACATCCTGAGAAAAATAGATTTACAGCGCGTCTCTATAGCTGAAAAGTCAGTTGAAGACCTGGTAAAGGAAAGAAGACAGACAATAAGAAACCAGGAGAGAAGCCTTGGAGGGAAAGACGACCCAGAGTACAAATGTGGTGCTTTCTGAAGAAGTGACATAAGGAAAAAAGTTAGGTTGAACTTTAAATTGCGTTTCCTGAAACGTTTGTTTTTTAATGTTTATCTACCTTTTCCCCAGATTCTATAAAGTTCAAAGCCTGTAAAGTCATGGCGACGATCTTCTGGACTATAAAAGGGGTTACTGTGTTTTATGTCCGTGCAACGATCAACGCTGAAGTGTATTGTGCTGTCTTCAGAAAACTGGAGAAACTACCTCAACGTGTTCGTCACCAAATACAAACGAACTTCTCCATGACAACATAAGGTCTCACACAAGTCTGCTCACCTGAGAGGAGCTTACAAAAGCTGACTGTTTTCCCCATCCACCCTAGAGCCTGAATCTTTCACCTTCTGGGGTACCATGTGGGCATTCTCCCAGTCAGGTAGAGGAAGGCCGTCACATTGGTCGGACATTATGTTGAAAACGAGGGCTTTGTGGCTAAAAGGGAGGGGAATAATGTGGTGTACTGGAATCCTAAATAAATCCAATCTGCTTTTACAAAAAGGTGTTGCTTTGCTTATTCAACGCCCCTCTTACATTCCCTTTTGATGTTTCCACTGAACCTCAACCTGATATATGCTCTTCCCAGAATTTTTTATGTCAGATTTTATGTTAGATATTGTTTCCAGTGATTTGTCGCCAGTATTGTTATTGTGCAGAAGCGGATTTGTATCCTCGCGGTCTTTTGCAGTGGCATGCTTAAATAAAATCTTCTTGGTTTACAATTCACTTGAATAAAACCCTCGAGTTTTCGATAGCTGTCTCCACCATCGTCGTCAGAAGTTAAAAGAGCTATAATCAACTCCTGTATAGATACTGTCAGTAGCGTCTGGTGGCTAGCGTTGCTACCTCTATATCACGAGGTCTCGGATTCGATTCCCGGCCAGGTCGGGGATTTTCTGCCCCCGTGGACTGGGTGTCTGTTCAAATGGCTCTGAGCACTATGCGACTTAACTTCTGAGGTCATCGGTCACCTAGAACTTAGAACTAATTAAAACTAACTAACCTAAGGACATCATACACATCCATGCCCTAAGCAGGATTCGAACCTGCGACCGTAGCGGTCGCTCGGCTCCAGACTGTAGCGCCTAGAACCGCACGGCCACTCCGGCCAGCAGAGGGGTGTCTGTGTTGTCTTCATCACCTCATCGTCATTCGGTAAGTGGCGAGACCGGAACTGGAAAGACGGGGAACTTGTACGGCCGCTGATGACCTCGATGTTAAGTGCCCCACAAACCAACATTATCATCGTCATTGTCCGTATCATGATGACCCTTCCGATGTTATCCGCTAACTACCTGACGAAAAAGGTGAAGCACCAACGGACTTGCTCGGTTGTCAATGTAACTTCACACACACACACACACACACACACACACACACACACACACACACCATTTGTTCGTACATAAACAATTAGTGTTGCATTTCTCTTTGACAAGCAGATTGGGCGCTAGACTGCATTAGTGTTGTCCATGTTTAGAGTTAACTGACCTGGTTGGAATATAAGGGGCGTGAACAGTGTAAGGTGTTCAGTGGTCACAATGAAGGACACGGAGAGTCCATATAAGGCAGTCCATATAAGGCAGCGTTATCATGACAAGAGTTTGTAGGGGCCTCGTTATGGGTTTCCAGTTGACTTCTGGTCGAACGATGCCGTATCCATATTTGTGGGGCATTCATATGTGACAGTGGGCCATTGTTGGACTGTTTGGGAACGTGAGTGCAGGCATACTTGTCGACAAGGTTGTGGTCAGCATCACGTGGCCGCCACAGGGGAGGATCGCTGTATGTGTACCAGGACCATGATAAACCCTTCACGTCTGCGCCTGCCATACTAGAACGAGCAATGGACTCTCTGAAACATTCTGTGTCATCCTGGAACACTGCTCAGAGACTAGCAGCAGCTGGATTAGGAAATTACTGGCCCACACACACACACACACACACACACACACCATTTGTTCGTACAACACATACGGCTATGTTTGTAGTGATGCCTTCAATGGGAAGCATCTACATCTACATCTACATGATTACTCTGCAATTCACATTCAAGTGCTTGGCAGAGGGTTCATCGAACCACAATCACACTACCTCTCTACCATTCCGCTCCCGAGCAGCGCGCGGGAAAAACGAACACCTAAACCTTTCTGTTCGAGCTCTGATTTCTCTTATTTTATTTTGATGATCATTCCTACCTATGTAGGCTAGGCTCAACAAAATATTTTCGCATTCGGAAGAGAAAGTTGGTGACTGGAATTTCGTAAATAGATCTCGCCGCGACGAAAAACGTCTTTGGTTTAATGACTTCCATCCCAACTCGCGTTTCATATCTGCCACACTCTCTCCCCTATTACGCGACAATACAAAACGAGCTGCCCTTTCTTTCACCCTGTCGATGTCCTCCGTCAATCCCACCTGCTAAGGATCCCACACCCCGCAGCAATATTCTAACAGAGACGAACGAGTGTAGTGTAAGCTGTCTCTTTAGTGGACTTTTTGCATCTTCTAAGTGTCCTGCCAATCAAACGCAACCTTTGGCTCGCCTTCCCCACAATATTATCTATGTGGTCTTTCCAACTGAAGTTGTTCGTAATTTTAACACCCAGGTACTTAGTTGAATTGACAGCCTTGAGAATTGTACTATTTATCGAGTAATCGAATTCCAACGGATTTCTTATGGAACTCATGTGGATCACCTCACACTTTTCGTTATTTAGCGTCAACTGCCACCTGCCACACCATACAGCAATCTTTTCTAAATCGCTTTGCAACTGATACTGGTCTTCGGATCACCTTACTAGACGCTAAATTACAGCATCATCTGCGAACAACCTAAGAGAACTTCTCAGATTGTCACCCAGGTCATTTATATAGATCAGGAACAGCAGAGGTCCCAGAACGCTTCCCTAGGGAACACCTGATATGACTTCAATTTTACTCGATGATTTGCCGTCTATTACTACGAACTGCGACCTTCCTGACAGGAAATCACGAATCCAGTCGCACAACTGAGACGATACCCCACAGGCCCGCAGCTTGATTGGAAGTCGCTTGTGAGGAACGGTGTCAAAAGCTTTCCGAAAATCTAGAAATACGGAATCAACTTGAGATCCCCTGTCGATAACGGCCATTACTTCGTGCGAATAAAGAGCTAGCCGCGTTGCACAAGAACGATGTTTTCTGAAACCATGCCGATTACGTATCAATAGATCGTTCCCTTCGAGGTGATTCATAATGTTTGAATACAGTATATGCTCCAAAACCCTACTGCAAACCGACGTCAATGATATAGGTCTGTAGTTCGATGGAATACTCCTACTACCCTTCTTAAACACTGGTGCGACCTGCGCAATTTTCCAGTCTGTAGGTACAGATCTATCGGTGAGCGAGCGGTTGTATATGATTGCTAAGTAGGGAGCTATTGTATCAGCGTAATCTGAAAGGAACCTAATCGGTATACAATCTGGACCTGAAGACTTGCCCGTATCAAGCGATTTGAGTTGCTTCGCAACCCCTAAGGTATATACTTCTATTTGCTGATGGACGGTTTCGCAACGTGTTCAGCCATGAATCGTGGTCCTGTACTACCTCAGGTGACCACAGTCGATGAGTATGGGGGCGATGTGGGTAGAGCCCCCTTCTTCAAATAGTTGGAAGTACGGTGGTTACTCGTGGCGTCATGGTGTGGGGAGCCATCGGGTTTGACTTCAGGTCACAGTCGGACCCGTTGGCCTAGCGGCACTGGGGCGGTAACACAGCATGCCCAGTCAGAGGGCTGGCTGTCCTCTGTCCGAACACGCTGAGGGAAGTATTCAACGATGAAACTGTAGGGGCTTCCTGCGACGCCCGCCCAGACCAAATGACGAGATCAATGACGAACAAAATAAAGAAGAAGAAGGGGAGAAAAAAAGCGGAAAAGTGCTTGACTGGAAACCAAGAGACTGGAATCGAATTGCCGTCGGGTCTTAGATTTTTCAGTCTGTGTTTTAACCTACCCTTCACCTCTCAGTGAAGTGAGAAGTTGCCTGAAATGACACGTGGTTCAGATTTCACGTTGACCTGTAGGCCTCCTTTCCCTGGTTGGATAACAGTGGCTGTTTTGCGATAAAGAGGTCGGCAATGTGGCGTCTAATTGGGACTAGGACAAGGCGGGTGAGTCACACGAAATTATTGTTACTCTTACGCTGAAGACCTAAAGAAACTGGTACACCTGTCTAATATCGTCTGGAGCCTTCGAGAGCACGCAGAAGAGCAGCAACACGACGCGGCAAGGACTCGACTAATGTCTGAGGTAGTGCGGAGGGAATTGATACCATGAATCCTGCAGGGCTTTCCATATATCTGTAAGAGTACGAGGGGTTGCAGATTTCTTCTGAACAGTACGTTGCAAGGCATCCCAGATATGCTCGATAATGTTCATGTCTCGGGAGTCTGGTGGCCAACGGAAGTTTTTAAACTCTGATGAGTGTTCCTGGAGCAACTCTGTAGCAATTCTGGACATGTGGGGTGTCGCATTGTCTTGCTGGAATACCCCAAGTCCGTCGGAATGCACAATGGACATGAATGGATGTAGTTGATCAGACAGGATGCTTACGTATGTGTCACCTGACACAGTCGTCTCTAGACGTATCAGGAGTCCCGTATCACTCCAACTGCACGCGCCCCACACCATTACAGAGCCTCCCCCAGTTTGAACAGTCCCCTGCTGCCAAGCAGGGCCCATGGATCATGAAGTTGTCTCCATACCCGTACACGTCCATCAGCTCGATACAATTTGAAACGACACACGTCTGACAGGCAACACGTTGCCAGTCATCAACAGTCCAATGTCGGTGTTGACGGGCCCAGGAGCGATGTAAAGTTTTGTGTCGTGCAGTTATCAAGGGTACACGAGTGGGCCTTCGGCTCCGAAAGCCCATACCGATGATGTTTCGTTGAATGGTTCTCACGCTGACCCTTGTTGACCCAGCATTGTAGTCGGCAGCAATTTGCGCAAGGGTTGCACTTCTATCCCGATGAACGATTCTCTTCAGCCGTCGTTGGTCCCCTTCTTGCAGGATCTTTTTCCGGTCGCAGCGATGTAGAGGATTTGATTTTTTACCGGATTCCTGATATTCACGGTGCACTCGTGAAATGATCGTACGGAAAAATCTCCACTTGATCGCTACCTCGGAGATGGTGTGTCCAATCGCTCATGCGCCGACTACAGCACCACGTTGAAAAACGCTTAAATCTTCATAACCTGCAATTGTAGCAGCAGTAACCGATCTAGCATCTGCGCCAGACACTTGTTGTCTTATATAGGCTTCGTCGACCGCAGCGCCGTATTCTGCCTGTTTACATATCTCTGTATTTGAATACGCATGCCTGCACCAGTTTGTTTGGCGCTTCAGCGTATAATAATAGTAATAATAATAATAATCAAAGCAATCACTCATATAAATACATCGGCTACACCGTTGCAATTTCATAACCACTTCTACAACCCATTAGATCACATAACATCAACTGATACAAAGACAGTAAATTGGAAAAAGAAAACACTACATGGCAAGCACCCGTATCTATCACAGCCACACATCGATCAAGACGCATCCAACACATGGCTAAGAAAAGGAAATATATACAGTGAGACGGAAGGATTCATGATTGCAATACAGGATCAAAAAATAAACACCAGATTTTACAGCAAGCATATTATTAAAGATCCCAATACCACAACAGATAAATGCAGACTTTGCAAACAACAAATAGAAACAGTAGATCACATCACAAGCGGATGTACAATACTAGCAAATACAGAATACCCCAGAAGACATGACAATGTAGCAAAAATAATACATCAACAGCTTGCCTTACAACATAAACTTATAAAACAACACGTTCCCACATACAAGTATGCACCACAAAATGTACTGGAGAATGATGAATACAAATTATACTGGAACAGAACCATTATAACAGATAAAACAACACCACATAACAAACCTGACATCACACTCACCAATAAGAAGAAGAAATTAACACAACTAATCGAAATAACCATACCCAATACGACAAATATACAGAAGAAAACAAGAGAAAAAATTGAAAAATACATCCAACTGGCTGAGGAAGTCAAGGACATGTGGCATCAGGATAAAGTTGACATTATACCAATTATACTATCAACTACAGGTGTCATACCACACAATGTCCACCAGTACATCAACGCAATACAGCTGCGTCCAAACGTATATATACAACTACAGAAATCTGTAATTATTAATACATGTTCAATTACCCGAAAGTTCCTAAATGCAATGTGACATATACCATACAGTTAAAAGGAAGTCACGCTTGATCAAGGTCCGCGCCAATTTCCATTTTTAGCCAGACATAACGTCTCAGACAGGAAAGAGAAATAATAATAATAATTATTATTATTTTTATTATACGGCTGATGGTGACTGAGGGAACTCTGACGGCACAGAGAGGTTCATTGTGGACTTTCTGCATCCTCGTGTGTTACTTCTCGTACGTCAGCAGTATCACGGAACTATTTTTCAATGTTCTTGCACACAAGGCATGTTTCTCAATGAACTGTCTGCGTGATGGTGAGATATCCTCGTGGCCAGCAAGATTTCCACGTCTGTTCCAGATAGAACATATGTGAGACCATCTCCGACGTCAACTCCGTCCCAGTATGAAGGATGTCAATGACCAGGCGCAACAGCTGTGGGCCAGCCTCCTTCAGGAGAGGATGCAAAAGCTTTATGACACCGTTGCCAATGGAATCACAGCAGGTTTCCATGCCTGGGGAGTGCGACATCATACTTATAAGCTGGCTCATAGTGCTAAGTTCTCTCTAAATTTGGCTCGACTCTGTAATCACTGAAATATCGGGGCATACCATCTCAACGCGCGAAGTTCATTTCGTTTTCTCCTCCTCTTCTGCGCGTTTCATATTTTTCAGGTAGTGTGTACGAGGTCTGTTCAAAAAATCCGGAGCTTTGTACACAATATTTTTCCACGCTTACCTTTTACTTATTGTGTATGGTCTCTTTCGATAAACTCTCCTCCACAGCTTATACACTGCTCCCAACGAAGTTTCCAATTCCGGAAGCAGTCTTGGTACGCGTCTTGCCGGATCGTGCGAAGCACCGTCTGCGAATTTTCTTTTATCTCGTCTATCTTCGTCCTATCAACGGGGGTTTCAACTTAGAAAATAAAAAAAGTCCGCAGGGCTCAGGTCTGGAGAGTATGGAGGATGAGACAGGTCAGTGATTTCGTTTTTTGTGCAACAGTCACGCACCAACAGGGATGAATGTGCGGGTGCGTTATCGACATACAAGAGCCGTGAATCGCGTCGCCACATTTCAGGTCATTTCCTTCTCACATTTTATCGCAGGCGTCGCAACACGTCCCGATGGTATCCTGTACCCTGCGTTACGAATTCATGATGAACTAATCCTTCTAAGACAAAGAAAACTAAGAAACTTCCTCCCAGATTATAACTGTGTGCCGGACCGAGACTCGAACTCGGGACCTTTGCCTTTCGCGGGCAAGTGCTCTACCATCTGAGCTACCCAAGCACGACTCACGCCCTGTTCTCGCAGCTTTACTTCCGCCAGTACCTCGTCTCCTACCTTCCAAACTTTACAGAAAGTCTCCTGCGAACCTTGCAGAACTAGCACTCCTGAAAGAAAGGATATTGCGGAGACATGGTTTAACCACAGCCTGTGGGATGTTTCCAGAATGAAATTTTCACTCTGCAGCGGAGTGTGCGCTGATATGAAACTTTCTGGCAGATTAAAACTGTGTGCCGGACCGAGACTCGAACTCGGGACGTTTGCCTTTCGCGGGCAAGTGCTCTACCAGCTGAGCTACCCAAGCACGACTCACAGCCCGTCCTCATATCAGCGCACACTCCGCTGCAGAGGGAAAATCTCATTTTTCAAACATCCCCCAGGCTGTGGCTAAGCCATGTCTCCGCAATATCCTTTCTTTCAGGAGTGCTAGTTCTGCAAGGTTCGCAGGAGAGCTTCTCTAAAGTTTGGAAGGTAGGAGACGAGGTACTGGCAGAAGTAAAGCTGTGAGGATGGGGCGTGAGTCGTACTTGGGTAGCTCAGTTGGTAGAGCACTTGCCCGCGAAAGACAAAGGTCCCGAGTTCGAGTCTCGGTCCGGCACATAGTTTTAGTCTGCCAGGAAGTTTCATATCAGCGATCACTCCGCTGCAGAGTGAAAGTCTCATTCTGTCAAAGAAAACTATTAGCATGGCTTTGAGATTTGACCTGACCTGACTATTTTTTGGTCTAGAAGAAGCTTTCCCGACCTACTGTTAAGACTGAACCTTAGTCTCAACATCATAACCGTAGACCCACGTCTCATCGCCAGCTATGATTCTCTTAAGGAGCATCTCGTTCTCATCTGCGCGATCCAAAAGCTTTTCACAGATTGCGAAGCGAAAGTCTTTCTGGTCTTGACTCATGGACCAGGGGACGAATTTGGCGGCGACAGATTGCATTCCGAGATGTTGTGTCAGGATTTAATGACATATTATAACTGAAATGTTACATTCTTCTGCAATCTCTCGGACAGTCAATCGTCGACTGGCACGCACAATTCAGTTCACGTTCGTGACATGAGAGCCGTCGGTAGATGTCGAAGGCCGTCCTGGACGGGGGTCATCTTTAACTTCGTCCGGTCATTTTTAAACGGCGTGAAGCATTCGTAACACCGAGTATGGCTTAGGTACTCATCACCGTAGACTAACTGGATCATTTTGTGTGTCCCTGTAAAGGTGTTCTTGAGCTTCACGCAAAGTTTAATTCAGACGCGTTGCTACTCTAACTCTGCCATATCGAAATTCACAAACTGTGCGCCACATTGTTCTACTCAATACCGCGCTGAAAAATAGCTAACACACATACAACGTTCTATGATGCTACTCCAGGAGGGTGTAAAAATGAAAGTGCGCAATGGAAAATAATGCACGCTAAAATGAATATTTGGCACTCCCTGTCCGACTACCCACTGAAGGAGATTTTAGGATCTCTTAATTCTAGAAATTACAATCTAAACATAAATGAATGATGAAGGCAACTAATCCTACTAAATCATAAACGTTGTTCCTGCTTATATTTTTATTGTAGATAAAAAACCTTTATATTACCAAGTTTACATTTACTAAGGAAAATCACTAATCAATTGCCCAACTCTGCCCCTTATTATGACTGCGCGGTCTAATACCAATATCACGAAATGACTGACAAGTACCAAACACTAGAAGACACTACTTTCAAAGACGATCTACGGTGGTGTGGAACCTCAGTGGAAATAAACTAACGTGATTACAGCTGTTTACCTTTTATAGCCATAATAAGCCGAAGCAATTTGCGATATCACCGTATGTACGGTGTCCGGTGCGTCGAAGTGATGGTTCTCGTGCTCGTCTGCGACGATGGAAGGACTCCAGCCACAAATAAACTCTTTCAAACACTAGAACGGCAGAAGGCAGTCCTCTGATTAATATACTGTAATACTGTCTTCTCCTCTCTGTGTTCTACAGATGAGAAACGCGAACTCCCAACCACAAGGACGGAGTTCAGATAATGTCTCAACGTATGTATAGGCAGAGGAAGTGCTCCCAATTACTGACCGCTGCGTACTCAACGACGACTTCTAACCCGCAGGTGAAGTCCAGAACCGTATAGGTTCGTAACAGTACAGTGGCTAACTGTTCTAACTATAAACTCTCCTGAGAGCAAAGACAGCAAATCCGTCTGTACCAACAAAACCTGATATCGAACGATCGTCACACACGGGCGCTCACAACGGAAGACCTCGTCTCTCCACCGCTGGCTTCCCAGCAAGGCTCAGCTTCCCACCATCGTAATTCCGAAAACGAATCATATTCCCGAAACCACGGAATATTCTCCCTCTCTACAGATTCTTCCGAACGCCGACCAACCATATTTTAGTCTTTTGTCGTCCATCGCGGAAAGTTTGCGAGGAAAAACCTATATTCGTACAATGGCACGCTTCTGAGTAAAAATCCTTGAACGTAACCCAGCCTGCATGGTTTCCGAGGTGCCGCTTCATCGTTCCTCGCATCTGCGTCCAAGATTTGCAGCGTTCGGAATTATTATCCGGTTATGCTTCCGGCCCTATTACAATAGCGGCCGCCCGTCATCCTATTGTGCTCCAGAGCTCAGGTTCCACGACGTCCGTCTAGTTACTTCCTGTTTAAGCAGGACCAACAACTGTGCGGGCCTTCCACCCAGGGCTTGAGTTCTGGCTGCGGTTTCATCTCCACTGGCGTTCCAACCTCTGCTAGTATAGGTAATCATTCATTACGCCTTTTTTATAATAAAGACACTCCTTCACCTTTTATGCAATAAACGTTAACATTTACTTACAAGGCGTACGTGACAATGTCAATCTCCTTTAAATATTCATATATACGAAGCACAACCTATCAAATGATATCTAATTGTGGTTGTAGTTCACGGCAAAGTATGTGGATGAGTGCTTGTAAGGTGCGAAATTATAGCCACCTTGTTGTTGTTGTTGTTGTTGTGGTCTTCAGTCCTGAGACTGGTTTGATGCAGCTTTCCATGCTAATCTACCCTGTGCAAGCTGCTTCATCTCCCAGTACCTACTGCAACCTACATCCTCCTGAATCTGCTTAGTGTATTAATCTCTTGGTCTACCTCTACGATTTTTACCCTCCACGCTGCCCTCCAGTACTAAATTGGTGATCCCTTGATGCCTCAGAACATGTCCTACTATCCGGTCCCTTCTTCTAGCCAAGTTGTGCCACAAACTCCTCTTCTCCCCAATTCTATTCAATACTTCCTCATTAGTTATGTGATCTACCCATCTAATCTTCAGCATTCTTCTGTAGCACCACATTTCGAAAGCTTCTATTCTCTTCTTGTGCAAACTATTTATCGTCCATGTTTCACTTCCATACATGGCTACACTCCATTTTCAGAAACGACTTCCTGACACTTAAACCTACACTCGATGTCAACAAATTTCTCTTCTTCAGAAATGCTTTCCTTGCCATTGCCAGTACACATTTTATATCCTCTCTACTTCGATCATCATCAGTTATTTTGCTCCCCAAATAGCAAAACTCCTTTACTATTTTAAGTGTCTCATTTCCTAATCTAGTTCCCTCAGCATCACCCGAATTAATTCGACTACATTCCATTATCCTCGTTCTGCTTTTGTTGATGTTCATCTCATATCCTCCTTTCAAGACACTGTCCATTCCGTTCAACTGCTTTTGCAACTCCTTTGCTGTCTCTGACAGAATTCCAATGTCATCGGCGAACCTCAAAGTTTTTATTTCTTCTCCATGGATTTTAATACCTACTCCGAATTTTTCTTTTGTTACCTTTACTGCTTGCACAATATACAGATTGAGTAACATCGGGGGGAGGCTACAACCCTGTCTCACTCCCTTCCCAACCACTGCTTCCGTTTCGTGCCCCTCTTCTCTTATAACTGCCATCTGGTTTCTGTACAAATTGTAAATAGCCTTTCGCTCCCTGTATTTTACCCCTGCCACCTTTAGAATTTGAAAGGGAGTATTTCAGTCAACATTGTCAAAAGCTTTCTCTAAGTCTACAAATGCTAGAAACGTAGGTTTGCCTTTCCTTAATCTAGCTTCTAAGATAAGTCGTAAGGTCAGCATTGCCTCACGTGTTCCAACATTTCTACAGAATCCAAACTGATCTTCCCCGAGGTTGGCTTCTACCAGTTTTTCCATTCGTCTGTAAAGATGGCCACCTTACAACGTTGAGACTTCCGGCAGTTACACATTAAACACAGGCGTGTGCAGGGATGGCATCCCTGACACACCACTGACGCGAAATTACGAACGATCGAAATCTTTTGAACAGACCTCGTACTTACAGAGTCGGTAATATTTTAAGATGTGCTTAATTTTAACTCGCCAACGGACTTGTCGCAGTGGTAACACCGATCCCCGTCGGATTGCCGAAGTTAAGCGCAGTTGGGTGGGTGACCCTCCGGGTATCCCCAGCGCTGCTGGCAGGCGAGGTGCAGTCAGCCCTTGCGTGGCCAATGGAGGAGCTATTTGACTGAGAAATAGCGGTTCCGGTTCTAACATTCTGCGTGGTGTCTGTTTGTTGTAAGTCGTGTCCCGCTACCACTTTCACGCAACGAAGCTCTGAGTGTTTTTTTTTTAGGGAATTGACTAGTTTGAACCTGGGACCTGTTGCTGGTAAGGAGACGCCAGACCACACATGACATGTAGAGTTCAGAAGAGTTCAGTGAGACTAGCGATGATATAATCAAATAATTAATGATTTCAGCGTCAGCTCCACTGCACTCCCTGCAAAAGAATCTTAATACTAACTAAATTTAGTGGAAGGGGTTCAAGGCTTTCATATTTTTAGTTAGCTGGTAAAATATCGTCGAAAAAGTAGTTAAGTTTACCATTGGAATTTTTTTTCCACTCACAAAACATTGTTTATAAATTGCACTATTGATAAAAGGAAGTATTTTAATAAAGGATGATAAAAACCAACTGCGTTCAACAAAAATGTGAACGAATATTCCTTGAATGGGTTTCCAAGTTCTACAATTCCATATCACATCTATAAACTACACTCCTGGAAATTGAAATAAGAACACCGTGAATTCATTGTCCCAGGAAGGGGAAACTTTATTGACACATTCCTGGGGTCAGATACATCACATGATCACACTGACAGAACCACAGGCACATAGACACAGGCAACAGAGCATGCACAATGTCGGCACTAGTACAGTGTATATCCACCTTTCGCAGCAATGCAGGCTGCTATTCTCCTATGGAGACGATTGTAGAGATGCTGGATGTAGTCCTGTGGAACGGCTTGCCATGCCATTTCCACCTGGCGCCTCAGTTGGACCAGCGTTCGTGCTGGACGTGCAGACCGCGTGAGACGACGCTTCATCCAGTCCCAAACATGCTCAATGGGGGACAGATCCGGAGATCTTGCTGGCCAGGGTAGTTGACTTACACCTTCTAGAGCACGTTGGGTGGCACGGGATACATGCGGACGTGCATTGTCCTGTTGGAACAGCAAGTTCCCTTGCCGGTCTAGGAATGGTAGAACGATGGGTTCGATGACGGTTTGGATGTACCGTGCACTATTCAGTGTCCCCTCGACGATCACCAGTGGTGTACGGCCAGTGTAGGAGATCGCTCCCCACACCATGATGCCGGGTGTTGGCCCTGTGTGCCTCGGTCGTATGCAGTCCTGATTGTGGCGCTCACCTGCACGGCGCCAAACACGCATACGACCATTATTGGCATCAAGGCAGAAGCGACTCTCTTCGCTGAAGATGACACGTCTCCATTCGTCCCTCCATTCACGCCTGTCGCGACACCACTGGAGGCGGGCTGCACGATGTTGGGGCGTGAGCGGAAGACGGCCTAACGGTGTGCGGGACCGTAGCCCAGCTTCATGGAGACGGTTGCGAATGGTCCTCGCCGATACCCCAGGAGCAACAGTGTCCCTAATTTGCTGGGAAGTGGCGGTGCGGTCCCCTACGGCACTGCGTAGGATCCTACGGTCTTGGCGTGCATCCGTGCGTCGCTGCGGTCCGGTCCCAGGTCGACGGGCACGTGCACCTTCCGCCGACCACTGGCGACAACATCGATGTACTGTGGAGACCTCACTCCCCACGTGTTGAGCAATTCGGCGGTACGTCCACCCGGCCTCCCGCATGCCCACTATACGCCCTCGCTCAAAGTCCGTCAACTGCACATACGGTTCACGTCCACGCTGTCGCGGCATGCTACCAGTGTTAAAGACTGCGATGGAGCTCCGTATGCCACGGCAAACTGGCTGACACTGACGGCGGCGGTGCACAAATGCTGCGCAGCTAGCGCCATTCGACGGCGAACACCGCGGTTCCTGGTGTGTCCGCTGTGCCGTGCGTGTGATCATTGCTTGTACAGCCCTCTCGCAGTGTCCGGAGCAAGTATGGTGGGTCTGACACACCAGTGTCAATGTGTTCTTTTTTCCATTTCCAGGAGTGTAGATTTAAGATAAGTTTCATAAAAGAGAAAACTATCAAAATGGTCTACAGTGACCCTCAATTGTCTTTAATTACTTATTTAACTTGTCGTAAATTACAGTGGCTGATGTGGCTGCTCAATAATTATATAACAGAAATATCATTGTATTTCAGATTTTTACTTCTAGTAGCAAATGTGAATACCACAAAGTTTAATTGACGATCGACACTAGTATTAAGTAAGAAGGGGATGTAACAGATGAGACTTCTGCAGTTTTGAATGAAGCCTTATGGCGGCACCGCGTGCGTTCATTACCTTGTCGGTGTTTAGGCAGCGCCAGGGGGCGGTGGACGGCGCAGCTCGACACACCTCACCGTCTCGAAAGCAACTCTCTCCTCGCTTCTCCTTACTACAATTTACCAAAGTTGGTTTAAAAAAAAAAAGGTATCTGGCTGTGTTGTCAACTGACCAATCAGGGTCTCAATGTTAACCTTAAGCTCCACCTACAAAAATTCTGTCTATCCAATGGGAAACGTTATACTTTTCGTGGTGGAGCAATGTTTTTAACGTTTTCAACGTAACAGAGACGCGTATAGTCTCATGCTAAAACTTTCAGCTGGTGTGGTCCTTTTTGTGTTATCGTATGATCTATACTGTTCTTCAGGAGGGCTCTATCTTTTAACATGGGCTGGGGGTGGTCCTGGCGGTCGGCCGGCAACGTGGGTGTTCGTCCCTTATCGTAGGGCCTCCTAGCCTACACGATTCTGCTCTCGGCTTCTGTTCTCGTTTCTCCCCTCGGAACTGCGTCTGTTTCACGGTGGGAAGGTATGACATGCATTTAGGCGTTCTTGTGTTAGTCTGTGGTATTCCATTTGCTCACTCTTTGATCGTATTAATTTGGATAATTTAATGTCACGATTTATTCGGAGCTATGTGGCATACTGCCGGATTTGCTATCATGTCAGGGTTTTCATGGAAGGTGTTGGATTTGCCTGACACCTTACACGGTTACGAAAACTAACAACTGCAGGAAGTCTGTCTGCTGACCACATGCCTCTCCTCATTCACATTCAGTGAGGCCTATCATCTGAGGATGGCACGGCGGTCGGTCGGTGCCGTTTGGCCTTCCGAAGCATGTTCGGACGGACCTAATGTTCATTGGCGTTGGTGAATTTGGCAGTGAGTTAAGTAAAATTGGTCGCTCACTACGTGGGCAGAGCGGTAACTGGCGCAGCTACTGCCGGGTTAGATTGTGGAGCGACATCCGACTGGTTTTAACAACCGCTTGGCCACTTGGTTGTTTTTTCATTCAGTCGGGTTTCACCAACGAATGAACCTACTCTCTGCTGCCACGCCGGCTGTATGAATGTTTCCATTAACTCTCCTCTCTGACCAGATACAAACTATCGTTAGGTGCTACTCAAGAGGGTTGTTTTTCTGCTCAGTGAGAAATAAAATCACTTAAAGAGACAGTTACATTTTAAAATATGCTTAATTTTTATTGACGTTGGTGAATTTGCCCTTGAGCTAATGTGAAACAACTCACTGATACAAGTGTCTGGCGGCTACGGCATTTATATGACTCTTAGAATCTTTTCATTCAATCTCCGGGCTTGATTGATTTCACTGACATACTTTTGCAGCCTTTTCGGATATACATGAACAACAGCTAGTGTTGCCAAACTTTTCAGAGGCAAATAATGTACCTTATTTCAAGGAGTGGTAGATAAAATCTGTAGTTCAAACAACGAAATATATTCAAAATGTATGTATTTATTTACTGAAATGCGAATTTTAGAACTTCTGGCATTAGTCTGCATCTACATCTATACTCCGCAGGCCACCTGACGGTGTCTGGCGGAGGGTACCTTGAGTACCTCAATCGGCTCTCCCTTCTATTCCAGTCTCGTATTGTTCGTGGAAAGAAACATTGTCGGTATGCCTCTGTGTGGGCTCTAATCTCTCTGATTTTATCCTCATGGCCTCTTCGCGAGATATACGTAGGAGGGAGCTAGATACTGCTTGACTCCTCGTTGAAGGTATGTTCTCGAAATTTCAAAAAAAGCCCGTACCGAGCTACTGAGCGTCTCTCTTGCAGAGTCTTCCACTGGAGTCTGCTTATCATCTCCGTAACACTTTCGCGATTACTAAATGATCCTGTAACGAAGCGCGCTGCGCTCCTTTGGATCTTCTCTATCTCTTCTGTCAACCCTGTCTGGTACAGATCCCACACCGGTGAGCAGTATTCAAGCAGTGGGCGAACAAGTGTACTGTAATCTACTTCCTTTCTTTTCGGCTGCATTTCCTTAGGATTCTTCCAATGAATCTCAGTCTGGCATCTGCTTTACCGACGATTAATTTTATGTGGTCATTCCATTTCAGATCACTCCTAATGCTTACTCCCAGATAATTTATGGAATTAACTGTTTCCAGTTGCTGACCTGCTATATTGTAGCTAAATGATAAAGGATCTTTCTTTCTCTGTATTCGCAGCACGTTACACTTGTCTACATTAAGATTCAATTGCCATTCCCTGCACCATGCGTCAATTCACTGCTGATCCTCCTGCATTTCAGTACAATTTTCCATTGTTACAACCTCTCGATCTACCACAGCATCATCTGCAAAAAGCCTCAGTGAACTTCCGATGTCATCCACAAGGTCATTTATGTATATTGTGAATAGCAACGGTCCTACGACACTCCCCTGCGGCACACCTGAAATCACTCTTTCTTCGGAAGACTTCGCTCCATTGAGAATGACATGCTGCGTTCTGTTATACAGGAACTCCTCAATCCAGTCACACAATTGATCTGATAGTCCATAAGCTCTTACTTTGTTCATTAAACGACTGTGGGGAACTGTATCAAATGCCTTGCGGATTATGGGTTTTTGGTTATTTTTTTTTTAAAAGTAACTGGCGCTACAATAAAAATGCATGGTTGAGTGAATTAACAATTACTATTTTATTTAAATTTATTGAAGTTTTGTCTCTCTGCCTCCTGGTTTGCATCCATCACCGATAATTCTCTTTCGGTAAACGCTGAGATGACGTGAACGGAAGGCACGTAATACATAATCATTCAAATTATTTAGTGACTTATTCATTTGATTTTTAGGATTGTACTGTCTCTTGTCGGAAATATTTTTTTCGCGACAAATACTTGTCATCATACGTGAATTTTCTTGTTTCGTTTGAATTTATTTAAATAACGTAGATCATAGAAAATGAATCATCCTTGCGATAGTGCATTGAATTTATATTGAAGATCACTTTTTATCCATCTTATAATTAAATTTTTCTCGACACATCATTATCTACGGTAATGATGGAAGCTGACTAAGTGAATTAAAATTTGTACTGGGGCCGGGAGTTTTTTTGTTCGTTATTGTTCGTTGTATTTTGTCATAGCGGACGTCACCGTTGAAGTTTGTTGTTGATCCCTTCAGTCAGTTATTTTTTTTTTTTTAATTACAGAGACCATTCAGTTCCCTGACCCAACACGCTGAGCTACCTTGCCAGCGGTCTTGAACCCGGGACTCCTCGCTTATTAGGCAGGAATGCAGACCAATACACCACCGCAGCACTATGGCTAACTTTTTATCCAGTCATATGATTTCTTCCATTCCACATCAGTGCCAAAAAATACATCCGGCTGAATCGATTATTTTAACTCAGTCGTTCCCATCATTACGAATGTGTAGCTTTCCTGTTCAGCAATGAAACAAGAACACTTACAGAAGCGGTAATGTTTTAAAACGGGCTTAATTTTAAATTATGTTGGTGAATTCGGCCGTGAGGTAAGTAAAGTTGGCCCCTTACCTCAGGAGCAGAGGCATAATTAGCATGACTACCACTGGGTTAGGACGTGAGAGGGAGAATGCTTTACCGTTTGTCTTCGAGCAGTGAAACTCACGGGCGTGCGTGAGTCGTACCGATCAGTTGCTACGTTATAAATCTCAAACGGAAGTAACATGGATTCGTGAACGTACATTACTAAGATGGTCTACAAATGTTCAAATACGGACATTTATTGTGGCAAGGAGTATGAAATTAAATTAGAGCTGTTGTAATAGGGCCTAAACACGATGAGTGGAAGGAAAATGACATTAACCTTTCATTGATACTGTGTTCGTTTGTATCACCTTTGCTATGATTTGGTCTCTTAGACCCAATTTGCTTTTTCTCCTATTTTTTTTAATGATTGAGAATACAAAAGGGCTTGCCACTGAATCACATAGGGTTATTGTCTTAGGATTCATTCCGTCTCCATTTGTTTCACTTATTTTTTGTCATGGTGCACAGTATCGACAGAAATATGCACTTGCTCTTCTTTGGTACGTAACTAACTATTTGGCAATATTTCTGAAACCCAAAAATGCTTGTAAACGTACCTCTTGTATTCACAAATTCTGGGGGAATTCTTTCTTATTGTTTCTTATCGTTCCCAGAATTGTTAGTTGGTCTTTCAGAAGTGAATGGGCCAATTCGTGGCTCGTAAACCAGTTATCCTAGGTCATATTTCTTGATATTTTGGAAGTATGACTACACAACATTTTCACGACATCAGTTGCATGTTTACTAGACGTATTAAGGTTCAAATGGTTCAAATGGCTCTGAGCACTATGCGACTTAACTTCTGAGGTCATCAGTCGCCTAGAACTTAGAAGTAATTAAACCTAACTAACCTAAGGACACCACACACATCTATGCCCGACGCAGGATTCGAACCCGCGACCGTAGCGGTCGCTCGGTTCCAGACTGTAGCGCCTAGAACCGCACGGCCACTCCGGCCGGCCACGTATTAAGGTAATCTGGTTGCTCTACTAAATAAACTTCCAATTTTGAGGTGTAATCTGTTCTTGCGTCAATTAGGCGAACACTTTCATTCCACATTTGCCAGGTTTGGAAAGAATGCGCATTCGGAAACTACATCAACTTCATAAGTATTTCGTGTACAGTCAAATATTCTTCAAGATAATAGTGGACCATGCAGTTTTTAATGGACTAAACAAAGCTATTTCACATGGGAGCCAGTTCATCCACTTTTCATTTCTTGCCGTAGTTTACCTACTATCGAAATACACAATAATTATGACCATTAACGAAATGATAGGCGGTTCATCGTGAAGCTGACGAATCAGACTGTAAAATACGTGAGAATGAGAGTTTAGTATCGAATAGTTTCTTTCAAATCTTTTGAGAAAGCTCGCAGATCGGTCAGCTTGCTCATCACCCAGTCTAAGCGAGCTAGGTGCCGCTCCGAGGGGGCTGGCATATACTGTGGTCATCTGCTCAAGCCCGCTACACACGCTGGCAACTACGTCTCCCTCCACTCGCTCCGCACTGAACTGTCGAAAGTCGCAACTTAATTAAAAAGCTCTATAGTTAAGTTTTACAAAACTTCTGCTGCCGCTGTTTTTTTCTCCCGCAATAATGAAATGATCCTTACACGAAACTGAGCCGATTCACATTTAAAAAAAATATACAGATTTTCATGGACAGCTCACGCTTGAATTTGATTATGGCAAAATTATTTTCATAAAACAGCGCCTAAATGTTCCTAAGGCAATTTCCCTGTATTTCCAATGGGTTCTGATTTCCCTGTACTGACCGAATTAAAGGAAACACTCCACATGTATAGACAACACGGCCTCTAGGTGACGTGTCGAGATGAAATATGTAATAGATTTTAAGTTAGACTTCCAACAATACGACAGTGAAAACCGCATCCAATTTCGTGCAGTAGTGATGCGCGTACAAACATGCGGACAGACAGACGAACTGCCAAACAAAAAATCCAAATGTAATCGTTTTGGCTGCTGTCGCTGTTATAAACACCCCTCATATTAAGTTTTCTTAAGTATCCCCTATGCACAGACGGTGGTTAATTACAATTTTATTACACGTGTAGAGACGGTACCATTAGTTCAGAAGCATATGCCAACACATTAACAGAACTCAAGAGCGCTTCCAGCGACTTCGGCGCCACAGCAACCCAGGAGATGTTTTGCTTCAGCACGGTAACGCTCGGTCCGACTCAAGTCTGAGGACTGCAGAACAGATCCCAAAACAGGGCTGGACAGTGTTAGGCCATCCATCCTACAGCCTTGACCTAGCCCCCTCGGACTTCTACTTGTTTGGGCCCTTAAAGGATGCCATTCGTGGAAGACATTTCGAGGGCGGTGAGAATGTGATTGACACAGTGAAGCACTGGCTTCGCCACCAGGACAAGGACTGGTATCGACAGTTTCTTGTTTCGCGGTCGAGGAAGGCCATAGAACGGGATAGAGACTAAGTGGAAAAATAGGGCGTATAGGTGAAACAACATTCATCGGTGGGTGTAATTCTCATTATATTCAGTAAAGAATTGTTGAAGAAACAAATGCGGTACATTACTTTCTGAGCAACCCTCGCACATATCTACATCTACATACATACTCCACAATCCACCATACGGTGCGTGGCGGAGGGTACCTCGTACCACAACTAGCATCTTCTCTCCCTGTTCCACTCCCAAACAGAACGAGGGAAAAATAACTGCCTATATGCCTCTGTACGGGCCCTAATCGCTCTTATCTTATCTTTGTAGTCTTTCCGCTAAACGTAAGTTGGCGGCAGTCAGAGTCAAATGCTGGTTCTCTAAATTTCCTCAGTAGCGATTCATGAAAAGAACGCGTCCTTTCCTCTAGAGACTCCCACCCGAGTTCCTGAAGATTACCGTAACACTCGTGTGATAATCAAACCTACCAGTAACAAATCTAGCAGCCCGCCTCTGAATTGCTTCTATGTCCTCCCTCAATCCGACCTGGTAGGGATCCCAAACGCTCGAGCAGTACTCAAGAATAGGTCGCATTCGTGTTTTATAAGCGATCTCCTTTACACATAAACCACATCTTACCAAAATTCTACCAATGAACCGAAGACGACTATCCGCCTTCCTCATAACTGTCATTACATGCTTGTCCCACTTCATATCGCTCTGCAATGTTACGCCCAAATATTTAATCGACGGGACTGTGTCAAGAGCTACACTACTAATGGAGTATTCAAACATTACGGGATTCTTTTTCCTATTCATCCGCATTAATTTACATTTATCTATATTTAGAGTTACCTGCCATTCTTTACACCAATCACAAATCCTGTCCAAGTCATTTTGTATCCTCCTACAGTCACTCAACGACGACACCTTCCCGTACACCACAGCATCATCAGCAAACAGCCGCACATTGCTCTCCACCCTATCCAACAGATCATTTATGTAGATAGAAAAGAACAGCGGACCTATCACACTTCCCTGGGGCACTCCAGATGATACCCTCACCTCCAATGAACACTCACCATAGAGGACAACGTACTGGGTTCTATGACATATCTGTATGAGACCAGTAAAAGTCTCTGAAATTGTGTCATTTCATCTGTACTTTGAGATGTTGTTGTTGTTGTTGTTGTGGTCTTCAGTCCTGAGACTGGTTTGATGCAGCTCTCCATGCTACTCTATCCTGTGCAAGCTGCTTCATCTCCCAGTACCTACGGCAACCTACATCCTTCTGAATCTACTTGGTGTATTCATCTCTTGGTCTCCCTCTACGATTTTTACCCTCCACGCTGCCCTCCAATACTAAATTGCTGATCCCTTGATGCCTCAGAACATGTCCTACCAACCGGTCCCTTCTTCTAGTCAAGTTGTGCCACAAATTCGTCTTCTCCCCAATTCTCTTCAATACCTCCTCATTAGTTACGTGATCTACCCATCTAATCTTCAGCATTCTTCTGTAGCACCACATTTCGAAAGCTTCTATTCTCTTCTTGTCCAAACTATTTATCGTCCACGTTTCACTTCCATACATGGCTACACTCCATACAAATACTTTCAGAACCGACTTCCTGACACTTAAATCTATACTCGATATTAACAAATTTCTCTTCTTCAGAAACGCTTTCCTTGCCATAGCCAGTCTCCATTTTATATCCTCTCTACTTCGACCATCATCAGTTATTTTGCTCCCCAAATAGCAAAACTCCTTTACTACTTTAAGTGTCTCATTTCCTAATCTAATTCCCTCAGCATCACCCGATTTAATTCGACTACATTCCATTAGCCTCGTTTTGCTTTTGTTGATGTTCATCTTATGTCCTCCTTTCAAGACACTGTCCATTCCGTTCAACTGCTCTTACAAGTCCTTTGCTGTCTCTGACAGAATTCCAATGTCATCGGCGAACCTCAGAGTTTTTATTTCTTCTCCATGGATTTTAATACCTACTCCGAATTTTTCTTTTGTTTACTGCTTGCTCAATATACAGATTGAGTAACATCGGGGGGAGGCTACAACCCTGTCTCACTCCCTTCCCAACCACTGCTTCCCTTTCGTGTCCCTCGACTCTTATAACTGCCATCTGGTTTCAGTACAAATTGTAAATAGCCTTTCGCTCCCTCTATTTTACCCCTGCCACCTTCAGAATTTGAAAGAGAGTATTCCAGTCAATATTGTCAAAAGCTTTCTCTAAGTCTACAGATGCTAGAGACGTAGGTTTGCCTTTCCTTAATCTAGCTTCTAAGATAAGTCGTAGGGTCAGTATTGCCTCACGTGTTCCAATATTTCTACGGAATCCAAACTGATCTGCCCCGAGGTCGGTTTCTACCAGTTTTTCCATTCGTCTGTAAAGAATTCGCGTTAGTATTTTGCAGCCGTGACTTATTAAACTGATAGTTCGGTAATTTTCGCATCTGTCAACACCTGCTTTCTTTGGGATTGGAATTGTTATATTCTTCTTGAAGTCTGAGGGTATTTCGCCTAACCCTACTAAAGACTGAACTTGTGACCTCGCACGCGAGGTGTTCCCGCTTGGAAGAGAGACAACAGTCCGTCCACCGCTTGTAGCTGAGACGCGATGCCGGATGGGCGCCGGCGCCGCACCATCGCAGCCGCCGCGGCTCCGGCGTGTCTGGTGACCTCGCAGACTCGCGATCGATACCTGGCGCCGACATCCGACTCACCCACGCGCGCTCTTCTCTGCGATCCCACCAGGCCGACACCTCCTGGAGCAGGCCGCTGTCCACAACCACTGGCCGCCCTACACCTAGGAGATGCTACGCGATCGTTAATGGCCGCTTTGGGATAACGAACTAAATGATTACAACACAGGCCCGACCGAGATTTGCGCATCCGGGTCTCACACCATTAAGGCCAGCTCATCATTCAAATGAGCCAAAAATTGGCAAGGTTTGAAAATTGTTTTCGAGACAATGAAAAGACACACAGAGGATCTGTTTGGGGATTTTGACTGATCATACTGAACTGCCAATGGCAAGGAAAGCGTTTCTGAAGAAGAGAAATTTGTTAACATCGAGTATTGATTTAAGTGTTAGGAAGTCGTTTCTGAAAGTATTTGTATGGAGTGTAGCCATGTATGGAAGTGAAACGTGGACGAGACAAGAAGAGAATAGAAGCTTTCGAAATGTTGTGCTACAGAAGAGTGCTGAAGATTAGATGGGTAGATCACATAACTAATGAGGAGGTATTGAAGATAATTGGGGAGAAGAGGAGTTTGTGGCACAACTTGACTAGAAGAAGGGATCGATTGGTAGGACATGTTCTGAGGCATCAAGGTATCACCAATTTAGTACTGGAGGGCAGGGTGGAGGGTAAAAATCGTAGAGGGAGATCAAGAGATGAATACACTAAGCAGATTCAGAAGGATGTAGGCTGCAGTAGGTACTGGGAGATGAAGAAGCTTGCACAGGATAGAGTAGCATGGAGAGCTGCATCAAACCAGTCTCAGGACTGAACAGCACAACAACAACATACTGGAACGTCCCCTTAGAAAAATTCATGAATTACTGTGCTGATAAACGTCTTACGTTATTTGATTCTGAAACAGCTGAGCAGAACTGAACATACTCAGACATTTCTCTCTTTACTTATTCTGATCAACACTAAACTGACACACAATATTTTTAGCGCAACGCAATCTGAACTTCAATAATCCCTACAGAAGAATGGCCCCGACTAACATTAACCTATACCTTTCATGAATCACTTGCCTCACAAAAATCTTCGTTACTCGAACTACTGCAATGCAGAGAGCGCCAATACTGCCAGATAAATAAAAGATCGTAACTATTAAAGGCACTAACTACTGATAGGTAAACTTAGCAAATGAAAGATTTTGATAGAGAACAAACAATGTATTTACCTTAATAGTGTTCAAAAGTCATAATGTATATATATATATATATATATATATATATATATATATATATATATATATATATATATATATATCAGTTCTGACATCCAGTGTTACAAATTTACTCTTTCTGATGGACACACGTCCAGGTCAACCGCTCTCAAAACTTCACCATCTCTCTCCCCACATCCACGACTGCTGGCAGCTCACCTCCAACTGCACAACGCTACGCGCTGTTCACATCCAACTGACCAACACTACAATAGCAAATATTCGAACAATGCAAACCAGCCACAGACTGCACACAGCACAGCCAGTGATTTTCATACAGAGCGCCACGTGACGTTACCAACATAAAAACCTAGACAGCCTACTTACAATACTTATTTTCAATAAAAACAAAATAGTGCCCTTAATTATGGTAAAGGGTCTGCGAGTTTGAAGTACGTAGACTGCGTGTAGTGTAGCCCCTCAGGAGCTATTTAACATCAAAAATGAATAGCATCACTCGATACGTAATTTGAATTAAATTTATGGGAGCTTATACCTAAAATTCTGAAAGTGGCAGGGGTAAAATACAGGCAGCCAAAGGCTATTTACAATTTGTACAGGAACCAGATGGCAGTTATAAGAGTCGAGGGCATGAAAGGGAAGCATTAGCTGGGAAAGGAGCGAGACAGGGTTGTAGCCTATCCTCGATGTTATTCAATCTGTATATTGAGCGAGCAGTAAAGGAAACAAAAGAAGAATTCGAAATAGGTATTAAAAACCATGGAGAAGAAATAAAAACTTTGAGGTCCGCCAATGACATTATAATTCAGTCAGAGACAGCAAAGGACTTGGAAGAGCAATTGAACGGAATGGACAGTGTACTGAAAGGAGGATATAAGATGAACATCAAGAAAGCAAAACAAGAATAATGGAATGCAGTCGAATTGAATTGGGTGATGCTGAGGGTATTAGATTAGGAAATGAGACGCTTAAAGTAGTAAATGAGTTTTCTGTTTGGGGAGGAAAATAACTAATGATGGTCGAAATAGAGAGGATATAAAATGTAGACTGGCAATGTCAAGGAAAGCGTTTCTAAAGAAGAGAAATTTGTTAATATCGAGTATAGATTTAAGTGTCAGGAAGTCGTTTCTGAAAGTATTTGTATGGAGTGTAAGATTGTATGGAAGTGAAACGGTTCATATTGGATTAGCTATTATCAGTTTTGGAATTCATACTTCAGATTTGTGATGAGCGGCATCAAAAATACGGAGTGTTACAAAAAGGTACGGCCAACCTTTCAGGAAACATTCCTCACACACAAATAAAGAAAAGATGTTATGTGAGCGTGTGTACGGAAACGCTTAATTTCCATGTTAGAGCTCATTTTAGTATCGTCAGTATGTACTGTACTTCGCTCAATGGAGCACGTTATCATGATTTCATACAGGATACTCTACATGTGCTGCTAGAACATGTGCCTTTACAAGTACGACACAACATATGGTTTACGCACGGTGGAGCTCCTGCACATTTCAGTCTAAGTGTTCGTACGCTTCTCAACAACAGGTTCGGTGACCGATGGATTGGTAGAGGCGGACCAATTCCATGGCCTCCACGCTCTCCTGACCCCAACCCTCTTGACTTTCATTTATGGGGGCATTTGAAAGCTCTTGTCTACGCAACCCCGGTACCAAATGTAGAGACTCTTCGTGCTCGTATTGTGGACGGCTGTGATACAGTACGCCATTCTCCAGGGCTGCATCAGCGCATCAGGGATTCCATGCGACGGAGGGTGGATACATGTATCCTCGCTAACGGAGGACATTTTGAACACTTCCTGTAACAAAGTGTTTGAAGTCACGCTGGTACGTTCTGTTGCTGTGTGTTTCCATTCCATGATCAATGTGATTTGAAGAGAAGTAATAAAATGAGCTCTGGCATGGAAAGTAAGCGTTTCCGTACACACGCCCACATAACATATTTTCTTTCTTTGTGTTTGAGGAATGTTTCCTGAAAGTTTGGCCGTACCTTTTTGTAACACCCTGTATTTTTGATGCCGCTGATCACAAATCTGAAGTAAGATTTCCAAAAATGATAATAGCTAATCCAATATGGCGGACAAAAATTATGTTTTGACCAATTGTGAGCAAAATTTGACCCAAAAAAAGAAAGCGTTTTCCTTACTTACGTTTAGTCTGCAATTCCAGGACCGTATACTCGACCCTTCCTCTAACTCGAATTGTTCCTGGAGAGCATTTCCCTTGTTCTTCTTCGCGGTAAAAGCCGATCTGGCTGAACTGGATTTGCTGCGTTCGGCAGCCTGCACACGTTGTTCGTCACTTTTTCGAAGTATATGCTTTCATGTATACTGCAGTACCAATCATTTTGTGAAAGTGCGTCAAGGAAAGACAAATTTTCTACCTGAGGCAGGGGTCTCCGTCTGACAGTGTCCCACGGCGGCCTCGACACTGCTCCGAACCATGGGCTGCACAAACTGTTGTAACGCGCGGAGTGAAAACCCTTTTCGTCTCAACATTCTAACACGAATACCTTCCAAAAAATGCAATAAAAAATCTTAATTGTGACCATTTTGAACGACAATCTGGTCATAAGTAATATAGGAGGGCGTGCTGAAAAATAATGCGTCCGAATTTTTTTGTGGAAACTCTCCATTACACATTTACCTCTACACGATTACTACGCAATTCACGATTGAGTTCCTGGCAGAGGGTTCATCGAACTAACTTCAAGCTGTTTCTCTACCGTTCCACTCAGGAAAAGCGCTAGGGGAAAACGAACACTGAAATCTTTCCATGCGAACTCCGATTTCTGTTATTTCATTTTGATGATCATTCCTCATTATGTAGGTGGGCGCCCTAGCTAAATATTTTTACGCTCTGAGGAGAACGTTAGTTATTGAAACTTCACGAGAAGGTCCTGCCTCAGCGGGAAACGCCTATGCTTCTATGATTGTCACCCCAATCCGTGTATACTAAGAATGTATCTGTTCTTTCGGACATGTCCGAAAGAACAGATACCATCGGTGACCATGCAGCTCGTTAGAATGAAATTACAATGAAATGAACACCCTTAGCTGCTTACAGGCGTTCACAAACGTCAACGGGGACAGATGAAAATATGTGCCCCGACCGGGACTCGAACCCGGGATCTCCTGCTTACCGATCGTATATGTCCGAAAGAACAGATACCATCTTAGCATATATATATATATATATATATATATATATATATATATATATATATATATATATATATAAGGCTCACCGGCCACTTGAGCATCTTCTTCTTCTGTGCGAATGCACAAACAGTGCCTGAACTCTTACGGGAATCGGCAACGCGCCGCGAGTAATGAGTATAATGGGCGGGGACACAACGAATGTAGTGCGGGACAATACGTTGAGAATGTGGGTTTCGCGGGAAGCGTGCCAGAGACAAATCCCTGCAGTCGCGCTATCCTCTGTGTCCTCGGTGTCTCAGATGGATAGAGCGTCTGCCATGTTAGCAGGAGATCCCGGGTTCGAGTCCCGGTCAGGGGACACGTTTTCATCTGTCCCCGTTGACGTATGTCAACGCCTGTAAGCAGCTAAGGGTGTTCATTTCATTGTAATTTACTCTCTCTTTAGTATGTGATCTACCAATAAATCGCAGTCTTTTGTGTGCTTTCCCCACAACACTATCCACGTGATTGTTCCAATTTAAGTTATTCATAACTGAAGTCACTAAGTATTTAATTGAATTTAAAGCCTTTCAATTTGAGTATTTTATCCTGCAATCGAAATTTAGCCGATTCCTTTAAATACTCATGTAGATGACTTCGAACGTCTCATTATTTAGAGTCGATCGCCACTTTTCATACCATATTGATATCATTTTGCGATGTTTTGATCACCTGATGACTCTACAAGATGGTAAATGATAGCATCATCAGTAAAAAATCTAAAGTGCTTCTCGGATTCTCTCCTAAAACGTTTATGTACATCAGGAGCAGCAGAGGTCCTGTAACACTTCCTTGGGGAACGCCAAATATTGCTTCTGTTTTACTCGCTAACTTTCCGTCAGTTATTACGAACTGTTATCGCGTAACTTTTTGAAAAAGTGGATGAAATAAAATATCCTGAGGAATTTTGAATGAAATGTTGTTAAAAAATCTCTTTTATGTGCGTTAAAAGCCACGGCTAAATTTTCTCAGGGTGCTATAGCCAGAAACATCATACGATTCCAACGTGAAGACATCCGTCTTACAATGGATAAAAAATATCTTTCTTTTGTTACGCAATAAACAAATTAAATATAATACTCAATTAATTATTTATTTTTCTCTGTGAGGCTTGATACTCCAGTATAGCTGCCTATGTGCAATGGCAGCGTATAACTGAAATAATTGTTTTTGGTAAAACTGTACCTTTGGCCTACAAAAAGAATGAAAAATATTACAAGACGCGGATCTGCATTTATTTAGATTATTGTCTTTAATACTTCTTGCAATTAAATGATTATTAAAATAGGGAGGTTTCAGACCATGGAGAAGCTGTGCAGAGCAGATAATTAGTTTAAAATTGATTATGGCATACTACAAGAAACGGAACAAACCTCTGGCAATAACATTTGTAGATTTTAAGAAGGCATATGACTGTCTCCACAGACCTTCAGTATTAACAATTTTAAGAAATCTAGGACTCCATCCAAAAGTAATTAAAATAATACAACTCACTCTAACCAACACCAAATCAAAAGTGAAGTTTAGAGGAGAAATTTCGGAACCATACCTCATAAAAACAGGCTTAATACAAGGTGACTGCCTATCACCATTACTGTTCAACAGTGCACTGGAATACATAATGAGAGAAAGGTACAAGAACAATCCAAAGGTGATAAGAATTGTAAGTGTAAAAGGTGATATTAGCTTAAACTGCTTGGGATTCGCTGATGATCTTGCTCTCCTAGCCAACACCGTTCAAGAAGCCAGGCAACAAGTGAAATCACTACAAGAAATAGCAGAGAAAGTAGGCCTTAGAATATCATTTGAAAAATCGGAGATTATGCTAACTGATCCACCACTTGCAAACAAAATTACAATAGGAGAATAGGAAATCAAAATTGTTGATAAATTTAAATATTTGGTCGAAATAATAACATACAATCTAAATGAGAAGCCATCATGGCAGAATAGAAAAAAAAACTGAACTACGCAAATTACACTACCAAAACTAAATACAACAAAAAAGCCTATCTATAGATGCAAAATTAAAACACTATAAAACAGTTTCACAACCAGAAATAACGTATGCAGCTGAAACTATCTTCAAAATAACTAATACAGCACAAATTGACAGAATACTAAAAATAGAAAGAAGAATAATTAGGACATGTATAAATAAACAGTATAAAATAAAGGGACATTGGAGAATAGCATCAAATGAAACAGTATATAAGAAAATAGAACCAGTCATGAGCACGATCAGGAAGAAACGTATCTCAATCTTTGGACATCTGATGAGAACTCCAGGAAACAGAATTAGTAAAAAAAAAAAATACAGAAATTGTGGAATAGCCAGAGCGACATTAAATGGATCACATAAATTAAGGAAGATATAAAAGAAGTCCAAATTACAGTAGATGAGCTAAAAAACAAGACAGAGAAAACCAGAATACTGCAAGACCCACAAACCAGACTACAAATGAAAATCAATAAAAGGAGTACAAGAAGAGTGGTCTCGGATGAAGAAAGAAAGAAAATATCTGAAAGAATGAAGAAATATTGGGCAGACAGAAGAGCAAAACACCTTTCATATAAGAATAGACTCTAATAATTATATTACCTAAATATCATATTAAGTTATTGTTGAGCCAAATTGTATCCCTGTGTAACAACTTGTTTACAACTTTGTATTTTTGACTAGAGTGGTCCAATGAAGGCCATAAAATAAATAATAATAATAATAATAACAAAATAGTTTTATCATTTTTAACACCAATGGCGTCGCTGCAACAATGGACTTACACAAAATGGCCAGGGCAACATTTAATTATTATGTAAATGATAATTATGAGTCAGAGAAGGTACTTTTTGCTACTAACAAAAAACACATACTACCAAGCTATTTGCATATATATTTAACAAAAATTATCATGACACTACATATAACTGAAATAATTATTTACAGACCGTGATCTATATGCGACATCAGAACCAACCAGAAGACAAAGAAGAAGAGAAGTGCGTGAAACAAAGAAATCTTTTTCTTATATACTACGATACAGAAATAATAGTAATTACAATTCTATGAACACGTACAGCGGTTCAATTGTAGGTACATATCGATAAGTTGATTTACATTACTTTTTTCACGAAGCGATGCTATACTGTGATCTTTATGACAAGAAATCACGAATCCAGTCGCACACCTGAGACGATAATCCATAGGCACGCAATTTGATTACAAGTCGCTTTTGAGGAAATTTCACAAGGTAATGACAACGGGACTGAAGGCATTACAGCAGCCGAAAGATGGGCTACAACACATAAATCTTAGTAAAACAGAATTTATTATGTTAATTAATAGTCACACGCATTATACAGAGAGTACACGAAACCAAGTCCCTGATACACTAATTAACAAAGCATGAAGGGCGACAGATAAAAGGATTTTTAGTTTTATCGGAGAGGCTAAATAGGGTTCGGAACATTGGACAAGGCAGATGCTGCATATTATAAGCCGCACACTGATAGGATGGAGTCTAGGTAAGACCAACTGTTGACAATATATGAAGAACATCTCGTTGTAGTCAGGGTCACTTTGCTTGGTTTGCATCAGGCGGTAGATCTGACTGCTACAACTGAGCAATTGATTAAGAACGAAGTGACAAGACTGGAAAGTTGATCATGTACTCTTTGAAGACTACTGACTAGGTTTTAAAGCAAATTATGGCCTTCATGATGATCAGTGAACAATTCCTACAGATACAAACTCTATTTAGCGAATTAAGTACAGAATATGAACAATTATTGACTGCAGTAGTTCAGATATTACAGAACTCAACTGCCGTCAATGTCCTGGTGGCACCATGGGGACCATTGCAACTCTATGTTGGTACATTTGAGCTGTGACAGAATGTGACTGTATCAACTGCAGAAGGGAAATATTTACCTCATTCTTGGAACTGTCCCATGCCCAAGACTGGAAAATGTACAGGAATGCAAAAGCATTGACCACCTTTCATATTCTGAGGCAAAGAAAACACATGAACACTTACTTCTGGTTAAAATCCCCATAAGCTTTGCAACCATGGTAACTAAACCCCTGTCCACAACAAACGTGAAATCATCTGCTTTTTCCACAGTGTCAAGCCCTGGTGGCTGCCTGAATATATATGTATATGAGGGGGACTGGGACTATTTCCATCTGTCCTTGCTATACCACCATCAGATAACTTAATTCCCTACACCAATACCGGAAAAGAGTCGTATTCATCCAGGAAAAACTGTCCGGAAATTTTAAAATATCGAATCAATTTGTCGTCTCCTGTCGGCAGCAGTCATCGTGAGAATAAAGAGCTAGTTGAATTTCGCAAGAACGATATTTTTCAACCAGTGTTGGCTGTTCGTCATTCTACATCTTTCAAAGAAAGTATCCCGGCATTTGCCTGAAGCGATTTAGGGAAATCACGCTGAGAGGAGTTGGAAAGGTGTTGACATACGAGGTCTGTTCAAAAAATTCCGGAACCTCATTCACAACATTTTTCTACTCTTGCCTTTTATTTATTGTGCACGGTATCCTTAGAAGTACTCTCCTCCACAATTGGTACACCATTCCCAACACCGTTTCCACTTCCGGAAGCAGTATTGGCACACCTCTTGCTGGATCGCGCTAGCGCCGTCTGCGAATTTTCTTTTATCTCATCCTTATAAATCTTCATCCTTTCGAGGGGGTTTTCAACTTGGAATATAAAAAAAAGTCCGCAGGGGCCAGCACGGAGGAAGAGGCAGCACAGTGATTTCGTTTCTTGTGCAACAGTCACGCACCAACAGCGATGAATGTGATACAGGTGCCATGAATTGCCTCACCACATTTCAGGCCGTTTCCTTCTCACATTTTCCCGTAGGTGCGCAATACGTCCCGATAGTACCATCGATTAACAGTTTACCCTTGTGGCACGAATTCATGATGAACTAATCCTTCAAAGTCAATGAAAACTATCATTATGGTTTTGACATCTGACCTGACCCGACGAGCTGTTTTTATTTTAGAGAATCTTTCCCGAGCCCCCCCCCCCCCCCCAAAAAAAAAAATGGCTCTGAGCACTATGGGACTTAACATCTGTGGTCATCAGTCCCCTTGACCTTAGAACTACTTAAACCTAACTAATTTAAGGACATCACACACATCCATGCCTGAGGCAGGATTCGAACCTGCGACCGTAGCGGTCACGCGGTTCCAGACTGAAGCGCCTAGAACCACACCGCCACACCGGCCGGCTTTTCCCGACCCAGTGTGAAGTCCAAAACTTGGTCTCAACATCGTAACTGTGCACCCACGTCTCATCACCAACTATGGTACTCTTAAGGAACATCTCGTTCTCATTCGTGCGATCAAAAAGCTCTTCACAGATTGAGAGGCGAAGGTCTTTCTGGTCTGCCGGCCGGTGTGGCCGAGTGGTTCTAGGCGCTTCAGTCTGGAACCGCGCGACCGCTACGGTCGCAGGTTCGAGTCCTGCCTCGGGCATGGATGTGTGTGACCTACTTAGGTTAGTTAGGTTTAAGTAGTTCTAAATTCTAGGGGACTGATGACCTCAGATGATAAGTCCCATAGTGCTCAGAGCCATTTGAACTATTTTTTTTTCTTTCTAGGCTTGATTCGTGAGCCGTGGGACGAACTTGGGGGCAACGCGATGCATTGCGAGATGCTGTGTCAGGATTTCATGACATGATCCAATTGAAATGTTACATTCTTCTGCAATTTCTCGGACAGTCAATCTTCGACTGGGACGCACAATTCCCTTCACGTTCGTGACAAGAGAGTCGTCGGTAGATGTCGAAGGCCGCTCTGAACGAGGGTCATCTTATAAAATAAATAAATAAAATACAATATTAGTTATTGTATATGTATGATAGTGATTGGTTGTAATTAATATTTGCTTATCTAGAATGTGGACGTTTAATTACTTGGTATCAGACGCTTGAGAATGGCTTTTTCGTAAATGCAATGTTATTCGTAGTTGACCGTGAAATGTAACTCAAATAATTGGACTTCGTATTTACATAGTTTCCAAAGACTGCTGCGGCAGGTGCGGACTCGTAATCTCAATATTAGAATAATAAATGTCAATACGTCGTACAGAGGTGACTGTCTACTAAACATATAAAAGTTTACACAGTTAGTTAAATCAGATACATTCAACGAATAAGCCCACAGTTAAATAATTCAACTTACTCTCACAAATATAGAATCTTTACAGAGTTGAGTGCCTAGTGAGATTGCAACTCGCAGTGTTCTTATATAACATCAAATATGGCGGTGTACCAGTTAATAAAATATACGTGCTTCCCGCACCAGCTATTGTACAAGACCTCCTTCTTCTTAATGAAACATAAGAGTGTCGTAATTGTATTTTGTTTTATCAGTGGCATAGCGCTGCAGTTCTGTGCCATAGACTTTATTTATTTGTCAGAAATTAATTATTTAATTAAGATTTCGTATTTCCGAGGACACTCACGCACGCCATGCAAATGTGCCTTTATAATCTTTGACTTTCGTCATGAAATTTTTAAACTGTGTGATCCATTCGTAACACCGAGTACGGCTTAAGCACTCATAACCGTAAGGTTCCTACATCATTTGGTGTGTCTCTGTAAAGATTTTCTAGAGTTTCACGCAAAATTTAATGCAGATGCGTTGCTCCTCTAACTCTGCCATCTCGAAATTCGCAAACTGTGCGACACAACATTCTGCTCAATACAGCTCTGATCAATAGCTAACAGACATACAACAATGAAACTTCCAGCACATTTATTTACTATCAAAAACAGTCTTGATCACAATTTATTTATTCCGGTGACCGGTTTCAACCACTACTGTGGTCATCTTCAGACCTATGAGTAAGAACCTCTGATTTACCACCAAAAGGAGGTTCTTACTCATTGGTCTGAAGATGACCACAGAAGTGGTCGAAACCAGTCACCGGAAAAAATAAATTTTTATCAAGACTGTTTTTGATAGTAAAAATTTGTAACAACAATGATCACTGTTCACTCCCACAATGTATTCAAAAGTAATTCCAGCACATTATTGGTGCAAAATTACGAATGTTCCAGAATTTTTTGAACAGAGCCCGTATAAGCAGAAATTGACTACGCCCTGAGCAACTTACATCATCTTGCTATGTATATGGCTTGGTATACGGAAATGTGTACAGTTGGTGTAAGACACACCTAGGTCCCTTAGGGTGCCGATTGACAATTACGTTAATCCGTAACGTGGCATTAACGGCGAGTATTATCTCATCTGTGGCGCGGCGGCGTAACCCTGCTATTTCGAGTGCTGTGCTCGCCAGCGCTTCGTATTTATTCGGAGTGAAGATGTCAGACACTGAAGTCGAATTTCGTTCTTGGGTTTTAGTGAGTTACTCTTTATCCCAGAAGAAGAATAAAGAAACGTAATTGGACCACGAACCGGTACGAAAGCAGATGCCTAGCCACTGCTGTATGTTCCAGAAAATCAAATGTTCACTGGGCAGTATAAAAAATTCGTGAGGATGCCTTTAACAGGCTCTGAAAGACCTATAAATTTAGTTACACCAAAAGTCAGCAGGCAACATATGCCTTACAGGAAAGCAATAACTATTGCGGAAGAATTAGCAGCTCCATTCCGCTTTTACGCAACTGGAGATTCATTCGCGAATTATTTTGCTACACCTATCCAAAATTTACAGACAGCGACGTGGATTCGCAGTGAAGGAAATAAGCGAAGCAATTGTTCGAGTGCTAAGGAAATACGTTAAGGTGAGGAAAAAAAAAATCGTGATACTGGTTTCTTTTTATCTTTTGTCCAGTTGATATCAACGTTAATGTGACATTAGGTCATACTGTGTTATTTTTAATATAGATAATTAGGTCTCGAAATGCTGACATGAATCCTTGACTCGCTTCACTCTAACAACCCATGCAAAACCCAAGTGGTGCTGGTTGGGCTCTCAACGTCGTTAGCCCGAAGTATGGGACAAATATCAACCTCACGCCTTCAGCAAAAACCTAGGAATATTAACAGATGAAAATCTAAATTGGATTGAGCGCGTAACTGCAACGTGCAACAAGGTATCAGTATCTCTCCATGCCCTACAAAAACGTAAAAAGCTTTTCCTCTTGACCTGAAAAAGAAACTTGCACAAACACTAATATTTCCAATTATTAATTATGGCGATGTTATCCAACAAGATCTTTCTCAGGAAGTTCACCGTGCCTCGAACTAGTTATGAATGCCCATGTTGATTATAACTGTGATGTGCAACTCTTTCATCATACTTCGCTATCATATGCACAGCTATCCTGGCTGTGTTCAGACAAGCGCAGAGATTTCTATACCCTCTGTTTTCTCTACTGTCTTGTCAATCTGCACTGTCCCCATATTTCTCCTCGATCTTAATGCACTTCTATGAACAACTTAGAGAAACACATGCTTCCATGAAAGCAGAACCGTTTCTGTGCCACTCCATCGTTAAGCCACTTTCTCGATGTCCTTCTCTGTAGCAGGAACCCGACTGTGGAATAACCTCTGCGGTATGCTACAGAACTGAATAACATCTGCAGCTTCAGAAGACCATTGATGACATATTATATTAACGCAACAATAATGATACACGTTGTTGGTGTACGCACTCGTTACCCTTGTACATCCTTCTTTCCATCCAGATCTTCCTCGTTTATTCGTAGCTGGTGAAGTCTCTTTAAATTTCATTTTTCAAAAAATGGTTCAAATGGCTCTGAGCACTATGGGACTTAACATCTGATGTCATCAGTGCCATAGAACTTAGAACTACTTAAACCTAACTAACCTAAGGACATCACACACATCCATGCCCCAGGCAGGATTCGAACCTGCGACCGTAGTAGCAGCGCGGTTCCGGACTGAAGCGCCTAGAACCGCTCGGCCACAGCGGCTGGCCATCTATAAATTCTTCTCATATCTGCCAAAATCATTATTATTACTATTATTTATAGCTGCGGTGTACGGTTTCGCTCAGGGAGTTAGTAATCGAATTTTTCCATTCATGCAACAGAATCCTGGTGTTTTACTACTGTATTTTTCGCGTTGCAAAATTGGCAGATGTTATCCATTTTTCCGATTATGACTTTGTGCTCTTTAGATTCCTTCGTCGGGTCGTAATGGAATGCTACATTTGTTACGTTGTACTATTTACTTTTTCTAGTCCGCGCTTCTTGTAGGGTGATGTTTTAATGGCTGGCTTGAGTTTTCAGTCTTTTGTTATAAGATTGTGTCGCAATTCTTGATTCTTCTTGTTCTTCGGTTTCTCTGGTTCTCATGGTGTTCGTTTCCGTTCGTTGGGAAATTAAAAATATTTCGCTACCTACGTCTGTTTCGGTTTTTCGCCGTTTTGCTTCAGAGCTGGCAAGATCTCCTCCTCTTTTATGTTATGGTACTGTCTAAAATATAAATCAACTCAACTTTTTATTAAAAAATACACTAAATACACTTTACACACTTTATTTTCGATTTTTATTCATCGCTGTATCACTTTAACTACTCACAACCCACTGTTTGTTTTTATTCATTCACTACGCTACTTTTTCGGTTCCTGCCTTTGTCACTGATAAGAAACTGACGTTTGGGCTCACGACGGGTCTAGCTTTATATACCCCTACGAATGGGTAGTCGAATTTCAGAACGTACCAAAAAGGCTTCGAATGGTCCACAATGTTCCAGAACATTCCACAACGTTCCAGAGTGTTCTGGAATGCTCCACAATGATCTGGAATTCCCGAACATTTCAGAAAATTCCTGATCATTGTGTAGCATTCCGGAACATTTTGGAATGTTCTCGAATACTCTCGAATGTTCTGGAATGTTCTAGAAATTTCTAAAGGACGAAACTTCCCAGCCCTTGTAGCTTCAAAAGTAAGCCCTTCGTGTAAAAAAGAGAAACCTTCTTCATGGATGGGGGATAGAGGGCGACCACACCATGTAATTCCCTTGATCGTACCGGGAGTCGTTTCTGATTTGTAGCGGGACGCACATTGTACACATACTTTTATAATATATATTGATTAGTATTATTACTATGATCACTATTAATGGCAACAATGACAGCAGTCTAAGTACTGCCAGTATTGACTTTATTACTTCATAATCAATAATACTCATTGATATTGTCGTTATAGGCAATCAACTAATTTTAAAACTGTTTGTCATATTAAAATTGTTATTTCTTAGGTAAATATGATGTAAAAAAGTGCTATGTAAGAGAGGGCCTGATAACCCTAATCAGATCAGGTGAAATAAAAAAATAAATAAAATAAATATCCAGATAAATGCGGTTGCCGCCGTTTGTAGACGCGAACTGCTGCCTGTGAAGTCGAAGACTCATGCGAAATATTTTATTAGTGGTTGACTGATTGGTCAGTCGACTCAAGAAAAAGAGGTATTTCATCCATAGCTGGAAGCATACGAGTATTCATATTCTCCTTGGTCAGCACCAAGGTATGTGGTGTTGCAGATACACTCTGCCCGATTTCGTAAACGTTCTTAATTTATTTGCACTGAAAACTCGAAGGCACCGTATTAATCCATCGATTGATTTTTTCTGACTTCCTTTATCTTCTTCCATTTCTTCTTTTTCCTTCCCTTATTAGTTACTGCCACGAGTACATCGTTGTCAAAATGTTTGCGAATTGTGTAACTTAGGTGGGACATGGGTACCAGCCCGACATTCACCTAGTGGGATGTGGGAAACCAACTAAAATACAAGTACATCGAGGCTGACCAGTATAGCCGCTCTCGTTATTCGCAGCGTAGATTCTATCCGGGGATACGGTGTGCTAAACATCGCAGCTATCTTGGCGAGTCTTTTAACATCCTTTTTAAAATATCCAAAATAACAAGCATTATTTCCCCAGGATTTACTGTAATTTTTCGTTTCTTAACTGGTGTACCGTTACAGACGACACGTCATTTTAATAACTGGCGTTTGGATACATGGCAAGGTGAGTGGGATGTAAGTGTTAAGACTGTACGACTTCTTCCCCGACATAAGGGAAAGGTTGGGAGTGAAACATACTGATTTCAGACGCCGTATGGTAGATTTCTTAACAGTAAACGGACCTTATCAGACGCACTTAGACCGATTCAGCGTGAGACAGACATCTACGTGCACATGCGGGGAGGAAGGTTCCCCAGAACACACTGTCTTCCTGCGTGCAATACGCGAAAAGGAGACGTGTACTACACTTAGACCTAGCAAAAACAAACATATACAGGGTGTTACAAAAAAGGTACGGCCAAACTTTCAGGAAACATTCCTCACACACAAACAAGGAAAATATGTTACGTGGACATGTGTCCGGAAACGCTTACCTTCCATGTTAGAGCTCATTTTATTACTTCTCTTCAAATCACAGCAACAGAACGTACCAACGTGACTTCAAACACTTTGTTACAGAAAATGTTCAAAATGTCCTCCGTTAGCGAGGATACATGCATCCACCCTCCGTCGCATGGAATCCCTGATGCGCTGATGCAGCCCTGGAGAATGGCGTATTATATCACAGCCGTCCACAATACGAGCACGAAGAGTCTCTACGTTTGGTACCGGGGTTGCGTAGACAAGAGCTTTCAAATGCCCCCATAAATGAAAGTCAAGAGGGTTGAGGTCAGGAGAGCGTGGAGGCAATGGAATTGGTCCGCCTCTACCAATCCATCGGTCACCGAATCTGTTGTTGAGAAGCGTACGAACACTTCGACTGAAATGTGCAGGAGCTCCATCGTGTATGAACCACATGTTGTGTCGAACTTGTAAAGGCACATGTTCTAGCAGCACAGGTAGAGTATCCCGTATGAGATCATGATAACGTGCTCCATTGACCGTAGGTAGAAGAACATGGGGCCCAATCAAGACATCACCAACAATGCCTGCCCAAACGTACACAGAAAATCTGTGTTGATGACGTGATTGCACAATTGCGTGCGGATTCTCGTCAGCCCACACATGTTGATTGTGAAAATTTACAATTTGACCACATTGGAATGAAGCCTCATCCGTAAAGAGAACATTTGCACTGAAATGAGGATTGACACATTGTTGGATGAACCATTCGCAGAAGTGTACCCGTGGAGGCCAATCAGCTGCTGATAGTGCCTGCACACGCTGTACACGGTACGGAAACAACTGGTTCTACCGTAGCACTCTCCATACAGTGACGTGGTCAACGTTACCTTGTACAGCAGCAACTTCTCTGACGCTGACATTAGGGTTATCGTCAACTGCACGAAGAATTGCCTCGTCCATTGCAGGTGTCCTCGTCGTTCTAGGTCTTCCCCAGTCGCGAGTCATTGGCTGGAATGTTCCGTGCTCCCTAAGACGACGATCACTTGCTTCGAACGTCTTCCTGTCGGGACACCTTCTTTCTGGAAATCTGTCTCGATACAAAAGTACCGCGCCACGGCTATTGCCCCGTGCTAATCCGTACATCAAATGGGGATCTGCCAACTCCGCATTTGTAAACATTGCACTGACTGCAAAACCACGTTCGTGATGAACACTAACCTGTTGATGCTACGTACCGATGTGCTTGATGCTAGTTCTGTAGAGCAATGAGTCGCATGTCAACACAAGCACCGAAGTCAACATTACCTTCCTGCAATTGGGTCAACTGGCGGTGAATCGAGGGAAGTACAGTACATACTGACGAAACTAAAATGAGCTCTAACATGGAAACTAAGCGTTTCCGGACACATGTCCACATAACATCTTTTCTTTATTTGTGTGTGAGGAATGTTTCCTGGAAGTTTGGCCGTACTTTTTTGTAACACCCTGTATACACAGCAATAAGAGACGACGAACAGTGGGCACAACTAAATGCGCTAACAAACGGAATTTCAAAAGCAACACATGAAGAGTACCTGCGGACACGACATAGACATGGGTATGTGCAACAGAACAACAGTCTGCAGAGGGTGGACTGCGAGACCCACAGTGACAGCGACAACAGTGAACCTAAAGAAGATGAGCAGGAGGAGGAAGATGAGATGTACCAGTAAATAAGACACCTAGAATTATGAGTCAGATATGTTGTCGGTGTGGTCTTCAGTCCTGAAACTGGTTTGATGCAGCTCTCCATGCTACTCTATCCTGTGCAAGCTTCTTCATCTCCCAGTACCTACTGTAGCGTACATCCTTCTGAATCTGCTTAGTGTATTCATCTCTTGATCTCCCTCTACGATTTTTACCCTCCACCCTGCCCTCCAGTACTAAATTGGTGATCCCTTGATGCCTCAGAACATGTCCTACCAACCGATCCCTTCTTCTAGTTAAGTTGTGCCACAAACTCCTCTTCTCCTCAATTCTATTCAATGCCTCCTCATTAGTTATGTGATCTACCCATGTAATCTTCAGCATTCTTCTGTAGCACCACATTTCGAAAGCTTCTATTCTCTTCTTGTCTAAACTATTTATCGTCCGTGTTTCACTTTCATACATGGCTATACTCCATACAAATACTTTCAGAAACGACTTCCTGACACTTAAATCTATACTCGATGTTAACAAATTTCTCTGCTTCAGAAACGCTTTCCTTTCCATTGCCAGTCTACATTTTACATCCTCTCTACTTCGACCATCATCAGTTATTTTGCTCCACAAATAGCAAAACTCCTTTACTACTATAAGTGTCTCATTTCCTAATCTAATTCCCTCAGCATCACCCGACTTAATTCGACTACATTCCATTATCCTCGTTTTGCTTTTGTTGATGTTAATCTTATACCCTCCATTCAAGACACTGTCCATTCCGTTCAACTGCTCTTCCAAGTCATTTGCTGTCTCTGACAGAATTCCAATGTCATCGGCGAACCTCAAAGTTTTTATTTCTTCTCCATGGATTTTAATACCTACTCCGAACTTTTCTTTTGATATAAAATGACAAAATACCCTGGCAAATTGTACATAGCGGTAAAACAATTGTTAAGGAGAGCGAACACTAGAGTAAATATAGTGTAAGGTGTTGTCAATCTAGCAAAGAAAGCACCCGGCATTGTAGTCGGATGAATACCTAATGTTAATGTATAGGATTAGTGTGGTGTCACCGCCAGACACCACACTTGCTAGGTGGTAGCTTAAATCGGCCGCAGTCCATTTAGTACATGTCGGACCCGCGTGTCGCCACTGTGTGATCGCAGACCTAGCGCCACCACAAGGCAGGTCTCGAGATACGACATAGCACTCGCCCCAGTTGTACGACGACATTGCTGGCGACAATACGGACGAAGCCTTCCTCTCCTTTGCCGAGAGACAGTTAGAGTAGCCTTCTGCTGAGTCCATGACTACTACCTAGCAAGGCGCCATTAGCCTTACATAGATTGAGAATTATAGTATAAATGTCTCAGGAAGAACGCTGTAGTCATCAACTAATAAAGTTAAGTATAAAGCAGCTACGTACTTTTCTTGCTACCATTCAATAGTTATCCTGTTCCAGAATTCACGCCCGTCGGCGTGTGTGTACGCGTGCCTTTCTTTCGGCTACTTCAGTGTGGCGTAACTAGCTTGTTACGTCACAACAATTAGCAACACAATTTCCCTACTAATAACTGTGAAGTATTTTTTTGTGACTGGCCGTCAACAGCTCGAAGAAGCCATTCCGAGGTATTCACCGCCAGTCACAATCGGTGATGACACTAACAAATCTCTCCTCTGTCATATCATCTTTTTATATGCTTCTTAAAACAACAATGTTTTATTTAAATTCCAACCTCAAAAAATGGTTCAAATGGCTCTGAGCACTATGTGACTTAACTTCAGAGGTCATCAGTCGCCTAGAACGTAGAACTAATTAAACCTAACTAACCTAAGGACATCACACACATCGATGCCCGAGGCAGGATTCGAAACTACGACCGTAGCGGTCGCTCGGTTCCAGACTGTAGCGCCTAGAGCCGCACGGCCACTCCGGCAGGCCCAACCTCAAATTATTGTGTTTTAAAGAAACAATAGGAAATTCTTTGTCAAATTTTGCAGAAAAAAACAAAAAAGCTACAAAAAACATGACGAACGAGAAGTGTAATCTGTACGATTTGTTTTGAAGTATCAGATAACAGGTCTTTAATTTGCAATAAATAAAGAAAAAAATAAGTAAATAATAAATTTTCTTAACAAATTGTGGAGAACTGGATCAATGATGACATCATTAGTCTTCTCTGGTATAATTTTTGATTAGCTATTGTGTTGTCTGGCGTCAGCTCCAAACAGCCAGAAAATAAAAATATGGCAATATTTCATATGACAGAAACAAGGTACGAACGATTGGCTGTAGCGTAATTTCCACCATTGTCCCGCTGCTATTGACGGAAAACATGCAATGCCGCAGGCAGCGGTCAGCAGTGGAAGTGAATATTTTAATTACACTGTATTACTCGCCGTTGCTGACGTAAAATATAACTATTGATAGATGGAAAGGAAGAATATCAGATAGGGGGTGGGTGGGTGTGGTGTTTAGCAAGCATGTATTGAGCCATAAAGTCACAAATAAATCATTGAAGATTCCTGAACCAAGACTGTTACCGTCCAGAACGTAGTAAGTTACGTTTATTTCTTCGGCGATGGAGCATTCGTTCTTTCAGGAAGTATTATGAAAATCTATTTATTTAGGATATCATGAAAAAGGATCTGAAGAGAGAGTATAGGACTACAGATTCCGCAGAGCGAGATGATCACTGGAAAATCTATTTCGTACACTATCTTCAGTTTTTCGGGTTATGAAGAAACCGATGCTATCAGAACCAGTATATGCGACCTTAGTAATACTGGCAATAGGATACCTACGCATCTTTTTAAGAGCAAGTGATGATTCTTGTCATGTTTGTACTCTTCCAAGGAGCTCTGATGATGGAACATAAGCGTCTATTAGACATAAATTGGAGGCAAGATAATGACAGTATTGCAAGTCTTCTAGCACTGGAAAGGCAAGCGCGAAGGTTTATTAGAAAAGCGCCTGAGGTATGTCTTGAAACTGCTGAATACTGTAGGCAAAAACGTCAGTCAGCTGGCAAGAACATTAGGTTGTACGAAACTTAACGGTATCTGCTATTCATCAAAAACAACATTGATTTGAAGAGAAACCATGTACTTTTATACACATTTGGTGTACCAGAAATACAAAAGGAAGTTACAAAGAATTTTGGTGTAGAAGGTAAAATGAGTACAGACATTTTATAAAATACTCTATTACGTTATAAATACTAACTTTCGCTGTGCTTGTAGATTTATTTACCTTTGTTTCTGCCTTTTCAAAGAGGAGAGAAGGCTTGAAATTTTTTTCTTGCATTCGTTTACCCGAACGCCTAGTTCTCCAGCAAATACCATCCATGCATCTTATCAGTTTTTTATCATAGTGAACTGAGTGCGAGGGTCCCATAATATAGACCGTTGTCTATACCTAAGGACATTATAAATTGAAGTACTCCGCTGCACTTTTCTGTCTGTATGTGAGAGCTAATCTCAGGAACTACTGTACGAAATTTGATATACAGTTTTCACTAATAGATATACTGATTCACTAGGAATGTTATTGTATGTACTGTAATTTATAATTACTGTAATGATGAGTGCCTAATATATACTATTTGGTCAAATGTATTCGGACACATCTACATTATGTGATCAAAAGTATCCGGACAACTGGCTGAAAATGGCTTACAAGTTCGTGGCGCGCTCCTTCGTTAATGCTGGAATTCATTATGATGTAGCCCCCCCCCCTCCCCTTAGGGGCTTGATGACAGCTTCCACTCTCGCAGGCATACGTTCAATCAGGTGCTGGAAGGTTTCTTAGGGAATGGCAGCCCATTCTTCACGGAGTGCTGCATTGAGAAGAGGTAAAGAGGTATCGACGTCGGTCGCTGAGGCCTGGCATGAAGTCGGCGATCCAAAACATCCCAAAGGTGTACTATAGGATTCAGGTCAGGACTCTGTGCAGGCCAGTCCATTACAGGGATGTTATTGTTGTGTAAACACTCCGCCACAGCCTGTGCATTATGAACAGGTGGTCGACCGTGTTGAAAGATGCAATCGCCAACCCCGAATTCCTCTTCAACAGTGGGAAGCAAGAAGGAGCTTAAAACATCAATGTAGTCCTGTGCAGTGATAGTGCAATGCAGAACAACACGGGGTCTAAGCCTCCTCCATGAAAAACACGACCACACCATAACACCACCGTCTCCGAATTTTACTGTTGGCAGATGGCGTTCACCGGACATTCGCCACACCAACACCCTGTCATCGGATTGCACATTATGTACCGTGATTCTTCACTCCACACAACGTTTTTCCACTGTTCAATCGTCCAATATTTTCGCTCCTTACACCAACCGAGGTGTCGTTTGGCAATTACCGGCATGATGTGTGGCTTATGAACAGCCGCTCGACCATGAAATCCAAGTTTTCTCACCTCCCGCCTAACTGTCAGAGTACTTGCAGTGGATCCTGACGCAGTTTGGAATTCCTGTGTGACGATCTGAATAGATGTCTGCCTATTACACATTACGACCCTCTTCAACTGTCGGCGGTCTCTGTCAGTCAACAGACGAGGTCGGCCTGTACGCTTTTGTGCTGTAGGTGTCCCTTCACGTTTTCACTTCAGTATCGCATCGGTAACAGTGGACCTAGCGATGTTTAGGAGTGTGGAAATCTTGAGTACAGACGCATGACCCGAGTGACGTCCAATCACCTGACCACGTGATTTCCGTGGAGCCCCCCGTTCAGCATTCTCACGATGTCTAATGATTACTGAGATGGCTGATATGGAGTACTTGGCAGTTGGCTGTCGGCTCCTTTTTGACTTTCCTCACTGTGAGGAAGTTCGAGTGGAAGTTTGTGGCCTGTTGGCCTTTACTCCCCTAAAAATCTCGTTGAAACTTGTTTCTTGACTGTTTGGTTGTATGTGTAACTGGCAAGGAGTGCCGAAGATCTATTTCTTATTCTTGTCGATGTGTCGCTTTTTCTTTTTCTTCTTACTCGTGACTGAGGACTGTTCCTCGGCGTTGACTTCATACGTAACGTATTCCGTCTTGAGTTTTTCTCCGTAAACCAGAGAAATAGACACACAATGCATCTGCAGAGTGGTAAAGATAGGGTAGAAATTAATCAACTCATAATCCTCCCTGGAAAGTCCTACAAGACATTCTGGGTAACCAACTGGTTGATATGGGATGGCGGTTTTGGATGGTTTGGAGGGACAAAAGGATAGGGATTTTCATGGAGGGGGTATGTACCGTCGCGGAGCGAACTAGCAATCTTCTTCAGTACAGCGCTTGCGCTGTAAATGTCCGGAAGCGGGAGGAATGGTACTTCTTCCCACTCTTCTTCCTATTGTGCAGCTGCTTCAGTGTCCTTTTGCTGTGTCGCCTCCCCTTCAGCAGGCTGGTCGGTTTGCGTGGCCACCGTAGCGAATTCCTTCTCTCATGCAGGAGTCGTCTGGGTGGCGGTGTCTGCTCTAATTGCGGAGTCTTCTTTGGTTGAGCGAAGTTCCTGCGTCAGCACAGCAGTCTGACGCTGAGCCTAGCCCAGTTCCGTCAACATGGCCGCACTCTCTTCCGCCATGGCGGATTTGAAGGCGGACATGGCTTCTTGTACAGCGTCCTCTAGACGCCTGGAGACGATGTCTTCTGTACAAGAGACCATGTGTGGTGGTCACTTGCTTCTGTGTCTTCTTCTTCTCCGATCCGCGCCAGTTCCTCTTGTAAGCGCAGGAACGGGCGTTCGCCGCGTGTGCGCCGCCGCAGTTAACGCAGGTACAAGGGGTATTGTTGTGTACATAGTTCCGCGTAGACAACTTTCCCACTAGAGCGCGCCCCACTAAGCACAACAGAGCAGGCGCAGCGCTCGTCTGTCTCTGCACTACGAGATGGCGCTGCCATAGAGATGGACCGAATTCTGCTTTCGCCGATCTGTGTATTAATATGTAATGCAGCCAATGAGATTGCTGCTAACGTAGAACCTTTTCTCCTCGCGGATCACATTCGCGCAGTGATACATGAATGCGCGAGGTATTATAACGAGTGTACAGACCTCCGAATAGTCAGTCTGCATTTGTCTGCACCCATCTGTACCAGTCTGCCTTAGTCTGTACCAGTCTGTTCGAGTTCTACATTTGTCTGTACCAGTCTATAGTCAAGTTTCAGTCTGCGCCCAATAAGATTACCATATTCCTGTACATAGCCATGAAGATAAATGTATAGACACTTTTGTCAAGTAGCAGAGATATATGTGAGAATAAGATTAACGTACCAATACCAAAGGAACTTCAGATTGTCAATTTTAAATAGCATCCAGAACCAAGTTAAGTAATTTTTATAAATGTGTGTGAAAATTAATCAGGTTCTGTTTAAAGTTGGTCACCATCAATCTGCTACTCTAAGCGTGCAAGTGACATTTCTATCGTCTGACCTAACGGCAGAAGATAAACACGCCACGATAAGACCACGAGACATATTGCTGACACTCGCCTACTTCGTTAGAGCGACAAGTCAAATAACCTGATGGTGTGTGTACCGAAGGACTTACAATACGCACACCACAGGTATCCTTCTCCTTCTTGCAGTGGCGTGTGTCATGTGCTTGCGCACATTTCGAACACGCGACTGGGCCGCTCCAGTGCTTGGCAAGGTGGCCAAGCTTTTGGCAGCGAAAGCACTGCGCTGCAGTCTTCTTGTTCTTGTTGCCGGATGTTCCTGCTAGCGTGAGCGGCAACTCCGCCAAGGCAGCAGCTTTGCGTCCCCTTCCGCGTCCCGACATCTCGAGTAGCAACAGCGACAGCAGCGATGCGTAACTCTCCGCAGCCTGAGCTACTTGGCAGTAGGTGGCAGCACAATGAACCTAATATGAAAAACGCATGTTTTTGCGGGTGTCCGGATAGTTTTGATCGCATAGTGTACGTCATGTGGGATTGCACATTAGATGCCACGACAGGAGGGCCCGCTAGTGTGAAAGAAGGCGGGAAATTTTGCGTTGTCTGTGCAGAAGCGGTAACAGCCGGATGGCACGATTAGGAGAGCTGAGTGACTTCGACCGTGGAATAGTCACTGGATGCCACCTGAGTAGCGCATTTCAACCGTTTTAAAGCTGCCCAAACGGAATGTTGGTGATGTGATGTGAAGTGGAAATGCGAAGAAACGATCACAGATAAAGCAAGACCTGAGAGACCTCAAGCAACGATGGACACGGACTGTCAAGTATTGGGAGAGGTAGTTGTCAAAAATCGAATAAAATCGGTGAAAGCAATCACTCATGACTCTTGAAAGTCTTTTCGGGTTTGCTGCCGGATCCTAAAATCAACTTGACTCGATATTTCGGCGATCCAACTGTTCGCCATCTTCAGGGAATGCTGCTTCTGCTGATGAGTCCCGCTGAGAACTGACGCAAGATAGCAAATCGCCGTCCTACATAGGCCACCGTTCAGTACACGGCGCATGCGCCGCCCATCACGGTTTCTGCCTTCCAAAACAACGAGATGGCGCCGCCCTTAGTGAAATACTGCTGGCAACGATATATCGCAATCAAGGCCGCACCGAAAACGTTCAGTTTTGATGCGAGGTAATACAGGATTCCACGTTCTGCTAAGAGGAAACCCATTTTCTCTGTTGATTAAATTATCAGCCAACCCAATTTCAATCGCCTCCTTATAGACACTGTTCCAAAAACCGGAAATGTTGGCAACTACCACACTTTCATCAAATTTCATACTGTGTCTCTCATTCAGACAGTGTTCTGCTACGGCCGATTTTTCCGGCTGTTGTAGCCTCGTGTGACGGCGATGTTCCACACACCTGTCATTCACTGTGCGAATAGAACGACCAACGTAAGCTTTCCCACATTGACACGGGATTTTGTACACCCCGGGTTTTCTAAGTCCCAAATCATCCTTCACAGAGCCGAGCAGAGCCCTAATCTTAGAGGGTGGACGGAACACACTCTTAATGTTAAAACTCCTTAAAATTCGTCCAATCTTAAACGATAAGCCTCCAGCATAAGGAAGAAAGGCCACAGATCTATGTTCCTCTTCGGACACCTCCGGAGACGGTCCAAATTCCATAGCCCGACGAATCTGACTCTCGGTGTATCCATTGTCCTTAAAAACAGTCATCAAATGCTCAAGTTCTTGGGTTAAGCTGTCTGCGTCGGAAATGGCATATGCTCTCCGTACCAAAGTCCTCAGGACGCCACTACGTTGGTGTGGTGGATGACAACTCTTAGGGTGCAGATACAAATCTGTGTGTGTCGGCTTTCGGTGAACGCTGTGTCCCAAACCAACGTGCTTCTGGAGATACGTGGATGATACCTTCTTCGTATGGCCGCATGGACGTGATGCTCTTAACAGGTTTTTGGACCACTTCAACTGTCTTCATCCCCGTATCAAATTTACTATGGAGGTTGAAAATGATGGGATGCTTCCATTTTTAGACGTAATGGTTTATAAAAAACCAGATGGAACTTTGGGACACAGCGTTCACCGAAAGCCGACACACACAGATTGGTATCTGAATCCTAAGAGTTGTCATCCACCACACCAACGCAGTGGCGTCCTTAGGACTTTGGTACGGGGAGCATATGCCGTTTCCGACGCAGACAGCTCAGCCCAAGAAATTGAGCATTCGATGGCTGTTTTTAAGGAAAATGGATACACCGAGAGTCAGATTCGTCGGGCTATGGAATTTGGACCGTCTCCGGAGGTGTCCGAAGAGGAACATAGATCTGTGGCCTTTCTTCCTTATGCTGGAGGCTTATCGTTTAAGATTGGACGAATTTTAAGGAGTTTTAACATTAAGAGTGTGTTCCGTCCACCCTCTAAGATTAGGGCTCTGCTCGGCTCTGTGAAGGATGATTTGGGACTTAGAAAACCAGGGGTGTACAAAATCCCGTGTCAATGTGGGAAAGCTTACGTTGGCCGTTCTATTCGCACAGTGAATGACAGGTGTGTGGAACATCGCCGTCACACGAGGCTACAACAGCCGGAAAAATCGGCCGTAGCAGAACACTGTCTGAATGAGAGACACAAAATGAAATTTGAGGAAACTGTTGTAATTGCCAACATTTCCGGTTTTTGGAATAGCGTGTATAAAGAGGCGATCGAAATTAGGTTGGCTGATAATTTAATCAACAGGGACAATGGGTTTCCTCTTAGAAAGACGTGGAATCCTGTATTATCTCGCATTAAAACAGAACGTTCTTCGGTGCGGCCTTGATTGCGATATATCGTTGCCAGCAGTGTTTCACTAAGGGCGGCGCTACCTCCCTGTTTTGGAAGTCAGAAACCGTGATGGGCGGCGCATGCGCCGTGTACTGAACGGTGGCCTATATAGGACGTCGAATTGCAATCTTGCGTCAGTTCTCAGCGGGACTCATCAGCAGAAGCAGCATTCCCTGAAGATGGCGAACAGTTGGATCGCCGAAATATCGAGTCAAGTTGATTTTAGGATCCGGCAGCAAACCCGAAAAGACTTTCAAGACTTATTTCGCCGGGAAAGCCTACGTAGTTAAATCACTCATGAGTTCCAAGGTGCTTCCAACAGTCCAGTAAGGATGGCGCGAAACGGTCGAGAAGATCCTCGTAAGCCAGATGTTCCTGTACGCAACGCTAAGCAGTAGTTGAGGCGGCATAGAAGGCGACGCCACTCGACAATGGTGGCAATCCGATGGAAGGGTTTGATTTTGGCGAAAGTCTCGAGAACCTGGCACCATCTGTAGTGTCAACAAGGAAGGACCGGGGGGGGGGGGTTGTTATGGTGTTGATGGGATTATTGTGGTTACCTTATTCACCTCAGAAAACGCTATTTGGAGGAGGATATGAATATATCTTACTGCATTGTCCATTCCGCACCATAGAGGAACAGTTCGGAGGCGAGTAGTAGTAGTAGTAGTAGTAGCTTTATTCATCCGTAGATCTCTTTTTACAAGGAAATATGCATTTACAAATTTAGATCAATTTAAAATAAGCTAATTTGTATACAAATATATTTACAGACTTCTAGTTAGAGACAGTCATTAGATTTACTCCTGCTATACAATACTTTTTTTTACAAATAACTTATTAAATGCAACATTGTTCACTCATATCTCACTATCAGCCACTGCACACACTATACACACATTGTTTCTTGACACTTCACTCACTACACACACACACACACACACACACACACACACACACACACACGCACTGGTGATCTCTGGGCCATTTTCTGTACCGCAACTCCCCATTTGCTATCCTGAAAAACTGAGTCAGCATTCTTCCATAATGAGTGAGATGTTGAGCTCAGAAAGAGGAAGAGGTATTAGTATTGCACTATGCATAACTTGGGGGTAAGTATTTCTGGAAAGGAAAGAAAAAGAAGGAAAAAACCTAAAGTGAAGGTGTTATGTGGAATGTTGTATATTTTATAGTCATTATTATTATTATTTATTTGTATAACATTCTTTATCAAACCTCTACTCTGTTTTAGCTAAGTAATCCTTCAACGTATAAAATGTATTGCATAACAGGTATTTTTAGCTGCCTTTTTAAATAAGTGTATTTTGGCAATTTCTTTAATCTGTTTTAGTAATTTATTGTACAGTTTCATTTCTTGGTAGAAAGTGCTGTTTTGAGTTTTATGTTTATTTTTTCTTGGTAAATGTAAGTCGAGTCTATCTCTTGTTGCATGGTCATGGACAGAGCTGTTTGTACAGTAATTGCCAATGTTATTTTTATGTGGACAACTGACTGGTAAATGTATTCACATCGCGCAGTTAAAATCCCCAGTGTTTTGAACAGATCTTTGCAATGAGCTCTGCTAGTATTTTTGGTTATTATTCTTATGGCTCTTTTCTGGACCTTGAAAACTGTGTTCATATTTTATGAGTCTATTCCCCAAAAAAGAATGCCATAGCTAAAAAATGAGTGTACATATGAGTAATATGTAGCTAAAAGACATTGGATGTTACATAGTGATGATCGGATTCTAAGGGCATAACATGCTGATGACATTCTGTTTGCAAGTACCTTTGTGTGTTCACACCACTTCAACTGAGAATCAGTATTCATTCCTAGAAGTTTTGCATTTGTTACACAGTCTGCAGAGGTGCCGTCTACATTTAATTTAGCATTGTCATTTTTTCTCTTCAAACTGAAATTCATGGCATTAGTCTTCTTTATGTTCAATGTCACTTTATTACTTATTGACCAATCATAAACTTCCTTGAGACTTTCATTTGCTTTCTCGGCAAGGAGTTCCCGTGTTTTCTCAGTGACTATTATATTGCTGTCATCAGCGAAGAGGATTTTTTCACCATGAGTAACACTATTGGGAAAGTTATTGATGTATATCAGGAACAGTATTGGTCCTAATATGCTGGTGGTCTAGTGGCTAGCGTAGCTACCTCTGGATCATGGGGTCCCGGGTTCGATTCCAGGCCGGGTCGGGACTGGGTGTTTGTGTTATCATCATTCGGGATGTGGCGAGAATGGAACTGATTGGGTACTTGTACGGGCGCTTATGAGCTCGATGTTGAGCGCCTCACAAACCAACATCATCATCATCATTTCTGAGACGATCATTGTATCAGCATGACAATGACCCTGCCACAAAGCAGAACCTGCGAAACAGTACTCTGTGGAGAATAACATTCCTGAAATAGACTGTGCTGCCCAGAGATCTGAAATGAGCTCTTAGGACCACCTGTGGGATGACTAAAAACGTAGCATTCGCTGCAGGCCCCAGCGTCAAACACCACTACCTTCTCTATTAAGCGGCGCCTGCTGCACTACCCCGAATGAGTAAGTCTAGGAATACGTCCACTAGACTTGGAAATTAGGAAAGGGGAGTCATTTTACTCGTTAAAGAAAGGCAATCACATGGAAGTACGCAATGTGCTTGGAAATGAGACCATTTCGAAAACAGGAATAAAAGATCACATATTACAACTGTGGCAAAATGAATGGGACGCTTCAGGCACAGGCAAGAGAACATACGAATTTCTTTCTAACGTCAGGGAGAGATTGTTGTGGTCTTCAGTCCAAAGACTGGTTTGATGCAGTTCTCCATGCTGCCCTATCCTGTCCAAGCTGCTTCATGTCTGAGTATCTGCTGCAACCTACATCCTTCTGAATCTGCTTAGCGTATTCATCTCTTGGTCTTCCTCTACGATTTTTACCCCCCCCCCCCCCCCTCTAGTACTAAACTGGTGATCTGTTGATGCCTCACAATGTGTTCTATCAACTGATTCTTTCTTGTTGTCAAGTTGTGCCACAAATTTCTCTTCTCGCCAATTCTGTTTAGTACCTCCTCATTAGTTACGTGATCTACCCATCACGGAGAGATTAAAAATGATATTTCTTAGCTCATCGAGTGGATTGATACATTGCCTGACTGGTCATGGTCCTTACACCACGCATCTGCACAAAATCAGAAGACAGATAAATGATAGCTGCCCCCGAGGCAGTGCGGATAAACCAGAAAACACATTGTGGGAATGCACGCTCTATGAAGATGCAGCGGGTGATGGACGTCACGTATTAAGGATGTTCGATGCAAAAGAGGCACTATAGAGTGAGTCGATCTGGCGCATCTTGGACGATACTGCAGTTGCAGTATCCAGGAAGGCCAAGGAAGACATCACGAGGCATTCAACCAGAAGTCATCATGCTGCCATTCATCCTAGACAACATACTGTGCAGATGGAGACAAGAGAACTAAGATCCGCTACCATCGATTGAAATACACTCCTAAGAATCTACACTGCGTCGGTGCAACTGATCACTGAAGCGTGGACTTGAAGAAGTAACAGTGATGGCTGAAAATACCGGGTGATCAAAAAGTCAGTATAAATTTGAAAACTGAATAAATCACGGAATAATGTAGAGAGAGAGGTAAAAATTGACACACATGTTTGGAATGACATGGGGTTTTATTAGAACCAAAAAAATACAAAAGTTCAAAAAATGTCCGACAGATGGCGCTTCATCTGATCAGAATAGCAATAATTAGCATAACAAAGTAAGACAAAGCAGAGATGATGTTCTTCACAGGAAATGCTCAATATGTCCACCATCATTCCTCAACAATAGCTGTAGTCGAGGAATAATGTTGTGAACAGCACTGTAAAGCATGTCCGGAGTTATGGTGAGGCATTGACGTCGGATGTTGTCTTTCAGTATCCCCAGAGATGTCGGTCGATCACGACTGGTCACGCGCACTGAGGTCTGGGGACCTGGGAGGTCAAGCATGACGAAAGTGGCGACTGAGCACACGATCATCACCAAACGGCGCGGGCAAGAGGTCTTTCACACGTCTAGCAATATGGGGTGGTTCTAATAAAACCCCATATCATTTCAAGCATGTGTGTCAATTTTTACCTATCTACATTATTCCGTGGTTTATTAAATTTTCAAATTTATACTGACTTTTTGATCACCCGGTACTTGCTACAGTGGAAACGCTGCTGATGTGCCGTCCGACGTCCAAAAAATCCAGTAGAGAACGGCTGTCGACCGGTGTAGTATAACGGCGGATCCAGTAGCGGAGACAACCGTCTCCATGTTAAATGCACCAAAATAAATGAATAAATAGACAACAAATACTGTAGTGTTTGTAGTAGATTCGTAACTGGGTAATTGTTTAAGGATTTAATGTAGTTTTGTAGTAGTAGTAGTTGTTGTAGTTTTTTATACACTAACGAGCCAAAGAAACTGGTACATCTGCTTAACATTGTGTAGGGCTCCCGAGAGTACGCAAAATTGCCGCAACACGACGTCACACGGACTCGGCTAATGCTGCTGGAGGGAACTGAAACCATGAACCCGGCATGGCTCTCCATAAAACCGTAAGAGTAGGAGGGGGTGAAGGTCTCTTCTGAACAGCACGTTGCAAGGCATCACAGATATGCTCAATAATGTTCATATCTGGAGAGTTTGGTGGTCAGCGGAAGTGTTTAAACTCAGAAGAGTGCTCCTGGAGCCACTCTGTAGCAATTCTGGATGTGTGGGGTGTCGCATTGTCCTACTGGAATTGCCCAAGCACGCCGGGATGCACAACGGACATGAATCGTTGCATATCGATGACGTTTCGTTGAATGGTTCAAACGCTGAAACTTGTTGATGGTCCAGCATTGAAAACTGCAGATATTTGCGGAAGGGTTGCACGTCTGTCACGTTGAACGATTCTCTTCAGTCGTCGTTGGTCCTGTTCTTGCAGGATCTTTTTCGGGTCGCAGCGATGTCGGAGATTTGATATTTTACCGGGTTCTATATAACCTGTCATTGTAGCACCAGTAACCGATCTAAAACTGCGGCATGCACTTATTGTCTCATATAGGTGTTGCCGAGCGCAGCGCCGTATTCTGCCTGTTTACCTATCTCTGTATTTGAATGCTCATGGTTGTACCAGTTTCTTTAGCGTTTCAGTGTATATAGACATATTTTTAATTAAATACCAGAAATAAATAATTGATATATAATTTATTATTATCCAAGAAAATGTGATTTGTATGACCTAATTTAGATTTCCAGATAATAGATTGTAATTATGAAGAATAAATAATTAAATAAAGTCATTACCTTCTCTGGTTTCGACTCTTGAGTTTCAGGGGGCTTCCACTCCTCCACAGAAAACGAGTCATCCAGCTGAAAGTTACCCTAGCCGAGTTCAAGGCGTCACAAAGGCGATGAGTGGATATATCCCACATTAATGTGCACTAATACACTATGTGATCAAGAATATCCCGACACCTCCCCCCCTTTCCAATCATGCGTTTTTCATAATAGGAGCATTGTGCTGCCACCTACTGCCAGGTACTCCATATCAGTGACCTCAGTAGCCATTAGACATCGTGAGAGGGCAGAATGGGGCGCTCCGTGGGACACTTGGACTTCGAACGTGTTCAGGTGATTGGGTGTCACTCGGGTCATACGTCTGCACGCGAGATTTCCACACTCCTAAACATTCCTAGGTCCACTGTTACCGATGTGATAGTGAAGTGGAAACGTGAAGGGACACTTACAGCACAAAAGCGCATAGGTCCGCCTCGTCTGTTGACTGACAGAGACCGCCGACAGTTGAAGAGGGTCGTAATGTGTAATAGGCAGACATCTATCCAGACCATCACGCAGGAATTCCAAACTGCATCAGGATCCACTGCAAGTACTATGACAATTAGGCAGGAGGTGAGAAAACTTGGATTTCATGGTAGAGCGGCTGCTCATAAGCCACACATCACGCCGGTAAATGGCAAACGACACCTCGGTTGGTGTAAGGAGCGTAAACATTGGCCGATTGAACAGTGGAAAAACGTTGTGTGGAGTGACGAATCACTGTACATGGCAGGGTGTGGGTTTGGCGAATGCCCGATGAACGTCATCTGCCAGCGTGTGTAGTGCCAACGGTAAAATTTTGAGGCAGTTGTGTTGTAGCCTGGTCGTGTTTTCCATCGAGGGGGCTTGCACACTTTGTTGTTTTGTTTGGCACCATTACAGCACAGGCCTACATTGATGTTTTAAGCACCTTCTTGCTTCCCACTGTTGAAGAGCAATTCAGGGATGGCGATTGCATCTTATCAACACGATCGTGCACCTGTTCACAATGTACGGGCTGTGGCCTGCACAAAGTCCTGACCTGAATCCTGTAGAACAGCTTTGGGATGTTTTGGAACGCCAAATTGGTGCCAGGCTTCACCGACCGACATCGATACCTCTCCTCAGTGTAGTGCTCCGTGAAGAATGGGCTGCCACCATTCCTTAAGAAACCTTACAGCACCGAATTGAACGTATGCCTGCGAGAGTGGAAGCTGTCATCAAGTGGAGGGCGCCACGAACCTGTAAATAATTTTCAGCCAGGTGTCGGGATACTTTTGATCACATAGTGTACGTGTCTTGATATGGTGGTTCAGATAAAATTAGCCCGTGTAAGTAGAAAGGAAATGCAGTGAAATTACAGAAATGAAGAGCTAAAATGCACTTACCATTTATTTACAATGAAAAATACAGTGAAAAATACGTTTATAGAAGATGCTGAAAGCGACCCCCTGCAACATCAGTACACAGCTGTTCACGTCTAAGCGTATTTAAATACACCCTCCGTAAAGTTTGGATACTGCCCACGTCGTGTTGTGCCGACTCCACTGTCGCTTGAATGGATTTTTAAGTTTGTTTTATATGCCCGACTTCTAATTTCACCACACAAGTCTCCAGGCTTGAGCAGTTATTGCCCGATGACGACACGCAATACAGTTTGTTAAAGCGGAGTTCGCCGTTACTAATTATGTTTTTAGATTTAATTTCATTACTCGTACAGAGACTCAGTGTTCCTTTGTTTAACAGCGCGTCGTCAAAATAGGTATGAAATGCTAATGTCTTTGCAATACATAATGTCGACTACTGAGTTAAAGTTCGTACCTATTGTAAGAGGTCCGAGCAGATGTAATTTCGATGTATTGCTCATGCGCTGCCTGCGATATGCAAGGTATAAGAGAATCGCTGACCAGAGAGCAGTGTTGACAGCAGTAGGAACTGTGTAGCTGTAGCAGTAAGTTGTGGCTAGTCTGCAGTCTGCTCTGGTCTGGTCAGGTGTATCGTGTTGGCTGGGCCGGTCGCGGTGCAGCGATGCCGGAGCCTGAGTATTATTGTATAAGGCAAAAAGCAGCCTCGCGCATATGTAGTAATGTCATCTCAAGTCCCATGTAAATGTTTTAAAAATCTCGTAATAATAATCTTTCTCACAAAAAGTAACTTTTAACAACCATTCATTTCAATTTAAAGAATTTACTAATTTCTCCCATCCATGATCATCCCGATTGTTGCAAAAGAAAAATCAGTTGCTTCCTTTCATAAATGACAAATCTATCGGCCAGCATTGCACAGGGCTGTGCCAGAAAGCATTATTTTAAGAGCAGATATATATGCGTTATCCGGCGACTTCATTGAGGTAACAATTTTTCTCTTTTTTATTCAGAATGATCTTTCAGGGCCATGGCGCAGCACTGCTGACGTCCAAAATTTACCAGGTTAAATTCATAGTCAATTATTGAAAAATTATAAGTGATCGACAATTTAATTGAGAGGTTAGTTACATTGTATTATTACCAGGTAAAAAGTAGACGCGAAATTTGACCAACAGAACAGCCAAATTGACGAACGTTTTAATCACCACCTACACAACAGTGAAACGCGTTATAGTAATTTTATACAGGAACAGAATAAAGTAAAGCAACAAGTCATGGAAACAATTACTGCACAGAGACAGGAAGATACGCGTAAATTGTTTACGAAAGCAAAAACATACGTAGACAACAATATTGCTACAGTATCAGACGAAATCAAACAGTTGAACACCGAATTGCATGACGAAATCTCCGATCTTAAAACAAAAACAGACACACACACATTAGACTTTCAGACAATGACCAACAGACTTGAAAGTTAGAATTAATACAGGATCCCGATGCTATAAGAGTAGACGTTAAGAACTCCGCCACACACCGTTGGGTGGCTTGCGGAGTATCAATGTAGATGTAGAAATTGAGCAAAACCACACGTAAAATACAAAAACAAATTAATGCTTGTGATACAAAAACGATGATCAGGTAAAAGTACTGACTGAAAAATATGATGAATTGTCCAGTCGTATTGATGTTATCGAAAGTAATAATGACACCAAATCAGACGATACGTCACCAGTTTCGCTTAATCAAACACCCGAATTCCAAAATTTACAGCAGACGATCAGTGAGATAGGTTCGTCCAATAATACATTACGTAGAAGATTGTCAACTTTACAGCAAGAAGTGACAGAAATGAAAAATGTTTCAGCCTTTAATACGTCACAGCATAAGCCACATTGTGAACATTTGTCACATTCACACAGCCAGTGTAATTTAGGTAATTTACAGAGTGTACGTGACTTAGATTGCGGGCAGACACAGACAAACGGATTATCATACAATCCTGAACCAGTTCAGATATTCAGAGAAGACAATTTTGATTATAAGCAGTTTTTATCTGTAAAAAAATGTAAGGTATTTAAAGGTGACAGAACACAAATACATCCTTTGGACTGGATACGACAATTTGCTTTTGTATTTTAATCAGCTTGGCCTGTAATGCAGAAACTAAAATTTATTTGCAGCGCGAAGTGACCTCAGGGGATTCATTACACTTCGATGAATATGTGCCGTAGTGTGCACAGGGCCCCGAGCCGTAGTAGTGCTGTTTCATCTTTAGTTTTCTGCACTGCTGCCTTCTCTTCTACTATCCTTCATATCTATCAAAACAGCTGTTCAACTATCGGTTTATCTAGGATTAAGAATGAGTAAAGAAATCTGATATGACGAGTTTTACCGAAAGTGACAGTTTTCATTAGACGCTCCAGAAATGACAACCACGAGAACTTTAATACCATACAAAAATTTAATCATCAGTATGTGTAAAATTATCAGCAACAGCAAACGCATTTTGGTAACAATAGAGGTTTTTCCCAACAACATCAACAAAACCAGTCGGTTAGCATACCTAACCAACAATGTAGTCTGCTAGGTCAACCAAACTTTAATGTTTCGCCGCCTACACGTATAGCGTCGGCTCCGCCAAATAGTAACGCACAGCAACAAGGAAATAACTACGTACAGAAAACACACCATTTCAACTCATATCGCAATGCATCGTGTAGTAATGACTATCATGACAGACGTAAAAGTAATGAGCACAATTTTCAGCGTACGTTTAATAACAGTCGGTCTTACCAGCAGCAGAATCATCCGCAACAACAAATTATCATGAATGAACCAGACAGTAGATATCATCCCGAACGTAATACGTCAGGACGAAATAACAGAACAGTACAAATAGTTGAAATGCCACAGCATCGTCCCGAAAATAAGAGCACGTCAGAAAGAATTTGACTAGATACAGTACAGGTTGCATCTTCCAGCAACGCAAGCACTACTTTTGACACAGAGAATCATGTTCACGAAAATGTTATTACTTTTGACGACATCCGAGAGACACTTTTGCATGAAAAACCAGTTATTCAAAAATCCATTTCACACCCTGTCATTGAAGTAAAGATTGGATCATCCAAATTTCCAGCAGTAATCGACTCTGGATCACCTATGTCAGTTATAAATGAGGAAACTTTCAACGAATGTAACAAAGAGAATACCTATCCTACGTTACCATTAGGTAAAACTAAAGTAAAAGGAGCAGTATCTGGTAAAGGAGTAGATGTAAAGTTACAGACACACTTATCATTTTGTGTTGCAGGTCATACGTTTCACTCAAAGTTTTGGATTGTTCCCTTATTGACAACAGACGTTATTTAAGGTACGAATTTTCTGGTACAATACGACGCAATTATTGACTTTCGAAATTCGTATTTAATGTTAAAGGATGAAAATGTACAACTGACATTAGAATTTCAGCACTCTTTATCTGCAGAAGAACAAACAATTAATCAGACAGAGGTCATTTCTGCATCACGCAACAGGGACTGTTTTTCCACATTGTTCACAGATACGTATGTTCACAACTACAACACACCAGACGAAGCCGACTATGACGTTATGCAGATGATTTCTGATAAAGTTAAACAGAGCAGTGCAAATACAGACGACGAACGCACGCAACTACGCAAAATTCTTTTACAGCAAGCTCCAGTTTTTGACAACGTCTCTGGTACTATGTCCGGATTTATGTATGAATTTCAAGTTAAACAGCACGACACGTTTAAAGCCAAACATTATTCCATTCCGTATATCCACAGAGAACAAGTTAAGAAAGAATTACAAGCTATGCTAGACCAAGGTATTATTGAACCGGCAGTTAGTCCGTACATAAACCCGCTCCATATTGTTAAGAAAAAGGATGGTTCAGTTCGTCTCGTACTTGATTCGCGTCACATCAATGACATTATTATTAATGAAACAGATCGCCCACAGACATTAGAAGAACTTCTACAGAAATTTCATGGTACTGCTATTTATTTCACGTTAGATTTGAAATCGGGATTTTGGCAAATTCAGCTCCATCCGAACTGCAGAAAGTACACAGCTTTTCTCTGTTTTGGTGACTTATCAATTTTGCAAATTACCGTTCGGTTTAACAATTTATTCAGCAGCGTTTATTCGCGGTTTGAATAGTATACTTCCGACAGAACTTAAAGACAGAATCACAACGTATGTAGACGATATTCTTATTGCAGAATCTAACTGGTGTGAACACAATCTGATTCTTGAACAACTGTTACAAACTTTTCGTGCACAAGGACTCACAGTTAATCTTAGCAAATCACACTTTGGCAAAGCTTCTATAAAATTTCTTGGACATGTAATTTCAGCAGAAGGCACTGCGCCTGATCCGGAAAAACTTCAAGCTTTACGTGACATTACTGTTCCTACGACGAAGAAACAATTACGCAGCTTTCTGGGATTATTTAACTTTTTCCGTAAATTTATTCATTACTCTGCTTTAGACACCCTTAGATTGTGCCAGTTGACGGGTAAAAACACTGTTTGGTCCTGGGATAGCCAAGCACAGTCTGAATTTGTCAATCTGAAACAAGCTTTGTTGAGTGCACCACTTTTATCACATCCAGATCTTACTAGAAATTTTTCCATTGCCACCGACGGTTCTAACACCGCTTTAGGCGTACACATTTTTCAGGAAATTGAAGAAGATGGTACTACAGTAATTAAAAACATCGCCTTTGCGAGTCGCATTCTGTCACCTGCTGAACGCAATTATTCTGTTACAGAACTTGAAACATTATGTGTTGTATGGGCATTTACGAGATTTAGGCATTTTCTTTATGGAAGACATACGACCGTTTACACAGATCATAGAGTGATTCAGTTTTTACTTTCAGCAAAATTTACACATGACAGGTTAAGCAGATGGAAACTTTATTTACAGGAATTTAATTTTACAATTGTTCACATTCCCGGCACACAAAATATTGTAGCAGACGCACTATCCCGTTCTCTCAGCAACAATCAGCAAGACATCGCAACCAACTTCCGCCAAGCAAATTCTAGCATCATGTATATTCAACAAGTTGCATTCGAAAATTTTATTTCGGCATCATTACGAGATATAGCACAAGAGCAAAGACAACGTGTGGAAAGAAATTAAACACCTTTGGCAAGATAGGAATAATGTTACCATCAGAAACCATTACACTGTACGCAATAATATTCTGTTTCGCCGCTCTCACCCTGACAGCAACAACTGGTTATTATGTATTCCTGACGAACTTGTTAACAAATTAATTTGGTATACTCATTTAAGTTACGCACATTACGGAGCCAGAAAATGTTTTCTTATACTGAGACAGAACTGTTATTTTGCCAACATGGAGAAACGTATTCGAGGAGTTTTAGCGTCATGTAAAATCTGCCAGAAAGCTAAGTGAGACACGACTTCACATATTCCTCAGTTAAAATCCCATTGCACCTGTTAAATTGAGACACATGGCCGCTGTAGACATTTTTGGTCCGATTCCCAGAACTAATAGAGGTTTTTGTTACATCTTTGTCGCTGTTGAACTCACTTCGAAATTTATTACCTTCACTCCGTTACGCAAAGCTACTGTTAAATCTGTTTCGAATGCATTTGTAAAACATTTTCTATTTCATGCAGGACATGTATTGAAAGTAATTTCCGACAATGGACCACAATTTCGATCTGCTATATGGACACGTATGTTACGAGCAAGAAACACTTCTCCGATCTGTATACCCAAGTATCACGCTTCTTCGAACCCTTGTGAACGACTAATGAAAGAAATTGGTAAACTATGTAGAATATACTGCTATAAAAAACATATTGATTGGGACACACACATACTCTCATTCCAGGATGTAATTAACTCCATACCAAATGAATCCACTATGCTACCTCCGACTGTTATATTGAAACATGTTGAACCACCTAACAAAATTAAAGAATTAGTATTCTTTCCTACATCTCGTCGACTACGACACCATGAAATAATTGACATTGCACTCAACAACATCAAACGTGCTGCAGAGCGCCGGAGAAGACAACAAAAACAGGTTCGTACACGCCGTGACTTTCACATTGGACAGAAGATATTAGTACGCACACATTATTTATCCAACAGAGGAAAGAGTAGATGTAATAAATTTGAGCTTCTATACGCAGGTCCATATCAAATTCGCAGCATTCCTCACCCCAATGTAGTACACGTCGAAACTTTGAGAACCAGAAAAAGCAAGGGCAATCACCATGTCTCCAATATTAAACCCTTTATTGAATGAACATACTTTATGATTTATCACACTGTAATGCCATTTCCTGATTTTTATATGACTACTTATGCAATTATATTTATATGAACACTTCCTGATGATTATCATATTTTTTCTTGGCAAGTGCCCGGCAAGGTAAGGTTAGCAGGTCGCTTGACAAGAGAAACCTTAAGCGCTTCTGCTTCTATAGTCTCAGTATCAAACGTTCATTAATTTCAATTTACTTCCTATCTCAGTTCAGTATTTAACACTAATTATATATCAATGTCATTTCAGAGATATTACGTCGGTTCCACACTAACGGAATAACACGTAATTCTCATTCAACATCACTGTTATTAATAATCCTTTTTCTTATGCCGTAAATGTTAATGAATGATCACTATCTAGGAGGAAAGAGGGATTGATCCTAATCATGAGATAACAGCTTTTAGTGAGCCCGCAATCGTTAATTAAATAAAAAGTCACGTTCAAGGATGATACGCGAACAACTTTCGTTACGTCCGTTTTCACGTATCTGTCAAAACTAATCCAGTCGCCCACAATTTAAATTAACACTGACGTTCACCCCTTTTGTCGGAACATCGCATCGTAACTATTATGTGAAAGTATATTCTAATCCGCGAATTAATTCCTTTCAGATACGCGCACGACCGAACAGCAGAACGGAACACAAACTACTAGTTTTAAAAACAGAACAACGCAATGACGTTACATTACGACAATGTCCGCCCAATGAACATCTCTATGACTTTATCTTTTCTACTCTGCTTAATTAAATTATTCCTAATTACAATTTATTCAGCTATTTAACGAAAACATCTAACAAAAAATAAAACAAGATCCTTTATAATACCGATGACGATAACTTCACGGCTGATGTCTTTCAGCTTCTGTATTGTGTATGAATTTGTTTGGTCGACTTTCCTCTTCAAGTGTCCCCGCAGCAAAAAAAGTGACTTGTTGTTAGATCCGGCTAACGTGGTGGCATAAATGTTTGCTGACAGTTCGCTCCTCAGTGAAGACAAGACTCATTCCGGTGATACCTTACATATGTGGCATGTTTCCCTATCTTGCTGGAAGCAGCAATATTGTCTTTCATACTCAGCGAGTTGAGCACAAAACGTATCAAAAATTTCCATATATGCAACCGTGTTGAGAGGTCAGTGATGCACGTTCCTGTTACACGGCACCGAACGCCGATTTTTTCATCATGGAATGGTTGCTGACACGCAGTGTTAGGGTTCACTGTTGTCAAGTACCTCGTGTTCTGTGAATTCACATGACCGGAAGGATGAAACTAAACCTAATCACTCACGATGTAATGGGAAGTGTCTAACAAACCATCGTTGATGTTATTCAGATACCACGTGCAGCGATCTACACGTTTCTGTCATCCTCCGGTAGCTGCTGCATAACCGTCACAAATATGGCCTCAAATTAAGACCTTTTCAATATCCGCTGGAACTCCTCCTACTCACACACGCCTGTCGGACCAGTTTACATACAGACTTCCTTGGGCACTGAGAAATTATTCAGCGAATGTCTGCAGTGTTGAGTGGCACTTAAGATAGGTAAATAAATTAGTGAAATCAATGTGAAGTGAAATAGAAATTGCCCGCATCTCGTGGTCGTGCGGTAGCGTTCTCGCTTCCCACGCCCGGGTTCCCGGGTTCGATTCCCGGCGGGGTCAGGGATTTTCTCTGCCTCGTGATGGCTGGGTGTTGTGTGCTGTCCTTAGGTTAGTTAGGTTTAAGTAGTTCTAAGTTCTAGGGGACTGATGACCGTAGCAGTTTAGTCCCATAGTGCTCAGAGCCATTTTTTTTGAAATAGAAATTAGAAAATAAATGAAAAACTTAGTTTAGTTTAGAAGAATTACACACTGGCAAACAGCGGGCTGAGCAGCAGTGACAGGAGAGCCAATGACCATGAAGTCAGCACGTTGAGAAGAAGCCATCGCCCTCCCCACATAAGCGGAAGCTGTCGATTCAGCCGTCAGGGCATCGCCCGACAGGCTCACGTGTTTCCCAGTTGTCACAGGTGATCAAAGGCCCTCGTCTACATTCCAAGAGCCAATGACTGACGTTAAGCAGATTCTTCGAGAAGCTTTTCAACGTGACAGAAGAGGCAATGACCGTGAAGTCGTTCACCTCCAGTGAACTGAAGTGAATAAATACGCGAGACGCAGTGGGCCCGAAAGGAGTAGTTTTCAGTTCAGTTTTGGAGCTGAAGACCGTCATGCAGGAAGAGACTACATCGTACACAGAAGCACCAAGTCCGCCGATGTAATGGAATAGCAAGCAGCAGCCTCGCCGCCAGAAGCTAGAAGGTATTTGAAGACTGATTTTTACGTATCCGGGTGACTCGTGAGGACGGGAAGGAGTCACCTGTGAGCTGGGATGAAGATCTGACAGCCGAAGACTGGCTAGCTTGAGTCCGTTGTTCGAGTGTGGGACACTGGCCTTCCCCCGTCACGCCGCTCCGCTGGCCGACGCACAACACTTGACACGCGGCCACATAGAGACGAGAAACACTGGGACGCCACATCCAAGGTATCACCATCCGATTCACGACTTCGCACGAGGCGCGTCTCCAGTCAACTGGGCGAGACGGCGACACGAGATACACACCGCCAGGAGTAATGAGACGCCGCCGCAGCCGCAGCAGAAGGCTTCGCAAACGACACAGCTGCCCCTCTCCCAGCCAGAACAGTCCAGTAAGGAAACCGTTGTACAAGACTTTCAATAAAAGTTATCTTATGTAAAAATGCTGTTTCATTCTACCTCATACCCGAGCCAAGGAAGAACCCACCCTGCCCACATGTTGTTAAGAGAGGAAAAGTAATTTATTTAGTGTTTTTCACCCTGACAGAATGCTTTATAATCAAATGCCCTTTGCGGTAATGCTCATTCTGACAATTGACTAGCGTCAAAAGAGAAAACCCAGTTACAGCAGTAACTTCTAGTGTGCGCACTGAAGGAATTATTTAGCGTTTTACATTTTGCACAGGCCCGGAGGTGCGCCAGTTTTTATACAGACTCTGTATTGCTCTCTTTGCTGGTAGTCCTCTGTCCGGATACCTGACCCCGAAAATTTCGCGAGTTTCCTTAATCGAGCCAGTTTTTACATATGCTTCCACAGTTCTTGCCTCTGCCGAAATAGTCATTTTGCAGACGGCGAAGAGAAACGTCTAACTTTACTAATGAAATAAACTGAAATGCTGGCAGAAAATGCTAACAATCGCTTATCGCAAAAACTGTCCATTGTTGTAGCTCTTTACTGTATATTAGAAGTCGAAATATTGCATTTGCATTCAAAGCAGAGGCGAGCTACTTTTTAGCTGCGCCACACTATACTTTCGATCAGACTGTGACACGGTGCCCGCTTATTGCGGCTATATTTGGCCTACTGCGTGGTTGTAGACACAATACGTGATCAGTCTCTCACACAGAGGTGTGCAGAGGACGTAGCAGCACTTTGTGAATAAAATCAATTTCGAACCAGGTGGGATAATCCCTGCAAGAGGCTTGGGTAATGAGACATAATTACAAGAATTCGAAGTAAGCAGTGTCTAGCGTGGATCTTCTACACCGCAGAAACAGTGTTTCCACGCCGCAAACCGCCACACAGAACCTCCACAAGTGTCTGACGAACAGAATTAGAAAGCAGAACAGCTGTTAGTATGAGTGACATAAAAGTAGCTATCTTACGTGTTGCGAAACAACTCAAATCACTTAAGAAAGGCGAGTCTTCCGGTCCAGATGGTATAGCAATCAGGCTCCTTTCAGAGTATGCAGACACAATAGCGCCTTTCTTAGCAATCATACACAACCGCTCACTTGACGAAAGGTCTGTTCCTAAAGAGTGGAAAGTTGCACAGGTCACACCAATATTCAAGAAAGGAAATAGGAGTAACCCATTGAATTACAGACTCATATCACTAACCGCAGTTTAGAGTATATACTGTACTCGAAAATTATGAATACCGTTGAAGAAAATGATTTATTGATACATAACCGAAACGGATTCAGAAAATATGGTTCTTGTGCAACGCAGCTAGCTCTTTATTCCCATGAAGTAATGAGTGCTGTCGACAAGGGATCTCAGATAGATTCCATATTCCTAGATTTCCATAAGGCTGTTGACACCGTTCCTCACAAGCGACTATTAATCAAATTGCGTGCATATGGAGTATCGTCTCAGTTGTGTGACTGGATTCGGGATTTCCTCTCAGAGAGGTCACAGTTCGTAGTGGTTGACTGTAAATCATCGAGTAGAACAGAAGTGATATCTGGCGTTCCGCAAGGTAGTGTCATAGGCCCTCTGCTGTTCCAGATTTACATAAATGATCTACGTGATAATCTGAGCAGCCCCCTCAGATTGTTTGCAGGTGACGCTATAATTTACCGTCCTGTAAGATCATCAGACGATCAATTTCAATTACAAAATGACCTAGAGAGTATTTCTGTATGGTGCGAAAAGTGGCAACTGGCACTAAACAAAGAAAAGTGCGAGGTCATCCACATGGGTACTAAAAGAAATCCGATAAATTTTGGGTATACGATAAATCGCACAAATCTAAGTGCTGTCAATTCGACTAAATACCTAGGAGTTACAATTACGAGCAACTTAAATTGGAAAGACCACATAGATAATATTGTGGGGAAGGGAAACAAAGGCTGCGCTTTGTTGGCAGAACACTTAGAAGATGCGACAAACCCCCTAAAGAGACAGCCTACATTACACCTGTCCGTCCTCAGCTGGAATATTGCTGCGCGGTGTGGGATCCTTACCAGGTAGGATTGGTGGAGGAAATCGAGGGAGTGCATAGAAGGGCAGCTCGTTTCGTGTTATCGCGCAATAGGGGTGAGAGTGTCACTGAAACAAAGGCGGTTTTCTTTGCGGCGAGATCTATTTACGAAATTTCAATCGCCAACTTTCTCTTTCGAATGCGAAAATATTTTGTTGACACCCACCTACGTAGGGAGAAATGATCGTCACAGTAAAACAAGAGAAATCAGAGCTCGAACGGAAAGATTTAGGTGTTCCTTTTTCCCATGGGCCATTCGAGATTGGAATGGTAGAGAAGTAGTATGAACATAATTAGAATTATATTAATACCGTCAGCTGCTCACTGGCGTTGATATATGTCAACGGGGACAGGTGAAAATGTGTGCACCGATCGGGGCTCGAACCCGGGATCGCCTGCTTACATGGCAGACGCTCTATCCGACTATTTTTTTTTTTTTAAGAATATCATTTTGTTCGGTGTCGTTCGTTGCATCTGCTTGGGGCGGACGTTATAAGACATCCATTTAAGGTCGTTGTTGATCGATTAACTCACTTTTTTTTATTACAGAGGGCAGTTGACCCTCTGACCGAACACGCTGAGCTACCGTGCCGGCTCCCATCTCAGCCACACACTACATTTGTAGTGTCCCACCCCAACACACTCATTGCTCGTGGAAGGCATCATTACCAAGTCCCGCAAGAGTTCGGGGAATATGTGTGCATCCGCACAGAAGAAGGAGGTCATGGCCGGTATTGCCAGAACTATATACTGATATATGGTGTCTGTTCCTTCGGACATGTCCGAAAGAACAGACAGAATATATCAGTGTATAGTACGAACATAGTTCGATGGACCATCTGCCAGGCACTTAAGTGTGAATTACAGAGTAACCATGTAGATGTAGATGTAGACGTCACATCGTCTACGCGGAGCCGCACAGGACGATGGCCCGTCTGTTGTTCGCAAGACCGTCGCCGATTTGGATGTAGAGGGTCAGAAACCCGCCTGTATCAGCTGCACGAATACAAAGGCACCGAAGCGGACTTCAACAGCGGGGACGCGCCATCACATCCAGTGATTTACCGTAAAATGAGGCCACTCATCGTAATTTGTGCTCTTTATTTAAACTTTCAAAATCATGCGATTCAATATATTTTTAAACAGTGCAGTTTCATTCTTCACGCCATATACGTCTCTACCAAACGCTACCAAACCGGGCCTCAAAAATTTCCATGCCTATGGGAAATGCTAACTAAAATTCTGCTCCATGCGACCTTAGTATCAGTGCAGAAAAAACCATTCCTACCAATGAAAGTGTGACTCTAAGGTGACAGAAGTCATGGGATAGCAATATGCACATATGCGGAGGGCGTAAGTACCGCGTACACAAGGTATAAACGGACGGTGCATTGACGGAGCTGTCATTCGTTCTCAGGCGATTGATAACAGATTTCCGACGAGATTGTGGCCGCACGAAGGGAATTAACAGACTTTGAACACGGAATGGCAGCTGGAACTAGACGCATGCGACGTTCCAATTCGGAAACGATAAGGGAATTCTGTACTGCGAGATCCACATCATCAAGAGTGTGGCGAGAATACCGAATCCCAGGCGTTACCTCTTACCATCTGGTGAGCAAGATGTATGAGACAGGCGAAATACCCTCAGACTTCAGGAAGAATATAATAATTCCAATCCCAAAGAAAGCAGGTGTTGACAGATGAGAAAATTACCGAACTATCAGTTTAATAAGACAGCTGCAAAATACTAATGCCATTTCTTTACAGACGAATGGAAAAACTGGTAGAAGCCGACCTCGGGGAAGATCAGTTTGGATTCCGTAGAAATATTGGAACACGTGAGGCAATACTGACCTTACGACTTATCTTAGAAGAAAGATTAAGGAAAGGCAAACGTACGTTTCTAGCATTTGTAGACTTAGACAAAGCTTTTGACAATGTTGACTGCAATACTCTCTTTCAAATTCTAAAGGTGGCAGGGGTAAAATACAGGGAGCGAAAGGCTATTTACAATTGGTACAGAAAGCAGATGGCAGTTATAAGAGTCGAGGGACATGAAAGGGAAGCAGTGGAGTAGTAAAGGAGTTTTGCTATTTGAGGAGCAAAATAACTGATGATGGTCGAAGTAGAGAGGATGTAAAATGTAGACTGGCAATGGCAAGGGAAGCGTTTCTGAAGAAGAGGAATTTGTTAACATCGAGTATAGATTTAAGTGTTAGGAAGTCGTTTCTCAAAGTATATGTATGGAGTGTAGCCATGTATGGAAGTGAAACATGGACGATAAATAGTTTAGACAAGAAGAGAATAGAAGCTTTCGAAATGTGGTGCTACAGAAGAATGCTGAAGATTAGATGGGTAAATCACATAACTAATGAGGCGGTATTCAATAGAATCGGGGAGAAGAGGAGTTTGTGGCACAACTTGACTAGAAGAAGGGATCGGTTGGTGGGACATGTTCTGAGGCATCAAGGGGTCACCAATTTAGTATTGGAGGGCAGCGTGGAGGGTAAAAATCGTAGAGGGAGACCAATAGATGAATACACCAAGCAGATTCAGAAGGATGTAGGTTGCAGTAGGTACTGGGGGATGAAGAAGCTTGCACAGGATAGAGTAGCATGGAGAGCTGCATCAAACCAGTCTCAGGACTGAAGACCACAACAAACAACATCACATCCACAAGAAAACCTAAATCGGGCAAGGCAGAAGAATCTTTTTACCCAATCGCCAAGTGTTGCAGTTTATGTGACAAACTCTTATGTTTTCATCACTTTTTTGGGAGTGATTATCACATCCACAAGAAAAGCTAAATCATGCAATTTAGAAGAATCTTTTTACCCATTAGCCAAGTGTACAAGTTAGGTGGGTCGACAACATATTCCCGTCATGTGACGCTCATTCCGTCACCAGTGTCGTATAGAATATATCAGACGTGTTTTCCTGTGGAGGAATCGATTGACCTATGACCTTGGGATGAAATGTTTTCGGTTCCCATTGGAGAGGCACGTCCTTTCGTCTACTAATCACAAAGTTTTGCGGTGCGGTCGAAAAACACAGACACTAAACTTATTACAGTGAGCAGAGACGTCAATGAACGAACGGATTTGCCGGCACGGTAGCTCAGCGTGTTCGGTCAGAGGGTTACGTGCCCTCTGTAATAAAAAAACTGCGTTAATCGATCATCAACGAACTAAACGGATGTCTTACGACGTTCGCCCCGAGCAGACGCAACGAACAAAAGCGAACAAAATGAGATTAAAAAAAAAGAACGGACAGATCATAACTTTGCGAAAATAAAGAAATTAAGTTTTTCACTCGAGGTAAGACTTGAACCAAGGACCTCTAGTTCTGCAGCTGCTCACGCTAACCACGGGACGACGGCGCTCCTGAGCCTATACTATCCTTGATGTTGCCTATGTTACGCATGGATTACTCAGTTTGTATATTTTGCTTATTTTTTTCATAGTTCTACACAACTTCTTCCTGTTTTGTCGATTTATCTGTGTTCAGTTTTTCAAGTCCTATCTACTGTGCCAACTTGTAACTAAATCTGAGGGGGGTGCGATGGGGAGGTTCCCTTGTTAGAAACTCGAGATAAGTGATATCAATATAACAGGGACCAATGATGCGGAACAGGGACCAAACGTTGATAGATTAAGAGCGTTATGTTTATACAGTTCATTGTGTCAGCGCAGATTTTCAGCTGACGATTAGTCCACGTTGCGAAAATTGACTTGTCAATGGTTTGAAACGATGCTTCTCCCTTAAACTTTATTTTGCATAGGTATGTCGCATGACGTAGCACTTTTCATAGATAATATTCCGAGGACTGGAACCAATTATGGACGTCATTGCCATGAAGCTTTCGATGCAGCCAAATGTGAAGAGGATGAAGTGCGATGGAATGAAGTGTACGCAGAATATTCGATTGGTTGATACCTCTCGTAATTCCGACATGCCTCTCAGCGACGTTTACATTGTGTGTTACTGCTACTAAAATATTAGTTTCATTTGGTTCATCAGTTGCTCTCTTTTTGACATATTTTATTCTCCACGCTTCCAGTTTCTAGAACCTTCTTTATAACGTCTGCAAAGACAGATCGTGAGTGCTTGGCACGATCTCCACACGCCTCGGCATGCAACCGCACCGCTGTCATAATAGTTTGGCGACATTCGCCGCAAACGATATTCACTTTTCCGACTGTCGTACACACAGCGAATGACAGGTGATTGGGTGTCACTTGTGTCATACGTCTGTACGCGCTATTTCCACACCCCTAATCATCCCTAGGCCCACTGTTTCTGATGTGATAGTGAAGTGGAAACGTTAAGCGACACGTACAGCACAAAACCGTACTGGCTGACCTCATCTGTTGACTTACAGAGACCGCCGACATTTGAAGACGGTCGTAATGCGTAGTAGACAGACATCTTTACAGGAATTCCAGACTGATCAGGGTCCACTGCAAGTACTATGACAGTTAGGCGGGAGGTGAGGAAATTTGTATTTCATGGTCGAGCAGCAGCTCATAAGCCACACATCACGCCGGTAAATGCCAAACGACGCCTCGCTTGGTATAAGGAGCGTAAACATTGAACGATTGAACAGTGGAAAAACGTTGTGTGGATGACGAATCACGTTACACAATGTGACGATCCGATGGCAGGATGTGGGTACTGCGAATGCCCGTGAACGTCATCTGCCAGTGTGTGTAGTGCCAACAGTAAAATTCGGAGGCGGTGGTGTTGTGGTGTGGTCGTGTTTTTCATGGAAGGGGTTTGCACCCCTTGTTGTTTAGCGTGGCACTATCGCAGCAAAGGCCTACATTGATGTTTTAAGCACCTTCTTGCTTCACACTGTTGAAGAGCACTTTGGGAATGGCGGTTGGATCTTTCAACACGATCCAGCACCTGTTCGTAATGCAACGGACTGTAGTGAAGTGCTTCCACGACCATAAAATTCCTGTAATGGACAGGCCTGCACAGAGACCTGACCTGAACTCTATAGAACACCTCCGGGATGTTTTGGAACGCCGACTTCGTGCCAGGCCTCACCGACCGACATCGATTCCTCTCCTCAGTGCAGCACTCCGTGAAGAATGGGCTGCCATTCCCTAGGAAACCTTCCAGTACCTGACAGAACGTATGCCTGCGAGAGTGGAAGTTGTCATCAAGGCTAAGGGGCCGGTGGGGGGGGGGGGGGGGGGGGCCGCGGCAACACCATATTGAATTCCAGAATTACCGATGGAGGGTGACACAAACTTGTAAGCCATGTGCAGCCAGGTGTCCGGATACTTTTGATCACATAGTGTATGAAACGACCGCAGAGAAAGAAAGAACAAGGAAATATTTTTATAAGCCAAAAGACGTTGTTTAAACACTGCTACTGTAAAAAATTATTACTCTACATTTAAGTTAGGTAAAAATAATAATGTAAGACACACCTTACATCAGACGCCTGAAAAGCAGAAAAGTTTCACTAAATGGTAAAGGAATAGTCTGCTTCTGTGAAACTCACCGACGAAATGATGATGTGTGTTAGAAGTAGTATAGCTACGAGGGTCGTTCAATAAGTAATGCCCTCATTTTTTTAAAAAAAAAAGACCATTAATATATATAGACAAAAGTCCTTGTTGGTGCTTTACATTTGATGCTTGTTCTGTGCGACGGTGAAATTTCGAACCGTTCAGGCAGATGGCAGAGCCGTAGTACAGCGTCAAAATGGCGTCCATACGACTCAGAAGCAGGGTGCTGTTACAGAATGCTTGTTTACAGAAAAAGAAGCCGTGGTGAACATCCATAAACATTTGTGTGTTGTGTTTGCGTTGCTGCAGTTGATAGGAGTGCATTTGGGCGATGAGTGAAGAAAGTTACAGCCTCAGGAAATGCAGAAACAGAGCTGCATGATCAGCCACGCTCGGGACGTCCTGTCACAGCCACTGCTCCAGACGTGCTGAATCGTGCGGATGCCATTATTCGTGCCGGCCGGCGCATCACAACTCGGCAATTGGCTCTACATTTGTCGGTCAGCATTGGGAGTGCGTCTGCAACGATCGAGACTCTCGGATATTCAAAGACGTGCTCACGATGGGTTCCACGAATGCTCACAGCGGACCACAAGATTAAAAGAAAGGCCATTTCATCTGAATTGTTGGAGCATCTTGAGGCCGACGAAGAGGCCTTTCTGTCACGGATCGTGTCAGTCATGCAGTGAAAACGTGGCTACGCCTACAGGACAAGAGCTTTTACCAGCAGGGAATTCATGCTTTTCCACAACGTTGGCGAACGGCCATAGAACTTGATGGAGACTACGTAGAAAAATAGAACATGGAAAAGACATGTTGATGTATATTGTCACCAAATTCTGATTTTTAACAATAAATATGTTCTGAGAAAAAAATGTGAGGCATTACTTATAGAACGACTCTCGTATTTCTCGGAAGGCAGCTGCATTGTTCAGGACGAAAAATACATAATGGCCAGTTTTCCCACCTGGTCACTTTACCCACCTTCCCCTACCGTTTTCGGCCGTTACGTGACACCTTTAGTGCTTTCAGCTTAATTGCAATGTAACATATCAAATTCGTCGCCATGTATCGCTGACTCAACATTAAAATACCTTACTGTTACGTCCACGGCGACATAACAGACGTGTTACACTGTAAACTGGAAAGATATCAAGATGGTCCTTAGACGTAATCGCTTGTACTAAATCGCAGTTGTGGCTATAATAAAGAATCAGTTATAAATCATCAAATGATCCAGATAGCATTATTCGAATAGTCCATAATGATTTTACATTCAATCAGAATTTATTCGCATTATTAATGAAATTATTTATTTCCCTCCTATACGCAGCATCCCTCAAAATTTACTTTATAAACGTCACAGAACGATACGTTTCCACATCACATTTAATGCCGACCAAATTCAGTATTGGTTACTCTGAATGTTGCACTCATAACGTTTCTATCTCGTAGTCAGGCAGCACCTGAAAATGAAAGATATGATCGAAAATTGCTTTAACACACTCAGAATCTCACAGTAAATCTAGTTTTGTAATTATATCCTGTCATGTCCATTATAATTATCCGGGCTGTTATGCCGTGGTCGGTTGATGAAATCTGTGTCAATTCCCAACGTTTCGTCCCCGTCTGCGGAGGATATCTTCAAGATGGTCTGTAGCTCGATGGAAGGTCAAACACACCCACTGGATCGCTACTGACTGCCGCTAGCGAGCCAGTAAGTGTGTTGTAAATTCCATAGAGCTACAGACCCCCTTGAAGATGTCCTCCGCAGACGGGGACGAAACGTTGGGAATTGACACAGATTTCATCAACCGACCACGGCATAAGAGCCCGGATAATTATAATGGACATGACATTTCCGGCCGTGAAAGTCTACATTTTAGTATAATTATATACTGTACAAACGCATGGTCTCGTGGAGATATGAACTGATAAAACCTTCCCAGACTTTCACACGTGTCATGTCGTTAATATCCCACGAGCTTTCCGACGAGCCCTTCACGGCCATTGTCAAACAATAAACGATTGCCGTGTTGTCCTTGCGTAGGCATGCTGATGGCTGTGACGTCACGCGCGCTCTGTCCACGCAACAGCCAAATAAGTCGATATCTGAAACCTGCGACTGCGGCATACTGTTCCATACCTCGGTCTTCATTGAGGGCGTTTTCAAAAATTTTAATCCCAATCACTTAAAGCTGTTGATCCTCGTACTGAACGATGTGTCGTCAAACGCAATTTGGAGTCCATTTTTTAAAGAGAATTCTTTCATATTCGATTCCTCGATATATCAAAATACTCTCGTGTTCCATATACCGTTTCTCTACAGTGTGTACTGTTTGACAGATGCAATAACAGCCACAGTCACAGGCAGTTTGATCAAAAGCGTCCAGACACCTCTATGTAATACCGAATTGTCCACTCGAGCCGGCCGCTGTGGCCGAGCAGTTCTAGGAGCTTCAGTCCGGAACCCCTTGCTACGGTTGCAAGTTCGAATCCTGCCTCGGGAATGGCTGTGTGTGATGTCCTTAGGTTCGTTAGGTTTAAATAGTTCTAAGTTCTAGGGGACTGATGACCTCAGAAGAAGTTCCATAGTGCTCAGAGCCATTTGAACATTTTTTGTCCACTTGATGTCATGAGAAGCAGACCCGGCAGAATAAAAGGAGGGAGGGGGGGGGGGGGGGAGTATTCTGTTGTTAGTGGAGAAACAGTGACAGTACAATGGGTCGGTTAGGAGAGGTCAGTGAAGCTACACAGTCGAATTTTGGTGGTGTGACTGTGAAGTGGAAATGCGAAGGAATGACCTGAGCTAAAGCACGGCCAGACATACCTCATTAACTGACGGACACGGACTGTCTGGCACTGCGGAGTAATTTTACAAAAAACTCGTATGAAATCAGCGGAAGGGAGTTAAAAAGAATGGGATGCAATGGTCGGGCAGCTGTTGAGAACTCACACATTTCTGTACTCAGTGGTAAGCGACGCTCGAGATGGTGCAAAGAGCAACGCCACTCCACAATGGGGGACTGGTAACGAGTGATTTAGAGTGATGATTCACGATACACCCTGTGGCAATCCGATGGAAGGGTTCGATTTGACGAATGGCTGGAGAACGTTACCTGATAGCATGTTAGTGTCAACAGCGAAGTGCGGAGGACACAGATTTTTGGTGTGAGCGTGTTTTCAGTGGTTATTGTGTGGTCACCTTATTGCGATTAAGGGTTGGGTTGTTTCGGGGAGGAGACCAGACAGCGAGGTCATCGGTCTCATCGGATTAGGGAAGGCTGGGGAAGGAAGTTCAAAAATGTTCAAATGTGTGTGAAATCTTATGGGACTTAACTGCTAAGGTCATCAGTCCCTCATCTTATACACTACTTAACCTAAATTATCCTAAGGACAAACACACACACCCATGCCCGAGGGAGGACTCAAACCTCCTCCGGGACCAGCCGCACAGTCCATGACTGCAGCGCCGGAGTCCGCTCGGGTAATCCCGAGCGGCGAAGGAAGTCGGTGGTGTCCTTTCAAAGTAACCATCCCGGCATTTGACTGAAGCGATTTAGGGAAATCACGGAAAACCTAAATCAGGATTGCCGGACGCATGATTGAACCGTCGTCCTCCCGAATGCGAGTCCAGTGTGCTAGCCACTGCGCCACCTCGATCGATATATTACGATTAAGAAAACGTTAATGTGGGATGGTATGGACAGATATGAACACATTTTACAGAAATGTGTACTGAGTATAGTAGAGAAACAGTTGGGTAACGGTGACTGTTTTTATCAGCATGAGCATGGACAATGGACCCTGTCATAAAATAGCCTCTGAGGGAAGGGTTTGTGGACAGTAACATTCCTGAAATGGACTGTCCTTCCCAGAGTCCCGACCTCAACCCACTGGAACATCATTGAGACATTTTGTACGTCCATTCTTGTGACTGGAGGTCTGGTGGACTTCGGCTATTGAAACACCTACAGCCTTTCTTATGACATCATTTATTGTATGGCTAGCAGTTTCAGTGCTTCAATGCACGATCTTCAGACCTTAGCATGTACTGAGAGGGTTAACATCGCCCATATACATGATGCATCAGTGGCAAACACCTGTAACTGATTTCCGCAGACTACCTGTAATCACCGTAATGTCTCTCCAGCCATCAACTATAGTTGAAGATGGTGCACTGAAGCATCAAAACTGGAAGCTATACAATAAATGACATCATAAGGACGGCTGTAGGTGTTTTATTTTCTTACACCACTGAGATAAATAAGAAAATTAGAAAGTCGATTTACACTACTGGCCATTACAATTGCTACACCACGAAGATGATGTGCTAAAGACGCGAAATTTAACCGACACGAAGAAGATGCTGTGATATGAAAATGATTAGCTTTTCAGAGCATTCACACAAAGTAGGCGCCGGTGGCGACACCTACAACGTGCTGACAGGAAAGTTTCCAACCGATTTCTCATACACAAACAGAAGTAGACTGGCGTTGCCTGACGAAACGTTCTTCTGATGCCTCGTGTAAGGAGGAGAAATGCGTACCATCACGTTTCCGACTTTGATAAAGGTCGGATTGTAGCCTATCGCGATTGCGGTTTATCGTATCGCGACATTGCTGCTTGCGTTGGTCGAGATACAATGACTGTTAGCAGAATATGGAATCGGTGGGTTCAGGACGGTAATACGGAACGCTGTGCTGGATCCCAACGGCCTCGTATCACTAACAGTCAAGTTGAAAGGCATCTTATCCGCATGGCTGTAACGGGTCGTGCAGCCACGTCTCGATCCCTAAGTCAACAGATGGGGACGTTTGCAAGACACGAACAGTTCGACGACGTTTGCAGCAAATCGGAGACCATAGCTGCGGTTACCCTTGACGCTGCATCACAGACAGGAGCGCCTGCGATGGTGTACTCAACGACGAACCTGGGTGCACGAATGGCGAAACGTCATTTTTTCGAATGAATCCAGGTTGTGTTTACAGCATCGTGATGGTCGCATCCGTGTCTGGAACGTGTTGAACACACATTGGAAGTGTGTATTCGACATCGCCATACTGGCGTATCACCCGGCGTGATGGTATGGGGTACCATTGGTTACACGTCTCGGTCACCTCTCGTTCGCATTGACGGCACTTCGAACAGTGGACGTTACATTTCAGATGTGTTACGACCCGCGGCTCTACCCTTCTTTCGATCCCTGCGAAACCCTACATTTCAGCAGGATAATGCACCACCACAAGCTGCAGGTCCTGTACGGGCCTTTCTGGATACAGAAAATGTTCGACTGCTGCCATGGCCAGCACATTCTCCAGATGTCTCTCCAATTGAAAACGTCTGATCTATAGTGGCCGAGCAACTGGCTCGTCACAATACGTCAGTCACTACTCTTGATGAACTGCGGTATCGTGTTGAAGCTGCATGGGCAGCTGTACCTGTACACGCCATCCAAGCTCTGTTTGACTCAATGCCCAGGCGTATCAAGGCCGTTATTACTGCCATAGGTGGTGGTTCTGGGTACTGATTTCTCAGGATGTATGCACCCAAATTGCGTGAAAACGTAATCACATGTCAGTTCTAGTATAACATATTTGTCCAATGAATATCCGTTTATCATCTGCATTTCTTCTTGGTGCAGCAATTTCAATGGCCAGTTGTGTAGCTGCAAAACCCAGGGTCCAACATCATTACCTCCTCTGGGTTCGGCTCTTGATGAACAATGGGCTGTTGTTCCGTGACAATCGTTGAGATTAACCGATGAAAACATTCCGAGCAGAGCCAAAGGCGTCATAAAGGCGAAAGGTGAACGTACCCCACATTAATGCCCACGAAGAAGTGTCCGGATACATCTGATCCAGTACCGTTTGTTTGAACAATTTTACTACTAATTCCTCTCTCTTCCTCTGGCCAGATTACACTCGTCTCCATTTACATTATCCTAATGAAAAATGTGTTTGTTTTTTGCGGTACTGGCCCCTTCTACCAAATATTGTCATTCACTTAGCCTAGAAATCATATTTGGTATTCGCTAGTTATTCTTTGTCTCTTTCCAGATAGAGAAACCTGTACGGGATGGACTGCAACAAACGAGTCTTCGCTGAAGTATACAACAGTATAGGTAGCTAATTTTCATAATTTTCGACACACCACTTTTTGAGCTACGGTAAATTTTATGATTTTATTCGCTGGTTCAAGAAAACCAGTGTAGTCTCGGTGTGGTCCTCCTGAGTGTCACTCACCTGTGATCCTGGTGCAGTGCGTGGCCTGTACACAGAGGGCGTCATGCTGTTGATCGTGTTTAGCTGGACGGTCTTCCAGGCTTCATTGTGCTCCTGCAACAGACAAATGTATCCAGTGTCTAGAATGAAATTTTCACTCTACAGCGAAGTGTGTGCTGATATGAAACTTCCTGACAGATTAAAACTGTGTGCCGGACCGAGACTCGAACTCGGGACCTTTGCCTTTCGCGGGCAAGTGCTCTACCGACTGAGCTACCCAAGCACGACTCATGCCCCGTCCTCACAGCTTTACTTCTGCCAGTACCTCGTCTCCTACCTTCCAAACTTCACAGAAAGTCTCCTGCGAACCTTGCAGAACCAGCACTCGTGAGAGAAAGATCCCGAGTTCGAGTCTCGGTCCGGTACACAGTTTTAATCTGTCAGGATGTTTCATATCAGCGCACACTTCGTTGTAGAGTGAAAATTTCATTCCAGAAACATCCCCAAGGATGTGGATATGCCATGTCTCCGCAATATCCTTTCTTTCAGGAGTGCTAGTTCTGCAAGGTTCGCTGGAGAGCTTCTGTAAAGTTTGGAAGGTAGGAGACGAGGTACTGGCAGAAGTAAAGCTGTGAGGACGGGGCGTGAGTCGTGCTTGGGTAGCTCAGCCAGTAGAGCACTTTCCCTAGAAAGGCAAAGGTCCCGAGTTCGAGTCTCGGTCTGGCACACAGTGTTAATCTGTCAGGAAGTTTCATATCAGCGCACACTTCGCTGTAGAGTGAAAATTTCATTCTAGAAACATCCCCAAGGATGTGGATAAGCCATGTCTCCGCAATATCCTTTTTTTGAGGAATGCTAGTTCTGCAAGGTTCGCAGGAGAGCTTCTGTAAAGTTTGGAAGGTAGGAGACGAGGTACTGGCAGAAGTAAAGCTGTGAGGACGGGGCGTGAGTCGTGCTTGGGTAGCTCAGCCGGTAGAGCACTTTCCCTAGAAAGGCAAAGGTCCCGAGTTCGAGTCTCGGTCCGGCACACAGTGTTAATCTGTCAGGAAGTTTCATATCAGCGCACACTTCGCTGTAGAGTGAAAATTTCATTCTAGAAACATCCCCCAGGCTGTGGCTAAGCCATGTCTCTGCAATATCCTTTCTTTCAGGAGTGCTAGTTCTGCAAGGTTCGCAGGAGAGCTTCTGTAAAGTTTGGAAGCTAGGAGACGAGGTACTGGCAGAAGTGAAGCTGTGAGGGTGGGGTGTGAGTCGTGCTTGGGTAGCTCAGTTGGTAGAGCACTTGCCTGCGAAAGACAAAGATCCCGAGTTCGAGTCTCGGTCCGGCACACAGTTTTAATCTGTCAGGAAGTTTCGTATCCAGTGTACTTGGCGCGTAACTCCACATAAACTGAAAAGGACTCACAGGTACCAGAAACAGAGATAACAGATACGGACTAAATGCAACTACGTTGTGAGGAATCACATCTGTATCACTAACTGCCTTACGCAGAGCACTGTCCCAGTTGTAGGTATCCCATCTAACGGCTTTCAGGCCAAAAAATTTATGTCCAATATCTAACTGTATCTACACTGAAGAGCCAAAGAAACTGGTACACCTGCCTAACGTCATATACTCCCCCCCCCCCCCTCCCCAAATACACAGAATTGCCGAAACACGGACAATGTCTCAAGTAGTTCTGGAAGGAACTGACACCATGAATCCAGTACGGCTGTCCATAAATCAGTAAGAGTATGAGGGGGTTGAGATCTCTTCTGAACAGCACGTTGCAAGACATCCCAGATATGCTCATTAATCGTCATGTCTGGGAAGTTTGGTGGCCAGAGGAAGTCTTTAAACTCAGAAGAGCGTTCCAGGAGCAACTCTGTAGCAATTCTGGGCGTGTGAGATATCGCATTGCACTGCTGGAATTGTCCAAGTCCTTCGGAATGCACAATGGAGATGAATGGATGCAGGTGATCAGATAGGATGCTTACGTACGTCACCTGTCATAATTGTATCTAGACGTATCAGGGGTCCCATATCACTCCATCTGCACACCTCCCACACCATTAGAGAACCTCTACCAGCTTCAACAGCCCCTGCTGACATGCAGGGTTCACGGATTCATGAGGTTGTCTCTATAACCGTACAAGTCCATCCGCTCTATACAATTTGAAACGAGACTCGTCCGACCCGGCAATGTGTTTCCAATCATCAACAGTCCAGTGTCGGTGTTGGTGGCTACAGGCGAGGCTTAAAGCTTTGTATCATGCAGTCATCAAGGGCATTCGAGTGAGCTTTCGGCTCCGAAAGCCAATGTCGATGATGTTTCGTCGAATGGTTTGCACTCAGACACTTGTTTATGGCCCAACATTGAAAGCTGGAGCAATTTGCGGAAGCGTTGCACGTCTGTCACGTCGAACGATTCTCTTCAGTCGTCGTTGGTCCCATTCATACGGGAACTTTATTCGGGAGCAGCGATGTCGGAGATTTGATGTTTTATCGGATTCCTGATATTCATGGTACACTAGTGAAATGGTCGTACAGGAAAATACCCACTTCATCGCTTCCTCGGAGGTGCTGTGTCCCATCGCTCGTGCGCCGACCATCATCGCTCGTACGCCGACTATAACACCACGTTCAGACACACTGAAATCTTGATAACTTGTCATTGTAGCAACAGACACCTATTGTCTTATACAGATGTTGCCGATCGCAACAGCATATTCTGCCAGTTTACGTATCTTTGTATTTGAATACGCATGGCTATACCAGTTGATTAGGCGCTTCAGTGTATGTCTCAATATATTATAAAATGGATGTTTGCATGTACGTTCCACCTCTCCTCCTAAATCACTGGTTCAGTTTCACCCATTTTTTTCCTTTATTGTTATTTTAATACCTGTACATCAGGTGGGCTGGCAGCAGCATCCTCAGAGGAGACAATGAGAAAACATAAAGAAGACACATAATATACTGAACATATTGACGGGCAAAAACCAGTAGACACAGAATACAAAAAACACGGACCCGTTCACACTCGACGAAAAGCACACTAAAAACTGTCGGCACGGCGCACGAAGACTGACGACTTCGACGGCACAAGTGAACGGAGGAGCGTGACGGTGAACACTAAACACAAACACGACGGCACACACACGAGAAACTGGTGGCGATGATCTCCGGCGAGCGAATGTCCACGTAGCGTGTGCGAGTCCGGGGACCTGCCAAGAGGGGAAGAAGGAGGAGGGGGAGGGAGAGGGGAGAGCAAAGATGCCAATGGCAGAGGAGATGGTAGGAGGAATGGAGGTATGGGGGTAGGGGATGCCCGGGGGAAGAGTGGGGAGAAAGGGTGGAGGAGGGAAGGGGGAGAGAAGGGAGAGAGGGTGCCCATAGGAACAAACACGGAAAGAGGGAGGTAGGATCAAAGTTGGTAGGAGGGGTAGATGGAGGGGAGGAGGGCATTATCAGGGAGGGGGAGCTGGCGGAAGCCACCTCGGGTGTGGAGAGTGGAGAGATGGAGAGCAGGTGGAACGTGGAAATACAGGTGTGGCAGCGGATGGGGGCGGGAGAGGATGGGAGAGACCAGCGAGTGAGGGGGATCGAGTTTACAGGAAGTGTAGAGGATCCGTATCCATTCGAGGATAAAGAGGAGGTGGGGGAAGGGAATAAGGTCGTACAGGATCCGCGTGGGGGAGGGGAGACAGATGCGATAGGCGAGGCGAAGAGCATGGCGTTCTAGGATCTGAAGGGATTTGTAAAAGGTAGGGGAAGCGGAGATCCAGGCAGGGTGGGTGTAGCAAAGTATTGGGCGAATGAGGGATTTATAGGTATGGAGGATGGTGGAGGGGTCCAGGCCCCATGTACGGCCGGAAAGGAGCTTGAGGAGACAGAGTTGGGAGCGTGCCTTGGCTTGGATCGTCTGGAGGTGGGAGGTCTAGGAGAGGCGACTGTCGAGGGTGACACCAAAGTACTTAAGGGTGGGGGGTGAGGGCGATAGGACGGCCATTGATGGTGATGTAGAAATCGAGGAGGCGGAAGGAAGGGGTGGTTTTGCCTAAAATGATCGCCTGGGTTTTGGAAGGATTGACCTTAAGCAACCACTGGCTGCACCAAGTGGTGAACCGGTCAAGATGGGATTGGAGAAGGTGTTGGGAGCGCTGCAGGGTGGGGGCAAGGGCAAGGAAGGTGGTGTCATTGGCGTACTGGAGGAGGTGGATGGGGGGTGAAGGCGGCGGTCAGTTTCACCCGAACTTGGTACAACTATCACTTACTGTGTGGGAAGAACTGGTGTGAGAGTAAGGACTCTTATATAGGGGTGCAGGAGAGAAAATATTTCTTCCTTACTGCACAGAACCGTCTGTCCAACCGGAGTTCCTGCAGGAGTGTCATGCTGAGCAGGTAGTATCGCGGTGCATTGCAGGTGATGTACAGTGATCAGCCAAAACATTAAAACCACTGCCCACCGCGACGTTGGATGGCGCCTGATGGCGTTGCGGGCACGTGACACAGTAACAAAAATATGTAAGCGCAGCAGAGAGGGACAGGTGATCACCCTAGCGAGGATATGGGCTGCTAATGGGGAGATCTACTGAGTTATCAGCTTTGACAAAGGGCAGATTATTTTTACGCCCAGCCTGTGAACGAATATCTCGAAAACGGCGAACCTGGTCGAATGTTCATGTAGTACTTTTGTGAGCATATACGGAAAGAAGTAGGACGTGAAACTACCACTAGGCGCTAAATGGTTGGACATCCATGACTCTTCACAGACTACAGGATTCGGAGGCTTGTCTGCTCTGTAAGGTAGGACAGATGGTGATCTGTGGCACCTCTGGTAAAAGAGCACAATGCTGGTGTACGCACAAGTGTTTCAGAGCACACCATTCGTTGTACATTGTTGAACATGGAGCTCTGCAACAGCAGACCACCCCTACGTGTTCACATTTTGACCCATCTACATCGTCAATTCCGGTTAAAGCTGGTACAGGACCATCGGGATTCGAGCGTCGATCAATGGAAATGTGTCGCCTCTTCGGCTGAATCACATTTTTGCTGCACCCACTTTACAGAAGCTCTCCTGCAGGAGTTTGGAAGGTAGGAGGAGAGGTACTGGCGGAAGTAAAGCTGTGAGGACGGGCCGTGAATCGTGCTTGGGTAGCTCAGTTGGTAGAGCACTTGCCCGCGAAAGGCAAAGGTCCCGAGTTCGAGTCTCGGTCCGGCACACAGTTTTAATCTGGGAAGTTTCGTATCAGCGCACACTCCGCTGCAGAGTGAAAATCTCATTCTGGATCCCAAAGGTGTTCTATAGGATTCAGGTCAGGGCTCGGTGCAGGCCAGTCCATTACAGGGATGTTGTTGCTGTGCGTTATGAACAGGTGCTCGATCGTGTTGAAAGATGCAGTCGCCATCCCCGAATTGCTCTTCAGCAGTGAGAAGCAAGAAGGAGCTTAAAAGATCGATGTAGGCCTGTGCTGTGATAGTGCCACGCAAAACAACAAGGGGTACAAGGCCCATTCATGAGAAACACGACCAAACCATAACACTACCGCCTCCGCATTTTACTGTTGGCACTACACACACTGGCAGATGCAGCTCACCGGGCATTAGCCATCCCACACCCTGCCATCGAGCCGCGACATTGTGTACCGTGATTCGTCACTCCACACAACGTTTTCCCATTGTTCAATCGTCCAATGTTTACGCTCCTTACACCAAGCGAGGCGTCGTTTGGCATTTACCGGCGTGATTTGTAGCTTACGAGCAGCCGCTCGACCGTGAAATCCAACTTTCAAAGAACTTCCGGGAATTCAGCCAGGTAACACTTTCAGCGACCGCCGATATTTCGGCGGGAGTGCACTCCGCCATTTTCAAGGCAAACTGCAACGGACAGGCGACGTACATGAAAACTTAAAACGTCGGTTCTCGGACTGAAGCAGGAAAGATAACACACACACTGAACACTAGTGCCACCAAAGATGACCAAAGTCAGAGCTATCGATAGTGAGAGTACGAATTCACAGGTTAGGTAGCATTGACTCTGTCTCTCTGTTTCTTGACAAGGGAGAGAGCCGGATTCCAAACAGAGTTTAAACAGAAACCTCCATTCCTGTTAACGAGGTTGCTCGCTAATTTAATCTCAACTGCCTCCTTAATAACACTGTCCCAATAACTGGACATGCATGCCAATATCTCGGTGTTATTATATAACATGGGGTGACCAGTATCCAAGGAATGTTCAGCAATAGCAGATCTACTCGGCTACTGTAATCGTGTGTGCCGTTTATGCTCAGTACATCGGTCCTCCACGGTCCTGATGGTTTGACCAATATGAGCCATGCCGCAGCTACAAGGAATACGATATACACCCGCCTTACGCAGTCCAAGATCATACTTAACGGAACTCAAAAGCGCTCTAATTTTAGATGGAGGTCGGAAAACACATTTCACATCGTATTTCCGTAAAATACGACCGATCTTGTTGGACGTGTTTCCTACGTAAGGCAAAAAGGCAGTTGACTTAGGTGTTGACTCAGAACTATCATCAATCACCCGATGTACAGTTGGTCGATAGCGCAACGCACGTTCAATCTGTCTATCACTATAACCATTTTGACGAAATGTAGCTTCAACATGGGACAGCTCAGCTGGCAAAGTCTCAGCGTCAGAAACGACATGTGCCCTGTGTACCAAGGTACGAAGTATCCCTCCACGCTGAGCCGGATGTTGACAACTATTAGCTTGTAAGTACAAGTCGGTGTGAGTACGTTTCCTGCAGACTGCATGCTCCAATGATCCATCACCCTTCCTCCTAACCAACACGTCAAGAAAGGGAAGGCAACCATCCTCTTCCACCTCCATCGTAAAACAATTGTTCGGGTGGATCGAGTTCAGATGTTCTAGAAAGACATTCGAATTCTCCCTACCATGAGGACAAACAACGAAGATATCGTCAACATATCTAAAGAAACAGGCGGGTTTCAAAGGCGTCGACTCCAATGCACGCTCCTCGAAGTCTTCCATAAACAAATTTGCGATCACAGGAGACAACGCACTACCCATCGTAACTTCATCTGTCTGCTCGTAATACTGGTCATTAAATAAAAAGTAAGTGGATGTCAACACATGCCGAAAGAGATTAGTTAATTCAGCATCAAACCTGGCCTCAATTAACCGCAACGAATCAGACAGAGGAACACGAGTGAAGAGAGAGACTACATCGAAACTCACTAAAATGTCAGAGTCATTCAACCGCTGTCCCTCCAAACGACGTAAAAAATCAGCTGAGTTCCTGATATGATGTTCAACAGAGAAGCAAGATGCATGGCTACACGATATGAAAGTTGTATACGCCAGGAAAAAGTCAGGTCTCACAGTGAAATTCAAGTTTTCCCACATCCCGCTTACTGTGCAGTGGATCCTGATGCAGTTTGGAATTGCTGTGTGGTGGTGTGGATAGATGCCTGCCTATTACACATTACGACCCTCTTCAACCGTCGGCGGCCTGTGTCAGTCAACAGACGAGATCGGCGTCTACGCTTTTGTGCTGTACGTGTCCCTTCACGTTTCCACTTCACTATCACATCGGAGACAGTGGACCCAGGGATATTTAAGAGTATGACACAAGTGACACCCAACAACCTGACCACGTTCGCAGTCCGTGAGTTCCGCGGAACACCCCATTCTGCTCTCTCACGATGTCTGATGCTACCGAGGTCGCAGGTATGGAGTACCTGGTGAAACCGATAAGAGTGGCTAACGGGCAAAAATTCTAACAATCGAGGAAGTAAAGAGCCACTAGGATCGTACGAGGAAGCAGGGCCAAGTGCTGGTAGAAGTAACACAACACCTTACTTCTAATGCATTTATTAAAACTAGCTAAAATACATTATACAATCTACCAAGATAATGAATATAGGGAGAATCAAACCTTAAGAAACTAGTTCATCAACAATTTAACATTGTACCACGCAACATAGTACTGCGTATGCCTTAAGGGTTGCAATGGCAAAGAAGGCCTGAAGGGCCAAATTAACATCATCATCATCATCATCATCATTTAAGACTGATTATGCCTTTCAGCGTTCAGTCTGGAGCATAGCCCCCCCTATTAACAAGATAAGAAAATCTTAAAAATATCAACTGGAAAATAACAAGTGCTTATTAACAACTCCACCTTAAGGGCCAGGTAATAAATGAAATTAGTCAAACAAATTCTGCAATAAGTAAGTAATGGCCAGGAATTTATCAGTAAGCCGGCCTTAAGGGCCCCAGTACACTAACAAGGTAGGTTAAGTATTAAAACTGGATTTCAAAGCCTTAAGGGCTGTAGAGCTTCCAAAAGGGGGCCTGAAGGGCCAATTCATCAAGGTACTTAATAACAGCTGAGCCTGAAGGGCTGGCCGATGGTTAAGGTTAGTCAAGTTCTCAAAAATAGAAGGCAAATCAACAAATTTATCAGTAATCGAGCCTTAAGGGCCACAGTACATTTAGAATCCACATTTAGCATTAAGAACTATCATACAGCGAAGCAATTCCCTAAAACTTAGCAACCTTAAATAAATCAATTGATACTATCCAGCTTAAAACCTAGGGACAACAATACATGCATATACTTCTAAAAGGTAAACTTGCATAAAATCAAAAATTTAAAATGCAAACAATCGCACTCCAACATGGCCAGCAAATTTTCAAAGTTCAACCACAGTTGCTGAGTATGAAATACAAGCAGCTGCAAGGCTACCAATCAGTCATCGTGCCCCAATATCATGATTTACAATCTTCAGAAAGTACAAAACAGGAAAAATACAAGGCGAGCCCCAAAGAAAAATTAAATGATGCCGTTCAATTACAAAACCTTAAACCGCAGCGTAAAGCTGCCACATTTCACAAACTGGCGTAAAAGCCACCAGCTCAATCGACACTGTTCGTATAGGCAAACATACCAATAAAATTCTCTAACCCCGTAAAATTTCTAAAAGGGGGCTGATAATAACATACGGTATTAAAACAGTGCTTAAGATAAACACATGCACCAACAACTTTTAAGGTGTGCACCGCCACGTACTTCACAAATTTCTTTTCTTTCTCTCACATACATAGAGCACGTAGCTTGGAACTGGCTACCAAATTGGTCACAAGAATCAATAGATAGCCACCAATACATCAGTACATAATTAGACAGTCTCCTAGAGTGACATGACAGAGCAACAGTTCAGATTCACAGCCTTTGATACAACATGTTCTACTATCCTCGTTGTACAGCATGGACCATGCCCGGATTGCCTGCTGCAAATTTTAACCAAGCAATTCACGCTCACGTCGACGCCTAACCGAGGAACTAGCCCAGCAGTACAAGAACAACCTACACACTCTAAGTCAAACTCCGCAAACGCAGTGCAGAACTAACATTCAACCTTTTTCTTCATACGTTCAGAACCGGCGAGCTAAACCGGTGGACGGAAAACACACAATGTCGGCGGCAGCAATATAAAGGAAGTCGCAAACACCACCCTAATACAAGGCAATAGCAAGTCGAAAGCATAACGGCAACAGCGAAATATACTCAACTTCAGTCCCGGAGGAAAACCTGCCGCCCTCAGTGCTCAAAACATTCCCGGAGCAACCGTCCTCGGCGACTCCCACTATTCTCCGGAACAGCAACATCACAGCTCCTTATTTCAATTCTCTTCCGGCAAGAAGAAGCATAATCGGAGCTAACGGCTTCTCCAAGTCAGACACGCTATGCCGTAGAACCTCACGGTGGAATGAGCCGGCCGACACCACACAAACCACAACAAGTAAGACAAACAAGCACTTCCGGAGTCGATGGCGTACTGCCCCGCTTCACGACTCAGTCACTCCACTCACCGACCTAGAGGGCGGGGCATGAGACGAGGAGAACAGACGGAGCCGCCACGCGCAAAAGCGCAGGCGGGAAGCCAAGGAGTAACTGGGGCGCGTGTTTAAACCAGACGGACAGAAGCACGTCTCAGCTGGCAGTAGGTGGTAGCACAATGCACTTAATATGAAAAACGCATGTTTTTGGGGGTGTCCGGGTACTTCTGATCACATACTATACTAGGCCAGGGACTGGACTCACCTGCATGTCACAGTCTGAGACGAACAGCCGCCGCGCTGCTGACCGGAGGGTGATGGGAGGCGGCTCCGAGTAGACGGTGACGTCACGAACGGTGTGGTGTGGCCAGCAGGGGGACGGCTGTTGCAGCACCAGCCGCATGCTCAGCAGGTTCCGCCACGGCACCACGCTCTGCCCATCAACACCAAAACCATCACTACTCCCACCCACTATTTCCATTTCATTTATCTGTCAGGGTCTGTGGGATCAGGTGAGTCACAGCTACTTATTATTATTATTTATTTAGCGTATGGCTAATACAGACACATCACGAAATTAAATTACATATACATATATACATATTGACACACAAGAATCATGCATTCACTGACAATGTGGTGAACAGTCTGGTATGGAGCCCCGCAGTCACAGGCTGGATCAGGCAGCTTCTTCCACTTAAAGAGAGCATCCTTGCGTCGCCCATGGCCGGTACGGATTCTGTTGAGAGTAGTCCAGGTCTTGCGTGGTAGGTCGAGTCCACTTGGAAGTTTAGCACCTGAGATGTTACGCAGGAGCACATCTGTCACTGCTTCCCACCGACCTTTCCATTCTTCAAGAGGTTTGAAATCCTTAGCAACCGTGTCACCAGCATCGCACTGAGTTGGATGGCGTGATTTCAGTCTCTTGCGACTTAAAAGTGGAAAGTCGCTATGCACGGGTAGGTTAGAATTCCTGGAGATTTTGTGGAATTCTCTCACAAGGGCAGTACATCTGCGTAGATCAGGAGGCATTATACCGGTTAACAGTGGAAGCCAATAAACTGGAGTTGATCTGATTGCGCCAGATATGCGCATTGTCGTATTCAACTGGGTATCAACGAGCCTTGTATGATGACTGTTCGTCCAAACAGGTGCACAATACTCAGCACTTGAGTACAGCAAGCCCAGAGCTGAAGATCGCAGGGTGGTTGCTGAAGATCCCCAGGTAGTTCCGCATAGCTTATGGAGGGTGTTGTTTCGAGTCCTCAACTTTTGAGCTAAGTTAAGGTTTTGTTTGAAGCATAGTGTACGATCCAGGATGACACCAAGATATTTTGGGTTCCAATTATGACGAAGAATACTGCCTCTGAAACTTACTTCCAGTTTTACGTTCGTCAACCGGTTATTTAGATGGAAACAACACACTTCTGTTTTACTCACACTGGGTTGGGGTCTCCAGATTTTGAAGTAATTATCTAATGCAGACAGGTCATTGGCTAGAATCTCTTCTGTTGTCTTCATTTCCTGGTGTTTTACGGCTAGAGCCAGGTCATCGGCATAGCAGTATTTTCTGGACGAAGTGCCAGGTAGATCAGATAGATATAGGTCGAACAGTAAGGGTGAGAGAAATGATCCTTGAGTCAATCCGTTGTCCAGCTTCCTCTCTTTACTTATGTTGCTTCCAGTGATTACCTGGAACTTCCGATCACTTAGCATGCTGTTAATCAGTCGAGCCATTGTTCTGCAGGGTACGATGCGGAGAAATTTGAAGATAAGGCCTTCAGCTACTTAGTCATGGCGCGATTTAATACAAAGTCACAGAAAGCTATAAAAAGAATGGTCGACTTCACTGACTTGTTTCGCAACCTTGAATAAATAAAATTTTGTTCTAACGAATCTTCTGCGTCAGTTTTTCATTTCAGACCCATGTGATGATGTTACTCACTACCCTGTTACACTGAACTCCATCCGAATAGGTGTCTGTAGGCAGAATGGTACCGGCTGACCGCCGTGTCGTCCTCAGCTGATAGGCATCGCTGGATGTGTTTGTGGAGGGCATGTGGTCAGCACACTGTTCTCACAGCCATTGTCAGCTTTCGTGAATAGAGCCACTACTTCTCAGCCAAGTAGCTCCTCGACTGGCACCACACACCTGAGAGCACCCCGCTTGCCAGCAGCACTCGGCAGACCCGGACAGTCACCCACCCGAGTGCTAGCCGAGTGCGACAGTGCTCAACTTGGGTGATCGTACGGTAACCGGTGTTACCACTGCGGCAAGGCTGTTGGCACTGTTTTACTCTGCCTGACAGTAAAAGTGTAGCACTAAGGAGATACAGTTGGACGTCAATGTTTACAGTGACAATATGTTGGTCACTGGGAAATATTGTGTACTTTGTGTTTACTGTCATTATCAGGATTGGTAGCCTGTATAATTAGTGATCATTGTGAAGGACATGGAGGTGTCACAGACTTGTGTGACACAGCGTTATCGTAACCTGACACAGTTTGAAAGAGGCCGCATTATGGGACTTCATTGGACTGGCTGGTCGAATCCAAATTTGTGCAGAATTCAGATGTGACAGTGGACCGCTGTTGGACTGCATGGGAATGTATGGGCAGGCATATTCCTCGTCAAGGTACCAGTCGACCACATCTCATTACCACAAAGGAGGATCCCTGAACTGTGTACCATGGACATCTTAAACCACCCACATCAGTGTATTTAATCCGGGAACAAGTAATGGACTCCCTGAAACAAACAGTGTCATCCTGTAGGCTTTTGGTCCCGGATTCACAGTAGGCAGACTGTGGTATTAACGTCCCATGCTGCTAACACAATAACACAAATGTTGCCGTGTTCCACTACCCTGTATGACCATTGTTGACGAGAGTGGTGGCGGCCCAGGTTTATTGTTTTGGAGAGTCACAGCTGTGTTACTATTGGGATCATGGAGTGGAGTGCCTTCAGGCATGGCTTAAGTAAAGGTCAGTAGTGACTGAGGGAACACCGGCGACACAGTTGTATGTCATGGACATTCTGAGTCATCATGCGTTACCTCTCAGGCGATAGAAACGTGATGCCATTTTTCAACAGGACAGTGCTCGTCCACATATGCGACGCGCCTGTATGAAGTATCTGCATGATGTTGGTGTATTCCTGTGGCCAGCACGATTCTCAGACAACTACGTCCCAATGCCATTATTCAGCTTATCAAGGGTCACTTCAAAAGGTTATGGCCCAGATAGCCTCAGGAAAGGATACAATAGCTTTAAGACACCCTTCACCTTCTCACATGACATACTGAAAGCTTTGGATCAAGGGAATCTGGTAGATGCAGTATTTATTGATTTCCAAAAAGTATTTGACTCAGCACCGCGCCGACGCTTATTGTCAAAAGTACGATCTATGGGGTATCAAGTGAAATTTGTGACTGTATTGAGGACTTTTTGGTAGGAAGGACACAGTATGTTATCTTGGATAGAGACTCATCATCAGATGTAGAAGTAACTTCGGGTGTGCCTCAGGGAATTGTGTTGGACCCTTAATGTTGGTATTGTATGTTAATGACATTGGAGACAATATTAATAGTACAATCAGGCTTTCTGCAGATGATGCAATTACCTACAATGAAGTACTATCTGAAACAAGCTGCATAAATATTCAGTCAGATATTGATAGGATTTCAGGTTAGTTCAGAGATTGGCAACTTGCTCTAAATGTACAGAAATGTAAAATTTTACATTTCATAATGCGAAAAAACGTTGTTTACTATGACTATAATGTCAGTGACTCACTGTTAGAACGGAGCAAGTTAAACAAAAACCTAGATATAACACTTGGTAGGGATATGAAATGGAGGGATCACATGTGTACAATCGTGGGTAAAGCAGGTGGTAGACTTCGATTTATTGGCAGAATACTGAGAAAGTGAAATAAGTCTACAAATTAGATTGCTTACAGATCACACCTGTGACTGGTTCTAGAATATCGGTCAAGCGAGTGGGACCTGTGTTAGATAGGAATCACAGAGGGTATTGAATATATGCAGAGAAGGCCAGCATGAATGATGACAGTTTGTTTAAACCGTGGGAGAGTGTCACAGAGATACTGAAGGAACTGAATGAAACAACAAGTTTACTGTTACCAGTCACTGTTTATTTATCTCCACGACGCGTTTCAAAGGTTTAAACCTCCATCATCAGGTGGATTGACATTTGTTAATATGACATTTGTGTGTGTGTATGTGTGTTGTGTTACGATTTTTTGGGGGAATTTGTGGCACTGTCTCCAGTGGTCACAGGTTCCTTTGACAGTCGTGACAAATCAGATGCATACTGTCATACTTTGTAAACATGTGATGCGTTACGACTGTGAAAGAAACCTGTGACCACTGGAGACAGTGCCACAAGTTCCTCCAAAACATCGTAACACAACACACACACACATGTCATATTAACAAATGTAAATCCACCTGATGATGGAGGTTTAAACCTTTGAAACGCGTCGTGGAGATAAATAAACAGTGACCGGTAACAGTAAACTTGTTGTTTCATTTAATGTCAATAACAGTCACGGTAAAGCCTAACCTAAAATGTTCGCATTTAAGGCTGAAGGAATAGAACTGAAAGACTCTTGAAGGCAGACGTAAACCATCCGGAGGAAGTGTATTAGGGGGGCGGGGGGGGGGGGGGGGGGTAGGACGTCAAACTGGCCATCTTGGAGCAGGAGAGACACCACAGGACATTTTAATTTCCACTGTCTATACTTTTACGAATAAATTCATAAAATTTTGTCAGAATGACCAGTAAGGATTAAGGATTCACAATCATAGCAATGGAAGTTCAAGAAAATAACAAAATATTTTTTTTTGCATGTGAAAGTTCATCATTTTTTCACTTTTATTGGCTGCGTTTGTTGCTATAGGTACACGTTTCTTCATAGGTAAGAGAGATTCTTCGATGAATTTTGCACAGCATACAAACCATACTTACAGCTGTATGAAACTCTAGAAATTATTTAATTTATGAAAAAATGAATGTGTTGTTACATTTTAAACTTCATGTTTAGAAAAAACTCAAATTTTATAGTTAATTATCTCAATGTTTACCACAGTTTTTATTAGATTTGGAAAATTCTAGAGTTTCATACACCTGTACGTATGGTTTGTATGCTGTGCAAAATTCATCGAAGAATCTCCCTTACTTATGAAAAAAAGTGTACCTATAGCAACAAATGCAGCCAATGGTAAGTGAAAAAAATGTGAAATACAAATGTAAAAAAAAATAAATTTTTTCTTATATTTTTGAACTTCCACCACTATAAGTGTAAAACCTGAATCCTTTCTGGTCATTCTAACAAAGTTTTATGAATTTATTTTTAAAAGTATAGACAGTGGAAATTAAAAATTCCTTTGGTGTCTCTCCTGCTCCAAGTCGTCCCGTTTGACGTCCTACCACCCTTAACAAAGTTTCAAGAAACGGCTTCAGATGATTACTCTAGGTATATACTACAACCCCCTACATATCGCTTACATAGAGATCGTGAGGATAAGATCAAAATAGTTACTGCACGCACAGAGACATTCAAACAATCATTCTTCACGCGCTCCATACGTGAATAGAACAGGAAGAAATCCTAAACCGATACAATGGGACGTACTCTCGCCATGCACCTCAAGGTGCTTTGCAGAGTATAGATGTAGATGCAGTCGTATGTATGTAGACGACGCAGTTGTACGTCTAAATGAAAGCTTGAGTGGTTTTTCCCCCAGGCAGAAAAAAAGGAGAAGAGCCTAGAATGGGACAAGCCGGATGTTGTGAATTTTTTTATGTTAAAAATCTGAAAGCTGCTTCAATAAAACAGACGATATTAATATTCTACATTTTTATTTTTCATGTCGATATATTTCTCAACGTTGTCCCCTCGCGATGAGCAAATTTCTCCCAACGAGAGACCAGTTTATTGATATCGTCACTTTAGGATGTTTGACTTTGTTGACGGACCTTCGGCCTCTCCTCTGCTTGCGCCGCCTCATGACTATCAAGGTGAAGTACTCGAAGGTGTTCTTTAAGTTTTGGAAACAGACGAAAATCAAATGGGGCTACGTTGAGGTTAGCACCACTGTTTCCTTCATTAAGAGCACCACCGACGCAACGTCGCACATTGCTGATGTCGAGATAATCATAGCCGTACACAGCTTTCATTCCTGTACGGATTTCAACCGGAGGCACCGTTTCTGCGGTTAGCTGTTTTTCATGCACCGACGTTACACTCTGTCATGTTATACGGTACGATTGGGAGCCCGTATGGCAAAGGGTGGGAACTTGCGTTAGAGAAGCGGGAAAGTCGGATGAGTAATATGCATGACTTGTTATACCTAAACCGATATTGAGAGAATAGTTGAGCAAAACTCATATTACGTACAGTGGCAGTCCGGGATTATTATTATTTTTATTTTTTGTTTATTTGGTCTTTAGCGTGAGTGCACTACATAGCCACTAACAGTTAAAATTGGAATTTTCTTTAACTCAGACATGAATATGATTCATTAACATAACATTGTTTCTTCACTAGTGTGTCAACAAAGGCAAATTTAATTCCTAAATGCCGCGCGGGATTAGCCGAGCGGTCTTGGGCGCTGCAGTCATGGACTGTGCGGCTGGTCCCGACGGAGGTTCGAGTCCTCCCTCGGGCATGGGTATTTGTATTTGTCCTTAGGATAATTTAGGTTAAGTAGTGTGTAAGCTTAGGAAATGATGACCTTAGCAGTTAAGTCGCATAAGATTTCACACACATTTGAACATTTAATTCCTAAACACTGGGGTTTTCTATTTTTTTTTTTTTCAATTTCTTTTTCAAGGAAAAAATTGCACTTAGTGTAAAGTTTTGTGGTCAGATTTTAAAACTGCTCAGTAAAATAAATCTTAAAAAGCAGGGAAGCACCGGTCTGTTATTCCATATTATAAGATTAATAATACTTGTTGGTAATAGAACCGTAAGATTGTTAATTTCTGAAAGGAATTGTTCTCTGCGTTGATCTTGCTTCAGGCAGGCGACGATTAAATGGTTGATTTCCCCCTCACCAGAGCTCTTGTAGTGGCGTCTGTCAGCATCTCTTAGTTGTAGACGAAATGAATGCGAAGGAAACCTGCCGTGACTAAACCTCTTCCTCTTGATTATAGAGATAACTGCTGTATCCAGCCGGCCGAAGTGGCCGTGCGGTTAAAGGCGCTGCAGTCTGGAACCGCAAGACCGCTACGGTCGCAGGTTCGAATCCTGCCTCGGGCATGGATATTTGTGATGTCCTTAGGTTATTTAGGTTTAACTAGTTCTAAGTTCTAGGGAACTAATGACCTCAGCAGTTGAGTCCCATAGTGCTCAGAGCCATTTTTTTTTTGCTGTATCCAGACATGTTATGAAACCATGGTAAAAAAGCTGGGTATATAGTGTAGTATCTTTGTTTACAGATGATCTTGTATCTTTGTTTACAGGTAGGTGATGTTTTCCAGTCCTCTTCCCACTGTGCTCTGACATCCATTTAAATTCCACGTAATAAGTCGATGTTAGGTATCTTGATATCGAAGAGGGTTACGGATGTGGCAGGTTCCTTGGCTAACATGTCTACAGTTTTCTTATACAGAATGCCGACCTGAGCTTTAATCAGAAGTAAATAAATATATTTGTTTCTTCGTGAACATTGCATTATTTCGTTAGTTACCACAATAAGGCGTTTATTGCTGTGTTTACCCCAATTTCCACTTTCTTTGGCATTAAGTGTGCTCTTAGAATCAGAAATAATCGTAATCGTAATCCTTTCGTAATTCCGGGTTAAAGAGTACTTAATGGCCTTCATGACTGCTACTGCCTTCACCGTATATGAAATTAACGAAGGAAGCTTACATTGCTCAAAGCTAACTGTTATTGAACATAACACATCACACCCGACGTTACCTTCTCAGGTGATTCTTAAACCCTCCGTGTAGATATACAGGGTGAAAATTATTTAAACCGACAAACTCTGGGAGGTTGTAGGGGACACCAAAACAAATATTTTTCCCTAATGTAATTTTTTCCTATGAGGATTATTTAAACCGGTGGGGGCCGTATTACGCTCTTCAGTTGTTAGAGGCCATATTACGATCTTCAGTTGTTAGAGGGCGAATTACGCTCTTCAGTTGTAGGCAACTGCTGTCCACCAGTGTAGCAGTGCATTGTCTCTGTTTACTAATGGAGCGATACACCTGGAGGGAGTACACTGATGCGGTTGGTGCGTACTACATAGCGCACCACAACGGACGAGCTACACAGCGGGTTTGTCAACAACAATATCCTAATCGCCGTATCCCGCATCATACGACCTTTGCTACTGTGTACCAACGTCTGCGTGAGACCGGGTCATTTAGCAGATTACCTTGACAGGGACGCCGTCGTACGGTAAGAACGCTGCAATTTGAGGAAGCCGTCATGCAGCACGTGGAGCGGGATCCTTCAATCAGCACTCGTGCAATTGCACTTAACATGGGGACGAATCAGACGAATGTAAGAACAGTCCTTCGAGAGCAACTGTTACGTCCATTTCACTTAAAGCGTGTGCACGACATGGAACCAGTTGATTATCCACCCAGAGCCCAGTTATCGCAGTGGTACCTGGAACAGTGTGAAATGCATCCTACATTTCCATCCTCTGCGTTGTTTACCAATGAAGCAACGTTCGGGCGTGATGGAGTCTTCAACATGCACAATTCGCATGTTTGGAGTGGGGATAACCCACATGCCACAGTTACTAGTGTTCATCAAGTGCGGTTCTTCGTTAGTGTGTGGGTCGGTGTTGTTGAAGACTGTTTAATTGGGCCGTATCTGCTACCTAGGCCATTAAATGGCAGGCACTATTACAATTTTCTCGCCAGAGCATTGCCAGAATTGCTGGAAAACGTCCCGCTCCCTACAAGACAACGCATGTGGTTCCAACATGAGGGGCGCCGGCACATTTCAGTCGTCGTGTGCGTCGATTCCTGGACCGACGGTTCCCAGAAACGTGGAGAGGTGGTCCTGTACCATGGCCTGCACGATCCCCAGACATGTCCCCTCGGGACTTTTTTGTGTGGGGACAGATGCACAACGTTGTTTATGCAACTCCTGTAGCATCAGAAGAGGATCTTGTTGGCCAGATAGTAGCAGCAGCAGCAACAATTCAGAATACTCCTGGGGTTTTTGCCCGTGTCAGACAGAACATGATCTGACGGTGTAACCTTTGTTTACGTGTCAACGGAGGCATTTTTGAAAATCTACTATAATTAAAATTGGGTTGTGTTAATGTGTTGTCTCTTGGTCATAAAAAAATGGAAAAGTATTTTTTGGTTTAATTAATTTGCCACCAGAGAAATCTTCCTCTACCAGTTTAAATACTCCTAAAAAAATGGTTCTGAGCACTATGGGACTTAACACATGTGGTCATCAGTCCCCTAGAACTTAGAACTACTTAAACCTAACTAACCTAAGGACATCACACAACACCCAGCCATCACGAGGCAGAGAAAATCCCTGACCCCGCCGGGAATCGAACCTGGGAACCCGGGCGTGGGAAGCGAGAACGCTACCGCACGACCACGAGATGCGGGCTTAAATACTCCTCATGGGAAGAATGACATAAGGGAAAAATATTTGTTTTGATGTCCCCTACAACTTCCCAGAGTTTGTCGGTTTAAGTATTTTTCACCCTGAAACTTCCTGGCAGTTTGCCCGCGAAAGGGAAAGGTCCCGAGTTCGAATCTCGGTCCGGCACACAGTTTTAATCTGCCGGGAAGTTTCATATCAGCGCACACTCCGCTACAGAGTGAAAATCTCATTCTGCTTTTCACCCTGTATAGAGCTTCGCTCCATTTTTGATGAATACAATCATGTTCACAAAAACACAACACCTTGATCGACTGGAGACAGGGCGTTCATATTCACAGGACATGTGCATTAGTATGTTCTACAGAAATGATTAACATTTGAATGATATCGGCATGAGGGTTCAAGGTCAACATCGATATCGCGGCGCAATACCACCTACCGGTAAAATGTGCCTGCGGCTCTTGTCGCTACAAACCGAAGGTAATTGATCAGTGTGAGTTGAGCAGACATGCAGGATGCCTTGCTGACGTATCCGCGAACCGTGCCGTCAAATCAGTGAGTTTGAAAGAGGGCGCATTACTTTCATGAGAGAATGTGATGCATCCATTCGGGAAATTGCTTCTCGTGTGGGACGTAGTGTTTCGGCAGTGCAACAGGTGCGTGCAGAATGGTTCACGGAAGGCTGTAGAACACGAGGAGATGGGTCAGGTCGCACCACCCCCCGAGAAGAGCGATAATTCATTCGAATGGCATTGCAGGATAGATCTGCGTTCTCCTTAGATTTGGCGCAACAACGGAACAGTGACACACACCTTACACTATGAGCGGTGACAGTTCGTCGCCGTTTATTACGACATCGTTTACGTGCGCGTCGTCCACTTCTTCGCCTACCCGTGGAGAAACACGCTAGACGGCAATGGTGGGTGGGAAGACGTCACTGGGGACAGGAATGGCATTTCTAGCGAATCCAGGCTCTGTTTGTTTGAAAATGATGGCCACATTTTGGCAGACAGGCGGAACGGCATCCCTGTGACTGCATTTGCACAAGGCATACAGTGCCAACTCGAGGCCTTACGGTGTGGAGTGCTACAGGGTACAGCCTCAATCACACCTGGTGCGTGTCTCGACCTCCGCTATCGGGTGGAGAAATGTAGGGTCCCCCTGAATAGGTCAGGCGTGCACTACACGCAGGAAGCGGCTACAAGGGTAGCGGAGTACGTGTGGAGTGCACATGTGGGTTTTTTATGTTAGAGAATTCCCTCCCTAGGCCCGACAAGACACCTCCTGAGATGCGGCAAGGTAGGAGTACGCAAAATGAAACAGGGAATAACAATATTAATGTGCTAATAGTAAACTGCAGGAGTGTCTATAGAAAGGTCCCAGAACTGCTCTCATTAATAGACGCTCACAATGCCCACATAGTACTAGGGACAGAAAGTTGGCTGAAACCAGACGTAAACAGTAATGAAATTCTAAACTCAGATTGGAATGTATACCGCAGAGACAGGCTGGACAGTGAAGGGGGAGGCGTGTTTATAGCGATAAGCAGTGCAATAGTATAGAAGGAAATCGACGGAGATCCGAAATGTGAAATAATTTGGGTGAGGGTCACGGTTAAAGCAGGCTCAGACATGGTAATTGGATGTCTCTATAGGCCCCCTGGCTCAGCAGCTGTTGTGGCTGAGCACCTGAAGGATAATTTGGAAAATATTTCGAGTAGATTTCCCCACCATGTTACAGTTTTGGGTGGAGATTTTAATTTGCCGGATATAGACTGGGAGACTCAAACGTTCATAACGGGTGGCAGGGACAAAGAATCCAGTGAAATTTTTGAAGTGCTTTATCTGAAAACTACCTTGAGCAGTTAGACAGAGAACCGACTCGTGGCGATAACATATTAGACCTTCTGGTGACAAACAGACCCGAACTATTTGAAACAGTTAACGCAGAACAGGGAATCAGCGCTCATAAAGTGGTTACTGCATCGATAATTTCAGCCGTAAACAGAAATATTAAAAAAGGTAGGAAGATTTTTCTGTTTAGTAAAAGTGACAAAAAGCAGATTTCAGAGTACCTGACGGCTAAACACAAAAGTTTGGTCTGAAGTACAGATAGTGTTGAGGATCAGCGGACAAAGTTCAAAACCATCGTATAATATGCGTTAGATGAGTATGTGCCAAGCAAGATCGTAAGAGATGGAAAAGAGCCGCCGCGGTACAACAACCGAGTTAGAAAACTGCTGCGGATGCAAAGGGAACTTCACAGCAAACATAAGCATAGCCAAAGCCTTGCAGAAAAACAAAAATTACGCGAAGCGAAATGTAGTGAGAGGAGGGCTATGCGAGAGGTGTTCAATGAATTCGAAAGTAAAGTTCTATGTACTGACACGGCCGAAAATCCTAAGAAACTCTATACTTATGTCAAAGCGGTAGGTGGATCAAAACAAAATGTTCAGACACTCTGGGACCAAAATGGTACCGAAATAGAGGATGACAGACTAAAGGCCGAAATACTATATGTCTTTTTCCAAAGCTGTTTCACAGAGGAAGACTGCACTGTAGTTCCCCCTCTAGATTGTCGCACAGATGACAAAATGGTAGATATCGAAATAGACGACAGAGGGATAGAGAAACAATTAAAATCGCTCAAAAGAGGAAAGGCCGCTGGACCTGATGGGATACCAATTCGATTTTACACAGAGTATGCGAAGGAACTTGCCCCCCTTCTTGCAGTGGTGTACCGTAGGTCTCTAGAAGAGCGTAGCGTTCCAAAGGATTGGAAAAGGGCACAGGTCATCCCCGTTTTCAAGAAGGGACGTCGAACAGATGTGCAGAACTATAGACCTATATCTCTGACGTCGATCAGTTGTAGAATTTTGGAACACGTATTATGTTCGAGTATAATGACTTTTCTGGAGACTAGAAATCTACTCTGTAGGAATCAGCATGGATTTCGAAAAAGAAGATCGTGTGAAACCCAGCTCGCGCTATTCGTCCACGAGACGTAGAGGCCCATAGACACGGGTTCCCAGGTAGATGCCGTGTTTCTTGACTTCCGCAAGGCGTTCGATACAGTTCCCCACAGTCATTTAATGAACAAAGTAAGAGCATATGGACTATCAGACCAATTGTGTGATTGGATTGAAGAGTTCCTAGATAACAGATCGCAGCATGTCATTCTCAATGTAGAGAAGTCTTCCGAAGTAAGAGTGATTTGAGGTGTGCCGCAGGGGAGAGTCGTAGGACCATTGCTATTCGCATTATATATAAATGACCTTGTGGATAACATCGGAAATTCACTGAGGCTTTTTGCGGATGATGCTGTGGTATGTCGAGGGGTTGTAACAATGGAAAATTGTACTGAAATGCAGGAGGATCTGCAACGAACTGACGCATGGTGCAGGGAATGGCAATTGAATCTCAATGCAGACAAGAGTAATGTGATGCAAATACATAGAAAGAAAGATCCCATATCATTTAGCTATAATATAGCAGGTCAGCAACTGGAAGCAGTTAATTCCATAAATTATCTGGGACTACGCATTAGGAGTGATTTAAAATGGAATGATCATATAAAGTTGATCGTCGGTAAAGCAGATGCCAGACTGAGATTCATTGGAAGAGTCCTAAGGAAATGCAATCCGAAAACAAAGGAAGTAGGTTACAGTACACGTGTTTGCCCAGTGCTTGAATATTGCTCACCAGTGTGGGATCCGTACCAGGTAGGGTTGATAGAAGAGATAGAGAAGATCCAACGGAGAGCAGCGCGCTTCGTTAAGGTTCATTTAGTAATCACGAAAGCGTTATGGAGATGATAGATAAACTCCAGTGGAAGACTCTGCAGAAGAGACGCTCAGTAGCTCGGTACGGGCTTTTGTTGAAGTTTCGAGAACATACCTTCTCCGAGGAGTCAAGCAGTATATTGCTCGCTCCGACGTATATCTCAAGAAGAGACCATGAGGATAAAATCAGAGAGATTAGAGCCCACACAGAGGCAAACCGACAATCCTTCTTTCCACGAACAATACGAGACTGGAATAGAAGGGAGAACCGATAGAGGTACTCAAGGTACCCTCCGCCACACACCGTCAGGTGGTTTGCGGAGTATGGATGTGGATGTAGATGTAGATGTGGACTGCGACCAGTGTGACTTACGTGAAGGAGATCCTGCGACCCGTAGCCATACCCCTTCTGCACGACACACCAGACTCCAGCTTTCAGCAAGACAATGAACGACGACATGTTGCTGCACGAACACATGCCTTCTTGGTGTCACAGTATGTCACCCTTTTGTTTTGGCCCGCCAGATCACCAGGCTTGTCGCCAATCCAAAACGTCCGATACATGGTGAAACGGCGGGTGCAGCTCTGTGACCCAATACACATGAACTTTGGAACCGCGTGAATGCAGCACGGATGGCTGTATCACAGGACGCCATTCGCACCTTATACGCGTCGATGCCATTATATTAGATTAGATTACATTAGTACTTGTTCCATAGATCATGAATACGACACTTCGCAATGATGTGGAACGTCTCAGGTTAATAAAAGGTGTCTATACAAGATATTACATTACACTAAATATTACATGACACTCAATATTTTTAATTTTTTTGTGGGGGTTGGGAAATTACCCACTTACTATATACAAAAATTCATCTAATGGGTAGAAGGAGTTGTCATTAAGAAATTCTTTTAATTTCCTTTTAAATGCTATATGGCTATCTGCCAGACTTTTGATGCTATTAGGTAAGTAACCAAAGACTTTTGTGGCAGCATAATTTACCGCCTTCTGAGCCAACGTTAGATTCAACCTTGAGTAGTGAAGATCATTCTTTCTCCAAGTGTTGTAGCCATGTACACTGCTATTACTTTTGAATTCGTTCGGATTGTTAATAACAACTTTCATAAGTGAATATATATATTGTGAGGCTACAGTGAAGATCCCTAGCTCTTTAAATAAGTGTCTACAGGATGATCTTGGATGAGCTCCAGCAATTATTCTAATTACATGCTTTTGTGCAATGAACACTCTTTTACTCAATGATGAGTTACCCCATAATATGATGCCATACGAAAGCAGGAAATGAAAATAGAAGTGGTAAGCTAATTTACTCAGATGTATATCGCCAAAATTTGCAATGACCCTAATAGCATAAGTAGCTGAACTCAAACGTTTCAGCAAATCCTCAGTGTGTTTTTTCCAGTCCAATCAATGCATACACCCAGAAATTTTGAATATTCTACCTTAGCTACCGATTTCTGATCGAAGTCTATATTTATTAACGGTGTCATTCCATTTACTGTGTGGAACTGTATATACTGTGTTTTGTCAAAATTTAATGAGAGCCCGTTTTCAGAGAACCACTTAATGATTTTCTGAAAAACATCATTTACAATTTCACCAGTTAATTCTTGTCTGTCGGGTGTGATAGCTATACTTGTATCATCGGCAAAAAGTACCACCTTTGCATCTTCGTGAATATAGAATGGCAAGTCAATAATATATATTACGAACAGCAGAGGACCCAAGACCGAACCTTGCGGCACCCCATTCTTGATTGTTCCCCAGTTTCTGAAATCACCAGTTTTTTGCACATTATGTGAACTGCTTATTTCAACTTTCTGCGCTTTTCCAGTTAGGTATGATTTAAACCATTTGAGCACTGTCCCATTCATACTACAGTACTTGAGCTTATCTAGAAGTATTCCATGATTTACACGATCAAAAGCCTTTGAGAGATCACAAAAAACCTCAGCGGGTGACTTCCGGTTACTCAGAGCATTTAATATTTCATTAGTGAAAGTATATATAGCATTTTCCGTTGAAAAACCCTTCTGGAAACCAAACTGACATTTTGTAAAAACTTAATTTTTACAAAGGTGTGAAGCTACCGTACAATAGATTACTTTTTCAAGAATTTTGGAAAAGGCAGTCAGAAGAGTGATTGGGCGGTAGTTGTTGACATCAGACGTATCCCCTTTTTTATGCAGTGGTTTAACAATGACATACTTCAGTCTATCTGGGAAAATACCCTGGAACAAGTTATTAGGGCTGATGGCGGACCCTGCTAGACTACTACAGCAGGACTGAAACGCTAATCATTTCTGCAAAACATACTAATGTACATGTCCTGTGAATATGAACGTCCTATCTCCAGTCATTCAAGGAGTTTTGTTTCTTCTGAATATGAGCGTAAGTGCTGGTTATCACATTAAGGTTACTATCAATGTATGCACTAAATTCCAAATAAAGAGCTACAGCAAAGGATGTGCATGCGGCGGCGCGGTACTTTCCGTCTCTTTACGACGAACCTGCACCCACCCGTGAACATTGTGTCAGCAGATCATCAGTAGGAAAGCTGAGTGAAACCTACTGTACTTCGACGTGAACCAGGCTGCGATTTAAGTCACTAATCTACGTTTCGGGAGAAATTCGAAATGAAAGTTTGGAAATTTTGTCCTCAATTAATATATTCTGAAAGTTAGGTGAACAGGTATCACTGCCAAGCCCGTGCTAGTCTTAACACAGTCACTCACAATCCCTTTCACTCACGTTAGCAAGTTTATGGTGTTGCATTTCCCGAAAACGTCATGGCTACAAAAATACTGATTGTTTTTGATTGATAATGCTCACCAAATATTAAGTCTGTCGGTACCAAATGCAGTCACAGTTTTTAGCCACCGACCTGCTCAATACGCCACGCAGAACATATGTCTTTTCTCGTCACAAAATTCACTTAAAAATTCTGAAATTTCTACACACACATCGGAATAATTATGCCTTCACTTTCCAACACATTTGATGTATGAAACACTGCTAGATCCGGCAACTTATCATTTCCATCGGAACTAGTACTGCACACGTCCGATCTCTTTCATGGCTAGGCTTCGATTCCTCTCTAGAATACTCTAAGTCTTCTCTACCAGCAGAGAAAGGCGCGCGAAAAGTATTGCTTTACCATTGGTCAGTTTACTCAAAAGCCAATAGCAAAACAACATTCTCCCACGTCAGAGCCCGCTTTTCATCCATAACCAATCGCAAAATAGTAAACCACACGACTGCACTTTTTACCGACGTAATTATCTAATATGCTGAAGTTTTGTTTATGCATAAAGTTATTTACTATTGTTATTCATACCTGAATTAACTTTCCCTTTACCATAAACTTGCTTTACAAATCTATTCCACAAAAATCCCCCTTGTTCATATCCATACTTCTTCGAAGTGTTCCCACACTAAATCCCATTACATAACTCGTTAAACAATTATCTTTATATTAACCTTAAACCACACTCACGCATCATTCATACTGCTAAAATACCTTTATAACATACTACATACACAAAAAGACATAATAACACTTTATGAAAATACTAGAACAGTTTATGAAAAATATTGTATTACTTTAGTTCACTCTAGTGGACACAATCGAAACTAAATTAGTCCCCAATCCAATACTGTCCTCTATCGCCTAATACATAAACTACGTGCGCATCCAGTCTTGCGTCACCATCTGTCACTATCCAGCTCTGAGTCATATCTCCCACTTAACCGCCTCCAAGGCAGGATCGTTGTACGGCGCTACGCCTCATGCCGAGGCGAAACGGTCCTTCATACAGCGGAAGTCGTCTTGTTATTAGACGTTTTGCAACATGATTCAACGTATGAAAACTTCTAAAAACTTCCGGAGGTCAAAATAATAGCCTGTTGTGCAAAATAGTGCGTAGCGTTTAGCGTTTCTAAACTGCTGGATGAGTCGTAAATGCTATCCTTTTCAGTTTATATTTTCTGGCGAACCATTAACGCGTAAAATAAAGTGGCATTTCCAGCACCTCTACTAAGACAGCATTGGTGGGAGCTGATCGCGTCACCCCAAGAGAAGTCCGGACGGACTCCGGGGAGTGGGGGAGAGAAGAGGCGTGAAAATATTTTTCAGTGATCTTAAGCTATTTTATATTATCAATTAATTGAACTGTTTATGGTGTTTTTAGTTATCAATAACCAAATTTAGGCCATTTACGGCTGCTGGACAAATCTAACAATAAGAAACTACATAATTTTTAGGCTAGCAAGGAGACGGCACGACCGTGGGGTCGGGGATTTTTCCGAAATCTTGTGTGGTGAAAGAGGACCCCTAACACCCCACGTGGTTAAAATATTAGGACGCACTACCTGGAAAATCCCGGGAAAAATCGATCCAAAGTTTCTTAGGTGCCTTATAAATGTAAATGGCCTAGGTGTTTAGGGCTTGGACTATTACGCTAGAGGTTTCGGGTTCGATTCCTGCTCCTGCACTATTTTTTCTTCTGTTTCATTTTCTTTGGTTATTCCAACAATTATTCAGAAAGTTTCCCAAACCTACATTATCTTTATCAAATTAGTTACAGTATTGAATAAAAATTATTTTCTTTTTGTCCAACAACACACTTCATGGCGGTGGGTTTTCCATTTTTCATTGTGAAGTATATGAGGAGAAACATTGCCTTTTTAATCAGAATAACAAATTCGATTGGGCAACATTCCATTTTATACATATAATAATTATAAACAAGACCCGCAGTGGTAATTATCGTAGAAACAAACGAAGAAATAATTTTTGCGAGTACTTGCGCAACATACAAAAGCGGATTTTTTACAATCACAGGGCGTTTGCAATAAATCTGTACAAAAACGTGCCCCATTAACATTTACGAAAATGTTTCGAGCTTTTGATAATTTTGAGGCAAACCAGGTGCGGTGTCATCGCCAGACACCACACTTGCTAGGTGGCAGCCTTTAAATCGGCCGCGGTCCGTTAGTATACGTCGGACCCGCATGTCGCCACTATCAGTGATTGCAGACCGAGCGCCGCCACACGGCAGGTCTAGAGAGACTTCCTAGCACTCGCCCCAGTTGTACAACCGACTTTGCTAGCGATGGTTCACTGACAAAATACGCTCTCAGTTGCCGAGACGATAGTTAGCATAGCCTTCAGCTACGTCATTTGCTACGACCTAGCAAGGCGCCATGTTCAGTTACTATTGATATTGTAAATAATGTACAGACAAGAGCTACGTTCAACATTACTGGATTAAAGTTAAGTATTCCACCATCTGCGTCCGTTATTCTAAGTTCTAATTTCCTTGTCCTGTTCCAGACCTCACGCCCGCCTGCGTGAGCTAAAACGCGTGCCTTTCGGCTTCCTCTAAATCTAGTGGGTTGTCTCCTGCCAATCCACAACACCAGGCATATTTGAATCATGTCTCGGAATATTGATGGTGAATTATAGAATAAATTTTTATAAAATCTTCCCGGGAATTAATTTCACTATTCTCCTGTAACAATGCACTGCAATTTTACAAGCAACAGACCTCTGGCGAAAAGGTGCGAGTGCTAACCTTGTAGGCCAGACAGCGGTTCGCCAATGGACTAACATTTAATACTCAACTCTACATTCTGGTGACCAAAATGTACGAGACAGGCGAAATACCCTCAGACTTCCAGAAGAATATAATAATTCCAATCCCAAAGAAAGCAGGTGTTGACAGATGTGAAAATTACCGAACTATCAGTTTAATAAGTCACAGCTGCAAAATACTAATGCGAATTATTTACAGACGAATGGAAAAACTGGTAGAAGCTGACCTCGGGGAAGATCAGTTTGGATTCCGTAGAAATGTTGGAACACGTGAGGCAATACTGACGTTACGACTTATCTTAGAAGAAAGGTTAAGGAAAGGCAAACCTACGTTTCTAGCATTTGTAGACTTAGAGAAAGCTTTTGACAGTGTTGATTGGAATACTCTCTTTCAAATTCTGAAGGTGGCAGGTGTAAAATACAGGGAGCGAAAGGCTATTTACAATTTGTAGAGAAACCAGATGGCAGTTATAAGAGTCGAGGGCATGAAAGGGAAGCATTAGCTGGGAAAAGAGCGAGACAGGGTTGTAGCCTATCCTCGATGTTATTCAATCTGTATATTGAACAAGCAGTAAAGGAAACAAAAGAAAAATTTCGAGTAGGTATTAAAATCCAGGGAGAAGAAAAAAAAACTTTGAGGTTCGCCGGTGACATTGTAGTTCTGTCAGAGACAGCAAAGGACTTGGAAGAGCAGTTGAACGGAATGGACAGTGTCTTGAATGGAGGATATAAGATGAACATCAACAAAAGCAAAACAAGGATAATGGAATGTAGTCGAATTAAATCGGGAGATACTGAGGGAATTAGATTAGGAAATGATACACTTAAAGTAGTAAAGGAGTTTTCTATTTGGGAAGCAAAATAACTGACGATGGTCGAAGTAGAGAGGATATAAAATGAAGACTGGCAATGGCAAGGAAAGCGTTTCCGAAGAAGAGAAATTTGTTAACATCGAGTGTAGGTTTAAGTGTCAGGAAGTCGTTTCTGAAAGTATATGTATGGAGTGTAGCCATGAATGGAAGTGAAACATGGACAATAAATAGTTTGGACAAGAAGAGAATAGAATCTTTCGATATGTGGTGCTACAGAAGAATGTTGAAGATTAGGTGGGTAGATCACGTGACTAATGAGGAGGGATTGAATAGGATAGGGGAGAAGAGAAGTTTGTGGCACAACTTGACTAGAAGAAGGGATCGGTTGGTAGGACATGTCCTGAGGCATCAAGGGATCACAAATTTAGCATTGGAGGGCAGCGTGGAGGGTAAAAATCGTAGAGGGAGACCAAGAGATGAATACACTAAGCAGATTCAGAAGGATGTAGGTTGCAGTAGGTACTGGGAGATGAAGGAGCTTGCACAGGATAGTGTAGCATGGAGAGCTGCATCAAGCCAGTGTCAGGACTGAAGACAACAACAACAACAATGCACCTAAGAAACTTTGGATCTATTTTTCTCGGGATTTTCCGGGTAGTGCGTCCTAATATTTTATCCACGTGAGGTGTTAGGGGTCCTCTTTCACCACACAAAATTGCGGACAGATCCCTGACCCCACGGTCGAGCCGTCTCCTTGTAAGTTATGAGGAAACCGACTGTTGCAGCACTGGTTCTTCTCTCCCCATTCCCCTAGCGTGGATCCTTACGTGATTAAGTGTACTAATTGATGGCATGTCATGTTTCGTCGCGACAGCATGAGAGTACGATTCGAGGGAGTCACGTACCTCGGTGAAGAGTAGGGAGCAGTAGTCCTGTGCGTGGTTCTCGAAGTGCGGGTCCTCCATGAGCACCCTGCAGGGGATGGACATCTCCCACGGCCACTCCTCGCCGCCAACTCCGGCCGCGCTGCACACACATACACACACATAAATATACACCGCATCCGACTTCATTACTACCGAGCGAGCCGGCGCCACACCTACCTAGAGCTGTCGTCACACGGGACGAGTTTGCTAATGTTAATGTGGCGCTCTACCAGTTTTTTGACGCCACTGGCTGCTATTTCACGCTGACGACTCATGTCCTCAGGTTAAACACGAAACAGGTTCTGCTATATTTGACAATATGCCTCGCAATGTAGAAGCAAAAAGAAACACCAACGATCCCTATGTCACAAGCAGAACTGCGAGATGCCATATTGTTCCTGAGCGTATTTTCGTTTTGTCGTTGCAACTAAAAGGTATCAGATAGATTATATAATGGTAAGACAGAGATTTAGGAACCAGGTTTTCAATTGTAAGACATTTCCAGGGGCAGAAATGGACTCTGACCACAATCTATTGGTTATGAACTGTAGATTAAAACTGAAGAAACTGCAAAAAGGTGGGAAGTTAAGGAGATGGGACCTGGATAAACGGAAAGAACCAGAGGTTGTACAGAGTTTCAGGGAGAGCATAAGGGAACAACTGCCAGGAATAGGGGAAAGAAATACAGTAGAAGAAGAATGGGTACCTTTGAGGGATCAAATAGTGAAGGCAGCAGAGGATCAAATAGGCTAAAAGACGAGGGCTAGTAGAAACCCTTGGTTACAGAAAAAATACTGAATTTAACTGATGAAAGGAGAAAATATACAAATACAGTAAATGAAGCAGGCAAGAAGGAATACAAACGTCTCAAAAATGAGATCGACAGGAAGTGCAAAATGGCTAAGTAGGGATGGCTAGAGGACAAATGTAAGGATGTAGAGGATTATCTCACTAGGGGTAAAACAGATACTGCCTACAGGAAACTTAAAGAGACCTTTGGAGAAAGGAGAACCACTTGCATGAATATCAAGAGCTTTGATGGAAACCCACTTCTAAGCAAAGAAGGGAGAGCAGAAAGGTGGAAGGAGTATATAGAGGGTCTACACAAGGGGGATGTGCTTCAGGACAATATTATGGAAATGGAAGAGGATGTAGATGAAGATGAACTGGGAGATATGATACTGCGTGAAGAGTTTGACAGAGCACTGAAAGACCTGAGTCGAAACAAGGCCCCCGGAGTAGACAACATTCCATTAGAACTACTGACGGCCTTGGGAGAGCCAGTCCTGACAAAACTCTACCATCTGGTGAGCAAGATGTATGAGACAGTCGAAATACCCTCAGACTTCAAGAAGAATATAATAATTCCAATCCCAAAGAAAGCAGGGGTTGACAGATGTGAAACTTACCGAACTATCAGTTTAATAAGTCACAGCTGCAAAATACTAACGCGATTTCTTTACAGACGAATGGAAAAACTGATAGAAGCCGACCTCGGGGAAGATCAGTTTGGATTCCGTAGAAATGTTGGAACACGTGAGGCAATACTGACCCTACGACTTATCTTAGAAGAAAGATTAAGGAAAGGCAAACCTACGTTTCTAGCATTTGTAGACTTAGAGAAAGCTTTTGACAATGTTGGTTGGAATACTCTCTTTCAAATTCTGAAGGTGGCAGGGGTAAAATACAGGGAACGAAAGGCTATTTACAATTTGTACAGAAAGCAGATGGCAGTCATACGGGTCGAGGGGTATGAAAGTGAAGCAGTGGTTGGGAAGGGAGTGAGACAGGGTTGTAGCCTATCCCCGATGTTATTCAATCTGTATATTGAGCAAGCAATAAAGGAAACAAAAGAAAAGTTCGGAGTAGGTATTAAAATCCAGGGAGAAGAAATAAAAACTTTGAGGTTCGCCGATGACATTGTTATTCCGTCAGACACAGCAAAGGACTTGGAAGAGCAATTGAACGGAATGGACCGTGTCTTGAAAGGAGGATATAAGATGAACATCAACAAAAGCAAAACAAGGATAATGGAATGTAGACGAATTAAGTATGGTGATGCTGAGGGAATTAGATTAGGAAATGTGACCCTTAAAGTAGTAAAGGAGTTTTGCTAGTTGGGGAGCAAAATAACTGAACATGGTCGAAGTAGAGAGGATATAAAATGAAGACTGGCAATGACAAGGAAAGCATTTCTGAAGAAGAAAAATTTGTAAACATCGAGTATAGATTTAAGTGTCAGGAAGTCGTTTCTGAAAGTATTTGTATGGAGTGAAACGTGGACGATAAATAGTTTAGACAAGAAGAGAATAGAAGGTTTCGAAATGTGGTGCTACAGAAGAATGCTGAAGATTAGATGGGTAGATTACATAACTAATGAGAAGGTATTGAATAGAATTTGGGAGAAGGGGAGCTTGTGGCACAACTTGACTAGAATTAGGGATCGGTTGGTAGGACATGTTCTGAGACGTCGAGGGATCACCAATTTAGTATTGGAGGGCAGCGTGGAGGGTAAACATCGTAGAGGGAGACCAAGAGATGAATACACTAAGCAGATTCAGAAGGATGTAGGTTGCAGTAGTTACTAGGAGATGAAGAAGCTTGCACAGGATAGAGTAGCAAGGAGATCTGCATCAAACCAGTCTCAGGACTGAAGACCACATCATCAACAATGTGGCGCTCTACCAGTTTTTTGACGCCACTGGCTGCTGTTTCACGTTAAGGATTAATGTCCTCAGGTTAAACATAAAACAGGTTCTGCGATATTTGACAATATGCCCCGCAATGTAGAAGCAAAAAGAAACACCAACGATCCCTATGTCACAAGCAGAATTACGAGACGCCATATTGTTCCTGAGCGTATTTTCGTTTTGCGTTGCAACTACAAGAAATTAACGTGTTTTTTTCGCCAAATGCGTTTCGCTTTATTGGCCTGTAATTAAACATATTTACAATTTAATTTGTTTTACCATCGAAAAACAGTTCTTTAACAATATGTTGCTTTTTACTTACAGTGTTATCCGCTTGGTTTCTTGCCGACAGCGGGAAATGCCATCTGCTGGCACATTTCCGGTGTTTTTTGTCGTTAGACACTGATTGTACTGTATTGTATGTTAACCGGGAACCTAGAAACGATGGGGAGACTCCGTCCCCGTCGCAGCCGCAGTGATTGCTACGACGACTACCGCAGTCCACTTCACCCCTCCGCCGCCCCACACCGAACCACTCTTTCGGGGTTATTGTGCTGGTCGGCCCCGTGTGGACCCCCCCCCCCCGCGTGGTAGAGTAATGGTGGTGTACGCGTACGTGGAGAACTTGTTTGCGCAGCAGTCGCCGACATAGTGTAGCTGATGCCTAATAGGGGGAACCAGCCCGCAATCGCCGAGGCAGATGGGAAACCGCCTAAAAACCATCCACAGACTGGCCGGCTCACCGGCGGATTCGTGCCGGGACCAGGCGCTCCTTCCCAAGCCGGAAAGCTGTACGTTAGACCACACAGGCAACCGGGCGGGCTAGACACTGATATGAACTTCTTACGTTTTACACGGCACACTTTTAGTTGATGTGCAAAACTGTACATTTCTTGCGCTTTAGAGAGCGCATGTTTTCGCTCACTACTGTTTTTTGTTTATCTTTATACTTATGTATTGTGGTTGCCGTTTTGTAGTGTTGGTAACATAACATTGCCACTAGTTTGTCTTTGAGCTACTCTTTTTTGTGGGGGAAGGAGAAGCCATGATGACGTAAGTGTATTTGTCGTGTTCAGTTAAAACCCAGATCAACTGGGTTTTATATTTTACCTTACACGCAACGAATACATGCTATTTCTAAGCGCTAGAACATTGTCGAGGATGTGTCGTGATTGGTACGACATACTGTAATAAAATGATGGAGAACGTCATATCAGTCATTAAAGAATTTTCGTATTTGGTTATTTTCGTTACATTACTCAAGTGTTATTAAAGTACACTGTTTTAAGGAAACATCAGGCACGCTGAAGATTCGTTAAAAACGGTCGTTACTGGTAGGATTTATTGTAATTAAATATCAATTAATAATATATCGGCGATTGAATCCTTCAGAAGATAGCAACGTAAAATACAAAGTCTCTAATTTCAGAACTTCAGCGCCCCCTTGCGAAACGGTGTGTGTTGGGTTCACATACTGCTATGTCCAGGTTTTTCCTTCATCTTCTCGTTTTTAAGAGGTTGTGGGACACTAAGTTAATGAATACTTGATGTTATGTAAATATACACGTAAGTGAACTCTCTCAGGAGTGACTTTTTTCGATTTTGTGAACTTTTATTAGCTGATTGCCTCACAGAATGGACATGGAACTTTCCTTCTTGTCTTATTACTTGTTTTATGGATACTGGAGTTTTTGTTCATGTATACTACAGACAGAGCAACATGACTAGCACATGGACAAAGAGGAAATGTGCGTGTTAATAGAGTTAATATAGGAATTTTAGGCGCGTCCATTTTCGTAACCAAACTACATGGCTTACGAGCTAAATAAAGCCTACAGCTGCCGCTAGAGAGCGCTGAGAGCGTAATTTACTTTATCCAGCTCGTGCCGTGTGCCGAAGGCGCTGTCGCGTGACACTAGATTTCCCGTCAACATTAGCTGCGACGTTTCACGTTACGATGACCAAAGACGCAGAGCATATAGTAACAGCGTCACGCGAACGTCTGGCTTCGGCGTGGTGGGCACATGGTGATAAAACACATGGAACGGCCTTACCAGGTGGTGCGAGATGGTCGTACTACAGAACAGTGGCAAATATGCGTCTGAATAAAATCTTCATAGCGATGCACTCGATGTTTAGCAATTCGTAGATGTTCGGCAGCGAAGAAGATATTGGATGCTTCCATTATACACTGAAGAGCCAAAGAAACTGGTACAGTTGCCTAATATCATGTAGGGCCCCCGGGAGCACGCAGAAGCGCCAAAACATGACGTGGCATGGACTCAACAAATGTTTGAAGTAGTGCTGGAGGGAACTGACACCATGAATCCTGCAGGGCTGCCCATAAATTCGTAACAGTACGAGGGGGTGGAGATCTCTTCTGAACAGTGCGCTGCAAGGCATCCCAGATATGCTAAATAATGTTCATGTCCGGGGAGTTTGGTGGCCAGCGGATGTGTTTAATCTCAGAAGAGCGTTCCTGGAGCCATTCTATAGCAATTCTGGACGTGTGGGGTGTCGCATTGTCCTACTGGAATTGCCCAAGCACGCCGGGACGCACAACGTACATGAATAGATGCATATCGAGGACGTTTCGTGGAATGGTTCCCACGCTGAAACTTGTTGATGGTCCAGAATTGAAATCTGCATATATTTGCAGAAGTGTTGCACTTCTGTCACGTTGAACGATTCTCTTCAGTCGTCGTTGGTCCTGTTCTTGCAGGATCTTTTTCGGGCCGCAGTGATGTCGGAAATTTAATATTTTACCGTGTTCTATATAACCTGCCACTGTAGCACCAGTAACAGAACTAACAACTGCGCCATGCACTTGTACTGCTGGAATTGACCAACTCCGCCAAAATGCACAATGGACATGAATCAGATCAGACAGGATGCTTACGTACGTGTCGCCTGTCAGAATTGTCAAAGTCGCATCTAGGTGTATCAAGGGTCCCATATCACTCCAACTGCACACATTCCACATCATTACAAACCCTCCACCAGCTTGAACATTCCCCTACTGATATGCAGGGTCCATGGATTCATGAGGTTGTCTCCATACCCGTACACGACCATCTGCTCGATACAATTTGAAATGAGACTCTTCGGACCAGGGAACATGTTTCCACACATCAAAAGTTCAATGTCGGTGTTGACGGGCCCAAGCGAGGCGTAAAGCTTTGTGTCGTGCAGTCATCTCCGAAAGCCCAAACGATGATGTTTCGTTGAATGGTTTCCATGCTGACGTTTGTTGGTGACCCAGCACTGAAATCTGCAGAAATTTGCGGAAGGGTTCCACTTCTGTCACGGTGAACGATTTTCTTCAGTCGTCGTTGGTCCCGTTCTTGTAGGATATTTTTTTGGCCGCAGCGATGTCGGAGATTTGGTGTTTTACCAGATTCCCGATATTCACGGTAATCTCGTTCTTCATCGCTTCCTCGGAGATGCTGTGTCCCATCACTCGTGCACCGACTGTAATACCACGTCTAAACTCATTTAAATCTGGACAACTTACCACTGAAGCAGAAGTAATCGATCTAACATCTGCGCCAGACCCTTGTTTTATAGAGGCGTTGCCGACCGCGGCGCAGTATTCTGCGCCTTTACAAATTCCTGTATTTGAATAACCATGCCTATACAAGCTTCTTTGGCACTTCAGTGTAGTTTAAAAAGGAGAAGAAATAGAGCTAATAGCTTTTTGCCAACATCTTCGCCCACATATACGTTTGTCACATGTACAGTGAAAGGTCTCTTTTGGATTCCTTTCATGTTAATTTCTTAAATAAGTTGTCATTTACGGCATAAATTCCACTTCTAAATTTACTGTGGTGTTTCTGACTCTATCTGGGAGTAGACTGAGCAGTGGAACGTGTTACTTTTACACATAAACAAGAACGATCTGTCACACTACTACACTTTAAAACACAGTTCATACGTAATTCATGTCACACAGTCTCATACGGAACCTACATCCGCTTTCTTTTATATAGTGTATATGATAAGATACTGTCATCCCCCTTCCCTTCTGTGTGAAAGGATGAATGAGCAAATGTATTTCTAGTTGCATGCTTGATGGTAGCAGACAAGTCTGTCTGCTTGAGAACAGTAGGACCAACTTCGGAACAGGTAGCTACGCTTTCTAAAAGCAAAGAGGTTTCTATTCTTAGTATGGTCCTGTCCATCCCTTGTCATGTTGGTATAGGAAGCTGCCTCTCTGGTCACTTCCGTTTGTATCTGTTAAGCACCCTCGGTAGGAGTCCAGGCAGTTTGTCCGCGGCGAGCGTCTGAAGTGGTAATATCTCCGGCTAAGCGCGTCTCTGCTAAGTCCGTAGGACAATGGATTTCTTAAGTTCAGCCAAACTGAAAATTTAATCACCTTTGTTTCAGGTTTAGATCCAAAATATCTTATGTTATCTTAAATTGCAACACAGTGTAATTCGCGTGTGAAGTTCAGAATATCTTCCAGTAGTTGCTTTGTCACTAATTTGTGAGTAAAGTGGAACCACGTGTTGATGATCCGTCCTCTAACTAAGATTATCAATCTTAAATGCGAATGTGCGTGAGGTTATAACGTCTTGTCTTGCCAATATTTTTCAATATAACAACTCATCTTTATGTTCAACCCACGTGGCGTGTACTTTGTGAGACCAGTACCACGTGCTTATACATTTGTTTGACCCATCTTGTTTATGTGTAAAAGTAACACGTTCCACTGCTCAGTCTACTCCCAGATAGAGTCAGAAACACCACAGTCAATTTCGAAGTGGAATTTATGCCGTAAATGACAACAGATTTAAGAAATTAACATTAAAGGAATCCAACAGAGACCTTTCAACAGGGTAGTCAAAAACATTCTGAAAAGGTTGAGAAGGTGTTGCAAGTGATAGGAAATAATTAAGAAAAAGTTTCGTATGTTGTGCCGTTACCGAGTTAATTAGCATTGAAAATAGCCAATCAGGCTCTTACGCGCGAAAATTCAAGCGACGTGCCAAATACAATTCATGACGGTGATTCGCATGGCGTAGACAATAGCGCACGAGACTGCTTAGCCTCAGCTCGGGTTCGATCCTTACTTCATGTTCAGCATCTCTATCGTTCTCTTGCTCGGTTTTCGGAAACCAAACCAAGAACACGTTTGGCAGCTAGAGGGCAGCTTGAATTTGCGCACGCAACGTTCTGATTGACTAAGTTCAATGCCAGTTAACTCGGAAACGGCGCAACGTATCGAATATTTTTCTTAACAGTAATTTATCAGTACAGCCCACCCTGCAACACCATTACAAGCTTTTCAGACTGTTTCTGACTACCCTGTATAATAATATACAGGGTGGTCCATTGATCGTGACCGGGCCAAATATCTCACGAAATAAGCGTCAAACGAAAAAACTACAAAGACGAAACTTGTCTAGCTTGAAGGCGGAAACCAGATGGCGCTATGGTCGGCCCGCTAGATGGCGCTGCCATAGATCAAACGGATATCGCTTGCGTTTTTTTAAATAGGAACCCCGATTTTTTATTACATATTCGTGTAGTACGTAAAGAAATATGAGTGTTTTAGTTGGACCACTTTCTTCGCTTTGTGATAGATGGCGTTCTAATAGTCACAAACATATGGCTCAAAATTTTAGACGAGCAGTTGGCAACAGGTAGTTTTTTTTAAATTAAAATACAGAACGTTGGTACGTTTGAACATTTTATTCCGGTTGTTTCAATGTGATACAAGTATCTTTGTGAACTTATCATTTCTGAGACCGCATGCTGTTACAGCGTGATTACCTGCAAATACCACATTAATGCAATAAATGCTCAAAATGATGTCCGTCAACGTCAATGCATTCGGCAATACGTGTAACGTCATTCCTCTCAACAGCGAGTAGTTCGCCTTCCGTGATGTTCGCACATGCATTGACAATGCGCTGACGCATGTTGTCAGGCGTTATCGGTAGATCACGATAGCAAATATCCTTCAACTTTCCCCACAGAAAGAAATCCGGGGACGCCAGATCCAGTGAACGTGCGGGCCATGGTATGGTGCTTCGACGACCAATCCACCTGTCATGAAATATGCTGTTCAATACCGCTTCAACCGCACGCGAGCTATGTGCCGGACATCCATCATGTTGGAGGTAAATCGCCATTCTGTCATGCAGTTCTGTCTTCTAGTAACATCGGTAGAACATTACGTAGGAAATCAGCATACATTCCACCATTTAGATTGCCATCGATAAAATGGGGGCCAATTATCGTTTCTCCCATAATGCCGCACCACACATTAACCCGCCAAGGTCGCTGATGTTCCACTTGTCGGAGTCATCGTGGATTTTCCGTTGCCCAATAGTGTATATTATGCCGGTTTACGTCACCGCTGTTTGTGAATGACGCTTTGTCGCTAAATAGAACGCGTACAAAAAATCTGTCATCGTCCCGTAATTTCTCCTGAGCCCAGTGGCAGAACTGTAAACGACGTTAAAAGTTGTCGCTATGCAATTCCAGGTGCATAGAAATACGGTACGGGTGCAATCGATGTTGACGTAGCATTCTTAACACCGGCGTTTTTGAGATTCCCGATTCTCGCACAATTTGTCTGCTACTGATGTGCGGATTAGCCGCGACAGCGGCAAAAAAACCTACTTGGGCATCATCATTTGTTGGTTGACGTTTCAGTGGCTGAACACTACCTGTTTCCTTAAATAACGTAACTATCCGGCGAACGGTCCGAACACTTGGATGATGTCGTCCAGGATACCGAGCAGCATGCATAGCACACGCCCGTTGGATATTTTGATTACAATAACCATACATCAACTCGATATCGACCTTTTCCGCAATTGGTAAACGGTCCATTTTAACACGGGTAATGTATCACGAAGCAAATACCGTCCGCACTGGCGGAATGTTACGTGATACCACGTACTTGTACGGTTGTGGCTATTACAGTGCCATCTATCACAAAGCGAAAAAAGTGGTCCAACTAAAACATACATATTTCTTTACGTACTACACGATTATGTAATAAAAAATTGGGGTTCCTATTTAAAAAACGCAGTTGATATGTGTTTGACCTATGGCAGAGCCATCTAGCGGGCCAACCATAGCGCCATCTGGTTTCCCCGTTCAAGCCAGACGAGTTTCGTTCTTTGTCCTTTTTTTGTTTGATGCTTATTTCGTGAGATATTTGGCCTGGTCAGTATCAATGGATCACCCTGTATACAGATATAGGATTTTAGAAATCTTGCGAGGATAACTATAGTTTGTTCACAAGATAAACGAGTTCTGCGGGAGTGCGGGGAGCGGAATATACAGACTCCTCCCACCAAATCCCATTACGTAGGCTGCCAAACGGCCAGGGGTGGTGTAGATAAAACTAGTCGCACCTACGTCACTCAGTGCTCACACTGTATTTGCGCAGACATATCAATTTATGAAGAAAGCAAGGCTCCAAGAGGCGTTGACATTGGCATCCACTGGTCATTGTACCAGCTGTCAACTGCTACGCACTTCGCATCTACGAAAGTAACAACTGAGACTGGGGCGTAACCAAAGCTGATAGGTTTCGTCAAACTGAAATTAATAGTTCCATGTTGAATGATGGTTCTTGTTGCTCCTAATTCCGTATCAGTTCTCATAGGAAATCCGAAATTAAACAGAACCAGTAGTAAAACTTACATTGTGGCAGTAAAGAAAACAGAAAAACAATTACTTCGCAGTTGCTACAACGCAAATTTCTGTATTACATCGTTGTGGTTGGCAGCGGCAGGACAGGAAACATGAGCAGGTCAAATTCATTGACTTCTGCCGATCCAGAACTAGGGAGCCCTTGTTCATCTCTCTGTGAACAGACTATACACTGTCTAGACAGGTGATCTGACAAGGAGAGGCCACGATGTTTGGAACGCGGATTTACTGTAAACTTCGTACACTCGTAGTACTCCATGAGGACAACAAAATGTGTGAGCAGTAGCGCGTACTTCTCAAGCGTTACTGAGAAAATCGCATGATAATTTCGGTCGTCGAATACATATACCTGTGCGTGGCCATTTTAACCATGAAGCGGCTACAGCCGAGTGGTGGCGGCACGGTAGCTCAGCGTGTTCGGTCAGAGCTTTAGTTTCCCTTTCTAATAAAAAAAAAAATAAAAAAAAACAGCGAACGGATGAACGAACAAACTGATCGGGTGTCATCGGACGTCCGCCCTGAACAATATAGAACAAAATGTATTTTATTTAAGTGTTTGGCGTTCAAGCCGCTGGATCGCTGGATCGAGTTCAGTTCGTCAGTTTATTTTTATTTTCAACACAGTCATTTTCTTTACTATTTATATTACAGTTGATATAGTGGGAAAAATACGTGTAATCGGATGAACTTTTATTAAATTTACAATGTTATTTGGCAGTCTACTAATTTTTATCATCACAAATAATATAACATTCATAGCTATTGACAAGTAAACGACCAAACGTATAAAGTCATACTGAAAATGTATGCTTGTCCGTGTCTTCAAAACTGTTCGTATTTAATCGAAATTGCTTCTCGGAAGACGCTGTTAAAATATACTCGATGCTGCATAACCAATTATCAGCCCCGATTTTTAAGGAAATACTGCGTTATGCATGGTTTGCTTCCAAAGTAACGTCTGAAAGAGAGGTTTTTGAAAATGTTAACGAGGTTTGTTTTTCCACGGAAAACGTCAAGACCTTGCGTATGCGGAAACATAGCATTTATTCAATGCACCTGATGCCGTTTATATTTTCCATGTTTTTACGAAAAATACCAGCCTGTCTGAACAACTTAACAAAGCTCCAGCAACCACAGATGACGTCGAACAAGAATGGACCACATTAAAGAACATCATCAAAGAAACTGCTGAGAATGTTGTTGGTTGTAGTGCACGGAAAAGAAGTGACTGGTTTGATGACAACCACGGAGAAATCCAAGCCATCATCAATGCAAAGCGGGATGCTTACCTATCCCTTGCTCAAAATCCATCCTGCGCAGAAAAGAAAGCACACTTTCAAGAACTCAAGCAGAAATGTCAAAGTGAAATACGAGTAATCAAGAACAAATGGTGGCAACAGAAAGCCACAGAACTCCAAAATCTTTCTGATGCAAGGAACCTGCGTGGCTTTTACGCTGGTATTAAAGAGCTGTACGGACCTATCCGCTCCTCATCAGGAGCACTGAAAGCTGCTGACAACTCCACCATTCTTACTGAAAGTCAGGACATCTTAAATCGTTGGAAAGAGCACTTCAGCTCACTGTTAAACAGCCCTTCTACTGCCGCTGGAGATTTTCTCAAAAATGTCCCACAGCACCCTCCAAAACCCTGGCTGGCTGATCCTCCAACTTTTCAAGAATTTTGCAAGGCACTCAAGAGTGTGAAACCTGGGAAGGCTCCTGGACCTGACAGCATCCCGATGGAGCTTATTGAGGGTGGCGGCTTGCCTCTAAAAACTAGACTCTTCTCACTTATTATATTAGTGTGGGAAACCCGCAAGGTACCAGCTGACTTGAAGAACTCCACAATTGTCACCATCTTCAAAAAGGGCGACAGAAGCGTCTGTGGTAACTACCGGGGAATATCTCTACTCTCTGTCACTGGAAAAATTTTTGCAAGAATCCTTTTAAATCGCCTCCAGACACTTTCAGAGACTATACTACCTGAGTCTCAATACGGGTTTCGACCATCAAAGAGGCACAATTGACATGATCTTCTGTGCACGACAACTACAGGAGAAGTGCAGAGAACAGCAAAAGCCTTTACTACTTGTTTTCTACGATCTAGAAAAGGCCTTTGATACAGTTCCCAGAGAAGCCATGTGGATGGTCTTAAAACGCTTCGGCTGCCCTGAACATTTTGTTGACCTGATTGAAGCTCTCCACGTTGATATGACTGGACAGGTCCTCTGCCAGAATGAAATGACTGGTGAATTCCCAATAACAAGTGGGCTTAAACAAGGATGCGTTCTTGCACCTACATTATTTGCATTGTATCTGGCAGCTATGCTTTACGAGACAACTGTAAACAATGCAGGAATAGAACTAAAGTACAGGTTTGATGGAGGATTATTCAACCAGTCCAGACTCCATTCAAAAAGGTTCACCAGTACCACTCGTGTGACAGAGCTGCAGTATGCTGATAACAATCCCTCTCCAGCTCATTCACCTGCAGAGTTGCAGCTGTCAGTTGATTCCTTCAGCAGGGCGTACGAACGATTTGGTCTCTCCATCAATATTCCAAAGACAAAGGTGATGGCGCAGCCAACTCCTGGCTCCTCCGTTCCTGACTTCAGCATATCCATCTATGATACACTCTTGGAACAAGTGGACCATTTCCTCTACCTGGGAAGCATACTGTCATCCAACTGCTCATCTGGAAAAGATGTGGAGAATAGATTACGTGCTGCACATGTAGCATTTGGTCGTCTTACAAAGCGTGTCTTCCTGAATAAAGACCTAACACTGTACACCAAACTGATGGTGTACAAAGCTGTAGTCATTTCCACCCTGCTATATGGTTGCGAAACCTGGACGTTATATCGCTGCGATCTGAAGAAACTAGAACGCTTCAACCAACAGAAGCTAAGATATATCATGAACCTGAAATGGGATGACTTCATATCCAACACGGCTGTTCTAGAGAAAGCAAAAATGCATAGCATGGAAGCTCTTATCATTGGGCATCAACTCAGATGGGTCGGACATGTCCAGCGGATGAAAAATGACAGACTCCCACGCCAAATGCTGTACAGCGAAGTGAGCACAGGTAAAAGGCCACGAGGTGCCCCTCTCAAACGTTATAAGGATCAGTACAAGAAAAATCTGAAAAACTTGAACATCGATCGAGTAACTGGTCCACAATAGCAGAAGACCGAAGTCGCTGGCGCTCTGTTACCTCAAATGCTCTTCAAAACTTTGAGCTGGAACGTCGAAGAATGGAGAATGACAAACGCCAGAGACGTAAACTCCTCCAGGCTCAGCCACGTCCTCCACCTTCCATCAGCTGTAATGTCTGTGGCCGCCTGTTCCACGCTAGGATTGGATTGCTAAGCCATCAACGACACTTCCACGCCTGAACCGTGACAAAGGAAATCTCAGGAGAGAAATGAAAACTCGGATACGAGTATCAGCCGACGACCAGCCTGCAACTTCTACTCGTAATGTCGAAAGCGACGATTAATTGTACATCTTTCGAAAGACGTCTGTGCCGGTCAAAACTTAGAGGTAGCAAGTAGTTTCGGGGTCCTTTCCGGTATGAGGGATTTCTCAAATCACGGACAAGCATACATATTCAGTATGACTTTAGGCGTTTGGTCGTTTACTAATCGATAGTAATGAATAATACATTATTTGTGATAATAAATATTAGTAGACTGCCAGATAACATTGTAAATTTAATAAAATTTCATCCGATTACACGTATTTCCACATTATATCAATTGTAATATAAATAATAAAGAAAATGACTGTGTCGAAAAAAAAAACTGACGAACAGAACTCGATCTAGCGATCCAGCGGCTTGAACGCCAAACACTTTTTAAATAAATAAAAAAAATTGTTCTATACTGTTCGTTTAATTTGTTCAGGGCGGACGTCCGATGACACCCGTTCAGCTTGTTCGATGATCCGTTCGCTCAGTTTTTTTATTATAAAGGGAAACTAACGCTCTGACTGAACACGCAAAGATACTGTGCAGGCACCACTCAGGTGCAGCCGCTTCATGGTTAAAAACGCCACGCACACATATATTCGACGACCGAAATTATCTTGCAATTTTCTCAGTAACACTTGAGAAGTACACGCTACTGCTTACACATTTTGTTGTCCTCATGGAATACTACGAGTGTACGAAGTTTGCGTAAATCCGCGTTCCAAACGTTGTGGCCTCCCCTTGTTAGTGTGTTGGCAACCGGAATATAGGCGGTGCTGGGCAGCTTGCCTATGCAACGTTCGGTAGGCGCCCTTTCTTTCACACGTTATGTATCAATACATCCAATGTCTCCCCCACCCCCACCCTCACCCTATGTAAGCCAGGTTGTTCTTGGTCACACATTGCTTCTTTCCAGATGTGTATGGTGTGTGTACCACGTGTGGCTTGGACGATATTTGGAAGCCACCAACATACATTCTTACATAAATACGTAGCCCTACATAGGTATATATATTTCTTTTAGTCGTCAGTCTCCCGACTGCTTTAATGTGACCCACCACAAACTCCTCTCCTGTGGAATCTCTTCATCTCAGAGTAGCACTTGTAACCCCTGTCCTCAATTATTTGCTGGATGTATTCCAATCTCTGTCTTCCTCTACAGTTTTTGCCCTCTACAGTTCCCTCTAGTGCGATAAAAGTAATTCCCTGATGTCTTAACAGATGTCCTATCATCCCTTCCCCTCTCCTTGTCACTGTATTCCACATATTCCTTTCCTCTCCGATTCAGCGCAGAACCTCCTCATTCCTTACCTTATCACTCCATCTAAATTTCAACGTTCGTCTGTAGCACCATATCTCAAATGCTTCAATTCTCCTCTGTCCCGGTTTTCTCACAGTCCATGTTTCACTACCATACAGTGCTGAGCACCAAATGCATGCCAGCCGCGGTGGCCGAGCGGTTCTAGGCGCTTCAGTCCGGAACCGCGCGACTGCTATGGTCGCAGGTTCGAATCCTGCCTCGGGCATGGATGTGTGTGATATCCTTAGGTTGGTTAGGTTTAAGTAGTTCTCAGTTCTAGGGGACTGAAGACCTCAGATGTTATGTCCCATAGTGCTCAGAGCTATTTGAACCAAATGCACATTCTCAGAAATTTCTTCCTCAAATTAAAGCCTACGTTTGATACTAGTAGACTTCTCTTGGTCAAGAATTCCCTATTTTCCATAGTCTACTTTTGATGTTCTCCTTACTCCGCAGTCGTTGGTGATTTTGCTGCCTAGGTACTAGAATTCCTTAACCTCATCTACTACAGGACCATCAATCCTGATGTCAAGTTTCTCACTGTTCTCATTTCTGCTACTTCTCATTATTTCGTCTTTCTTCGATTTACTCTCAATTCATATTCTGTACTCATGAGGTTGTTCATTCCATTCAGTAGATCCTGCAATTATTCTTCACTTTCACTGAGGACGGCAATGTCATCAGGGAACCATACTGATACCTTTTCACCTCCAATTTTAAGCCCACTCCTGAACCTTCTTTTTATTTCCGTCATTACTTCTTCGATGTATGCATTGAACAGTAGGAGCGAAAGACTACTTCCCTGTATTACACCCTTTTTTAATCCGAGCACTTCGCTCTTGGTCGTCCACTCTTATTATTCCCTCTTGGCTCTTGTACATATTGTACCCTACCCGTCTTTCCCTATAGCTATAGCTATAGAAGCGAAAGACTACTTCTCTGTCTTACACCCTTTTTAATCCGAGCACTTCGCTCTTGGTCGTCCACTCTTATTATTCCCTCTTGGCTCTTGTACATATTGTATACTACCCGTCTTTCCCTATAGCTTGCCGGCCGGAGTGGCCGAGCGGTTCTAGGCGCTACAGTCTGGAACCGAGCGACCGCTACGGTCGCAGGTTCGAATCCTGCGATGGGCATGGACGTGTGTGATGTCCTTAGGTTAGTTGGGTTTAAGTAGTTCTAAGTTCTAGGGGACTGATGACCTCAGAAGTTAAGTGCCACAGTACTCAGAGCCATTTTTTCCCCTATAGCTTATTCCTATTTTTCTCAGAATTTCGAACGTCTTGCTCCATTATACACTGTCAAATGCTTTTTCTGTGTTGACACATCCTATGAATTTGTCTTTATTTTTCTTCAGTCTTGCTTTCATTATCAACTGCAACTTCAGAATTCTCCCGTGCCTTTACCTTTCCTAAAGCCAAACTGATCGTCATCTAACACATCCTCAATTTTCTTTTCCATTTCTCTGTATATTATTCCTGTTAAGCTGATTGTGTGATAATTCTCCCGCTTGTCGGCTCTTGTAATCTAGGGAATAGTGTGGATCATGTTTTTCCGAAAGTCATACGGTATATCGCAGACTCATACATTCTACACATCAACGTGAATAATTTGATTGTTGTCACTTCCCCCAAAGGTTTTAGAAATTCTGATGGAATGTTATCTATCAGTTCTGACTTTTTCGATTTTATGTCTTGCAAAGCTCTTTTAAATTCTGTTTCTAATACTGGATCCGCTATTTCTTCTAAATCGACTTCTGTTTATTCTTCTGTCACGTCATAAGACGAGTCGCCTCCCTCATGGAGACCTTCAATGTACTCTTTCCACCTACCCGCTATCTCCTCTGCATTTAACAGCGGAATTACCACTGCACCCTTAATGTTACAACCGCTACTTTAAATTTTATCGAAGGCTGTTTTGATTTTTCTATATGCTGAGTCAGTCCTTCCTCACCTCTTTTGGAGAACTGCTGCGCGAGGTGGGATACTTAGCAGATAGGATTAACGGAGTCCATCGAGAAAGTTCCAAGAAGGGCAGCACGTTTTATAGTACTACCGAGAAACAGGGGAGAGAGTGTCACGGACATGACACAGAATTTGGAGTGGACATAATTAAAACAAAGATGTTTCTCGTTGCGGCGGGATTTTCTGACGAAATTTGAATCACCAACTCCCTCCTCCGAATGCGAAAACATTTCATCGTCGTAATAAAACGAGAGAAATTAGAGCACGCAGGGAAAGATATAGGTCTTCTTTTTTCCCACGCGCTGTTCGAGAGTGAAATAACAGGGTATTGTTGTGAAGGTGGTTCGATGAACCTCCTGCCAGGTATTTAGGTGTGATTTGCACAGTGACCATTTAGATGTAGATGAACTGAAGTATTTCTTCTGTTACCCACGGTATCTTCACAGATACCTTGTTTCTGCCTACGTTTTTCTTTCCAATTTCTGTGATTGCCCTTTTTCAAGATGTCCATTCCTCTCCAAGTGAACTGTCTACTGAGCTACAGCCGTATTCGTTATCACAATATCTATAGTCTCAGTGAATTTCGAGCGTATGTCTTCATTTTTTAGTACTTCCAAATCCCATTGATTCTTGCTGACTAGTCACTTAAACTTCAACGTACTCTTCATCAGTATCTGAGTCTCTATCTGCTCCTGGGGGTACACTGGGTATCCAGTATCAGATTTAAGAACATCTGCCTGACTATGATGTAATCCAACAGAAATCTTCCCGTATCTCCCGGCCTTTTCCAAGTATACCTCCTCCACTTGTGAATCTTGAACAGAGTATTCGCTATTACTAGCTGAAATTTATTACAGAACTGAACTAGATTTTCTCCTATCTCATTCTTGATACCAAGCCCACATTCTCCAATAACTTACTTTTCTACTCCTTCTCCTACAACCGCTTTCCAATCCTCCAAGACTATTAGATTTTCATCTATCTTTTCGTACTGAATTACCCGTTAAATATCCTCATATACTTTTTCTATATCTACATTTTCGGTTAGGGATGTCGAAATGTATACCTAAACTCTCGATGTTGGTGTTAGTTTGCTGTCGATTCTGATGAGAATAACCCTGTCACTCAACTGTCGACAGTAACTCATTCTCTGTCCAGTCTTCCTATTAATTACGAATTCACCTCCAGTTATTCCATTTTCTACTGCTGTTGATGATACGCTTACTCGTCTGACCAGGAATTCTTGTCTTCTTTCCATTTCAGTTCACTGACCCCCACTACATTTAGATTTCCCTCTTCAGATTTTTTAGCTTCCCTACGACGTTCAAACCTCTGACATTCCACGCCCCACTCGTAGAACTTCATCCTTTTGTTGGTATCGCTTTTCCTCATGGTCACCTTCCTCCTGGCAGTCCCTTCCCGGTGATGCAAAGGGGGACCAGTCCGGAATCTTAAGCCAATGGAGAGACCATTATGAGCCCTGAACCTCTGTGTGCTCCTTCGCCCACTTTGAAAAAGCCCTTGCCAGAATGAGGGTAAATTTTTATGCCGAATGTCCTCTGCCGGCATTACTGATGATTTTTATTCAAAATTTAGGCGGTGGCTGTGTTCGCACCCAGGCCTGAAGGACGTTTTGAGTACTAATCAAAGACGCTACCCCTCCTTTTTTTTTTTTAAATGTCATTTTGTTCGTTTTCGTTCGTTGTATCTGCTCGGCGCGGACGTCGCAAGACACCCGTTTCAGTTCGTTGTTGATACATTAACTCAGTATTTTTATTACAGAGGGCAGTTAATGCGTTCACCGAACACGCTGAGTTACCGTGCAGGCGCTTAGACCAGACCATGCGTACTCCGAGATATATACAGTTTTATAAAACATTCTAAATAAAAAAGTACCGTGATGGAATTAGTCGAATGGGAAATCGGTACATGTGATTTAGATGTACAGACAAGCAAACGATCACAATTTCAGAAAAACTGGATGATTTACTCTAGAGATAGAGCTACACAAACTGAGCACGCCAATAAACTGACGGAGATCCGAAATGTGAAATAATTTGGGTGAAGGTCTCGGTTAAAGCAGGCTCAGACATGGTAATTGGATGTCTCTGTAGGCCCCCTGGCTCAGCAGCTGTTGTGGCTTAGCACCTGAAGGATAATTTGGAAAATATCCAAATGGTTCAAATGGCTCTGAGCACTATGGGAATTAACTTCTATGGTCATCAGTCCCATATAACTTAGAACAACTTAAACCTAACTAACCTAAGGACATCATACACATCCATGCCCGAGGCAGGATTCGAACCCGCAACCGTAGCGGTCGCGCGGCTCCAGACTGTAGCGCCTAGAGCCGCTCGGCCACTTCGGCCGGCTGGAAAATATTTCGAGTAGATTTCCCCGCCATGCTATAGTTCTGGGTGGAGATTTTAATTTGCCGGATATACACTGGGAGACTCAAACGTTCATAACGGGTGGCAGGGACAAAGAATCCAGTGAAATCTTTTTAAGTGCTTTATCTGAAAACTACCTTGAGCAGTTAAACAGAGAACCGACTCGTGGCGATAACATATTAGACCTCTTGGTGACAAACAGACCCGAACTATTTGAAACAGTTAACGCAGAACAGGGAATCAGCGATCATAAAGCGGTTACTGCATCGATGAGGAGGAGGAGGATATTAGTGTTTAACGTCCCGTCGACAACGAGGTCATTAGAGACGGAGCGCAAGCTCGGGTGAGGGAAGGATGGGGAAGGAAATCGGCCGTGCCCTTTCAAAGGAACCATCCCGGCATTTGCCTGAAGCGATTTAGGGAAATCACGGAAAACCTAAATCAGGATGGCCGGAGACGGGATTGAACCGTCGTCCTCCCGAATGCGAGTCCAGAGTGCTAACCACTGCGCCACCTCGCTCGGTACTGCATCGATGATTTCAGCCGTAAACAGAAATATTTAAAAAAAAAAAAAAAAAAAAAGTAGGAAGATTTTTTTTCTGTTTAGCAAAAGTGACAAAAAGCAGATTACAGAGTACATGACGGCTCAACATAAAAGTTTTGTCTCAAGGACAGATAGTGTTGAGGATCAGTGGACAAAGTTCAGAACCATCGTACAATATGCGTTACATGAGTATGTGCCAAGCAAGATCGTAAGAGATGGAAAAGAGCCGACGTGGTACAACAACCGAGTTAGAAAACTGCTGCGGAAGCAAAGGGATCTTCACAGCAAACATAAACGTAGCCAAAGCCTTGCAGAGAAACAAAAGTTATGCGAAGCGAAATGTAGTGTGAGGAGGGCTATGTACTGAGTTGGCAGAAAATCCTAAGAAATTTTGGTCTTACGTCAAAGCGGTAGGTGGATCAAAACAAAACGCCCAGACACTCTGTGACCAAAATGGTACTGAAACAGAGGATGACAGACTAAAGGCCGAAATACTAAATGTCTTTTTCCAAAGCAGTTTCACAGAGGAAGACTGCACTGTAGTTCCTTCTCTAGATTGTCGCACAGATGACAAAATGGTAGATATCGAAACAGACGACAGAGGGATAGAGAAAGAATTAAAATCGCTCAAAAGAGGAAAGGCCGCTGGACCTGATGGGATACCAGTTCGATTTTACAAAGAGTACGCGAAGGAACTTGCCCCTCTTCTTGCAGCGGTGTACCGTAGGTCTCTAGAAGAGCGAAGCGTTCCAAAGGATTGGAAAAGGGCACAGGTCATCCCCGTTATCAAGACGGGACGTCGAACAGATGTGCAGAACTGTAGACCTATATCTCTAACGTCGATCAATTGTAGAATTTTGGAACACGTATTATGTTCGAGTATAATGGCTTTCTGGAAACTAGAAATCTACTCTGTAGGAATCAGCATGGGTTTCGAGAAAGACGATCGTGTGAAACCCAGCTCGCGCTATTCGTCCACGAGACTCAGAGGGCCATAGACACGGGTTCCCAGGTAGATGCCGTGTTTCTTGACTTCCGCAAGGCGTTCGATACAATTCCCCACAGTCGTTTAATGAACAAAGTAAGAGCATATGGATTATCAGACCAATTGTGTGATTGGATTGAAGAGTTACTAGACAACAGAACGCAGCATGTCATTCTCAATGGAGAGAAGTCTTCCGAAGTAAGAGTGATTTCACGTGTGCCGCTCGGGAGTGTCGTAGGACCGTTGCTGTTCGCAATATACATAAATGACCTTGTGGATGACATCGGAAGTTCACTGAGGCTTTTTGCGGATGATGCTGTAGTATATTGAGAGGTTGTAACAATGTAAAATTGTACTGAAATTCAGGAGGATCTGCAGCGAATTGACGCATGGTGCAGGGAATGGCAATTGAATCTCAATGTAGACAAGAGTAATGTGCTGCGAATACATAGAAAGAAAGATCCCATATCATTTAGCTACAATATAGCAGGTTAGCAACTGGAAGCAGTCAATTCCATAAATTATCTTGGAGTAAGCATTAGGAGTGATTTAAAATGCAATGATCGTATAAAGTTGATCGTCGGTAAAGCAGATGCCAGACTGAGATTCATTGGAAGAATTCTAAGGAAATGCAATCCGAAAACAAAGGAAGTAGGTTACAGTACGCTTGTTCGCCTACTGCTTGGATACTGCTCACCAGTGTGGGGTCCGTACCAGATAGGGTTGATAGAAGAGGTAGAGTAGATCCAACGGAGAGCAGCGCGCTTCGTTAAGGTTCATTTAGTAATCGCGAAAGCGTTACGGAGATGACAGATAAACTCCAGTGGAAGACTCTGCAGGAGAGACGCTCAGTAGCTCGGTACGGGCTTTTGTTGAAGTTTCGAGAACATGCCTTCACCGAGGAGTCAAGCAGTATATTGCTCCCTCCTACGTATATCTCGCGAAGAGACCATGAGAATAAAATCCGACAGATTAGAGCCCACACAGAGGCATACCGACAATTCTTCTTTCCACGAACAATACGAGACTGGAATAGAAGGGAGAACCGATAGAGGTACTCAAGCTACCCTCCGCCACACACCGTCAGGTGGCATGCGGAGTATGGATGGAGATGCAGAGGTAGATAACAGGTTGGTCCACATCTGGCCCCTATGAAAGCACTTTTTCGGCTTGGCACTGATTAATAAAGAGTTGCTGGATGTCCGCCTGAAGAATATCGTGCCAAATTCTGTGCAGCTGGCGCTTTAGATCGTCAAAATCGCTCTATCCTTGACGCTCCAAATGTTGTCAATAACGGAGAGATCGACGACCTTGGTAACCAAGGTAGGGTTTGTCAAGCACGAAGACAAGCAGTAGAAACTCTCTCCGCGTGCGGGCGGGCGTTATCTTGCTGAAATATAAGCCCTGAATGGCTTGACATGAAGGGCAATAAAACGGGATACAGAATACCCTTCATGTACGGCTGTGCTGTAAGGCTGCCGCTGATGACAACCAATCGGGTCCTGCTGTGAAAACAAATGGCATTCCATATCATCACTGCTGGTTAAGGGTTATGTAGTGGGAGACAATCAGGTTAGTGGTCCACCGCTGTCTGTGGCGTCTGCCGACGCGTGTTTGCTGGTCATTGGGGCTCAGACAATTATACTTCAGTCAATCTTCCAAAGAGATTCTGGTCGTATGTAAAGTACGCCAGCGGCAAAAAACAGTCAATACCGTCACTACGTGATAGCGATGGAAATGTTACCGATGATGGTGCCACAAAAGCGGAGTTACTAAATACAGTTTTCCGTAATTCCTTTTCGAAAGAAAACGAAGTAAATATTCCAAAATTCGAAACCAGAACAGCTGTTAGCATGAGTGACACAAAAGTAGATGTCTTAAGTGTTGCGAAACAACTCAAATCACTTAAGAAAGGCAACTCTTCCGGTCCAGATGGTATACCAATCAGGTTCCTTTCAGAGTATGGAGACACAATAGCGCCTTTCTCAGCAATCATATACAACCACTCACTTGACGAAAGGTCTGTTCCTAAAGACTGGAAAGTAGCACAGGTCACACCAATATTCAAGAAAGGAGATAGGAGTAACCCATTGAATTACAGACCCATATCGCTGACCTCAATTTGCAGTAGGAATTTGGAGCATATACTGTACTCGAACATTATGAATCACCTTGAAGAAAATGACTTACTGACACACAACCAACACGGATTCAGAAAATATCGTTCTTGTGGAACGCAGCTAGCTCTTTATTCCCATGAAGCAATGAGTGCTGTCGACAAGGAATCTTAGATCGATTCCATATTCCTAGATTTCCAGAAGGCTTTTGATACCGTTACTCACAAGCAACTATTAATTAAATTGCGTGCATATGGAGTATCGTCTCAGTTGTTTGACTGGATTCGTGATTTTCTCTCAGAGAGGTCACAGTTCGTAGTGATAGACGGTAAATCAACGAGTAGAACTGAAGTGACATCTGGCGTTCCTCAAGGTAGTTTCATAGGCCCTCTGCTGTTCCTGATTTACATAAATGATCTAGGTGATAATCTGAGCAGCCTCCTTAGATTGTTTGCAGATGATGCTGTAATTTACCGTCTAGTAAAATCACTAGATGATCAATTCCAGTTACAAAATTATCAAAAGAGAATTTCTGTATGGTGCGAAAAGTGGCAATTGGCACTAAACAAAGAAAAGTGCGAGGTCATCAACTGGGTACTATAAGAAATCCGATAAATTTTGGGTATACGATAAGTCGCACAAATCTAATGGCTGTCAATTCGACTAAATACCTAGGAATTACAATTACGAGCAACTTAAATTGGAAAGACCGCATAGATAATATATGGTGAAGGCGAAACAAAGACTGCACTTCGTTGACAGAACACTTAGAATATGAGACAAATCCACTAAAGAGACAGCCTACATTACACTTGTCCGTCCTCTGCTGGAATATTGCTGCGCGTTGTGGGATCCTTACCAGGTAGGATTGACGGAGGACACCGAAGAAGTGCAAAGAAAGGCAGCTAGTTTCGTGATATCGTGCAATAGGGGTGAGAGTGTCACTGATATGATACGCGAGTTGGGGTGGCAGTCACTGAAACAAAGGCGGTTTTCTTTGGGGCGAGATCTATTTACGTAATTTAAATCACGAACTTTCTCTTCCGAATGCGAAAATATTTTGTTGACAGCCACCTACGTAGGGAGAAATGATCATCATAATGAAATAAGAGAAATCACAGCTCGAACGGAAGGATTTAGGTGTTCCTTTTTCCCACGCGCCATTCTAGAGTGGAGTGGTAGAGAAATAGTATGAAAATTGTTCGATGAACCCTCTGCCAGGCACTTAAGAGTGAATTGCAGAGTAACCATGTAGATGTAGAGGTAGATGCAGATGAATGAGATTCCAGGCCTGAGACGTGTCTGGAGACGCTCCAGACAACGACGTCTGACTGCTGGCGCCGCCTTTTTCGAAGTCTTCAGCTGTTTCCTTACCTGAACTGCCAGTGAGAGTGAAAGCTGTTTTGCAGGCGTGTCCTGCTTTGCTTCCTTGTTTACTATATTCCTTGTGAACTTCTAAGGCCTCACTCAGCTGCTGTTGCGTTGTAGCCTGTTGTGTTCCTCCGCCCGTCGGTTGCTGTTTACTCTCCTCAGTAACATGGCTCGGGAGGTCTGTTACGTCTGGTGGAGGTGACTGATTTACCACGGATACTTCTACAGGTAGTACCGTAAGTGCATCCGTCTCAATTCGGACGGGTAAACTGATTACTTTATCGGATTTCGATTTCCTCGGTGTTTGTGAAGAATTGCCGCCAGCGTCTTCTGCTTCTGAGTTCGAGTTTTCCTTTCCCACTGTTTTGCTCTTCAAAAATGTTCAGATGTGTGTGAAATCTTATGAGACTTAACTGCTAAAGTCATTAGTCCATAAGCTTACACACTACTTAACCTGAATTATCCTAAGGAGAAACACACACACCCATGCCCGAGGGAGGACTCGAACCTCCGCCGGGACGAGCCGCACAGTCCATGACTGCATCGCCTGAGACCGCTCGGCTAATCCCGTGCGGCTGTTTTGCTCTTCTGAGGTTCAGTGGCAATGAGATGTTCATCCACTGTCATTTAGGAGTCGCATTATTTTGGACAAATTACCGCGTCACCTATTGGTTTCTTGCGTAGTAATTACAGGTTCAACATCGGTGCTTCAAAAAGTGGTTCAAATGGCTCTGAGCACTATGGGACTTAACTTCTGAAGTCATCAGTCCCCTAGAACTTAGAACTACTTAACCCTAACTAACCTAAGGACATCACACAACACCCAATCATCACGAGGCAGAGAAAATCCCTGACCCCGCCGGGAATCGAACCCGGGAACCCGGCGTTGGAAGTGAGAACGCTACCGCACGACCACCAGCTGCGGACAGTCGGCAGAACATGACGAGTTGTTGTTGTTGTGGTCTTCAGTCCAGAGACTGGTTTGATGCAGCTCTCCGTGCTACTCTATCCTGTGCAAGCTGCTTCATCTCACAGTACCTACTGCAACCTACATCCTTCTGAATCTACTTAGTATATTCATCTCTTGGTCTTCCTCTACAATTTTTACTCTTCACGCTGCCCTCCAATACTAAATTAGTGATCCCTTGTTGCCTCAGATCATGCCCTACCAACCGATCCCTTCTTCTAGTCAAGTTGTGCCACAAACTTCTCTTCTCCCCAATCCTATTCAATACCTCCTCATTAGTTATGTGATCTACTCATATAATCTTCAGCGTTCTTCTGTAGCACAACATTTCGAAAGCTTCTATTCTCTTCTTGTCCAAACTAGTTATCGTCCATGTTTCATTTCCATACATGGCTACACTCCATACAAATACTTTGAGAAACGACTTCCTCACATTTAAATCTATACTCGATGTTAACAAATTTCTCTTCTTCAGAAACGCTTTCCTTGCCATTGCCATTCTACATTTTATATCCTCTCTACTTCGACCATCATCAGTTATTTTGCTCACCAAATAGCAAAACTCCTTTACTACTTTAAGTGTCTCATTTCCTAATCTAATTCCCTCAGCATCACCCGACTTAATTCGACTACATTCCATCATCCTCGTTTTGCTTTTGTTGATGTTCATCTTATACTCTCCTTTCAAGACGAGTATTCTCGTCGAAATAAAATCTTAACGTGTTTTTCCTGAGAGATGCCGACATGGTGAACACGTGGGCACCGGAAAACTCTGCTCCTTCACCAAACAAAAACGGGGCTTATATGGTAATGCTTAGTGATTACAAGCCCGGAGTAAGCGCAGCTAAACCCCCAACAACCTTTGTAGAACCCTACCAAGCAGTAGACGTCACAGCGCGATACTGGCGGAAGGAAAGCAGGAGAACATTTGTGAAGTTTCTAAGGTAAGCGATGAGGTACTGACTGAAGTACAGTTGTGACGACGGCTTGTGGGTCGTGCGTGCTTGGGTAGCTCAGTTGGTAGAGCACTTGCCCGCGAAAGGCGAAGGTCCCGAGTTCGAGTCTAGGTCCGGCACACAGTTTTAATCTGCCAGGAAGTTTCATATCAGCGCACACTCCGCTGCAGAGTGAAAATCTCATTCTGGAAACATCCCCCAGGCTGTGGCTAAGCCATGTCTCCGCAATATCCTTTCTTTCAGGAGTGCTAGTTGTGCAAGGTTCGCAGAAGAGCTTCTGTAAAGTTTGGAAGGTAGGAGACGAGATACTGGCAGAAGTACAGCTGTGAGGAGGGTGCGTGAGTCGTGCTTGGGTAGCTCAGTTGGTAGAGCACTTGACCGCGAAAGGCAAAGGTCCCGAGTTCGAGTCTCGGTCCGGCACACAGTTTTAATCTGCCAGGAAGTTTCAATTGATAAACTTGCTTCGCAACTGGAAAAGCACCTTAAATACAAAGTTTTTGAGCTGCTGTCAAATATCTACATCTACATCTACATCCATACTCCGCAAGCCACCTGACGGTGTGTGGCGGAGGGTACCTTCAGTACCTCTATCGGTTCTCCCTTCTATTCCAGTCTCGTATTGTTCGTGGAAAGAAGAATTGTCGGTATGCCTCTGTGTGGGCTCTAATCTGTCGGATTTTATTCTCATGGTCTCTTCGCGAGATATACGTAGGAGGGAGCAATATACTGCTTGACTCTTCGGTGAAGGTATGTTCTCGAAACTTTGACAAAAGCCCGTACCGAGCTACTGAGCGTCTCTCCTGCAGAGTCTTCCACTGGAGTTTATCTATCATCTCCGTAACGCTTTCGCGATTACTAAATGATCCTGTAACGAAGCGCGCTGCTCTCCGTTGGATCTTCTCTATATCTTCTATCAACCCTATCTGGTACGGATCCCACACTGCTGAGCAGTATTCAAGCAGTGGGTGAACAAGCGTACTGTAACCTACTTCCTTTGTTTTCGGATTGCATTTCCTTAGGATTCTTCCAATGAATCTCAGTCTGGCATCTGCTTTACCGACGATCAACATTATATGATCATTCCATTTTAAATCACTCCTAATGCGTACTCCCAGATAATTTATGGAATTAACTGCTTCCAGTTGCTGACCTGCTATTTTGCAGCTAAATGATAAAGTATCTATCTTTCTGTGTATTCGCGGCACATTACACTTGTCTACATTGAGATTCAATTGCCATTCCCTGCACCATGCGTCAATTCGCTGCCGATCCTCCTGCATTTCAGTACAATTTTCCATTGTTACAACCTCTCGATACACCACAGCATCATCCGCAAAAAGCCTCAGTGAACTTCCGATGTCATCCACAAGGTCATTTATGTATATTGTGAATAGCAACGGTGCTATGACTCTCCCCTGCAGCACACCTGAAATCACTCTTACTTCGGAAGACTTCTCTCCATTGAGAACGACATGCTGCGTCCTGTTATCTAGGAACTCCTCAATCCAATCACACAATTGGTCTGATAGTCCATATGTTCTTACTTTGTTCATTAAACGACTGTGGGGAACTGTATCGAACGCCTTGCGGAAGTCAAGAAACACGGCATCTACCTGGGATCCCGTATCTATGGCCTACTGAGTCTCGTGGACGAATAGCGCGAGCTGGGTTTCACATGACCGTCTTTTTCGAAACCCATGCTGATTCCTACAGAGTAGATTTCTAGTCTCCAGAAAAGTCATTATACTCGAACACAATACGTGTTCCAAAATTCTACAACTGATCGACGTTAGAGATATAGGTCTATAGTTCTGCACATCTGCTCGACGTCCCTTCTTGAAAACGGGGATGACCTGTGCCCTTTTCCAATCCTTTGGAACGCTACGCTCTTCTAGAGACATACGGTACACCGCTGCAAGAAGGGGGGCAAGTTCCTTCGCGTACTCTGTGTAAAATTGAACTGGTATCCCATCAGGTGCAGAGGCCTTTCCTCTTTTGAGCGATTTTAATTGTTTCTCTATCCCTCTGTCGTCTATTTCGATATCTACCATTTTGTCATCTGTGCGACAATCTAGAGAAGGAACTACAGTGCAATCTTCCTCTGTGAAACAACTTTGGAAAAAGACATTTAGTATTTCGGCCTTTAGTCTGTCATCCTCTGTTTCAGTACCATTTTGGTCACAGAGTGTCTGGACATTTTGTTTTGATCCACCTACCGATTTGACATAAGACCAAAATTTCTTAGGATTTTCTGCCAAGTCAGTACATAGAACTTTACTTTCGAATTCATTGATCGCCTCTCGCATAGCCCTCCTCACACTACATTTCGCTTCGCGTAATTTTTGTTTGTCTGCAAGCATATTTATTTATGTTTAATAAAAATGTAACATATCTAACTAAAAGTGATAAGTATTCAGTATATATACTATAATCCAATATGGCGTAAAGTCAACACTGGCACGCCAGTCGGGAACGAAAGAGAAAAGACGGTTGTGAGTAGAGGTTGTAGGGAAGCAGCCTACTCACGCCGTATAAAATTCACATCAGTCTTTCCATTGTGTGCCAGCCTAGTCCGCGGTAACTAGCTCTGACGTCATAAATGTTGCGCAATACTGTAAAAATCTAGTAAAGAACCTGAAACGTTTCTAGCATGTCAGGAGTAATACTAAATCAATATGTGTTGAATATCAGTTCAATAACTTTAACCATTTTCGAAATTTGGACGTTTTTCTGTAAAAATCATTGGCGCAACAGAAAAGACCTAGAAACTTAAAAATTTATATTTAGATTCCTTTTTCATAATAATTTAGTAGAAACAGTACTGTGGATCTCACAAATTAAAATTTTAGTGGAAATTCATGATTTTCTGGTTTTTGTCTTAAAAATTAAGGAAGCAAGATAGATTAAGTAGGCGAACAAATAAGGCTAGGATGTTTAAATATAAGTAGAAGGGAGATCCGCTATAATCATAAAGATGTAAGAAGTTTCAATTGAATAATTGTAAAACTATAGCGATAGCGTATCTCCAAAGGGCAAGTTCAGTGCTGGTCTACTGCGCGTAGTGTAATTACATTAATTCTCTCGCCCAAAATATTTGACTTAGCCACGTCAGATTTTTATTATGATTACTTACCTGTGTGCTGAATGCACATTTAAATTGAGAGCTTCATCGGCCATCAGCAAAGGAAGCGATGATTTATTCAATAACTTAAAGTGGTGCATTACTAGCCCAGCGGCTAGTCGGGAGAGCAATTTTGATCAGGCGTTCCCTTAGCCGTCCGCACCGCGGCTTTATACACTCCTGGAAATGGAAAAAAGAACACATTGACACCGGTGTGTCAGACCCACCATACTTGCTCCGGACACTGCGAGAGGGCTGTACAAGCAATGATCACACGCACGGCACAGCGGACACACCAGGAACCGCGGTGTTGGCCGTCGAATGGCGCTAGCTGCGCAGCATTTGTGCACCGCTGCCGTCAGTGTCAGCCAGTTTGCCGTGGTATACGGAGCTCCATCGCAGTCTTTAACACTGGTAGCATGCCGCGACAGCGTGGACGTGAACCGTATGTGCAGTTGACGGACTTTGAGCGAGGGCGTATAGTGGGCATGCGGGAGGCCGGGTGGACGTACCGCCGAATTGCTCAACACGTGGGGCGTGAGGTCTCCACAGTACATCGATGTTGTCGCCAGTGGTCGGCGGAAGGTGCACGTGCCCGTCGACCTGGGACCGGACCGCAGCGACGCACGGATGCACGCCAAGACCGTAGGATCCTACGCAGTGCCGTAGGGGACCGCACCGCCACTTCCCAGCAAATTAGGGACACTGTTGCTCCTGGGGTATCGGCGAGGACCATTCGCAACCGTCTCCATGAAGCTGGGCTACGGTCCCGCACACCGTTAGGCCGTCTTCCGCTCACGCCCCAACATCGGGCAGCCCGCCTCCAGTGGTGTCGCGACAGGCGTGAATGGAGGGACGAATGGAGACGTGTCGTCTTCAGCGATGAGAGTCGCTTCTGCCTTGGTGCCAATGATGGTCGTATGCGTGTTTGGCGCCGTGCAGGTGAGCGCCACAATCAGGACTGCATACGACCGAGGCACACAGGGCCAACACCCGGCATCATGGTGTGGGGAGCGATCTCTTACACTGGCCGTACACCACTGGTGATCGTCGAGGGGACACTGAATAGTGCACGGTACATCCAAACCGTCATCGAACCCATCGTTCTACCATTCCTAGACCGGCAAGGGAACTTGCTGTTCCAACAGGACAATGCACGTCCGCATGTATCCCGTGCCACCCAACGTGCTCTAGAAGGTGTAAGTCAACTACCCTGTCCAGCAAGATCTCCGGATCTGTCCCCCATTGAGCATGTTTGGGACTGGATGAAGTGTCGTCTCACGCGGTCTGCACGTCCAGCACGAACGCTGGTCCAACTGAGGCGCCAGGTGGAAATGGCATGGCAAGCCGTTCCACAGGACTACATCCAGCATCTCTACGATCGTCTCCATGGGAGAATAGCAGCCTGCATTGCTGCGAAAGGTGGATATACACTGTACTAGTGCCGACATTATGCATGCTCTGTTGCCCGTGTCTATGTGCCTGTGGTTCTGTCAGTGTGATCATGTGATGTATCTGACCCCAGGAATGTGTCAATAAAGTTTCCCCTTCCTGGGACAATGAATTCACGGTGTTCTTATTTCAATTTCCGGGAGTGTATATAAGAGCGCTGCGCGAGAGAAGGAAGGCCCCAGTTTTCTCCAGACGCTGAATAGCACACCACCTGTGCTGGGAGTCACGTCGCGTCGGTATCATTGCTATAAACAGCCTCGGATGCCGTAATAAGTTACTCGGGATACGCATAACCATGAAATCGTTTTCGAGTGAAGTGTTAATTCTGGGATGACTTTAATAATCTATCTTCAGTTTTTGTATGTCGTATTTTCACGTGCCGTCGCGGGACAGACATTCTACCATTATTTAGCATGGCGTTTGATGGACATTATCATCAAATTATGGCGAGCATTCACTTAAACAGTTAATTTGAACAGTTATAGTTGCATCAGCGCATTGGACTCTGAACTGCTCTGTTAGTTGGATTGTGTGGATCCTTTTTGGTCTGTGACTTTCAGAATATAGTGAACATTTTAGAGAGAATGGTTTTTGATTATGAATCCCAGACAATCTCCTAATTCCTCAGGGCTATAAGCTTTAGCTATAAGTGTATTTCTCAGATGAAGTGGGCACTAGGAATTCTAATTACAGGCTTCACGTTTTGCTAATCACTTTCTGGTTGCCAATATTGTAGTTAGAGAACCAGTGTTGAGAATGGCAAACCACAGCATAAATAATAGGAACATTTAACAACAATAATTCCACCCGCCGCCCCACATATGGTGAATCGGCCGGGAAATGCATCTTTTCTACATTACATTCTACATTTAAATAACAGGATAAAAACCAAATAATATCCACCTGCCGCCCCACAAGGTCAGGCAGTCGCACGCAGATAGACCTGCCTCCAGGACGACAGTGTGACAGCAGCGACACCTAGGTGTAAGGAACGTAAGAGCAGCGCCAGACTGGTGGGACCCACTTTGATAGGAGCTTCAACGTTACCCACTTAGGAATCTCTTAGTAGCACAGACTTCTACATCTACATGGTTACTCTACAGTTCACACTTAATTGCCTGGCAGAGGGTTCACCAAACCACCCTCATACTACCTCTCTACCATTCCACTCTCGAATGGCACGTGGGAAAAAGGAACACCTAAATCTTTCCGTTCGAGTTCTGATTTTCCACCGGCTACTACCCTGACCTGTGGAAAACCTCCCACATCCTGATGTTCCTTAAACCCGACAAACTGCCGTCCGCTGTCTCCTCCTACCGTCCCATCAGCCTTACCTCAGTCTTCAGCAAGGTCCTGGAATCCATCCTTACCCAACGCATCCACTAGCATCTCCGTCAGCACTGCCTCCTTCCTGTTACCAGTGTGGCTTTCGGCCGTCCTTCTCTACCGATGACCTTCTCCTTCACCTCACTCATCTCCTGTCGGAACAGCTCAATTCCCATCGCTCTGCTATCTTCCTCTCCATCGACCTCGAACGCGCCTATGACCGTGTGTGGCATTCCAGTCTCCTCTTCAAGCTCCAAACCTTCACCCTTCCTATTAACTATATCCATCTGATTGGGTCCTATCTTTCCCAACGTCCTTCCTACGTCATCATCCATAACACAGATTCCTATACCTTTTTCCACTCCGCCGGTGTGCCCCAAGGTTCCGTCCTCTCCCCTCTTCTGTACCTTTTGTATACGGTGGACATGCCGCCACCTTCACCCCCCATCCACCTTCTCCAGTACGCCGATGACACTGCCTTCCTTGCCCTCGCCGCCACCAGCGCTACCAACACCTTCTCCAATCCCATCTTGACCAGTTCACCACTTGGTGCAACCAGTGGTTGCTCAAGGTCAATCCTTCCAAGACCCAGGCGATCACTGTAGGCAAAACCACCCCTTCCTTCCGCCTCCTCGACTTCTATGTCACCATTTATGGCCTTCCTATCGGCCTCACCACCACCCTTAAGTACCTTGGCGTCACCCTTGACCCTCGGCTCACCTAGACCCCCCATCTCCAGACAATCCAAGCCAAGGCACACTCCCAACTTGGTCTCCTCAAGCTCCTTTCTGGCCAAACATCCTCCACACCTATAAATCCCTCATCTGCTCTATCCTCTGCTACGCCCACCCTGCCTGGATCTCCACCCCTCCTTCCTTATACATCACATAAACTAGATCCCCCTCACCCACTCGTCTCTCCCATCCTCGCCCACCCCCGTCCGCTGTCACACCTGCATTTCCACGTCCCACCTGCTCTCCATCTCTCCACTCTCCTCACCCTCTCCCAAGGTGGCTTTCGCCAGCTCCCCCTCCCTGATGATGCCCTCCTCCCCTAAATCTACCCCTCCTATCAACTTTGATCCTCCCCTCCCACTTCCTGTGTTTTTTCCTCAGGGCACCCTCTCTCCCTCCTCCCTTCCTCCCCCCTCCTCACCCCGGGCTTCCCCTACCACCCATACCTTCATTCCTCCCCCATCTCCTCTGCCATTGTCATCTCTGCTCTCCCCTCTCCCTCCCCCCCCCCACCTTTTTCCCCTCTTGGCAGGTCCCCGGACTCGCACATGTTGTTAAGTGGACATTCGTGCGCTGGAGATCATTGCCATCAGTTTTGTGTGTGTGCCGTCGTGTTTGTGCTTCAGTGTTCACGTGTCATCTCCATCATCAGTGTCCATGTTCAGTGCTAACAGTTTCTTTGGTTTCCTTTGCGTGTGAACGGCTTCGTGTTTTTTTGTTACTGTGTCTACTGTTTTTTGTCCCCCATTATGTTATGTTCATTCTGTGTCTCCATTGCTTATCTCTTGTAATACCTGGGGCTGAAGAGCGGCGTACTGTGCCACTACCAGCCCACCTTATGTAGGGTGTGAAATAACAATAAAGAAAAAAAAGTTCTGATTTCTCTTATTTTATTATGATGATCATTTCTCTCCACATAGGTATGTGTCAACAAAATATTTTCGCATTCGGAAGAGAAAGTTCGCGATTGAAATTTCGTAAATAGATCTCGACAAAAATAAAACTGCCTTTGTTCCAGTGAGTGCCACCCCAACTCTTGTATCATATCAATGACACTCTCACCTCAATTGCGCGACAACACAAAACCAGCTGCCCTTCTTTGCAGTTTTTCGATGTCTTCCATCAATGTCAGTCCTACCTGGTAGGGATCCCACAACGCACAGCAATATTCCAGCAGAGGATGGACACATGTAATGTAGGCTGTCTGTTTAGTGGGTTTATCGCATCGTATAAGTGTTCTACCAACAAAGGGCAGTCTTTGTTTCGTCTTCCCCACAGTATTATCTATGTGGTCTTTCCAATGTAAGTTGTTCGTAATTGTAAATCCTAGGTATTTAGTCGAATTGGCAGCCCTTAGATTTGTGCGATTTATCGTATACCCAAAATTTATCGGATTTCTTTTAGTACCCATGTGGATGACCTCGCACTTTTCTTTGTTTAGTGCCAATTGCCACTTTTCGCACCATACAGAAATTCTCTCTAGATCATTTTGTACTTGGAATTGTGTCTGTCTGTTCTGAAGAAGACTGACTATTTTCTATGTCGCCCTTTGCTTGCGACACATCTATCAAAGTTAAGTATTGTAATTGACTTATTGTAATAAAACTCGTTGTTTGATTGTTTGCCTAGCGAACCGAGTATGCAGGATTCCTACACACAACATAAAAAAAAGCCAGAAGCAGCTGCGCCGTCTGACCTCAGACATGGGTATGTGTGTGTTGTCCTTAGCATAAGTTAAAGTTAGATTAACTAATGTGTAAGCCTAGAGACGGATGACCTCAGCAGTTTGGTCCCATAGGAACTTACTACCACAGAAGCATAATTCATTGATATATGGGGTGATCAAATCACAAATATTATATTACAATTGTTTATTACAGACAAACTATGAAAGACATAAACACATTGCGCATGTCACTGGATAGTGGATGTTTTCACAGACAATATACCATATACTCAACATGAGCACCATTCATAGGTCGAGAAATACCGGAAAGGTTGTCCACTTCATTCCACACTCGAATCAACAGGCCGCCGTTTATTGAATCGACAGCTTCAAAAACTCGATTTCTCAGCTCTTCAAGGGTAGTTGCCGTAGGTGGGAAGAAGACTCTGTCTGTTATTTACCCTCACAGAAAAAAAAAATCGCAAAGTGTATGGTTTGGTGACCTGGGAGGGTAAGAACAAGGAACAAGATCTAGTTGTCCACCCCTTCCAATCCAAGGTTGTGGGATGGTGTTGTTAAGCTAACGCTGCATCTCGAGGTGAGAATGACACGGAGAGACGTCATGCATAAAAATGGAATCACTGGAATTTTCCTGAAGTTGAGGGAACAAACAATTTTGCGGCATGTCCAGGTATGAGATCCCTCTCTGTTTTTCCGCAAAAAGGGAAGGTCCGTAAACATTGTGAACAGAAACGGTACAAATCACATTCAGTTTCGGTGTCTCTCTTTCATGTTTGTAACCCCCAAATTCTTAAATTATGACCGCTCATTTTACATGACAGATGAAACTTCGATTCGTCCGAAAAGATGAGCCTTTCGGAAAAAGTCTCCTCTGCCCATATCCTTGAGAACTGAAATGCAAAATTCGAACCTTCTAATATGGTCGTCGGCACGCAACTGCTGCATTGACTGCAACTTGTAAGGCTTCATATGGCGGCGCCGTTTCAGATCACGCCACACTGTTGTCGGAAGAAGCAGAAATTCCTGGCCTGTCCATCTTGTGGATGGACTTTCGAAGACTCCGTCTGAATGCACGTCGGATACACTCGACTTCATCAGAAGTGCGTGGCCGATCATATCTCTCTGTATATGCAGCCAGCTGCCAAAAATCTTTTATGCCAGTCACAAATCTGATTGTGCAGAAGCGGCAATCGATGGCGGGGTGCACGTTGCACTTGAACAATGGATTCACTTCGCGCAAATTCAAACACATGTGTAAATCACGAAATTCTTCTAGACAAGCTCAAGTATTGTGGCAGGAGTGGGACAGTGCACAAATGGTTTAATTCGTACCTAACTGGAAGAATGCAGGAAGTTAAAATAAGCAGTTCTCATAATATGCAAAGATCAGCACATTCCTCAAACTGGGGAACTATCAAGAATGGCGTTCCACAAGGGTCGGTCTTGGGTCCTTTGTTGTTCTTAATATATATTAATGACTTGTCAATCTATATTCATGAAGAGGCAAAGTTAGTTCTCTTTGCTGATGATACAAGTATAATAATCACACCTGACAAACAAGAATTAATTGATGAAATTGTCACTTATGTCTTTCAGAAAATTACTAAGTGGTTCCTTGTAAACGGACTCTCACTGAATTTTGATAAGACACAATACATACAGTTCCGTACAGTAAATGGTATGATGTCATTAATAAATATAGACCTTAATCTGAAGCATATAGCTAAGGTAGATATTCAAAATTTTTAGCTGTGTCCATTGATGAGAGATTAAATTGGAAGAAACACATTGATGATCTGCTGAAACGTTTGAGTTCAGCTACTTACGCAATAAGGGTCATTGCAAATTTTGGTGATTAACATCTTAGTAAATTAGCTTACTACGCCTATTTTCACTCATTGCTTGGATATGGCATCATATTTTGGGGTAATTCATCACTGAGGAATAAAGTATTTCTTGCACAAAAGCGTGTAATCAGAATAATAGCTGGACTCCACCCAAGATCATCCTGCAGACATTTATTTAAGGATCTAGGGATATTCACAGTAGCTTCTCAGTATATATACTCTCTTATGAAATTTGTTATTAACAACCAAACCCAATTCAAAAGTAAGAGCAGTGTGGATAACTACAATACTAGGAGAAAGGATTATTTTCACTATTCAAGATTAAATCTAACTTTGGCACAGAAAGGGGTGAATTACACTGCCACTAAAGTCTTTAGTCACTTACCAAATAGTATGAAAAGTCTGACAGATAACCAACAAGTATTTAAGGAGAAATTAAAAGAATTTCTGAATGACAACTCCTTCTACTCCATAGAGGGATTTTTAGATATAAATTAAGAAAAAAAGAAAAAAAAACCAAACAAAAAATTTATAAAAAAAAATAAAAACGTCGTTGTATTAACTTAATTATGTTGTTAAATTAACTTAATTATGTCATGTATTGGGAAATTTGACTCGTTCCACATCATTAGGAAATATCGTATTCATGAGCCATGGATTAGATTAGATTAGATTAGTTTTTCGTTCCATAGATCCATGCTGAGGAGATCCTCGTGGATGTGGAACATGTCAACTTTTCTTTCTTTTTTTGCTGAAGTGAATATATACAATACATCATTTGTTTCTATTAAAAAATTCGTCAGTGGAGTAGAAGGAGTTGGCCACTAGTAAGTCTTGCAGGCTCCTTTTAAATTGATCTTTATTTGTAACTAAATTTTTTTATGTTTGCTGGCAAATTATTGAAGATGAGTGTTCCTGAGTAGTGGACCCCTTTTTGAACTAAAGTAAGTGCTTTTATGTCTTTGTGCAGATCATTTTTGTTCCTGGTATTGTATGTATGAACTGAGCTGTTTGTTGGAAAAAGAGATGTATTATTTAGGACAAATTTCATTAAGGAGTAGATATACTGAGAGGCAGTGGTTAGTATACCCAGTTCTTTGAAGAGGTTTCTACATGACGTCCGTGAATTTACTCCACAAATAATACGTATTACACGCTTTTGGATTCTGATAAGTTTTGTTTGACTTGAAGAGTTACCCCAAAATATTATACCATATGACATTATGGAATGAAAGTAGGCAAAGTATGCAAGCTTTTTCATTTTTATGTCGCCTATGTCTGCTAACACTCGAATTGCAAATACAGATTTGTTAAGGCGTTTCTGCAGTTCTGTGGTGTGCTCCTATTATCAACTTGTAATCCCAGGAATTTAAGATTGTCAACCCCTTCTACCTGCTCTTCTTCATACTTTATGAATATGCTGGGTGGAAACCTCTTACAGGTTCTGAATTGCATGTAGTGAGTCTTTTCAAAGTTTAATGTCAATGAGTTGGCTTTAAACCATTTATTAATATCCATGAAAATATCATTAGCAGATCTTTCTAGAACTACACTCGACATACTATTTATTGCAATATTTGTGTCATCTGCAAACAAAACGAACTCTGCTTCTGGCAGTGTAACTGATGAGAGATCATTAATGTACACAAGAAAAAGCAATGGCCCTAAGATGGATCCTTGTGGGACACCACACGTAATTTCTTCCCATTCTGATGATGACTGATGACTTAATTCACTAATCCCTCGTACTGACACCCTTTGTTTCCTGTTAGCTAGGTATGACTTGAACCATTTTGCAGCACTGCCCGTGACACGATAGAATTCTAATTTATTTAAAAGGATGTTGTGGTTCACACAATCAAATACCTTTGACATATCCCAGAAAATACCTGCTGCTTGTAATTTGTTATTTAAGGAATTAAGTACATTTTCACTGTAGGTGTAAATAGCCTTCTCGATATCAGAACTAGTATTAATCTAATCTAATCTATAGAACGCTTTGTCTTGTGGCTTAGTAGCCACGTTGCTTCAAACAAGCAACAGCGCAGCTGTGTCAAAACTTTGAACTTTCCTCTATCTAGTGGCGTGCGCAATGTGTTTCTATCTGTACAGGATGGCGCGTATGGGCAGGCGGTGGGCGTTGTGGAATAATAGGGTAATTTTTAGAGAAAGGCCATTTATTGGCTAAAGCATGATGAAAAGGGGCTACATAGGCCTAGGGAGGTGAGGGTGAGCCAGAGTCTACAATTTGGCGAACATTGTTCGCGAAGCTACCGAAAGTGGTTGTCTGCCAAAACTAAGTCCACAGTGCCGCAGCACCGGGAGAAGCGGGAGATGTTCAATGCTACAGGGCGCGTATCCGACTCGCGCGTGAGCAAGAATACAAGAGAGGGGGCCCGGCGACGGTATATTCGACGCACCACGCGGCTTCCTCCACCCTGATTGGTCAGGACCGAGCAAACCGTGCGGGCGGCATGAAACTTTCCAGAGCGTTGCCTGCTAAGCGACGCCTGGGGCGGCGTTACCTCGTAAGCACATGAGAGAGGCGCGTGAACAAGGTGCCCTTCATCGGTGCTGACTTCCTGTTACTAGACCGTGGGACGAAAGAATTTACAGGCAGCTAACACTGCCGGCCGTGGCTTGGCCGTAATGGAAAAATGAAGTTACCATTTGGAGGCTCATATAATAAAGTAAAATCCCTTATTGTCTGGCTCATCCTTTACATATCTTTTAAGCACTGAAGCGCCAAAGGAACTGGTACGGGCATGCGTACTCGAATACAGAGGTATGTAAACAGCAGAATACGGCGCTACAGTCGGCAACGCCTGTATAAGACAACAAGTGTCTGGAGCAGCTGTTAGATCGGTTACTGCTGATACAACGGCAGGTTATCAAGATTTAAGTGAGTTTGAACGTGGTGTTACAGTTGGCGCATGACGATGGGACACAGAATCTCCGAGGTAACAATGAAGTGGGGATTTTCCCGTACGACCATTTCACGAGTGTACCGTGAATACCAGGAATCCGCCAAAACATCACATCTCCGACATCGCTGCGGCCGGTAAAAGATCCTGCAGGAACGGGACCAACGACAACTGAGGAGAATCGTCCAACGTGACAGAAGTGCAACCCTTCCACAAATTGCTGCAGATTTAAATGCTGGGCCATCAAAAAGTGTCAGTGTGCGAACCATTAAACGAAACATCATCGATATGGGCTTTCGGAGCTGACGGCCCACTCGTGTACCCTTGATGGACTGCACATCACAAAGCTTTACGCCTCTCCTTGGCCCGTTAACGCCGACATTAAACTGTCGATGATTGAAAACATGTTACCTTGTCGAACGAGCCTCGTTTGAAATTCAATGCAGCGGATGGACGTGTACCAGTATAGAGACAACCTCATGATTTCAAGGACCCTACATATCAGCAGGAGACTGTTCAAGTTGGTGGAGGCTCATTAATGGTGTGGGGCGTGTGATATGGGACCCCTGATACGTCCGACAGGTGACACGTACCTAAGCATCCTGCCTGATCACCTGTATCTATTCATGTTCATTGTGCGTTCCGACGGACTTCGGCAATTCCAGCAGGACAATGCGACACCCCACATGTCCAGAATTGATACAGAGTGGCTCCAGGAATACTGTTCGGAGTGTGAACACTTCCGGTGGCCACCAGACTCCACAGATATGAACATTATTGAGCACATCTGGGATGCCTTGCAACGTGCTGTTCAGAAGAGACCTGCACACCCTCCCACTGTTACGGATTTCTGGGCAGGCCTGTAGGATTCGTGGTGTCAATTCCCTCCAGCACTACTTCAGACATTAGTCGGGTCCATGCAACGTCGTATTGCGGCACTTCTGCGTTCTTGCGGAGGCCCTACACGACGTTAAGCAGGTGTACCAGTTTCTTTGGATCTTTAGTGTAATTTATCTGTAGTAAACAATTGAAATCTGTTCTTTCTTCTTGAATCAGCACAACTCACAAACAACTGATGATATTGAAGAATGAATGAATTTTTCAGCAAAGTATCTACATCTACATACATACTCCGCAATCCACCATACGGTGCGTGGCGGAGGGTACCTCGTACCACAACTAGCATCTTCTCTCCCTGTTCCACTCCCAAACAGAACGAGGGAAAAACGACTGCCTATATCCCTCTGAACGAGCCCTCATCTCTCTGATCTTATGTTTGTGGTCTTTCCGCGGCAGTAAAATTGTACTGCAGTCAGTCTCAAATACTGGTTCTCTAAATTTCCTCAGTAGCGATTGACGAAAAGAACGCCTCCTTTCCTCTAGAGACTCCCCACCTGAGTTCCTGAAGCATTTCCGTAACACTCGCGTGATGACCAAATCTACCAGTAACGAATCTAGCAGCTCGCCTCTGAATTGCTTCTATGTGCTCCCTCAATCCGACCTGATAGGGATTGCAAACGCTCGAGCAGTAGTCAAGAATAGGTCGCACCAGCGTTCTATAAGCTGTCTCCTTTACAGATGAACCACATCTTCCCAAAATTCTACCAATGAACCGAAGACGACCATCCGCCTTCACCACAACTGCCATTACATGCTTGTCCCACTTCATATCGCTCTGCAATGTTACGCCCAAATATTTAATCGACGTGACTGTGTCAAGCGCTACACTACTAATACAGTATTCAAACATTACAGGATTCTTTTTCCTATTCATCCGCACTAATTTACATTTATCTATATTTAGAGTGAGGTGCCATTCTTTACACCAATCACAAATCCTGTCCAAGTCATCTTGTATCCTCCTACCGTCACTCAACGACGACACCTTCCCGTACACCACAGCATCATCAGCAAACAGCCGCACATTGCTATCCACCCTATTCAAAATATCATTTATGTAGATAGAAAACAACAGCGGACCTACCACACTTCCCTGGGGCACTCCAGATGATACCCTCACGTCCGATGAACACTCACCTTCGAGGACAACGTACTGGGTTCTATCACTTAAGAAGTCTTCGAGCCACTCACATACTTGGGAACCAATCCCATACGCTCGCACCTTAGTTAGGAGTCTGCAGTGGGGCCCCGAGTCAAACGCTTTCCGGAAGTCAAGGAATATGGCATCCGTCTGATACCCTTCATCCATGGTTCGCAAGATATCATGTGAAAAAAGGGCGAGTTGCGTTTCGCAGGAGCGATGCTTTCTAAAGCCGTGCTGATGCATGGACAGCAACTTCTCTGTCTCAAGGAAGTTCATTATATTCGAACTGAGAATATGTTCGAGAATCCTGCAACAAACCGATGTTAAGGATATTGGTCTGTAATTTTGACGATCCGTCCTTCTACCCTTCTTATATACAGGCGTCACTTACGGTTTTTTCCACTCGCTCGGGACTTTACGTTGGGCAAGAGATTCGCGATAAATGCAAGCTAAGTAATGAGCCAATGCAGTAGAGTACTCTCTGTAAAACCGAATTGGAATCCCATCAGGACCTGGCGATTTATTTATTTTCAACCCATTCAGCTGCTTCACAACCCCAGGGATGTCTGTCATTATGTCCTCCATACGGGAATCTGTACGAGACTCAAACAGCGGTATGTTTGTACGATCTTCCTGCGTGAAAGATTTCTCAAATGCTAAATTTAAAATTTCAGCTTTCGGTTTGCTGTCTTCCGTTGCCACGTCAGACTGATCAGTGAGTGACTGGATGGAAGCCTTCGACCCGATTACCGATTTTACGTAAGACCAGAATTTCCTTGGGTTTTCAGCAAGATCTTTTGCTAAGGTATGACGGTGGTAGTGGTTGAATGCTTCGCGCATCGCGTTTTTTACAGCAGCACGAGTCTCTACTAACTTTTGCCTGTCCTCATTCTCCCGATCTTTCTTGCACCGCGAGTGCAACTGCCTTTGCTTCCTGAGCATTCTCCGAATTGCGCTGTTAAACCACGGTGGGCCTTCTCCGTCCGTAACCCACTTTTTCTGCACATACTTGTCCAATGCGAGATTTACAATGCGACTAGTGCACGCGTTGTGAGCGTCTGTCAGTACTGAGGTTTCCAGAGAGAGACAGCGGCAATGCCCAGCCGGCTTACCGCTTGCCGTCGGCCGCCGCGTCCGCTGCTGCCTCGCTGGCGACGCCGCGCGGCGACGCCGTCCTGGCCGCTGCCGCCTTGGCGGCGCTCGTGTAGTGCACGGCCCGCACCAGCACCGACACGCTCGCCGTGTAGTGGTTTCGGAACACCACCTCCGACACCTGCACGTCACAGTCCAAGTCCACCCTTCCGCATCCGAAACTCAGCAGCAGGGAATTCCCGGTGACCTGTGTAGACTCTGCGGAGCTGTTCCACTCAGTTGACCGACACGCACTATTTCAAATCCTTGAAGAGTTTGGGTCGAATAGCACGACAAAAGCGGTTATCCAGGAAGCCCTGACCAGCATCAGCTCCAAAGAGAAGTTAGGATGAGAGACGTTCTAACAATACCACCACTTGCAAAGTAGCTTAGAAATCAGATTAGTAATGTTGCTCACGCAGCATATGTTCGTTTTATCGGGCAACAACAAAGTTATTATATACTAAGATGTTATCTGTTCTTTCAGACATGACCCGGGATCTCCTGCTTACATGGCAGACGCTCTATCCATCTGAGCCACCGAGGACACAGAGGATAGCGCGAGTGCAGCGATTTATCTCTGGCACGCCTCCCGCGAAACCCACATTCGTAGTGCCCCCCCCCCCCCCAATTATAAACGCGGGGCGTTGCCGATTCCCGTTAGAGTTCGGGCACTGTTTGTGCATTCGCACAGAAGAAGAAGATGGTCAAGTGGCCGGTGAGCCTTAACTATATATATGGGGGGGGGGGGGGGGCCACTACGAATGTAGTATGTAGTGCGGGACAATACGTTGATAATGTGGGTTTCGCGGAAGGCGTGCCAGAATAAATCCCTGCAGTCGCGCTATCCTCTGTGTCCTCGGTGGCTCAGATGGACCGCCGGCACGGTAGCTCAGCGTGTTCGGTCAGAGGGTTACGTGCCCTCTGTAATAAAAAAAAACGGAGTTAATCGATCATCAACGAACTTAAACGGATGTTTTATGACGTCCGCCCCGAGCAGATGCAACGAACAAAAGCGAACAAAGCGAGAAAAAAAATGGATAGAGCGTCTGCCCTGTAAGCAGGAGATCCCAGGTTCGAGTCCCGGTCGGGGCACACATTTTCATCTGTCCTCGTTGACGTATGTCAACGCCTGTAAGCAGCTAAGGGTGTTCATTTCATTGTCACAACAAAGTTAGTGACTGTGGATTTTATCGTCAGAATGGAAATAATGAAGTCACTGTAAAAAAGTCATTAATTTTGGCACTTATCTCGAATGGATTCCCACGTAGATTACATCGAAGTTGTTATGGCTCATCTTGTTGATTCTAGGGTGATTCCACTTTGACTGCTAGAAGGTCCAGATCTGTATTTTAGCAATATTTGAAGACCTAAGAAATGCGTTTTTCAGGAAATTCTTAATGATCAAACAATCCCAGATCAGAACAATGGTATGATAGAAATAATTTTTGACTTGGTGTTCACGATCCACATTTTTATTAAACTTCTTGTAAATTCACATATACTTCTTCTTAATTGTCACATCATCAAGAAAACAGTTTTGTATCAATCTTCATATATTTAATTTCCACTTTATATCTCCCTCACCTTGTGATTTTTTTGTTTTTCCTTTTTTTGATATACATTAACTGTTTGCATCTTAAATTTATTGCAGATCTTAGGTAGCCTTTCTCCTATCTTTTTCCAACTACCATGCACATTTTATCCCGTCACGTTTTCTTCTACACCTTGTAACGGTTCTTTATTTACGTGACGATTAGGGCACTCCAACCCCATTTCTCGATACCAGTAATATCGTACTACTTTTCTGCGAACTAACAGACATATTTTTGTGACAATATTCACATTTGGTTGTATTAATGTATAGGTACACCGATATATCGATGTATTACAGTGATATAGTTCTTGTGTGTATTCATTTCTGTGAGACTGTCATAGTCTTTTCCAAGACTTGACTGTTCTTTTACAAAGCGAAATAACAACTTAACGTCTGCAAAGTGAAAACAAAGACTGCTCTGTGCGCATTCGCGCCAAAACAGTTACAGGTAAGTCAAAGACTATGACAGTCTCACAGAAATGAATACACACAAGAACTATATCACTGTAATACATCGATATATCGGTGTACCTATACATTAATACAACCAAATGTGAATATTGTCACAAAAATATGTCTGTTAGTTCGCAGAAAAGTAGTACGATATTACTGGTATCGAGAAATGGGGTTGGAGTGCCCTAATCGTCACGTAAATAAAGAACCGTTACAAGGTGTAGAAGAAAACGTGACGGGATAAAATGTGCATGGTAGTTGGAAAAAGATAGGAGAAAGACTACCTAAGATCTGCAATAAATTTAAGATGCAAACAGTTAATGTATATCAAAAAAAGGAAAAACAAAAAAATCACAAGGTGAGGGAGATATACTTGGCAAAGGCCTGCAGATAGGGGAAGATTCCAGACGGATTACATAAACGTCAGACAGAGCTACTGACATCACCTACTGGACTGTAAATCATTTAATAAAGGCAAGGCTTCCAGTCCAGGCTGTATGCCAGACAGGTTCATTTCACAATAGCCAGTGCTGATACAATAGCTCCATATTTAGCAATCGTACACAATCGCTTGCTCATAGAAAGATCCGTACCTAACGACTAAAAAGTTGCGTATGTTACTTCAATATCCACAAAGGAAACGGGAGTAATCCACTGAAATATACATCCGTATCACTAACGTCGGATCAAAAATGGTTCAAATGGCTCTGACCAATATGGGACTTAACTTCTGAGGTCATCAGTCCCCTAGAACTTAGAACTACTTGAACCTAACTAACCTAAGAACATCACACACATCCATGCCCGAGGCAGGATTCGAACCTGCGACCGTAGCAGTCGTGCGGATCCGGACTGAAGCGCCTAGAACCGCTCGGCCACCGCGGCCGGCTTAACGTCGGTATTCAGTAGGTTTTTGGAACATACACTGTGCTCGAACATAACGAATCATGTCGAAGAAAATGATTTATTGACAAATAGCCAACACAGATTGGGAAAATACCGATGTTGTGGAACACAACTAGCCCTTTATTCTCACGAAGTAATGAGTGCTGTCGACGGGTGATATCAAATTAGTTCCATATTTTTAAACTTTTTGACACCGTTCCCCACTAGCGACTTCTAATAAAATTACGTGCCTATGTACTATCGTCTCACTTATGGGACTGGATTCGTGATTTCCTGCCAGAAAGGTAACAGATCGCAGTAACTGTTGGAAAGTTATCCAGTGAAGCAGAAGTATAATTGGCGTTCTCCAGGTGTTTAGAGCCTCTTCTGTTCATGATCTACATAAACGATTTAGGAGACAATCTGAGCAGTCGTCTTAGGTTCGTTGAAGCTGATGCTGTCATTTTTTTGTTAAGTGGGAAAACATCACCCGCTAAGTCACAACGGGTATGAAAGTGTGTGTTGCTTGATTGTGACAGACAGCCATCGAAGAGGATTGCGACGAAAATTAAGAGGACGACAGCTGCAAAAGTAACTCCGAACTGAATATTTCACTAGCAAACCCTGCCAGCACCAAAACAACACGAACGGAGCTCCAGAAGCCGGGAATTGCAGAGCGATCTGAAACTCCCAAACCAATCACCAATGACGCAAACGGCCGTAAACAGGAGAAATGTGGTGCCAAAACCATAAAACCTGGACTGTGGAGCAATGGTAGAAAGCCACTTGCTCGGATGAGTCTTGTTTCACACTGTTTCAAACCTCTGGCTGGGTTTACGTCCCAAGGGTGAAACATGGCGGCGGTTCGGTGATGATTTGCTCAGCCTCTATCGTTGTATTCCATGGCCCCCATGATTCGTCCGCGAGGTCGCATTAGTGGTAAGGATTATGTGACCATTCTCGCTAATCGAGCCCAGCCCGTGGTACAATGTTCGTTCCCCACTGGTAATGCTATGGTACAAGAAGACAGGAACCCTGTTCACGCAGCTCCGTCGTCCAGGACTGTTCTTTTTATTTATTTATTTATTTTTAGCATAAGAATGAACCGTCGCATCTGCGGTCGCCAACCGTCACCAGATTTCCATATTATTGGGCCTCTATAGACTAGTTTGGTGAGAAGAGTGTGTGATCGCTATCCACCTCCATCATCGCTCCTTGTACTTGCCACTAATTTGCAGGAAGAATGGTATAAGATTGCCTTGTAAACGATAGAGGACCGCCGGCCGCTGTGACCCAGAGGTTCTATGCGCTTCAGCCGGGAACTGCGCTGCTGCTACGGTCGCAGGTTCGAATCCTGCCTCGGGCATGGATGTGTCTGATGTCCTTAGGTTAGTTACTTTTAAGTAGTTCTAAGTCTAGGGGATCGACAGGAAGTGCAAAATGGCTAGGCAGGGATGGCCAGAGGACAAATGTAAGGATGTAGAGGCACATATCACTAGGGGTAAGATAGATACCGCCTACAGGAAAATTAAAGAGACCTATGGAGAAAAGAGAACCACTTGCATCAATATCAAGAACTCACATGGAAACCCAGTTTTAAGCAAAGAACGGAAAGCAGAAACTTGGAAGGAGTGCATAGAGGGTCAATACAGGGGCGAAGTTCTTGAGGACAATATTATGGAAATGGAAGAGGATGTAGATGAAGATGAAATGGGAGATATGATACTGCGTGAAGAGCTCGACAGAGCACTGAAAGACCTGAGTCGAAACAAGGCTCCGGGAGTAGACAACATTCCATTGGAACTACTGGCGGCCTTGGGAGGGCCAGTCCTGACAAAACTCTACCATCTGGTGAGCAAGATGTACGAGACAGGCGAAATACCCTCAGACGTCAAGAAGAATGTAATAATCCCAAAGAAAGCAGGTGTTGATAGATGTGAAAATTACTGAACTATTAGTTTAATAAGTTACAGCTGCAAAATACTAACGTGAATTCTTTACAGACGAATGGAAAAACTGGTCGAAGCCAACCTTAGGGAAGATCAGTTTCGATTGCGTAGAAATGTCGGAACACGTGAGGCAATACTGACCTTACGACTTATCTTAGAAGAAAGATTAAGGAAAGGCAAACCTACGTTTCTAGCATTTGTAAACTTAGAGAAAACTTTTGACAATATTGACTGGAATACCCTCTTTCAAATTCTGAAGGTGGCAGGGGTAAAATACAGGAAGCGAAAACCTATTTACAATTTGTACAGAAACCAGATGGCAGTTATTAGAGTTGAGGGACATGAAAGGGAAGCAGTGGATGGGAAGGGAGTGAGACAGGGTTGTAGCCTCTTCCCGATGCTATTCAATCTGTATATTGAGCAAGCAGTAAAGGAACCAAAGAAAAGTTCGGAGTAGGCATTAAAATCCATGGAGAAGAAATAAAAACTTTGAGGTTTGCCGATGACATTCTAATTCTGTCAGAGACAGCAAAGGACTTCGAAGAGCAGTTGAACGGAATGGACAGTGTCTTGAAAGGAGGGTATAAGATGAACATCAACAAAAGCAAAACGAGGATAATGGAATGTAGTGGAATTAAGTCGGGTGATGCTGAGGGAATTGGATTAGGAAATGAGACACTTAAAGTAGTAAAAGAGTTTTGCTATTTGGGGAGCAAAATAACTGGTGATGATCGGATGGCAAGGAAAGCGTTTCTGAAGCAGAGAAATTTGTTAACAACGAGTATAGATTTAAGTGTCAGGAAGTATTTGTATGGAGTGTAGCCATGTATGGAAGTGCAACATGGACGATAAATAGTTTAGACAAGAAGAGAATAGAAGCTTTCGAAATGTGGTGCTACAGAAGAATGCTGAAGATTAGATGGGTAGATCACGTAACTAATGAGGAGGTATTGAATAGAATTGGGGAGAAGAGGAGTTTGTGGCACAACTGGACGAGAAGAAAGGATCGGTTGGTAGGACATGTTCTGAGGCATCAAGAGATTACCAATTTAGTACTGGAGGGCAGCGTGGAGGGTAAAAATCGTAGAGTGAGACCAAGAGATGAATACACTATGCAGATTCAGAAGGATGTAGGCTGCAGTAGGTACTGGGAGATGAAGAAGCTTGCACAGGATAGAGTAGCATAGAGAGCTGCATCAAGCCAGTCTCATGACTGAAGACCACAACAACAACAACAAGTCTAGGGGATTGATGAGCTCAGATGTTAAGTCGCATAGTGCTCAGAGACAGTTGCTACAGGACCTGTATTTATCTATTCCGAGACGATTGAAAGCTGTTTTGATGCAGACTGGTTTCTTACACCGTATTAGGCACGGTAACGCGTCGTGTTCTTGGCGTTTCCGTACTTTTGTTCACCCCTGTATTCTTCTTCCCACGCCACGTGCTCGGAAACTCCACCAAGTGGCATTCAATCTTGCGGTGTGCAGTAGTATAATGTTTTACTTCATCACTGTACGTGAATTATGTTCTTGTCTACTGTGTAAATGGCATAAAATCATTGGTCGGAGACTTTCTCCGCTCAGGGACTGGGTGTTGTGTTGTCCTAATCATCATCATTTCATCCCCATCGACGCCAAGTCGCCGAAGTGGCGTAAAATCGAAAGACTTGCACCCATCCAACGGTCTACCCGACGGGAGAACCTAGTCACACGACATTCTTTTTATTTACGAGTACTAGGTTATTATCACTAGTCAATATTGTTGTTCATTTTAATCACTATTTACTTTTATTTATCAAAAATTACACACATTAACTCATTTGGCCACATCCATCATCAGAAGCTGTTACACAAACAAAACAAGAAGGAGTAACATCTCTACAAGAAATAAATAATAAATCAAAAACATCCAACACATAAAATCTCGAAATACTGCAACTCTTTAGTTCATATGAGCATTTGTATTCGGGGCTAGTGTTGTTTACCCCTGCAGCCTATCTTAAACAACAGTCTGTGGACATTAGGTGCCTTCGAAAGCAACTGGTCTTGTCGCATTAAAATTCATATTGATGTTGTTGTTGTGGTCTTCACTCCAGAGACTGGTTTGATGCTGCTATCCATGGTACTCTATCCTGTGCAAGCTTCTTCAGCTCCAAGTACCTCCTTAGTATATTCATCTCTTGGTCTCCCTCTACGATTTTTACCCTCCACACTGCCCTCCAGTACTAAATTGGTGATCCCTTGATGCCTTAGAACATTATCTACCAACCGATCTTTTTTTCTAGACAAGTTTTGCCACAAATTCCTCTTCTCCCCAATTCTATTCAATACCTCCTCATTAGTTACGTGATCTACCCATCTAATCTTCAACATTCTTCTGTAGCACCACATTTCGAAAGCTTCTATTCTCTTCCTGTCTAAATAATTTATCGTCCGTGTTTCACATCCATGCATGGCTACACTCCATACAAATACTTTCAAAAAGGTTTCCTTACACTTAAATCTATGCTCGATATTAACAAATTCCTCTTCTTCAGAAACGCTTTCCTTGCCATTGCCAGTCTACATTTTATATTCTCTCCACTTCGACCATTATCAGTTATTTTGCCCCCCAAATAGCAAAACTCATCTACTTTAAGTGTCTCTTTTCCTAACCTAATCCCCTCAGCATCTCCTGATTTAATTCGACTATATTCCATTAGCCTCGTTTTGTTTTTGTTGATATTCATCTTATATCCTTCTTTCAAGACACTCTCCATTCCGTTCAACTGCTCTTCCAGTGGTTCAAATGGCTCTAAGCACTATGGGACTTAACATCTGAGGTCATCAGTCCCATAGACGTAGAATTACTTAAACCTAAATAACCTAAGAACATCACACACATCTATGCCCGAGGCAGGATTTGAACCTGCGACCGTAGCAGCCGCGTGGTTCCGGTCTGAAGGATCGCTCGGCCACAACGACCGGCTGCTGTCTCTGAGAGAATAACAATATCATCGGCAAACCTGAAAGTTTTTATTTTTTCTCCGTGGATTTCAGTTCCTACTCCAAATTTTTCTTTTGTTTCCTTTACTGCTTGCTCAATATATAGACTGAATAACATCGGGGATAGGCTACAACCCTATGTCACTCCTTTCCCAACCACTGATACCCTTTCATGCCCCTCGACTCTTATTATTGCCATCTGGTTCTGTACAAATTGTAAATAGCCTTGCGCTCCCTGTATTTGACCCCTGCCACCTTCAGAATTCATATTAAAGTCAGTAAACTGAGCAAACAGTCATTTCATAAAAATAACCTATAAAAACAGTATTATGGACAACTGTATGTTTTTCCCATTTGTTCCGCCTTGCAGCATGTGGGTGGGAGGAGGAGGGGCGGGGGGGGGAGGGGGGGTCAGTAGTACAACATTCTGTTCTTTGGTCAAGAGCTTTTAAAGAATGTGACAAAGATGAAAACATTGATGTTACTGAAAAGTTACACACGGTTTAAATACAATATGTAGGATGGATTTTGTTGGCATCTACATAAAAAACATCCAGACTGTTTCCTCCTTTTTAGATAAAATCGAAGGACTAGCAGTTAAACAACAAAAGTATACATATATTAAAAACACATTGCAGATACGTGACATTCTTCTAAGAAAAAGCACTGCACATTCATATAAAATCTGAAGGACTTACACTTGGAGGAATGGTATTTGAGAAGAGAGAATTTGTTCTATAAGGTTTGCTAGAAAAATATAGGGTTCATTATGTACGAAACTGTGGAGAAGAAGGCAGGTCTTGGGATAGATAATGGAAAGAGAGAAGGTGGGAAGACACAGGGTGAGGAAGTGTTTGATGTGTGGTAGGGTAGTGGTATCAAGAGGAAAAGGGATGGGGAGAGACGGAAAGGGAAACGCTGAAGTATTTCTTTTTTTTTGTGTGTGTGTGTGTGTGTGTGTGTGTGTGTGTGTGTGTGTGTGTGTGTGTGTGTAAGGTCTTACGGGACCAAACTGCTGAGGTCATCGGTCCCTAAGCATACACACTACCTAATCTAACTTAAAATAACTTACGCTAAGAACGACACACACACCCATGCCCGAGGGTGGACTCGAACCTCCGACGGGAAGAGCCGGGCAGACCGTGACAAGACACCCTAGACCGAGCGGCTACCCCGCGCAGCCGCGCTGAGTGGGATAGGTGCGGAAGTGTTAAAGTTGGCAGGACAGATAAACATCGTGGAGGATCTCACTGTCTGCGGAACGGAGGTGGCAGGAAGGTCGTAAATATTAAGGTAAAAGTCATGGAGACGAAGGTGTGGGCAGTTTTTTCTATAATAATTGTCTGGACGTTGAAGAGATTGATCTAAAGGAGCCATTGGTTGCACCAGGAGGCAAAGTAATTGAGGTGGATTTGGAGAAATCTTTGGCATTAATGAAGTGTAGGGCAGAGGGAGAGGAAGTGGTGTTAACAGCATGCTGAAGGTGGATTGGTGGAGATGGTTTGTTGTACACCTCGGCCGAGCGCCTACGCATACCGACTATCTGCACAACAGACACGTCAGGCGGGTCCCAGACCCACTGTCGGTTGTCAAGCAGAAATTAGGTGAACCTGGCAGCCGCCAGGAGGCATCAGATACACGCTAAAGGTCGCGGCGTACACGAACTGGTTTATTGAGCATAGACACGTGACTGAAAATAGTACAGGGAGTATTCTGCTGCGGGCAGGCCATTTAAGGGGAAATGTAATGGACTTGGGTCCAAAAAATCGATTTTTCGGGATTATTATTTTCTTAATCTACAGAGTTTAATCTATGTTGTTTGTGAATTTTATTGTGGTATTATGATTACAAATACTTTTAAAATTTAAACTGTTACACTCTGCAGTGGCATCTGCTCCCACCTTGTCCATCATTTGGGAGAGTGCTTACTTCAGCGGAATTTTTGTGAGTGTGAAGGCTACTTTCGTCCGATATCTCTGGCTGACATCTGTACCTTTGGCTGACATTTGCATATATTTGGCTGACTAGTTTCATGCATATGGTTTACTTCTGTCTGAAACGTTTGAGGATGGAAAACCACTAGGAGGAAAAGGCAGGTTTACTCTGAAAGAAATTGATTCTCTTCACTTATTTTATAGGAGAACTATCAGGAAAAATACAAACAATTTAGAGGCAATGAGGCGTGCTGTGTGGGCAATTTTTTTTCCACAAATTATCCACTGATCAAACACCGATGCATAATCTGTGTCCAAAAGACGACTGTTGTAAGTACATCATAAGTACTGAGACGTAGTCATATGAACACTCATTACCTGAAACTGTTACGAATACAGGTTCTGGACCACATTCAGTTTCTTGAAAACACTGATTTACTGAGGAAGTGTCTTCATGGGAAAACACAGAATGCAAATAAAAAGCCTCAATAATTTAATTTGGATGCTCAAAAAGAACATTCTGTGGACTCGAAGTACTCAGCATAGGTGTCTATGTTGCGGTTTTATGCTTTAATGACGGGAATAATGCAGAATTGAAGTGCTGAAGATAGGCGGTATAGATCAAGGTGTGTTTACAACAAAAGCATTTTATAGCATCGATGAGAGCATGGTCAAGAAAGCTGACAGATCACTTTATTACCTACAAATATATTACTTACAAATACAGGCCAGGCATATTACAAAGGGGGAAAAGAGAAACCTGGTGGATGAGGACTATCAATATTGAGAATTTTAAAATTGAGGTATGCCCCTTCCATGTAGAAGTATGAGAAGAAAATCTTTGAACCCCATTTTCTCGATTTTACATTTGTTTTTTTTTTGCATTATCAGAAGCCTTTTCTCAAAAAGTATGTGTGCTAATGCTATGAAATTTTCTGGAGCTATTCGAAACATGTCGCTGTCTCATTGGAACTAAAAAATAAGAGAGCTTGCGATTATATTTTGATTTTTATAAGAATGTAAGTAGAAAAAAATTTAATTTCAGATTTTGAATTCAAAACCCTATTAATACTACAATTTGTACCATAAATTAATGATCGTAGTTCAGCGGTCTCATAATCTTCTTAGAACACTACAATAACATTTTCAAATTCATTGCATGATTAGAATTTAAGTTATAACTTTTTACAAAAAGGACAATAAAAAATAAAAATTCAAATTTCTGGCAGAATATTAACCCTGCATCTTTTATTATATTTTCCCGTTAAAATACGACTCTATTTCTTTACACATGCAAAAATTTTAGATCTGTGCATTAGTAACTATGGCTATAATAATTTTTAAATAAACGAGTACATTTTCAGTTACATCGTCCCTTAAAGCCATGTACAGACCACAGACTTCACCGAGTAAGCCTCTGGGCCACGCGCCAACGAGCAACAGCTCTTCCATAAGCAGGGGCTTACTATCGTGCTGCCAGGCATATGTGTCGCAGTCCAACGCCAGTTACGCAACCGACTCGTTCTGTTATGTAGACGATGGGGATCTCTTTTGTGATGAACAAAGATTTTCCTTTCTTCTTGTATGTTTAGGGCGCAACTTTGAGATGGCTTTAGTGGAATTTCTGAATTATCTTTGTGTATGGCCTGTTTTATGTTTTTCGGCGTTCAGGTAGTTATCGAGGGCAGTCTAATTCTGGTCACTTGTGTGGTTTCTATTCTATAAATGTATTTTTGTAATAGTTGTCGAAATATTACTCCTCAAGTCTTCTATTTACTAACAGATTCTGATGGAAGCCGTGGCCGAAGCGCGATAAGGTGTACAATTTTTTATCAGTAAAAATATAAACTGCGATCAAAACGAACAAGTATATTGAATATGTTCCTGTTATTTGTTTCTGTTAACATGTAATACTACATGTCCAGTATCTTGTACTAGTATGAGTGGATGAGTGAATGAGTAGACCTACAGCCTACAGTCTATTGTCCAACACACACAGTCGCGACACATTCTGCTGGGAAAGTTGTTACTGTCTGGCAGCTGACAACACTAGCCCGCCTTGCGACAAGAAAGCTATTCGTCACTTTATGTGCCACAAGATTTAAGCCCGTTTTAATTTTTTATACTTAATTTACAAAGTTTTTATTTTATTCGTGCGTCCCAAGCCTTAGTAAAATATAAAAGAACTGAATAATCATAAAATAATATTAACAGAGCGAAAACTCAAGAATGAAATGATGTCAGGTGCAACGTCTACGTACCGAAATTGTTCCGGCGTAACAACAAGAACGATACAGCATAGAGGGCTGCGAGACAACGTCAGCCAATAGCAAGCTGACTAGGATGTCACAACGACAGGAGCGGCTTCTGCACGAAGAGACTAAAAGCGATGCGCCGCCTAGCCTAGGCTGCACTGGAAGACGAGCCGTGACTTGTAAACAGTATCATTTGCTTGCATGGAAATTGTATACATTGAAGAACATTGATCATTTGCATGTCGCCAATTGCTTGCGACCAATCTTTGTAAAGACGCCAAGTTAAGTATAGTCAATCTACTTTATTGCAATAAAAATCCTTAATGTGATTTGCTTGAATTGTTGTTTAGTTATCGAAGAAAGGAGAATCATGGGCGCCCTATATTACACGAGTGGGCAGGATACAACACAAATACTCTCGAAATTGCATATAATTACATTTTACCTCACTGAATGCAAACAAGTACAGAGTATTTCATTCGTATGATGCATCTATTTCTGTTGCCGACTGTTCTTATGATTGGCACTTTATTTTACACGCAAAAATTTTGTACAACGTACAAAATATCTGCTTATTACTGCACCTCACTGGACTTCCCCATTCACGAATATTTGTTTAGTATACAGGGTGTTACAAAAAGGTACGGCCAATAAAGAAAAGATGTTATGTGGACATGTGTCCGGAAACGCTTAATTTCCATGTTAGAGCTCATTTTAGTTTCGTCAGTATGTACTTCCACCTACGGTCAATGGAGCACGTTATCATGATTTCATACGGGATACGCTACCTGTGCTGCTAGAACATGTGCCTTTACAGGTGCGACACATGTGGTTCATGCAAGGTGGAGCTCCTGCACATTTCAGTCGAAGTGTTCGTACGCTTCTCAGCAACAGATTCGTTGACCGATGGATTGGTAGAGGCGGACCAATTCCATGGCCTCCACGCTCTCCTGACCTCAACCCTCTTGACTTTCATTTATGGGGGCATTTAAAAGCTCTTGTCTACGCAACTCCGGTACCAAATGTAAAGACTCTTCGTGCTCGTATTGTGGACGGCTGTGATACAATACGCCATTCTCCAGGGCTGCATCAGCGCATCAGGGATTCCATGCGACGGAGGGTGGATGCATGTATCCTCGCTAACGGAGGACATTTTGAACACTTCCTGTAACAAAGTATTTGAAGTCACGCTGGTACGTTCTGTTGCTGTGTGTTTCCATTCCATGATTAATGTGATTTGAAGAGAAGTAATAAAATGAGCTCTAACATGGAAAGTAAGCCTTTCCGGACACATGTGATACATATTTTCTTTCTTTGTGTATGAGGAATGTTTCCTGAGAGTTTGGTCGTACCTTTTTGTAACACCCTGTATATAGTCTAAACTTTGCTTCTGCCGTTTTTTCTCGAAGTTCGAGGCTTCATTGTAAAAAACTTACAAAAAATTTACGATTCAAAAGTATTGGCCGTCGCTGACCACTGCTTTCTCCTAGCTTTAGGTCAGCATACGAATCCCGCAGTGTATAAACTGGGCATCTTTTGAGAGGAGCCATGAATACATCCAATTTTGCACCTGTTCATAGGACCGCAAGTGCTAGTCAGCTAGGCCGTGTGCCACAGAGAAAGGTGGCAGCCTGAGGGAGGAATATCCGGAGAATACGGCAGGTGGGGTAGAACTTCCCATTTCAACGTTTCCAAGTATGTTTTGACGGGATTTTCGACTTGTGGTCGTGCACTGCCTTGCTGAAAAATCATATTTTCATGTCTATAGCTGTATAGTGGCCGTTTGTCTTTCAGTGCTCGGCTCAAACACATCAACTGCTTTCGATAACGATCTCCTGTGATTGTCCCCGTCGGTTGCAGTAGCATCGAAAGCTTTCCCTCTTTCAGATCCATGCCGGTCTTCAACGTCAAAATCACCGTTCTTGAAGCATGGGAACTGCAATGTCTCACATTGATAAAGGTCGGATTGTAGCCTATCGCGATTACGGTTTATCGTATCGTGACATTGCTGCTCGCGTTGGTCGAGATCCAATGACTGTTGGCAGAATATGGAATCGATGGGTTCATGAGGGTAATACGGAACGCCGTGCTGGATCCCAACGGCCTCGTATCACTAGCAGTCGAGATGACAGGCATCTTACCAGCATGGCTGTAATGGATCGTGTATCCACGTCTCGATCCCTGAGTCAACAGATGGGGACGTTTGCAAGACAACAACCATCAGCACGAACAGTTCGACGACGTTTGCAGCAGCATGGACTATCAGCTCGGAAACCATGGCTGCAGTTAAACGTCATTTTTTTGGATGAATCCAAGTTCTGTTTACAGCATCATGATGGTCGCAACCGTGTTTGGCGACATCTCGGTGAACGCCCATTGGAAGCGTGTATTCGTCATCGCCATACTGGCGTATCACCCGGCGTGATGGTATGGGGTGCCATTCGTTACACGTATCGGTCACCTCTTGTTCGCACTGACGGCACTTTGAACAATGGACGTTACGTTTCAGATGTGTTACGATCCATGGCTCTACCCTTCATTCGATCCCTGCGAAACCCTACATTTCAGCAGGATAAAGCACGATCGCATGTTGCAGGTCCTGTACGGGCCTTTCTGGATACAGAAAATGTTCGGTCTCTGCCCTGGCCAGCACATTCTCCAGATCTCTCAACTACTGAAAACGTCTGGTCAATGGTGGCCGAGCAACTGGCTCGTCACAATACCCCAGTCACTACACTTGATGAACTGTGGTACCGTGTTGAAGCTGCATGGGCAGCTGTACCTGTAGGCGTCTTCCAAGCTCTGCTTGACTCAATGCCCAGTCATATCTAGGCCGTTATTACGGCCAGAGGTGGTTGTTCTGGGTACTGATTTCTCAGGATCTATGAACGAAATTGTGTGAAAATGTAATCACACGTCAGTTCTAGCATAACATATTTGTCCAATGAATACCCGTTTATCATCTGCATTTCTTCTTGGTGTGGAAGTTTCAATGGCCAGTAGTGTACTTCTTCAAAAGACAACAGTGTTGAAAAATTCTGACGTTTGTGGCTTTGATGTAGCAAATAATGCAGACCTGGTTTCTTTAAAGTAGGGAACCAGTTTTATACTTTTGGCACTCTGGTATCATGCCTGTGTCGTTATGTTCTCATCAACTACGGTTATGGTGGTTTATCTTGCACTAAATGACAATGGGTGACGGCACCAAGGCCACAACTGTTCGCGATTGGAAGAACATTCTGGGGAATTGGAGTGAATGATGTGTCCACCCACATTACCCGACATGAATCCCAGCAAACGCTTATGGAACATAATCGAAAGGTCAGTTCGTGTATCAAATCGTGTTGTGGAAATAGTTTCGCAATTATGGACGGTTATAGAGGTAGGAAGGTTCAATATTTGTGTAGGGAATTTTCAAGGACTGGTCGACTCCTTGCTACATCGAGTTGCTGCAATACACCGGTGAAAAGGATGTCCAACACTGTATTGAGAGGTATTCGATCACTTTTGTCACGTCAACGTGTAAGGGTTTCGTTTTTGCTTTACTACTGGCCATTAAAATTGCTACACCAAGAAGAAATTCAGACGATAAAGGGGCATTGATTGGGCAAATATATTATACTAGAACCGACATGTGATTACATTTTCACGCAATTTGAGAGCATAGATACTGGGAAATCAGTACCCAGAACAACCACCTCTGGCCGTAATAACGGCATGAATACGCCTGGGCATTGAGTGAAACAGAACTTGGATGGCGTGTACAGGTACAGCCGCCCATGCAGCTTCAACACGATACGACAGTTCATCAAGAGTAGTGACTGGCGTATTGTGACGAGCCAGTTGCTCGACCACCATTGACCAGACGTTTTCAGTTGGTGACATATATGGACAATGTGATGGACAGGGCAGCAGTCGAACATTTTCTGTATCCAGAAAGGCCCGTACACCACCTGCAACATGTGGTCGTGCATTATCCTGCTAAAATGTAGGGTTTCGCAGGGATCGAATGAAGGGTAGAGCCACAGGTCGTAACACATCTGAAATGTAATGTCCACTGTTCAAATTGCCGTCAATGCGAACAAGAGGTGACCCAGACATGTAACCAATGGCACCCCATACCATCACGCCAGGTAATACGCCAGTACGGCGATGACGAATAGACGCTTCCAATGTGCATTCACGGCGATGTCGCCAAACACGGATGCGACCATCATGATGCTGTAAACAGAACCTGGATTCATCCGAAAAAACGACGTTTTGCCATTCAAGCACCCAGGTTCGTCGTTGAGTACACCATCGCAGGCACTCCTGTCTGTGATGCAGCGTCGAGGGTAACTGCAGCCATGGTCTCTGAGCTGATAGTCCATGGCGCTGCAAACGTCGTCGAACTGTTCGTGAAGATGGTTGTCTTGGTAACGTCCCCATCTGTTCACTCGGGGATCGAGACATGGCTGGACGATCCGTTACAGCCATGCGTATAAGATGCCTGTCATCTCGACTGCTAGTGATACGAGGGCGTTGGGATCTAGTACGGCGTTCCATACCCTCCAGAACCCACCGATTCCATATTCTGCTAACAGTCATTGGATCTCGACCAACGCGAGCAGCAATGTCGCGATACAATAAACCGCAATTGCGATAGGCTACAATCCGACCTTTATCAAAATCGGAAACGCGATGGTACGCATTTCTCCTCCTTACACGAGGGATCACAACAACGTTTCACCAGCCAACGCCGGCTTGTGTATGAGAAATCGGTTGGAAACTTTCCTCATGTCAGCATGTTGTAGGTGTCGCCACCGGTGCCAACCTTGTGTGAGTGCTCTAGTAAGCTTATCATTTGCATATCACAGCATCTTCTTCCTGTCGATTAAATTTCGCGTCTGTAGCAGGTCATCTTTGTGGTGTAGCAATATTAATAGCTAGTAGTGTACTTGAGGTACGGATCCCTAACAACGAGCAGGAGTATTGCAATTGTATGTGTTGTGTACATAGTTCCTTATAGTCAGCGCGTACACAACTTTCCCACTAGAGCGCGCCCCGCTAAGCACAACAGCGCAGGCGCAGCACTCGTCCGTCTCCACACTACGAGATGGCGCTGCCTTAGAGATGGACCAAATTCTGCTTCCGCCGATCCGCGTATTAATATGTAATGCAGCCAATGAGATTGCTACTAACGTAGAACCTTTTCTCCTCGCGGATCACACTCGCACAGTGATACCTGAACGTGCGAGGTATTCTAACGAGTGTACATACAGACCTCCGATTAGTCAGTCTGCATTAGTCTGTACGAGTCTGCATTTATCTGCACCTGTCTGTACCAGTCTACATTAATCTGTAGCACTCTATAGTCAAGTATCAGTCTGTGCCTAATAAGATTACCATATTCCTGTACATAGCCAAGAAGATAAATGTATAGACACTTTTGTCAGATATCAGACATATGTGAGAATAAGTTTAATGTACCAAGACCAAAGGAACTTCAGATTGTCAATTGTAAACAGCATCCAGAATCAAGTTACATAATGTCTATGCTTGTTATTATTTTAATAAATCTGTGTGAAAATTAATCAAGTTCTGTTTAAAGTTGGTCACCGTCAATCTGCTACTCTAAGCGTGCAAGTGGCATTTCTATCGTCTGACCTAACGGCAGAAGATAAACACGCCACAATAAGACCACGAGACATATTGTTGACACTCTCCTACTTCGTTAGAGCGACAAGTCAAATAATCTGATGGTGTGTGTACCGAAGGTCTTACAGTACGCACACCACAGTATGTGGTGGTTCGTGGTACTTACATTGGTGGGCATGTGGAAGTGGACGTCTAGGAGGGCGAGCCCGGCGGGCAGCTCCAGGCCGTGGGGCGGCAGCGCCTCGAGCAGCGCCAGCACGGGTCCCCCGACGCTGCACGCCACGGGCCGGCGCGCCGCCGCCAGGGGGCGGACGCCCGGGGGCGGCGCCGCCCCCCGCTCGGCGGCGCGCCGCAGCATGCCCGCCGTCGACAGGGGTGGCAGTGGCGGCAGCTGCGGGGGCGGCGACGCGGCTGGCGACGGCTGATCCCCCTCCCCTCCTTCCAGGTCCTCCTCGGCGTCCAGGGTGGACGGCGTCAGCGGCGACGCCCTGCCGGCCACGGTGGAGCGAGAGGACCGGCGCAGGGGCGGCGCCGCACTGCTCCGGGACGCCGTGCCGGACCTGCGGCGGGTCACCAATGCTTCACAGTACAAGCGGCTCTCTTGCCTCACAAGGGGGCATTAGGGACAGTAGTAAGTGGGTAAGTTGAGCGCACTCGTAGATAATCTTCCGTAGGTTGAGCGCACTCGTAGTGTTTTTGGAAAGCTACTTACAAGCGAACCTCCCCATCGCACCCCCTTCAGATTTAGTTATAAGTTGGCACAGCGGATAGGCCTTGAAAAACTGAACCCAGATCAATCGACAAAACAGGAAGAAGTTGTGTGGAACTATGAAAAAAATAAGTAAAATATACAAACTGAGTAGTCCATGCGCAAAGTATGCAACATCAAGGACACTGTGAGCCCAGGAGCGCCGTGGTCCCGTGGTTAACGTGAGCAGCTGCGGAACGAGAAGTCCTCGGTTCAAGTATCCCCTCGAGTGAAAAGTTTACTTTCTTCATTTTCGCGAGGTTATGAACTATCCGTTCGTTCATTGACGTCTCTGTTCACTGTAATAAGTTTAGTGTCTGTGTTTTGCGACCGCACCGCAGAACCGTGCGATTAGTAGACGAAAGGACATGCCTCTCCAATGCATCTCTACTAATCGCACGGTTTTTCGGTGCGGTCTCAAAACACAGACACTAAACTTTTTACAGTGAACAGAGACGTCAATAAACGAATGGACAGATCATAACTTTGCGAAAATAAAGAAAGTATACTTTTCACTCGAGGGAAGTCTTGAACCAAGGACCTCTCGTTCCGCAGCTGCTCACGCTAACCACGCGACCACGGCGCTACTGACCTCACACTATCCTTGATGTTGCCTATCTTGCACATGGTCTACTCAGTTTGTATATTTTGCCTATTATTTTCATAGTTCCACAAAACTTCTTCCTGTTTTGTCGATTGATCTGTGTTCAGTTTTTCAAGGCCTATCCACTGTGCCACCTTATAACTAAATCTGAGGGGGTGCGATGGGGACGTTCCCTTGTTAGTGATCCTTGGATAATGTTACTACTATCTATAATTTTCATGCCTAACTGTTTGATCTCCAATAACATCAGTTTAGTTCCTGTGTAGATGGTCTATGCCTTATTGTATTTTCAACACAGTACTTCAAAATGAATTGTGAATCGTAACCTTTTGCATCAAGAGCTATGAATGTGTATTAACTGTTTCCTTCAGATATCATCCACCTACAGAATTCATAATTTGTCTTAAATTTATAAACAGTTATATCTATCACTTGAGCCTCGCCCCGCAGTTACGCAAGGTCAGCCATCGTTAATCGGATTTGGCACGTTAATGTTTAAGGGGTGGCCGGATGCCCATCCTCGCACCACCCAGTACCCCCTGGGACGGAATTAGTGTACTCCAACTGTCTGCGTCGAGTGTAATCCGTGGAGCAGTGCGAAAGCATTCAGATGTCTGCGAGCCGTGTAACTGAGGCGGAACATGGGGACCAGCCCGGTATTCACCTAGCGGGATGTGGAAAAACGCCTAAAAACCACATCCAGGCTGGCCGGCACATCGGCCCTCGTCGTTAATGCGCCGGGCGGATTCGATCCAGCGCTGGCGCGCCTACCCGAGTCTAGGAAGCAGCACATAAGCGCTCTCAGCTACCCTTGCGGGTCTCTTAAATTTGTAAGCAGTATCACGTTTAAAATTGTGAACAATTATGAGATTTGGAATGTGTGTTCCAGTTTCTTGAGTTGCTTCATAATCAAACCACATATCTCTCAGTCTAGGCACAATTCACTTTCCTAGGGAAGCCTTTGTCACAACATTTAAACTCTTTACCTTCAACTGTTTTGTTGCATTTGAAGCATTGGTAAACATAAAAATCTTTAAATTCTCCTCTAATACAACAACTACCTTTATTACAATTTTGACAATGTTACTCTATAAAATCCTCACAAAATCTTCTTTCACAGATACCACCTTTTGCGATATAAGTTGCATATAACATTTATGATCTCCAATTTCCACTCTTTGTTTACAATTTCTGCAAAGTTTAAAGCCACATTCATGTGCCTGAGACCTTGTGTCTGAAAGCTATGAAGAATGCCCAGCGATAGACAAAAAGAAGAGGCAGTCTGACGATTGCTTTAGCTGTAGCTATGTGGATAAAGACACATTCAGAGAACTTCTAGAATCAAAGGGTTACAAAATCAATGGAAAGATAAAGATATGGAAAGAGATAGCCAACATTTTAAAAATAAACTTGGCACAATAATAAAATCACTTCACTTTGGTTCCAACGACATTTTGCGCTTTATTCATTATGGAATTTCATAGTCCACACTCCCAGACTCTGCTAAATTTCAGACAATGTGATGCTATCGGCTGATATTCTAACATTTATGTGTGGAAAATTCCCATGTCTGGAATTATGTAAGACATTTTATACTGTGGAGTTTCAGGTGGGATTTGTCCCCTGCAGATATTCCTCGACTTTTACAGCGATCACTCCAGAGGTCAATTATTTGACCGCTGCTTACAATTGGTTTTTAAAGTATTCATAAACAATACAAATTTCATCTCCATTAAGATTGTATAAAGAATTCACACTTCTGTCAGTCAATTGATTTATGAATGTAACATTATATCTTCTTCAACATCAGGATAATATACAAATAGAAAGAATGAAAGTGTCAGATTCCTCATTCATGTTGTTTGGTACATTTATATAGAAATTTTTAATAGATTTGCACAAAAATATATGGGAATTTAAAGAACGACCGCGAGTCCTTCTTAAGAGGTAATGCAGAATCGGCTATTTTTGTCAATCAACCATCGACAATTAAAGCAGGCGCAGTCTGTAGACTGGTATAGCTAGAAAGGCTGGCGACTGACCTCAGTAACCGACTACTACTTTATCTTTGGTCCGCCCCCGGTAGCTGAGTGGTCAGCGCGACAGACTGTCAATCCTAAGGGCCTGGGTTCGATTCCCAGCTGGGTCGGAGATTTTCTCCGCTCCGGGACTGGGTGTTGTGTTGTCCTAATCATCATCATTTCATCCCCACCGACGCGCAAGTCGCCGAAGTGGTGTCAAATCGAAAGACTTGCACCAGGCGAACGGTGTACCCGACGGGAGGCCCTTGTCACACGACATTTCATTTCATTTCACTTTATCTTTATAAACCAAACTGTTATGTGAATAATCAAAGCCCAACCATTTAACATAAACCTGACCTCCTTTCTTTTTCAGAACTCTTTCATCGAGATACACATCTGGATATTTCGTTTTCTGTAGCTCTTGCTCATAAAAATTACCTTCCACATCTTTCAGTTTATACATGATTGGATTAGAATGAATAACATTAGATTAGAATGAAAATTTCTGTTGACCACTTGATAGTATATCCTTTTATGAAATTCCTTTGAGTTTACTGGTCCTCACTTTATCTCCTATTTTTTAAATTTAGCCTTATCATTAGGCACAATGATGCCTATCTTATAGTTCTTTTCATTAACCTCTATTGGCTTCGTTTTTATAGTTTGATGAACTGGGTTAGGTGTATTCAACAAATAGTTCAGAGACTAGATCGACCTATTTATAATTTCCTCGAAGAGATAATTTCTTCCACATCGTTTCTTTCAAAGTTCCGTTAAATCGTTCAGCAACCGAGGCTTTTAAGTTGGTAAAAGTTGAATAATGGTTAACGCTGTATTTCTTCATCAGCTCATGGAACTCTTTATTGTAGAATTCTTTGCCATTATCAGTCTCTAAATTTTTTGGGCGTCGGGCGCTGAATATTTTATCAAATGCATCAACTACATTCTTCGCTGTTTTATCTTTAACTGGGATAGTCCATCCAAATTTAGAAAAGACGTCGATAACAGTTAACAAATATTTATATCCTCGATTTATCTTAGAAATTCCTTTCAACTTGCCTGAGTCCATTTCGACTAGATCAGCTTGCCACTGATCAAGAGAAATTGCATTTCTTCGTCTAAAATGTCTTCTCATCTGTTTATGTAGTTCATTAATGATTTGTTCACGAAACGATTGCCCTGAAGGACTGAGCAGGTGTGCGATTTGCTCACCCCTTCCCAACTGCTGTCTGAAGACTGGCGTGGCTGCTTCAGCCATCTACAATTTTTTTTTTAAAAATTTACTTTTCTTCTTTTTACAAATTGTACAAAGACCTTCAGTTCTTTGTCTTCCATTTTTTGTGATAACTCTCAGCGGTTCATGAGCATCAGTATATTTTGTGCACTTCGAACAGTAGATGTGTTCGTCCATTTATATAGATAAAAAATTTAATAAAAGTTAATTTAATCTAACAACCTCAATACTTCTAGTTTTTCACCTACATTCTTGTCTAAGCTTTTATTGATTTGCGAATCTAATGATTTAAGTTTACATTCTAATAAATCTATTTTATCTAATGCATGAAGGAGACTTGTTTTCGTTTTGTTTATTTCTTTATTATGATGTTCCATGATACCATCGATAATAGTTTCTTTGCTTTAAATCTGAGAGAATCTTGTTCCAATCTTCTTTATTGACATAATTACTGAATTGTGTTAAAATGCTTGTGCGTCCAGGTTTTGTAACATGTTCTTTTTCTAAGTATTGTTTGGTAACAGCATCATAACCATTTACTGGATCTTATATATCCACTATACTTCTACCTTTAAAATCAGTTAACCTTCTGTTGCTTTAGAAACGTTTTTTAGTTCTTTCTGAAAATGTGTGATTAAATTATTAATTTTTGGTTGCAAATCTTTTGATGACTGAAAATCCTTAACAAGTTTGTTTCCAAAAATGTCCATTTAGTAAATCTAAAACATCACTAAACTTACACTTTTTGCATAACAACTCCAAAACAAATAAACACAAATGACCACAAATTATTTCGTAGAAATTTTGAATTCTCTCGCTATTGTAGTACATATCGTTTTTCCCAAATAGTTAACGAACTGTTTGGGAATATTTCCCCCATATGAATCAAAAACGAATTTTTTATCCTTATTCTTATAATAGCAGATCCAATGGGCACCAACATGGCTGAAGTATCTAAATTAACTATTCCAAATTATAATTTTTTCACTTCATTTGGCAATTCATCAATCACATAAATACCACGAAAGTGTTTTATTTTTAATTGCTTAACTAATTCCTCTATATCGAAATTAGATAAAGGATTGTTAAATTTTTAAATCATTTATTCGATTTTTTTTTTTTTTTTTTTTGCTTTTTTCAGTCCAGACTGCCAGTCTAAGCGGGCTCCAGCTGGCGCAGGTCCAACTTTCTATTCCATTTGCAAATTACTTCTTTTTTGTTCTTCTAGCTCATTATCGGTTTTCTCCTTGTTTATGACTGGGTTTGCGATTGCTGCAGATCCACCAGCAAGTGAACCAATAGTTGCTAGATATGGTAATGCAGCCAAAAGTAACGGGAGAAATCCACATTCATGTTGTGTTAAACCATTGCCTTCCTTCTTTGTTGTTAGATATTCAATAATCCCTTTCACAACAGGAATACCTAGTGTAATGATTATATTACCACTAATTTTCTCATTCTTTTTTTGTGCATCAGTTAAAATGGTTCAATCGCATTTAATTGATTTTGGCTTAGTTTTGCCACTAGGTAGCAAAGTATAATGGAGTGAAGAACTATTTATTTATGTAGTTTAAAAATTTAATGACGATAAACTCTCCAACCATTGTCATTCACACCTAAACCAGCGCCACCTGTGCCCATTTCTAATTTTCTCTATCGATACATTATACCTCTAACTACAGCTATTTTTCGACCAGTTGAAGCGTCACTTGCATGCATTCGAAATTCCGCAGCCAGCTGAAGTTCTTTATCAGCTTCATGTCTTTTTCCAAAATCTTTGTGATCTCTGTAGGCAATATCATGTTTTTTCAAGCCTTATCTAGTGAATTAATTCCCAGATAACCCCACACTAGTATTTCTTCAAGTTTAGTGAATGGCCCGCAGTACTCATAGCTGAGTAGATGCATCTCAGGCATTGGTACATTAATTAAAACCCAATTGACTAACCCTTTACCATGTTTTTAGCTCTTTCAAACTGTATGGGGAATCAGATATGGAATTCCTTTTGGATTGTTGATGATGAAATCACTAAATTTATTTGTCAGCATTTGCATTATTCCAACTTTTTCATTGTGATAATTTTTATTTCCAGCTAATACTTCCCCATGTATCACAGCTAATCTATCAATTAATTGATGGACATCATCCATCCAAATATATCCGATTGGTTTTTCTGCATACTTTTTTATTAAACTTTCGCCTTTTTTCATGGGTAAACTTATTTCTGAAGAATCTATAGTTGGTCTTTTTAACTTTGGAAAATAGTCATTAACAATTTATTTTAGCAAACCTTTATATATGATTCCACTGCTCGCTTTGACTCTGTTTGGGTTATTTTCAGAATATATAGCTCCTGTACTATGCAATATATCAATATATTTTCATAAATCAACTGAATCGAATTTCTCATCCCTATCATCCATAGTAATATTCTTTTTAGTCAAAAGATTCATTAAGCCATCGGTTCCTTCGCATGTCTTTTCACCATATGTCAATTTATCTCCTTCAAATGTTACTGGTGATCTTCTTATATATTTAAAGACACCAACAGACCTTAATTCAAAAGTAGTATCTTTACTATGGTTTACGTATTCTAGCATTCTTTCACTTAAAAATTATTTTCTTAACATCACTACCCTTCATTTTTTTGACAGTTTCTTGAGATTTTTTCCCTTTTTCATATTTATTCAATGCATCTTGAATTTCTGATTCATTAATGTATAGTAATATTGACCAGGAATATAATCGAGTAATTTGAAATCTCCAAAATCTTCATGATGACGATATGGAATCATTTGCTTTTCATCTTCTCTGTTTTCTTCAATAGCTTTTAGAACATTATCACCTAATCCCTCGATACCTTGTTTAACTTGCTCAGTAGGATAGATAACTGGTTGGTCTTCTTTTTTATATTTTTCATGCTCTGTTATTGGCTATTTTTTCTATTTTTTTAAACTCTTCTTTTAATTGTTCCTTTACTCTTCTATTTTGTCTGATATTCTTAACAATCTCCAGGTCATATTTTGAAAACATTTAATAAAGTAAGAAAAGGATTATTGTTTATAAAAATTTGTAAGATAATGCCTTCTCATTATACATGTTTCAAAATAGTGGCAACCACATGTATCCAGACTGTCTGTAGTTTTGTTATCAGACCAAGGGCAATTATTGTAATATTCATTAATTTTTTCTAAATTTTCATATGTTTCCAAATAATCAAGAGCTTCTTTAAATTAATTCATATGTTCTGGCAAAACATTATCACTGTGGTCTAATAGATATGCAATATCGTTTTTTAAGCTGTCCATTTATGTAGTATAAAAATTTTGCAAATGCTGTATTTTATTTCTGAACTTCCCATCATTCAGTTTTCTTGTCATATCTATTGTAATAGAACCAAACTGTTCATTCCAAGATTTACTACATATTTCTTTAAATCCTTCAAAATCCAAATCACCTCCAACTAACTCACAGTAAATATGATTTAAATTTGCATCATCTTGTCTACAGATCTTTAAAAAAATTTAGATTATCTCTTACTAAATGTAGGTATTTTTGAGTAAGTTTGAACCAAGTTAGAGCAATCTATTCCTTTATGTCTTCCCCTAGTGAAATATTCTCTAACTATATCTTGATTTTCTAGAATGAAGTAATCAAAAACTACAACAGAATTGTCTTGATATTGATCAAATGGAATAATTTCAGCACTATTTGCAACAAATGTGGCGATCTTCTCTTTAATTTTTTCACATCCTTTTATAAATTTCGAGTATTTTGGCTGATCTAAACTTTTTGAATAAACTTACATGTGATTTATTTTATTCCAAGTTAGTCATCCTGGTGGAAGAATATAACTGTCAGTCATTAATGTTGTTTTTCCACATCTGCTCAATCCAATTATGGAACATCGGATTGAATTTGGTAAAAGTTTACCATGTTTATTTTTTTACTTCTTTTCAGGAATTCTTACTTTTGGCTCCCAATAAGTCTTCATTTAATTAAATAATTTTTAATAGTAAATTAGTAGATTATTTCAATTGAGTGGTAAGTCATCTGTTCTCAAAAAAAGATTGACTGTACCTATAAGAGACAGCTTTAGTAATGTTGCATCAGTTGGTTTTTATTCAGCTTTTCTAACTCAAAATATTACATCAAGAAGTAAACTTTACTGTGATGGAGAAATGATAGAAATTCCAATTGGTCAGTATAATTTGAACAACATGGAAAAAATTTATTTATTCGAAAGAGCCTAATATTCACATTAAAGCAGATGAAATTTTAAACAGAATTACTATTGAGAGCGATGTAAAATTGTATATAGATATAAAAGATAGTGTTGCAAGTATGCTTGGTTTTAGTAACCAGGTTGTTGAGACTAATGGAAAGGCTGTAGCTAAGGACAACCTCAAAATTATTCCTTTCGAACTGATCAATATAAATTTCAATCTTGCTGATGGGATGTTTGTAAAGCATAATCAGCAGAGAAATTAATATTATTGTTTCATTCAAGCCTAATGCAGAATTTGGCGGGCCAATAATTCAGGAACTGCATAAATATTCCAATTTTCGATCCAATTTAAGATTTAGAAATTACTATAACTGATGAAAATGATAATTTGATTGACTTAAATGGTGCTTGTGTAACAGTTATCTTAGAAATTTCTTAGTAGTTTTTGTTCATAAATAAATCATGAACAAAGTCGACAGTTATTAGTTTTACTCATTCCCTGTGAATGAGAAGACTAAAAATAATTTGAATCTCCCCAACAAGACAAATATTGGAGATGGTTGGATTCATCCTAATCATGCCCAATTATACATGAACTTTAGTATTATTGGAACCAATGGCACAGATTATCCGACTTATGATAGAAAATCCAATAACAAATTAATCAATAATTATGAAGCAAAACTGTTCAATGTTATCACCATAAAGAAAGGAAACATTTTGTCTAGGGCGATATTTCCATTTATTTCTTCGGCAGCTCTTATTCGACTGACTATGATTCTAGCCAATGAGCTACCCATGGAAGGACATATTCTTAATAATGGAAACATAAAAACTACGAAAAATCAAGTGCTTTACCAGTAAGAATTATGTGGCAGATTTTTTAAAGATTATAAAGAAACGATATGGGAAGGAGATTTAACAGTAATTTTTACATGGTCATTGAGTGCCGGAGATTCTGTTCTTCGTTGGGCAGATCGCACCGAAGTAGGACTTGAAGATGTCGTGTTCCTGTGGTTAAATTTGAACCAGAATATTCACTTGAATTAGAACAAAATAGACAAAAATCCGAAAATTCCCATATCCGCCTTTGAACCACAAACTGTAGGGATTGCAGGATTTGAATGAAAAGAGAAATTTTGAGTTACATATTACAAATTTCTATAACTCTGAAGAATTTGCTATGCCTTATTCATTGTTTTCCCGACAAAAAACAAAAATAACCAGTTAATTGACTCTTCCTTATTCGATCATGTTAAATTACAGAATATCTATATTAAAAATGGAAGAAATGAAGTTTTTCCTTAAGAAATGTGTAATCTAGATCCACCAAATAACTATTTAAAAGCATATGATGCTTTCCTAGATTTTAAGAGAACTACACAATTGAATCATGATGTTAATGTGAGTCCGTTCAGCTTTATTTAAAATTATCTTATCTGTCACAAATATGTCTAGGAGAATGAATGTGTTAGCTACACAGAAAACTACAATGCAATTAGTTGCCACTTTTAATGACAAAATTCCGAATGATACACTTATGTATGTGGTAATGTATGATAAATAGAATTTCACATATGATTCGAAACATAGAACTTTGATTGAAAATTTGTAGCGAAGTATCGGCAGCCGCTAGCCGCTGATGCGCGAGAAATTGCGTAAGTCTTGCCCGTGTGAGATCGCCAACTCCAATGGCCGCTAGCGGAAACAGAAGACTGTTACAAAGCAGCTGACGCGGCCTTTAGATAACTAGACACGCTTACTTATGTCTGTCACTCCCAGCTACACTTGTCTTTCAGCAGTTTGCCAGCAGACGCTGAATTAAAACAGTTTCCTATAATTTCTAAGTGATTAAAATCGATTTTAATGATCATGACAGTTTTTGCTCTCGTACCAACTTTGTCCCTCAAATACAAACTATATATACAATCTTCGAGCCTCTTTACTCTGTCAAACCTCGTAACCAACTATGTAGACAGCCGGCACGGTAACTCAGCGTGTTCGGTCAGTGTGTTAGCTGCCCTCTCTAATAAAAAACTGAGTTAATGGATCAATAACGCGCCCCGAGCAGATGAAACGAATGAAAACGATCAAAATGAGATTTATATAAAAAAGATGTAGAGTGAAGTATTTTGGCCATTATCTCATGGAGTCATCAAGCATCAATGGCTTGAGGAGAGCTAGCTATTTGATAGAACATTTTCTATCCTCGCTTCTGTTCGACTTATTGCCATCCATAGGCGGGTGGCGTGTTTCAACCTGAATAATGGACTGGCTCTGTTAACTCAGAGATGGGACCCCGTGCTGAGTTGACGTACAGAAGGCAGAGGCCTGAAGCTCAGTGATCACTGAGCGGAAGGTGTTCAATAGGGAATGTTTTGCGCTTTTTCATGATCTGGGCAGCTTTTCGGGGCTCATCGAGTTTTCATTTGGGGGAGGATAGCAAGTGGGTGCGTTGAGCTTGCTCACAGATATTCTTCCTGTGTTGAGCTTGCTTGCAGATAATCTTCCTTAACTGGCTCACTTTCTGGCTCACCCCTCGGATCCCCTCGGGGTTCGCCAAAAACTGAACCAGTTATGGAAGATTATCTACGAGTGCACTCAACCTATGGAAGATTATCTATGAGTGCACTCAACCTACCCACTTACTACTATGGACAAACATATTTAATTAGTATCAAGCACATAAATATACTGATGGGAAAAAATCTCAACAAGAAGTTGTGCGACACAAACGAAAGTTGGTAGGTGTGTTTCTACATGTAAAAGATAATATCTAATCAAATTTCGCACCAGTTGCATAAGAGTGGTGCTGTTAGTAGCAGTATGACGATGCAAATGAGGTCTGCTTTAAATACACTCTGTTATGGTGTAACCTTTGAGATTGGATGTGGTTAGTTGATGAATGCTTTTAAGGCGACAAAGACGCCATTGTCAACACCTCACTCAGGGTGAACGATGTCATGTAATACGGCTACAACAAGCGGGATGTTTCTTGTGTGATATTGCAGAAAGACTTGGCAGGCATGTAGCCACTGTACAAGATTGGTGGCAGTGGTGGTCACGAGAATGTACGATTGCAAGAAGACTGTGCTCCACATGGCATTTCCGGGAGGGAAGGCCGTCGTGTTTGGCGTACGGCTGTGGCGCATCATACTGCGCCTGCCATAGCAATCCGAGCAGCAGTTGGCACGACTGTGACACAACAAACTGTTACAAATCAGTTACTTCAAGGACACCTCTGAGCCAGATGCCATGAAGCGTGCAGTCCACTGACCCTAAACCACCGCCGTTTGCGACTTCAGAGGTGTGAAGCGAGAGCCCATTGAGGGGCAGGGCGGAAATCTGTCGTGTTTTCTGATGAAAGGTGGTTGAGCATCGGTGCCAGTGATGGCCATATGTTGGATAGAAGGTGGCCAGTAGAGAGCCTGCAGCCAACCAGTCCACATACTAGACACACTGGACCTACACCTGGAGGCATGGTCATGCGTGCGATTTCTCATAACAGCAGGATCACTCTCGTTGTCACCCCACGCGACGTGACTGCAAAACTGTACCTTACTCTAGTGTTTTGACATTTTGTGCTGCATTCCTGGATGTGTTTTGCAAAAGGATAACGCTCGTCCACTCACAGCTGTTGTAACCTAACATCTACAGAGTGTGGTATGCATACTGTAAGATCTTCGGTACACACACCATCACATTATTTGACTTGTCGCTCTAACGAAGTAGGCGAGTGTCAGCAATATGTCTCGTTTTCTTACCGTGGCGTGTTTATCTTCTGCCGTTAGGTCAGACAATAGAAATGCCACTTGCACGCTTAGAGTAGCAGATGGGTGGTGACCAACTTTAAACAGAACTTGACTAATTTTCACACACATTTATTAAAATAATGAAAAAATATATACATTACGTAACTTGATTTTGGATGCTGTTTACAATTGACAATCTGAAGTTCCTTTGGTCTTGGTATGTTAATCTTATTCTCATATATCTCTGATACTTGACAAAGTGTCTATACATTTATCTTCATGGCTATGTACAGGAATATGATAATCTTATTAGGTGCAGACTCAAACTTGACTATAGACGAATGCAGACTAATGCAGACTGACTGATCGGAGGTCTATGCACTCGTTATAATACCTCGCGCGTTCATGTATAACTGCGCGAGTGTGATCCGCGAGGAGAAAAGGTTCTACGTTAGCAGCAATCTCATTGGCTGTGTTACATATTAATACGCAGATCGGCGGAAGCAGAATTTGGTCCATCTCTATGGCAGCGCCATCTCGTAGTGCGGAGACGGACGAGCGCTGCGCCTGCGCTGTTGTGCTTAGCGGGGTGCGCTCTAGTGGGAAAGTTGTGTACGTGCTGACTATGCGAAACTATGTACACAACACAGAGCATCAACATGTTGCCTTGGCCTGCTCGATTACACATCGGTCTCCAATTGAGCACTCCAGAATCATCTGCAAACAGCACCAACCATCCCTGTACTGATGAAGTGCAACAGGCATGGAACTCCAGCCCCCAAATTAATATCCGGCACTTGTAAAACAATGCATGCACGTTTGCATGCTTGCATTAAACATTCTGGCGGTTACACCAGTTATTAATGTACCAGCATTTCACATTTCCAATGACTTATCTCACCATTACATTAACCTCTGATCCTGCCATGTTAATCACTTAAATTTGTTTGCTAGACAGACATATTCTCGAAACTTCGTTACTCTACAGGCAGGTAGCAGTTGACGCTACATAACGAAAAGTGTGAGGTGATCCACATGATTTCCAAAAGAAATCCGTTGGAATTCGATTACTCGATAAATAGCACAATTCTCGAGGCTGTCAATTCAACTAAGTACCTGGGTGTTAAAATTACGAACAACTTCAGTTGGAAAGACCACATAGATAATATTGTGGGGAAGGCGAGCCAAAGGTTGCGTTTCATTGGCAGGACACTTAGAAGATTCGACAAGTCCACTAAAGAGACACCTTACACTACACTCGTTCGTCCTCTGTTAGAATATTGCTGCGCGGTGTGGGATCCTTACCAGGTGGCATTGACGGAGGACATTGAAAGGGTGCAAAAAAGGGCAGCTCGTTTTCTATTATCACGTAATAGGGGAGAGAGTCTGGCAGATATGATACGCGAGTTGGGATGGAAGTCATTAAAGCAAAGACGTTTTTCGTCGCGGCGAGATCTATTTACGAAATTTCAGTCACCAACTTTCTCTTCCGAACGCGAAAATACTTTGTTGAGCTCAATCTACATAGGTAGGAATGATCATCAAAATAAAATAAGAGAAATCAGAGCTCGAACAGAAAGGTTTGGGTGTTCGTTTTTCCCGTGTGCTCTTCGGGAGCGGAATGGTAGAGAGATAGTATGATTGTGGTTTGATGAACCCTCTGCTAAGCACTTAAATGTGAATTGCAGAGTAGTCATGTAGATGTAGATGTAGGTCTAATTACTTTTGAAATTACGATTTTTTCCATCAATCTACAAGTCAGTGGGGAATGAAATAAAGAGGATGTGCAAGGGAGTTATGGTGAAAAGGCAACATGCAAAATGTGAAGAAATCGAAAAAGAAATGACTGTCAGAAGGACTGACTCAGCTCATACAGAAAAGTCAAAACAAGTCGGTAAAATTAAGTGCAATGGAAATTCCACTGTCAAATGCAGAAGAGAGAACAGATAGGTGGAAAAAGAACACTAAATGCCTCTACAGGAGGGAGTGGGTGAGGAAGGGAGACTTTGTCTGATGTCGTGACAGACGAAGAAACAGGAGTCTATAAGTAAGAGATAGGGGATCCAGTATTAGAATCAGAATTTAAAACAGACTTGTAAGATTTACAGTCAAATAACGCAGAAGGGATAGATAACATCCCATCGGAATTTCTAAAATCATTGGGGGGAAGAGCAACAAAATGACTATTCAAGTTTGTATGTAGAATGTATGAGACTGGCGATACACTATCAGACTTTCAGAAAAATATCATCCACACAATTCCGAAAATTGCAAGAACCAACAAATGCGAGAATTATCACACACCAGCTTAACAGTCCATGCATCCAACTTGCTAACACGAGTAATATACAAAAGACTGGGAAAAAACTGAAGATCTGTCAGATGATGATCAGTTTGGCCTTAGGAAAGGTAAAGGTACCAGAGAGGAAGTTCTGACATTGCGGTTAATAATGCAAGCAAGCCTGAAGAAAAATCAAGACACGTTCGTAAGATTTGTCGACATGGAAAATACGTTCGACAATGTAGAATGGTGCAAGACGTTCGAAATTATGAGAAAAAATAGGGGTAAGCTGTAGGGAAAGGTGGGTAATATACTACATATACAAGAACCTAGAGGGAAAAATAAGACTGGAAGATCAAGTACGATGTGGTCAGATCAAATATGGCTCGAGACAGGGATGTAGTCTTTCCCCTCCACTGTTCAAACTAAACATTGAAGAAGAAAAGACGAAAATAAAACAAACGTTCAAGAGTGGTATTAAAATTCAAGGCGAAAGGATATTGGTGATAAGATCCGTTGATGACATTGCTTCCTCAGTGAAAGTGAATAATAATTACAAGATACGAGGGTTACCCAGAAAGTAAGGAACGATCGGTCGTGAACTGGAAAATACGGTGAATATGTGATGAAGCTTTGCTCAGATGCATTGGGCACTGTGTCTAGTATACCCGTCAATTGCATCATGTCGCTCTTTTCAGTTCTGAGCTCACAGTGAGAACGTAAAGGTGGCTAGAAATTAGCGTCTCCCGCCAATTAAGAGGGCTTGGCGAAAGATTTCGCCTGAAACTATGCAATCCACATAACATAACTGTTATGCGGGTCGTTCTACACAATTCTCGGCCACATACTGCAGTGGCAATGAAGGTACTCCTGCAGGTACTCCTGCAGCGTTTTCGGTGGAAAGTGTTTGATCACCCACAATACAGCCCATAATTGGCTACCCCTGAGGTTCATCTCTGCTCAAATGAACCGCTGGCTATGAACACAATATTTTGACACAGCTGCAGTCCAGAGTAGAAAATTGTCTAAAAGCACAGGCGGCTGTCTTCTATAACGAGGGAATTGAAAAGTTGGTACAACGCTACGACAGATGTCTAGGTCTGAGCGGCGACTGTGTAGAGAAGTAGCCGGAAGGTGTAGCTAACTGTTGCAAATAAAACAGTTTTGATTTTCACTGTGGTTTCCATTTCGCGATCTGTTGTCCCTTACTTTCCGAATAGCCCCTGTATGTTGAATGGCGTGAACAGTCTAATTATTTGCAGAATATTGTTTGAGAGTAAATCGAAGAAAGACAGAGGTAATGATAAGTAGCAGAAATGAGAATAGAGAGAAACTTGACACCAGAATTGGCGGCCACAAAACAAATGAAGATAAGAAATTCTGCTACCTAGGTATCAAACTAAACCATGACGGATGGAGCAAATAACACAAAACGCACACTAGCACTAGCAAAAGGGAATTCCTGGCCAAGAGAAGTCTGTTAGTATCAACCATAGGCCCTAATTTGATGAAGAACTTTCTGAGAATCCACGTCTGGAGACAGCATTGTATGGTCGTGAAACATGGCCCGTGGGAAAACTCGAAGTCCCCTAGAACTTAGAACTACTTAAACCTAACTAACCTAAGGACATCACACACATCCATGCCCGAGGCAGGATTCGAACCTGCGACCGTAGCGGTCGCGCGGCTCCAGACTGTAGCGCCTAGAACCGCTCGGCCACTCCGGCCGGCTACTATATCAGAAAACATGTGTTTTTGACACATATGAATTCTTTTTATATCTGCCACTATCATTATTGTCACTGTTATTGTCATAATTCTGATTACTATTACTATTATCACCATTAGTGGCAGCAGTAGTAAAACTACCGCCAGTATTAACTTTATTAGCTCACTGCCAGTATTATTTATTCACATTGCCACTACAGACACTCTACCCATTTCAATACTGTTTGCCATTAAAAGTGTTATGTTTTAGGTAACTATGATTAAAATTGGTACTGTACGTGTGAATACCTGGTCCAATGTAACAGAGGGCCTGGTGACCCTAAACAGATAAGGAAAAATAAATAAATAAATGAAAAATAAATAACCAGGGTAGGTTAGGGACACACAACTCAAATGAAGTAGCATCTGTTACAAAGACATTAAACTACATGAAATTATTATTACTATCTACATACATAAATAATTTTATACAGAACCCTCTGAGCATAAAACCTACTCAAACTTACATATTTTCTTTTTTTAGTTTTGTTATTGATCTATCTTTTTCTAATTTCCCATTTTGCTTTTTTATGTTTTTTATGCACCCGAACAATGGAAAATCAGTCCTGACTGCCAAAAGTTGGGAAAGACTCATAATCATAAAGTCACTTGTTTGAATGTTGGTAGTAAGATTCCAACATTTTTTTTTTACTTTTATTTCAGCTCCATATTTAGAGAAAGCTTTCGACAATGTTGACTGGAATACTCTCTTTCAAATTCTGAAGGTGGCAGGGGTAAAATACAGGGAACGAAAGGCTATTTGCAATTTGTACAGAAACCAGATGGCAGTTATAAGAGTTAAGGGGTATGAAAGGGAAGCAGTGGTTGGGAAGGGAGTGAGACAGGGTTGTAGCCTTTCCCCGATGTTATTCAATCTGTATATTAAGCAAGCAGTAAAGGAAACAAAAGAAAATTTGGAGTAGGAATTAAAATCCATGGAGAAGAAATAAAAACTTTGAGGTTCACCGGTGACATTGTAATTCTGTCAGAGACAGCAAAGGACTTGGAAGAGGAGTGGAACAAAATGGACATGGTCTTGAAAGGAGGCTATAAGATGAACATCAACAAAAGCAAAACGAGAATAAAGGAATGTAGGCAAATTAAATCAGGTGTTGCTGCAGGAATTGGGTTAGGAAATGAGACGTTTAAAGTAGTAAATGAGTATTGCTATCTGGGGAGCAAAATAATTGATTATGGTTGAAGTAGAGATGATATAAAATGTAGACTGGCAATGGCAAGGAAAGCATTTCTGAAGAAGAGAGATTTGTTAACATCGAGTATAGATTTAAGTGTCAGGAAGTCGTTTCTGAAAGTATTTATATGGAGTGTAGCTATGTATGGAAGTGAAACATGGACAATAAATAGTTTGGACAAGAAGAGAATAGAAGCTTTTGAAATGTGATGCTGCAGAAGAATGCTGAAGATTAGATGGGTAGATCACATAACTATTGAGAAGGTATTGAATAGAATTGGAGAGAAAAGAAATTTGTGGCACAACTTGACTAGAAGAAGGGATCAGTTGGTAGGGCATATTCTGAGGCATCAAGGGATCACCAATTTAGTATTGGAGGGCAGCGTGGAGGATAAAAATCGTAGAGGAAGACCAAGACATGAATACACTAAACAGATTCAGAAGGATGTAGGTTGCAGTAGATACTGGGAGATGAAGAACCTTGCACAGGATAGAGTAGCATGGAGAGCTGCATAAAACCAGTCTCTGGACTGAAGACCACAACAACAACAACACTGATTAACAAATAGAAATGTAAATCAACAAATATTTTACCACTTTTAATTACTAACTGCATGGAAATGCTAGTATTGACAATAAAAATTTGGAACTAAGATTCAAAAGAGCACATGGGTAATAAAATAAGTTTTTATTTCTACAGATTGAACAGTTTTATTGATGTATATAGCATTTTACTCCACAATAAAGATTTTTGCATTTGCGAATGAAATTTTAATTTGTTTTCATACAACCAACAAGTAAAAATAAAATAAAAAATGGCTCTGAGCGCTATGGGACTTAACATCTGTGGTCATCAGTCCCCTAGAACTTAGAACTACTTAAACCTAACCTAAGGGCATCATACACATCCATGCCCAAGGCAGGATTTGAACCTGCGACCGTAGCGGCCACGCAGTTCCAGACTGAAGCACCTAGAACCGCATGGCCACACTGGCCGGGAAAAATTAAATAATATAAAATGTATAGATATGAATATTTGTTCATCTGCTATGGATTCCTATACCATGAATATGGTAGATCGCTCACTGTCTTTGGGAGTTTCTTAAAGAATTTCAAGCATAGGCTCTTATGTGTGTATGTCAGTCTTGAGTATGGAAGATCTAGGTTACTATTATTTTGAGTATTATGGACATGGACTTGTAATCTTAAGTTAAAATTGCTTATGTTTTATTTACCATATATTAAACAATTGTTGATCCATGCACTACACAGCGTCATTATCTTGAGTGTGTTAAAGTGTTTTTGCAGCTTTAACTTCATGCTAGACCTAATATACATCTAACTGGTTTCTTCTGCCACTTGAAGCTGGTATCTGAGTTACCCTGAAGTAGTATTTCATACTGTAATTGTGATAGGACTGCTATTATTTTCTATGTATATAAATAATCTGGCAGACAGGTGGGCAGCAATCTGCAGTAGTTTGCTGATGGTGCTGTGGTGTATGGGAAGATGAAAAAAGTTGAGTGATTTAGGAGGATACAAGATGATTTAGACGAAATTTATAGTTGGTGTGATGAATGGCAGCTAGTTCTAAATGTAGAAAAATATAAGTGAATGCAGATGACTAGGAAAAACAAATCTGTAATGTTCAGATACAGCATTAGTAGTGTTCTGTTTGACACAGTCACATCATCTAAACATCTGGGTGTAATGTTGCAAAGTGATATGAAATAGAATGAGCATGTGAGGATTGTGGTAGGGAAAGGGAATGGTCAACTTAGGCTAATTGGGAGAATCTTGGGAAAGTGTGGTTCATCTGTAGAGGAGACTGCATATAGGGCACTAGTGTAACCTTTTCTTGAGTACTGCTCAAGTGTTTGGGATCTGTACCAGGTAGGATTAAAGGAATGTATCAAAGAAATTAAGAGGTGGGCTCCTAGATTTGTTACTGGTAGGTTCAAACAACATGCAAATATCATAGCGATGCTTTGGGGACTCAAATGGGAATTCCTGCAGGAAATTTGACATCTTGTTTGTAGGACACTGTTGAGAAAATTTAGAGAAGTGGCATTTGAAGCTAACTGCAGGGCAATTCTATTGAGACCAACAGATATTTCATGTAAGGACCATGGAGATAAGAGAATGGTCTTTCATTCACCGATACTTCAAGATGTAGTGTGCCGAGAATAATGACATTCTTATTGAAACTTCCTGGCAGATTAAACCTGTGTGCCGGACTGAGACTCAAACTCGGAACCTTTGCCTTCTGTGCGCAAGTGCTCTACCAACTGAGCCACCCAAGGACTACTCACACCCCGTCCTCACAGCTTTAATTCTGCCAGTTCGAGTCTCGGTCCGGTACACAGTTTTAATCTGCCAGGAAGTTTCATATCAGTGCATACTCTGCTGTAGAGGGAAAATTTCATTCCAGACATTCTTATTCTTCTTCACTTGGTAGTCTGTTGATCTGTATTCTGGCTTTTCAGTCATTTTTCCCTTGATCTATTTATGAATGGAACAGGAAACAAAATGACTAGTAGTGATAGAGGGTATCCTTTGTCACTCCTGTATGGTGGCTTGCAGAGTATGTATGTAGATGTAGGTATGGGTACTAGTGATCAAAACTAGAAGAGAATTGGAAACAATGAATAAAAGTCAACAAGAAATACCCCACTACATGGAAGAACATTCCGTCTTACATTCCACAATCGACTTAAAAAAGACTGATGATCCAGAATACATCTTGACAGAGTACCAAGTGTAAAAGGATAAGAATGTATTATTCTCGGCATGCTATATCTTGAAGCACCAGTCAGTGAAGAATGAAAGAAGAAACCAAAAACTATTACTTTCAACAATGCCAAAAATTATTGTGTGAAAATTGTTCATTAAATTATTCATAAATAATCAGATATGATTGCTTGCAGGAGATAACCCATGTATATCATTTACAATATCCTGCACACGGCAGCAATAACTGCGTAGATCATCTACTTCAAGTAATTACAAATAACATGAAGAAGAAGATGTTCATTCTTCAGCTGGAAAATAAACTCATGAACAGAAAACAATAGAGATCAGTACAGAAGAAGAAAAGCCAACTAAACAAAGAAGCTGCAGTACAATCGGAAAAATAAAGAAAGCAAATGAAATGCCAAATTGGAATGTGCAATGGAAATGAGACAAACAACATATGTGAGAAATGCAAGACTGTGTATGAGAAGTACCAATAATCTGCTCAAAATGAGATTTCAGTGTTTAGAAACAAACAAGCAAAATACAGGAAGAAAAGTTAGGAATTTGTAAAGACGCTCACATTTCTCGTTAGGCTGCAATGTCACATATTGAAAACAGTAATCTAAAAATTTTAGAATTTTGATGTAAAACTTTGATTGAAATGTTTACATGACATAAATATGAATGGGAAAAATATACATCTTAACTTAATCAGTTTATGAATTTTTAATGCAAAACTCATGACAGGCCAAAAGACTCCTTCCCAATGTTCTAGGGGTATCACATTTTCCATCGTTGTGCCATTAAACTTCCTAGTCATCCACTCAACAAACTTCCTAGTCATCCACTCAACCCTGGTCAATTGGATCGGTGGAAGGGCATTGGTGGTCATGCGCTCAGTGTTATTTTGGTGACAGAAGGCCTTGAACTGCAGTGACATGAACTACGGACCACTGTCAGACACCAGCATATGTTGTGCTCTCTCAATTGCAAAAATTGTAGAGAGGACACAGATGGCAGCATGGATGGTCACTGATGACATCCGTGCCATACAGGGGAAGTTGGAGAGAGCACCCTACACTAGCGACCACACAGCTCCTTGAAATGGCCCAGCAAAACAACAAGTACTCTCTACTATAGATGATATGGGCATGGTCACAGAGAGAAACATTATGATGGGGCTGCCTGGTTTAGGGAACAGGCATGACAAGTGCAGCACATATATCCAGTTTCAACACCAGTACCAACCAAGATGAATACGACTAGGCTAATACCTTCACATGTGTCATTCGCCACTGCACGGCAGGAAGTAGCTGAAGGATGTTGGGTCAAAGTGGGGACACAGTGATGACACAATCTTCTGTGGCCAATGTTAAGATGCTATGTGTGGTGTTGAGCTTGTGTCCCATCACAAAATAGTGAAGAAACGATGAGTCCAGTTATTTTGGCAAGTGCACCAGCCACCTCAGCTGCACCAAAGACAAAGTATTGTGTGGAAATGTGTCACAGGCTGAACCTGCAGCTACCTCATGTGCTGCCAGTGGTAATTCATTCAGGTTTTACTGCTCAAGTGCACAATAAACTGTTTCCTACTGATCAAACTCTGTGCTGGGGCCAATGGGAAGGTGGAAACAGGCATCTGTGTTTCTATGTTGAGTGGTGGGCCAAAAGTGGATTACATAGTTATACCCACTTGATAACAACTGCCACCTCTACAAATGTTGCACTCTTTTTCTAGGAGCTTAGGTCTGTGCTCAAAAATGGATATTAAAGGTTTATCATCCATTTAACAGGTGGAATTTTCTGCTAAGTACAAATGAAATTTCTTTTCTCCATGAAGTATTGCTAAAGCCTCCTCCTCAATTTGGGGATAGTATAGCTGCACCACTGTTAATGTTTTGCAGGTGTAGCTGCAATGGGACTCATCCACTAAGAGCATCAACCAGAAGCCTGGAGTGTATGGCATCAGGCATTGCATTGTTTTGAGAAAATCCTTAAGGCATTGTAAAGACTGCTGATAGGAAGCTAACCTTGTAAACTGGACACTTTCTGCACATCTGATTTAGTGGATGTGCAATTTGTATTGTTTTGAGTAGAAGCTTTGCATAGTAAGTGATAGTGCCAAGAAAAGCCTATAACTGTTTGAGGTAAGCTTACACTAGCATATTTATTATTGTGTCAATATGGTCAAGTGTGAGAGTGGTACCTTTGCTTCTGAGGATGTGCTTCACATTTCACACTGGGGTTGAAAATACTGCCACTGTCTAATTGACAATGTAATCCGTTTTCCCAGGGCTGTTTTAAAAGGGATTCAAAATTAATGTGGTGTTCCATGTGTGTCTTCTTGATTGTTAACACGGTGTGAAATACCCTGAATGAATTGCTCTAAGTGTTTTTGGAGTATGGCTGGAGTAACAACTACCTCAAACTACAAACAACTATAGAGGTACAAGCCGAATGGTATATTTATGACCTGTAATTGTTATCCAACAGAAGTTGTAGGTAAGCATCTTTTAAATCAATTTTTGAATAATGTTGGCTCCTGGTTAGTTTTGTTAACAAATCCTCTCAGGGAGGTGTGGGACAGATATTGATGTCTGACTGAGCCTTCATAGCTACATTAAAAATGCCGCAAGTGCATGAAGACCCATTACATTATTTAATAACAACCATAGGCAACACCCATCGGCTAGTTGAGACAAGTGAAATGATGTGCAGTCCCTTATGCTGTGTGAGCTTGACCTCAAGAGTGTCTCAAAAGGCAAACAGTAGTAGGTAAGATGTACAAAATTTTACTTCCACTGACTGTTTGACAGATATATTCTGACCCACCCATTTAGTATTAAAAAAGGGTTTACTTGACACTGAGGGGGTCATTAAGACCAACAAACCAATGTCCCTCAAAAGGCATCACCAATCTGGATGTCTGTGAGCTCGTCTGAGACTTAGGGCATGAAAAGAAGAAGCTGAGTGGGAATCTGCAGCTGGCTGTTGCTTGCAATGGTGACTAACTACTTTTGAAATTACAATTAAATGAACACCCTTAGCTGCTTACAGGCATTGACATACATCAATGGGGACAGATGAAAATGTCTGCCCTGACCAGGACTTGAACCCGTGATCTCCTGCTTACATGGCACACGCTCTATCCATCTGAGCCACCGAGGACACAGAGGATAGCGTGACTGCAGGGATATATCTCTGGCATGCCTCCCGCGAAACCCATATATATATATATATATATATATATATATATATATATATATATATATATATATATATATATATCAATATAAAGGAAGGAAACATTCCACGTGGGAAAAATTATATATAAAAAACAACAAAGATGAGGTCCACGTGGGAAAAATTATATATAAAAAACAACAAAGATGAGGTCTTAGGGGGAAAAAAGGACAGGTATACACTCGCACACACGCACATATCCATCCACACATACAGACACAAGCAGACATATTTAAAGACAAAGAGTTTGGGCAGAGATGTCAGTCGAAGCAGAAGTGTAGAGGCAAAGAAGTTGTTGAAAGACATGTGAGGTATGAGTGGCGGCAACTTGAAATTAGCGGAGATTGAGGCCTGGCGGATTACGAGAAGAGAGGATATACTGAAGGGCAAGTTCCCATCTCCGGAGTTCGGATAGGTTGGTGTTGGTGGGAAGTATCCAGATAACCCGGACGGTGTAACACTGTGCCAAGATGTGCTGGCTGTGCACCAAGGCATGTTTAGCCACAGGGTGATCCTCATTACCAACAAACACTGTCTGCCTGTGTCCATTCATGCGAATGGACAGTTTGTTGCTGGTCATTCCCACATAGAATGCATCACAGTGTAGGCAGGTCAGTTGGTAAATCACGTGGGTGCTTTCACACGTGGCTCTGCCTCTGATCGTGTACACCTTCCGGGTTACAGGACTGGAGTAGGTGGTGGTGGGAGGGTGCATGGGACAGGTTTTGCATCGGGGGCGGTTACAAGGATAGGAGCCAGAGGGTAGGGAAGGTGGTTTGGGGATTTCATAGGGATGAACTAACAGGTTACGAAGGTTAGGTGGACGGCGGAAAGACACTCTTGGCGGAGTGGGGAGGATTTCATGAAGGTTGGATCTCATTTCAGGGCAGGATTTGAGGAAGTCGTATCCCTGCTGGAGAGCCGCATTCAGAGTCTGGTCCAGTCCCGGAAAGTATCCTGTCACAAGTGGGGCACTTTTGTGGTTCTTCTGTGGGGGATTTTGGGTTTGAGGGGACGAGGAAGTGGCTCTGGTTATTTGCTTCTGTACCAGGTCGGGAGGGTAGTTGCGGGATGCGAAAGCTGTTTTCAGGTTGTTGGTGTAATGATTCAGGGATTCCGGACTGGAGCAGATTCGTTTGCCACGAAGACCTAGGCTGTAGGGAAGGGACCGTTTGATGTGGAATGGGTGGCAGCTGTCATAATGGAGGTACTGTTGCTTGTTGGTGGGTCTGATGTGGACGGACGTGTGAAGTTGGCCATTGGACAGGTGGAGGTCAACGTCAAGGAAAGTGGCATGGGATTTGGAGTAGGACCAGGTGAAACTGATGGAACCAAAGGAGTTGAGGTTGGAGAGGAAATTCTGGAGTTCTTCTTCACTGTGAGTCCAGATCATGAAGATGTCATCAATAAATCTGTACCAAACTTTGGGTTGGCAGACTTGGGTAACCAAGAAGGCTTCCTCTAAGCGACCCATGAATAGGTTGGCGTACGAGGGGGCCATCCTGGTGCCCATGGCTGTTCCCTTTAATTGTTGGTATGTCTGGCCCTCAAAAGTGAAGAAGTTGTGGGTCAGGATGAATCTGGCTAAGGTGATGAGGAAAGAGGTTTTAGGTAGGGTGGCAGGTGCTCGGCGTGAAAGGAAATGCTCCATCGCAGCGAGGCCCTGGACGTGCGGAATATTTGTGTATAAGGACGTGGCATCAATGGTTACAAGGATGGTTTCCGGGGGTAACAGATTGGGTAAGGATTCCAGGCGTTCAAGGAAGTGGTTGGTGTCCTTGATGAAGGATGGGAGACTGCATGTAATGGGTTGAAGGTGTTGATCTACGTAGGCAGAGATACGCTCTGTGGGGGCTTGGTAACCAGCTACAATGGGGCGGCCAGGATGATTGGGTTTGTGGATTTTAGGAAGAAGGTAGAAGGTAGGGGTGCGGGGTGTCGGTGGGGTCAGGAGGTTGATGGAGTCAGGTGAAAGGTTTTGCAGGGGGCCTAAGGTTCTGAGGATTCCTTGAAGCTCCGCCTGGACATCGGGAATGGGGTTACCTTGGCAAACTTTGTATGTGGTGTTGTCTGAAAGCTGACGCAGTCCCTCAGCCACATACTCCCGACGATCAAGTACCACGGTCGTGGAACCCTTGTCCGCCGGAAGAATGACGATGGGATCGGTCAGCCTTCAGATCACGGATAGCCTGGGCTTCAGCAGTGGTGATGTTGGGTGTAGGATTAAGGTTTTTTAAGTCTTTCCGCTCCCGGGATTGGAATGACTCCTTACCCTCTCCCTTAAAACCCACTTCCTTTCGTCTTCCCCTCTCCTTCCCTCTTTCCTGACGAGGCAACAGTTTGTTGCGAAAGCTTGAATTTTGTGTGTATGTTTGTGTTTGTTTGTGTGTCTATCGACCTGCCAGCGCTTTTAGTAAGTCTTTCCGCTCCCGGGATTGGAATGACTCCTTACCCTCTCCCTTAAAACCCACTTCCTTTCGTCTTCCCCTCTCCTTCCCTCTTTCCTGACGAGGCAACAGTTTGTTGCGAAAGCTTGAATTTTGTGTGTATGTTTGTGTTTGTTTGTGTGTCTATCGACCTGCCAGCGCTTTTGTTCGGTAAGTCACCTCATCTTTGTTGTTTTATATATATATATATATATATATATATATATATATATATATATATATATATATGATGGTATCTGTTCTTTCAGACATGTCCAAAAGAATAGATACCATCGGTGACCATGCAGCTTGTTAGAATGAAATTACAATGAAATGAACACCCTTAGCTGGTTACAGGCGTTGACATACGCAAATGGGGACAAATGAAAATGTGTGCCCCGACCGGGACTCGAACCCGGGACCTCCAGCATACATGGCAGATGCTCTATCCATCTGAGACACCGAGAACACAGAGGATAGCATGACTGCAGGGATTTATCTCTGGCACACCTCCCGCAAAACCCACATTCTCAATGTATTGTTAAAAATCAGCACCATTCAGAACACTTCGTGTTGATTGTACCCTGTTTGATAGCTGCCACATTCAGTGACCCTAAAGCTGTGACACTGCAACTGCCTGACGAAGTGTTGTTGTGTTGTCTGTGTGATTAATTAATTAATTAAAAACAGTAACCACTCTTACATTTGCATGCAATATGAGACACCATCACAATGGTTTACTAAATGCTTTTAATGTCATTTTTCTTCTACTCATTTTTTTTAGAACAGCCTTGATTTCACATTTCTTGCCACAACCCTAAATTTTATTTAAGGATGACTGTCTCTATACTGCACTTTCAAAAAACCGTGTTAATTCTGTGTAAAAAAATATGCAATAGTAGATGATTGCTACAAGACATGCATGTGCATGCATTGTCAGTACTGCAAGACAAAGAATAAAACATTCCCCTTCTCGCATCCTCTAGCCCTGCAGTGGATGCACTACTTACCCTCTCCCAAAGAGGTAAGTGGCAAACTTTACTAATCTTATGGCCAAATTCACCAATATCAACTGAAATTAAGCTCTGTTTGAAACATTACTGTTTTTGTAAATATGTTTATTACTGAGTAGGAAAACTACTCTCTTAAAAAGCTCTTAATGTTAGTTGACTGTTTGGATTTGGCTGTGAGTTGCTAAAGGCATGTTATCATAAAATACAACTGAGAACTGTGGACCAGGCCTCAATTTGATGAAAAATGTGCTAGGGACACAACCACATTGCAAATCAATGATTTCACATAAGAAACTTTACAATTCTGACAAGTGAAATTGCTCAAGGATGCAAGACACTGCAAGCTGACAACCATGGTACATGAATCTTCATATTCTTTATGATACTGATTACATTTTAGTTTTAGATCACATAGTTCATTCAAACATAAATCACTGAGTGGTCACAATTTCCCACCACTTTGTACAACAGAATATAAGAGCAGAGGACTTAGTTTCTTACTGGAAATGGTGTAACAAAGACAATTAAGTTCTTAACATTATTTATTCATTATTAATTCCTTTAACTCCTTATGTGGAGCATCGGGCTGCAACAAAGGATTGCCATCTCGTTCTGTCTTCTGCTAGTATCTTCAATTATTCCTATCCTATTCCTTGCTGATGGCCTTCTGCTTCATCCGACCATCTACATGTCATTTTGGGCCTGCCTCGTCTCCGTCATCCTTGCGGGATCCAGTCAAGTGATTCTCTCACAATATGTTCATTTGGTCTTCTAAGAGTATGTCCTAACCATCTCCACTTCTTGTTTCTGATTTGCTCAATTGGCTTCTGGTTTGTTCTTTCCCAAAGAGTTTCATTAGAGATGACATTTGGCCACCGTATCCCAACTGTCTGAGATTCATCACGGCAGGCAAACAGCGCTAGGAATGTAGCCATGTAGCCTTGTTCTGTGTTTCAATGTATTCAATAAAGTGTCAATAAATGATTTTTCTGCTCTAAATTTGGTACTGCAAAATTATATAATGACTTTTATGGGAAAATCAATTCAAAACTTAGAAGTTTCTCTGTGAGCAATGGAAAGATGCATGTTGACAGCCAGGAAAGCAAATTAATGGATAAGGTTCAGAGTGGAGTGAAAGAGTACTGGAGTACATATCATCAAAAGTACTGGACAACTATTAGTTGACCTCAATATGGGGAGTGTCCATCCTCAACCTTTATAATTGGTTGAACACTGCTGGGGCACTTTCAATGAGGTGCCTAAATGTTTGTGGAGGAATGGCAGCCCATCTACCACAAAAGTCAAAACCAGAGAAGGCAGTGATAATGGATGCTGGGGGGAGGGGGTTCTGGAGTGGAGTCGATATTCTAACTCAACCCAAAGGTGTTCCATTTGGTTCAGGTCAGGTCCCTGGGCAGACCAGTCCATTTCAGTAATCTTACTGTGCACAAATCACTACTACTTCATAGATGACACAACATGGCAGGGTGCACTGTTATGCAGATACAATCGTCACCTCTGAATTCTTCCTCTACTGTACTCGGAGCACAGTGTTGTAATAGAAGTTCATACTCTTCTGCATTTACTGTTTTCATAAGCACAATAAGGGGACCACATCCTAACCATGAAAAACACCCCCATACTGTAACACCAACTCCTTCGTACTTCACTGTTGGTGCAGGTAACATTCTCCATGCATTCGTCAAACTCAACCCTTCCATTCAGTTGCTGAATCACTCATTTATAGTGACGCACTAGCCACCGGCATTGCTCTTTACACCACCTCAAATGCTGTTAACCACTAACTATAGAAACAGTGGATTATTAGGAACTGCTCAACCGCTGTACCACCATCCTACGTACCATCGTTATGTTAGCTGGAATGCTGGTAACACTTTGAAACTTGTGAGTGATCCCTTCCACTGATTTTATATGAGGGTTGGAACTTAAATAGTGGCACAAATGATACAAAAGAGTTACATGTTTACACCTGTTACTGTCCTTCAAAGTAGTCACCAGTGTTGTGTAGATCCCATTGCCAGGTGTAGCACACCATTAGCAGAGCCTGTTCCATTGATGGTGCGAATGGAGTGGTCTAAAGTTATGGTGATTCTCGTGTACAACTGTGATGGTGTTATCCTAACACATTACATTCCCCCACAGCAGACCGTCAATGCACAATATTACTGTTCATTTTTGGAGCATCATCTGCGACCAGCTTTGCGAAAGAAGTGGCAACACTTTCTGTGCAACCCACCCGTCATTTTGCATGACAATGCGCGGGCACATACAGCGCAAGTTGAGGCTACTCTGTTTGTTCGATGGGACGGGGAAGTACAGTACCATCCACCGTACTCTCTCATGACTTTGATTTGATTCCAAAGATGAAGGAACCACTTCATGGCATTCGCTTCAGAACTAGAGATTCAACAGGCAATAGACTGCTCCATTCACACCATCAACAGAACAGGCTCTACTAAAGGTATACTACACCTTCCACATCACTGGAAATGGGTTCTCCACAATGCTGGTGACTACTTTAAAGGCCAGTAACAGGTGCAAACACGTAACTCTTTTGTATCGGCTGTGAATAAACAGTTGGCACTATTTAAGTTCCAACCCTCTTAGATTCTGTACAACCATCCTCCACAATGCTTGACTGTTCCTGTCTGTCAGTACACGAGATCTCCATGGTCTTGATTTAGCCACAGTTGTTCTTACACATTTCCACTTCACAATTAAATCACCAATAATCAACTTGAGCAGCTGTAGAAGGGCTGAAACAATGACTAGACCATATTCGCAGTCACTGAGCTCTGCTGTTATGTTCCTCTAGGGACAACACAACACTCCATGCCTCCTTTTATACTACCACAAGCACTCACTTACTCATTAAACAGACGTGTTCAGATATTTTTCATCAGATAATGTAACAAAAGTAGAAGTGAGGTGGGTGGGACACAGAGCTATGTAAATGGATAGTCAATGAACCAACGAAGATTCTAGGAGATAAGAATAGACTAAGATGTTGAATTCTAGGAGGAAGGATTAATGACATTGGAAAACTTAAGGAAACAACAAACATGCATATATTTAAAGACAGTAAAATCTATTGAAGGCCTTCATCCAGCAGTGGAAAATGTATAAAGCAGCCTTCTGTATTGTACTGAGCAGAGCAGACTCCAGCCATCCACAATGCTCTTTGATTACATTACATTACTGCTTACTGTTGCTTACATATACTGGCTAATTAAGTGAAGAGACATTCCTAAAACTGAGCTGTGACTCTGTTAATAACTTGTACACTGGTTAACACTATCAGCACACATCTCATGACTTCTCCCCTTCTCACACACATACCTTTTCTTGCTTGCACTGTACGCTGACCCTTGACCGAGCCTCCGCCCCTTCCGGCTGACAGCGGTGCCCGAGCGCTTCCTCCTCACGCGGTCAGTAAGAATCCTCCATGCCTTTACAGTACTGCCACTGTCTTCACTGCTTGAGGTGTTCACTGCAAGTATCAAGTTACCATTACTGCACAACAGTGGAGGCAATGCCAAATTAAAATGGAAAAATTACACTGCTGGCCATTAAAAGTGCACTGCCTTGAAAATGGTGACTAACAAACTTTGAATTAGCATGGATATCCAAATACACTCATAGAAAAAAAATGAAAGATTACCTACAATGTAACACAAAGGAAGTATCTGAATGGGATGGATATCGATAAATGTGATGTACATGAACATCAGGTGATTATAATTTCAGAAAAATTGTATCATTTATTCAAGAGAAGGAGCTTCACAAATTGAGCAAGTCAGCAACACGTTGCTCCACCTACGGCCCTTATGCAAGGGATTATTCTGCTTGATATTGGTTGACAGAGTTGCTGGATGTCCTCCTGAGTGTAATCGTACGCAATTCTGTCCAACTGGCATGTTAGATAGCAAAAATCCCAAGATGGTTGGAGGGCCCTGCCCGTAATGGTCCAAACATTCTCAATTGAGGAGATATACAGCAACCTTACTAGCCAAGGGAGGGTTTGTCAAGCAAGAGGACATTCCCATTTTTAAGAAGGGACATCAAACAGATGCACAGAACTATAGACCTATATATCTAACGTCGATCAGTTGCAGAATTTTGGAACACATATTATGTTCGAGTATAATGACTTTTCTGGAGACTATAAATCTATGGGTTTTGATAAAGACGACCATGTGAAACCCAGCTCGCGCTATTCGTCCACAAGACTTAGAGGGCCACAGACACGGGTTCCCAGGTAGATGCCGTGTTTCTTGACTTCCGCAAGGCGTTCGATACAGTTCCCCACAGTCATTTAATGAACAAAGTAAGAGCATATGGATTATCAGACGAATTGTGTGATTGGATTGAAGAGTTCCTAGATAAAAGAATGCAGCATGTCATTCTCAATGGAGAGAAGTCTTCCGAAGTAAGAGTGATTTCAGGTGTGCCACAGGGGAGTGTTGTAGGACCATTGCTGTTCACAATATACATAAATGACCTTGTGGATGACATCGGAAGTTCACTGAGGTTTTTTGCAGATGATGCTGTGGTGTATTGAGATATTGTAACAATGGAAAATTGTACTGAAATGCAGGAGGATCTGCAGCGAATTGATGCATGGTGCAGGGAATGGCAATTGAATCTCAATGTAGACAAGTGTAATGTGCTGCAAATACATAGAAAGAAAGATCCCTTATCATTTAGCTACAATATAGGTCAGCAACTGGAAGCAGTTAATTCTGTGAACTATCTGGAAGTAGGCATTAGGAGTGATTTAAAATGGAATGATCATATAAAGTTGATGTTCAGTAAAGCAGATGCTAGACTGAGAATCATTGGAAGAATCCTAAGGAAATGCAATCCGAAAACAAAGGAAGTAGGTTACAGTACACTTGTTTGCCCACTGCTTGAATACTGCTCACCAGTGTGGGGTCCATATCAGATAGGGTTGATAGAGGAGAGACAGAAGATCCAACGGAGAGCAGTGCGCTTCATTTAGTAATTGCGAAAGCATTATGGAGATGATAGATAAACTCCAGTGGAAGACTCTGCAGGAGAGACACTCAGTAGCTCGGTACGGACTTTTGTTGAAGTTTTGAGAACATACCTTCACTGAGGAGTCAAGCAGTATATTGCTCCCTCCTATGTATATCTCGCGAAGAGAACATGAGGATAAAATCAGAGAGATTAGAGCCCACACAGAGGTATACCGACAATCTTTCTTTCCACAAACAATACGAGACTGGAATAGAAGGGAGAACTGATAGAGGTACTCAAGGTACCCTCTGCCACACACCGTCAGGTGGCTTGCAGAGTATGGATGTAGATGTAGAAGACAAGCAGTGACAACTCTTGCCCTGTGTGGGCATTATATTGCTGAAATGTAAGTCCATGATGAATTTCTATGAAGGGCAACAAAATGGGGCATAGAATATTGTCACTGTACCATTGTGCTGTAAGGGTGCAGTTGACAACCTAAGAGATCCTGGTACGAAAAGGCACCCCAGACCATCACTCCTGATTGTCGGGCCAAATGGTTTGTGACAGTCATGTTGGTATCCCACCACTCTCCATACATGTCTTTGGTTTGGAATCTAACTGACTGGGATAGAATTGTCTTCAGTGATGAGTGCTGCTTCGAATTGAGTACCAATGACCAGTGAAGATGTGTCTGGAGGTGACCCAGACAGCAGTTGAATACCAATGTTAGCGTTGCCCGCTATACGTCATAAAAACCAGGAGTTATGGTCTGTTGTGCCATTTCTTTTCATAGCAGTAGCACTTTGGTTGTAATCTGTGGTACCCTTACAGCACAGCAGTACTTTGATGATATTCTATGCTCCATTTTGTTGCCCTTTGTGACGTGTCATCCTTGGCATACATTTCAGCAAGGTAATGCACACCTGCACATGCTGAGAGTTTCTACTGCTCATCTTCGTGTTTGTCAAAGCTGACACTGGGCAGCAAGGTCATCAGCTCTCTTGCCAATTCATAATGTTTGGCGTAAAATGGGCAGGGCCCTCCAAGCAGCTTGGGATATTGACAATATAACGTGCCAATTGGATGCAATCTGGCACGATGTATCTCAGAGGGACATACAACGAATGCAGGGTGATTATAATAAACGTTAAACTTTCAAACCACTGTAAAAATGACACCACTGGCCAGAATTGCAACAGAATATTATCAGAGAAGGGGGAGAAAGTATGGCAGAAGAACAATAAATAGTTACAAAATGTAGCAATCATAGTTCATAGTATCATAATTTAGTAACGGTCGACTACAAATGACAAATGAATTATACAACAATGCCTAAGGTGTATGTTTGACATTAAACAAACTGTATTACTCAGTGTGTGTGAGTGTACAGGTGTGATACTGTTAGTTACATAAACCCATCCACCACGGCAAGGCTGTATCACATCAAATGGGAAAAATCGGTTTTTAATTGTCATGAGGCCAAAAGCCACATAAAAATCATCAGTCAAAATCAAACTGGATTATTAATTTTCATATGGCTGGCACAAAACATATTCAGCATGCTGTCCACAATTTTCTACAAAAAGTTGAAATCGAGAAACAGCACATTCCACAACTGACCGAAGTGTTTCCGGTGTTACGTTCAGAACATGTTGCGCAATGCGTGCCTTCAGTACAGCAAAGTTTGCAATTGGAACACTGAACACAACATCTTTTAGATGGCCCCACAGCCAGAAGTCACACGGATTAAGATTAGATGATCGAGACAGCCAGGCTGTAGGAAAATGGCAGCTGATAATTGTAGCAGTTCCAAAATGGCACTTTAGCAGCTGCTTAACTGGATTTGCAGTATGTGGAGGTGCACCTTCTTGCATAAAAATGATCCCACCCACACATTCATGCTGTTGGAGAGCTGGAATGATGTGGTTGCACAAAAGACACTCACAGTGCTCACCAGTGATAGTACAGGTAACAGAACCGGAAGCACCTGTCTCTTCGAACAAATATGGCCCTATGATAAAAGATACCATAAACCTGCACCACACAGTGACCTTTTCAGGATGAACTGGTGCTGGTTGATTTGCATATGGATTTTCTGTTGCCCATATTTGACAATTCTGTGTACTGACATATCCTGTCAGATAGAAATGGGCTTCGTCTGTCCACAAAATCTTCCACACCCAATCATTGTCCACTTCCATGCAAACAAGAAATTCTAAAGCAAAGATCTCCCTTGCTGGCAGGTCAACAGGAAGCAACTCGTGTGCATGGGTAATTTTGAATGGATAGCGAAGATGGATGTTTGGTAGGATTTTATGCACTGTGCTCATGAGTATGTTCAACGTTTGGGCAATTCTCTGTTTGCACACCATCACTCGACTCCTCCTGCATTGCTGTGGCTACTGATTCCACTGACGTCGAATCAATTTGTTTCCTCCCTCTACCAGGTTGCACACCAAAAAAACCAGTCTTTTCGAATTTCTGAATTATTTTCTCCAGACCCACAGCAGTCATCGGACCAACACCTATTTTCAAACCCTTCAGTGGCCAGAACTTCTGCAGGGTGCCGTGTGCATGGTCATCATTCTTTTAACACAGCTTTACAAGTAGAGCACAATCCTGAATCAAGACAGTCATGGCAAGGAAAAGCCATGTACCCGGCATGTTTATACCATCTTCAATGGGTTTTGCACAAGACAGGTGTTTTCAGTTATGTATTCTGACACATATGGCCCCATCTAGTGATCAAGTTTCACACTATTTTTTTTCTGCCATACATTTTCCCCCTTCTCCAATAATATTCCATTGGAATTTGATGTCATTCTGACCAGTGGTGTTATTTCTACAGCGTTTTCAAAGTTTAATTTTATTATAATCACCCTGTATATCAACCAATGCTAAGTCGAATAACTGCACATAAGGGCTAGAGGTGGACCAATGCATTATTGATTTGCTCAATTTGTGAAGCTCTTTCTCTGGAATAAATCATACAATTTTTCTGAAGTTGTAACCATTTGTTTGTCTGTGCATGTCCATCGCATTCAAATGATTCCTTCGTGGTGCATTTCTTCTTTTTCTTTTCTCCTTGGAGTGTAATCAACATTTCAGCACTATCACACACAGTAGGTAGCAGGAATACCATCTACAATCACTGTATAAGGAAATATTACACAGCGAATTTCTCATTCATAAATCACATTTGAATATCCTCCATTTCTAATAATATTGTGTTGTGCCTTGTGCAAGAAAGGGAAGTGACGACCAGCACCAGTCAGAATTTGACAGTGGCAGGGTGGTGGTCTTTTGTTACAGCAGCTTATTACTCCATGATATTGCTGACCGAACTTGTAGAGATCCTACAAATACTGTACAGGCTCTCATGGTATGAAGTGATTAGCGACGGGTAGGACAGAAATATTTTCACTGGGCTGTGTATGATCATGCAGTGACATCATGTTAAGTGAGAAAATGAGCTCATTTTCATCAAGACAAGTATCCACACAGACACTATGATGACATCTGGGGCACCACAGACTGTCACCATGGTGAGCATTGTTGCGGCTTCCCTCGATGTGGCTGCGGAGATGGATGCAGGAATGGTACCATACTCAGATAAGTCTCAGTTCTACATCCAGCATCACAATGGTGGTTGTGGTTGTTTGGGGGAGGAGAACAGACAGCGAGATCATCAGTCTCATCGGATTAGGGAAGGACGGGAAAGGAAGTCGGCCGTGCCCTTTCCCTTCCCATCCTGGCATTTGCGTGGAGTGATTTAGGGAAATCATGGAGAACCTAAATCAGAATGGCTGAATGCGGGATTGAACCGTCGTCCTCCTGAATACGAATCCAGTGTGCTAGCCACTCATCACCTTGCTCGTTGCATCAAAATGGACTTACACATGTGTGGGAGCTCTGATGACAACAAATGTTACTAGATTGGATTCGGTCATTGTAGTATGGGTCCAAGCACCTACCATGATAGTATGGATAGGCTGAGCTGACATCCCAGTTTTGCCAGGACAATCCCTGATATCAAGTAAATCATTTGGGACACATAATTGTCCTGGTTTTTGATTGAGAAATAAAATCCATGCAGTCATATTTCTCATTTAATTAAGTATTTGGGAAAAACAAGTTTCCTACAAGTAGAATGTTATAGAAAATATATACTCTCACAATATATATGCCTGCATTTGGTTTAACTAGTCTTATGTCTAAAAAAGAGTGAGAGATATGTTGAAAAGAAAAGCATGTAGTACCTACCCCCACCTCCAACTTGCTGACCTTCCACTTTAAGACCCTCAAGACAAGTAAAACCAAAATCAAAGGAAATACAAAGAAACATCACTTAAATCATTTCTTCTAACATGACTGCAGCCATTGGAAGTTAATTTTGTGAAGAATGTCAGCAGTGAGATGTGTGTTAGCAGTGAATATAGTTTGGCACATATGCACACCTGCCCTAACAGTCTGCAACCAAATGAAATCTTAAATTTTAGTTGAAATGTAGAATTTGTATCTGATTGCTGATAGCAATATTACATAGTTTTGAGGATTAACAAATTGTACCTAAATACCTAATAAGTAACTAAACATTGCAGAAAATATATACTTCTTTTATTGGAATAGCTTGGCTATATCAGTCTTCATTATTTCTGAAGAAAAGAATTTTATTTATGTGTAATGTATCAACATTTTTCTTTCCAATTCACAACATGAATATATGTTCTCGGTATGTGTTTTCCACTTGCATCATTGTAGGCCTGTCGTCAATTTTCAAAGTATCACGATAACTGACAAGAAAAGTAAGTGCAAGCGTAGTAATGAAGTAAGGTATAAACACAAGTGCCCCACTTTTTCTCTTTGAAATCTGGTCAGCCTAGGTATGGGGAGCCACATGATCACATCTGGTTTGCACAGCCAGTAATTGGGACAGCAGACATTATATTTATCATATGTCAAAACCAGTGGCTATGTCCTGTTTTCCAAGACTGCATGTTGTTCGTGCTCTCCTGACCTATTCTTTCAAAAAGGTGTACTATTTCCCACTGACTGAGTTGAGTAGCACAGTGATTAGAGCACTGAACTTGTACTCAGGAGGATGACAGTTCAAACCTGCCTCCAGCCATCCTGATTTAGGTTGTCTGTGATTTCCCTAAATCACTTCAGGCAAACGCCAGGACGGTTCCTTCAAAAAGGCATGGCCACTTTCCTTCTTCATCCTTCCCTAATCTGAGCTTGTGCTCCATCTCTAATGATCTTGTTGTCAACAGGACATTAAACACTAATCTCCTCCTCTTCCTCTCCCCCATGAAAACATGCTATCTTTGTTTACTGAGACACTGGTAAGTCACCATTCACCAGCCAATGCAACTGATGGAGTACAGCACAGAGCTGCAGCATCAGGGAATGATGTACTCATACCTCTCATTTAAGCTCTGTTCAACGCAATCCATAACTGCATTAGGCCCTTGTTGCTGCAAGAAGTAACAGCTCTGTATGCTAACTTTCACACCCTGCATACACCCAACTCATCTACAAAGCGTGATAATGTATTCTTCATACTATATTCTATGAGGGCAGTCTGAAAGGCTCTTGCCCTGATAGTGAAAATGACAATTTATGCTAAAGAAGTTTTATTTCTCAACACAATCTCGTCTAATATCAATAAATTTCATCCAGCAATGTTCCAGTGCCACTATCCCCTCACTACAATGTTCCTCCAAAAGTGCTGCAAAATACCCATCTACAGCCACAATAGCTTCTTGACTGAGTGAAAACTGCTGAACAGCAAGGTATTTATTCAGTTCTGGGAAAGGACTGAAGTCTGAGAGAGCCAAATCTAGGGAGTAGGGTAGATCTTCCAACAATTCATAATGCAAATCCCTCAGTTTCCCCAATTGCAAAGACAATTTTGAGAGCAGATGTACTGTCCAGATGAAGGATGATTTTTTTTTTCTTCTTCTTTAGGCAGAATCTGTTTTCACAAATGCTTGTGTCCAGTTTTGTTAGAAGCTGAGAGTAGTATTCCTGAGCTACAGTTTTACCTTTTTCAAAATAGTCAATCAATAAAATTCCTTTCAAATCCCAAAATACCGACACCATGATCTTTCCTACTAATGGCGCCATTCTTGCCTTCTCCATAGCTTCTATCCACTGCATGGTCTGCTGTTTGGATAGTGGTATGTAGTGGTGAACCCATGTTTCATCCACTGCCCAGCAATGATGCAAGAAGTCATGCACATGCAGCACCCATCTTGTCAAAGCTTTCCCATGTTCAGTTCCTGGTAAAAGATGTGACCAACATGTTTCTTCAATATCACTAGTGCATAAGCAGTTTCACACACCTTTATATGGTGGTCTTGTAAAATCATAGTGTGCACTTTGAGCACGATTTCCAGAATTCTTGCAGTTTTTTGATGTCCTTCACAGGGATCATCTTGGACATCTTCATGGCCAAGTTTAAACTCGACCACTTTACATGTTTACAAGCCAAAATGAACTGCAGTCAGTGTTAAACCTTATTTTACGAAGGATTTAATCACTGCACGATACTCGATTTTTTCCATTTTCAACACCACGTACATCACAACTGTTACAAATGACTGCCTACAGTCAACTGCTGCCTGAAAGACTTGTAGTTTAGTCTACCACCATGTGTACCAACATAAGAGGGGAAAAAATCATACAAGTGGTGCTGCAGTCTTTGGAAAGACCAAGAACTTTCCAGGTAGCCCTCTTACATATGCAATAAGTAACATTATATTTAAAAACAAAGATGATGTAAATTACCAAACGAAAGCATTAGTATGTTGATAGACACACAAACAAACACAAACACACGCACAAAATTCAAGCTTTCGCAACCCACGGTTGCTTCATCAGGAAAGAGGGAAGGATAGGGAAAGACGAAAGGATGTGGGTTTAAGGGAGAGGGTAAGGAGTCATTCCAATCCTGGGAGCGGAAAGACTTACCTTAGGGGGAAAAAGGACAGGTATACACTTGCACACACACACACACACACATATCCATCCGCACATATACAGACACAGGCAGACATGGCCTTTACATATGTCTGCTTGTGTCTGTATATGTGCAGATGGATATGTGTGTGTGTGCGCGAGTGTATACCTGTCCTTTTTTTCCCCTAGGGTAAGTCTTTCCGCTCCCAGGATTGGAATGACTCCTTACCATTTCCCTTAAAACCCACAATCTTTCGTCTTTCCCTCTCCTTCCCTCTTTCCTGATGAAGCAACCATGGGTTGCAAAAGCTTGAATTTTGTGTGTGTGTTTGTGTTTGTTTGTGTGTCTATAAACATACCAATGCTTTCGTTTGGTGAGTTACACCATCTTTGTTTTTAGATATATTTTTCCCATGTGGAATGTTTCCCTCTATTATATTCAATAAGTAACATTTCATTATTTGCTTTTTTCATGATGTTATAATTTTAATGACCTATAGTGTAATTTAGCAAATATTTTCTTTTTTTTGTGCTACTGTGAATATTTGTTAACACTACTATAGTAACAACAGAATATGTGTCTAAACAAACTAAATTCCTCAGATTGGGTAAACTGAAGAATGCTAAAATTAAGGTTGTACAACTGTAGATGATTTCTGACTTAGATTTTATCATCGCGTAAAGTCATCAAAGACTGGAATTACAAACTGTAATATAGCAGTAGGAAAGTATTTAACAAAAAATATGATTTCTAGGATATTGGAGAACACTACAATACCGCACAATGTTTACATGAAGTTCATATGTGCAAAAGTGTAAATTGTAATGTAGTTGGCTTGATGAAAGCTAGTTGAGTAAAGATGAATTGTGATCAGTGTAGGTGAATTCTGATTAATTTATGGAGATAATGCACTACAAGTTAGATACATGTGAAACATAATGGAAACAAAAACCAAACTTATCCTTTGTGTAACTTAATCCATATACATAGAAAAGTGATAGTAATTGTGGTACAGCCCACTGCCAAGACATAGCATTTATGTTAGGAATATAAATTATACTGTAACTATAAAGTAATTAACAGAAAATGTTAAGATATTGTTACTGATCCACACTTCATGTAACTTCAATGTGAATCATGTAATATTTCAAGATTCTGCTTCAGAAATAATGTGATAATTTGTCATGTTATTTCAACATACTGTTTCAGAAATAATGTGATAATTTCAAAGCTAAAATCCATAATCAGTTATGTGAAAGCCTCAAAATCTTACCTGTGAATTCAATTATGTTCAGTTTAAGTAATGTACAATGCAATTTTGAAATTGTTGGAACATATATAAGCACCCATGACAGCAGCCATATTGGATCAGTATTATTTAAGTATATAGTCAGTTTTCAAGTGACTCTTACATTTATCTTACCACACTGTGATGCAATAAACATATTTTACATCTTTGGACTAAGTTATTTCTTGTATGACATAAACTGCCTGATATTACGTTAAACTGGCCCCAGTTACACACATCAATTTCATTCAACATTTGACCATCCTGATTCAGATTTTCTTGATGAGCATCAACAACAGTAAAAGAAGGTGAAATGACCTAATCACATGATGCCAATAGAAGAATTATGTTAAGAAATGGGACACTAAAAATAATAATAAATAATAAATGTCGTGTGACTATGACCTCCCGTCGGGTAGACTGTTTCCCGGGTGCAAATCTTTCGATTTGATGCCGCTTCGGCGACTTGCACGTTGATGAGGATGACATGATGATGATTAGGGCAACACAACACCCAGTCCCTGAGTGGAGAAAATCTCTGACCCAGCCGGGAATCGAACCCGGGCCCTTAGGATTGATATTCTGTCGAGCTGACCACTCAGCTACCGGGGGCAGACACTAAAAATAGTCAATGGGGATAGTTATTTGGGCAGCAAAAATGACAATGGCCAAAGTACAGAGAATATAAAATGAAGGCTGGCAACAGCAAGAAAAACATTTCTAAAAAAAAAAAGGAATTTGTTAACAGCAAATAGATATTAAAGTGTTAAGATGTCTTTTCTGAAGTTATTTGCAGGGGGCATAGCCTTGTATGGGTGTGAAGTGTGGAAGATAAGCAACTCAGACAAGAAGAAAACATAAACTTTTAAAATGCAGTGTTTCAGAAGAATGATGAAAATTAGATAGGCAGACCAAATAATTAATGAGGAAGTACTGAACTGAATTGGATAAAAAAGAAATTTATGGCACAACTTGACTAAGAGAAGGGCTTGGTTGATCAGATACATCCTGAGGCATCAAGGAATTGTCAGTTTGGTACTGGAAGGAAGTATGCGGGTAAAAATTATAGAAGGAGTAAGAGGTTTGAATACAGTAAGTAGTTTCAAACTGACATGGGTTGCAGTAGCTATGCAGAGGTGAAGAAACTTGCACAGGATAGATTATCATAGAGAGTCTTTGGTGTAATAAGCACACCACCACCACCACAAACAACAACAACAACAACAACAACAACAACAGTATGGTTTCCATAAATTGTTTATGGTGTAAGCCAGGGCAGTTAATTCTACAACAGCCTATTTGATTTTTCTCTAATCCACATCTATTCCAAACTAATGCTTCATCTCTACCCACCCTATACTGACAGGGCATTAAACACCCATCTTCATTCCTTCTGAATGCCATGACAGAGAATCAAGAGAGCTTGGGCATGTCCCTACAAAATCTCCCTCCATGTGCAAGGGTCATTCAATAAATAATGCTCCACTTAATTTACAGCCATCAGGATACAACAACTGACAAAAACATAAAACACGGAGAAGGGGAGGAGGAAACAAAATGAAACTTCACGGTGTCAGAGGGTATGTGATGTTATTTCAGTGATTAAAAAACTAAGTCAAATTTACAAACAACTTGGCAATATGAGTCCACATGAAACTTACTGCAGATTAAAACTGTGTGCTGGACTGAGACTCAAACTGGACCTTTGCCTTTCACAGGAAAGTGCTCTACCGACTGAGCTACAGGAGCATGACTCAAGACCCGGCCTCACAGCTTTACTTCAGCCAATACCTGCCTTCCAAATTTCACAGCAGTTTTTCTGCAAAACCTTCATGAATCCACTTATCGCACCAACACTGTACCTCCTCTGATCTGCATGCACTGATTCATTTGGGAAGGGTGGCACAAAGCTGTTATATCCTCTCTTGAAGCAAGCTGGTCCACAATTTCTATAATAAGTCCTTGATCTACTGGATACTAGCTCTCGGATGGATCTGACATCTGAGCTGGTAGTATACCTATTCAATTGGAGACAGGACTGGAAATCTTGCTGGCCATTGGAGTATCTCAGCATCATGCAGGCAGTTAATAGATACACTTGGTATGTGTAGACAAGCATTGTCCTGTTTAAAAATGGCACAATGATACTGTGGCATATGATGATGTAGGATGTCTGTGATGTACATTTGTGCTATCAGAGTTCCCTCAATTACTACCAGGCATGAGATGAAGTATATCCGATGGCTTGCCACACCACGTCGTCAGGAGTAACATTGCTGTGCCTCTCTAGAACACTGAAAGAATTGAACCACTCCCCAGATCACTACCATACTCACTGGCAATGGTCATCCAGGTTAGCACAGAACTGCAATTACCATATTTACTCGAATTTAAGCCGCACTTTTTTTCTGGTTTTTGTAATCCAAAAAACCGCCTGCGGCTTAGAATCGAGTGCAAAGTAAGTGGAAGTTCTGTAAAATGTTGGTAGGTGCCGCCACAACTAACTTCTGCCATCGAATATATGTAGCGCTACAGAGGCATGCTTTGCAGGCACAAAGATAAATACTGGCACCGAAACCTTTGCATCAGTCAATAAATTAAAAAAAAAAAGGTGGAAGACGAGATTTTTTCTCCGCCCCGAGTTTCGACCACTGCATTTTCATACATTATCCAACGAAGTAAATACCAATTCCATATTGTTCATCTCCAAATGTAGCAGCCTTTCAATGTACTACAAAAATCCAACTGGCAAGACTGTTTGAGATGTTTATCAATAAGGCCAACTCTACGTTCTAAATTTTTTCCTACCTGTGACAAGAGATGGTTGCTAATAGGAGCTTTTATGAATTGTGAATCACATGCAGTATTCTCTTCACCATAAGAATAATATGAATATAAACATTTTGCCATGTATTGTTTTGTGTTTGCTGCTATCTCATTTAAATCCTGTCTGCCTAATAAACTACGAAACTAGTGTGAGACAACAGCAAACGCGGAAGAATATAAATATTATGTCATGTTTATATTCGTATTATTCTTGTGCCTAATAGCGATACAGTCAGAAATGAAGCACGGCAATTGACTAGATTTTTAAATGTAAGATGACTCTAATTTCTGTGAAGAATGTTATGTACTAAAGAGGCGTCTGCAAAGATTTTCAAACGGAGAAAAATTTTCGCTAAACTCTTCTATCATACACAGTCTATTATTTGGTTCTTGTTGATAATTATCAAAGAAAGCAGCAGTGTAAGTAACAACAAATAGCAGTCTCTTGCCATTGTTTCGCAAATGAGACTATTCCTCTCTTTTTTTTAATTGGAAGCGGCGGTAGCGCGCACAAAAGCAAGCCATGCCGCGAGCAGTGACAGGTCATAAACACTCATTATCAAAATGCGACAAACAATGCATGACACAGTACAATAATGCATTTTCAGCTTAGATTGACAAACACCTATAACAAAGAGAACGGCACTTATCAGATCAAAGAAAAATCAATTCAAACCAGACGAAGCACGTGAAAAAGGAAGGGTATCCGTATAAATACGGACAGAGTGCCTGATGCATAGCAATGGCTACCTGGCAAAGCTTAACTGCTAAGCTTATGACGCAAACCAAACTACTGTAGCTGTATGGTCATTCTTTCAACCTAAATTGTGTCTCATATTATAATGGACCAACTTTGTTTCGATTTGGAGCTGCGGCCAAAACTTTTCTCTCCCCTTGAATTTCGAGTCTCAAATTTCAAGTGCGGCTTAGTTCGGGAAATTTTTTTTTCCTTCATTTCGAGTCTCATTTTTCAGATGCGGCTTAGATTCGAGTGTGGCTTAGATTCAAGTAAATACGGTAATCAGGGAACATATTGCAATGCCTTTCATCAGCAGTCTATGCTCCCAGTCATGACACCACGCAAAAAACAGCTGTCTGTATTGTAGTTATTGGGGCCATAATCCCCTAGTCTGGCTGCAGCTAGTCTCTGGCCAATAGTGTGGGATAACACAGAATGTTGCAGGGATTCCACTGCTTATAGTCACATGGCAGGCACAGACTTCAAGAAGTTGCGATATGCTTGGTACGCAAAATGGCAGTGGTGGTCAGACGCAGTTGACTGGAACCTTGACAATGAGCATGCCTGTTTTTTCAAATTTATTTGACTTCAGTACAGTAGTCAAGCCATAGTTGCAGTAAATTGCAGAAAGTTTACACGACTACTTTCTGTGAAGCTCATTCACTATTATCAAATGTAACAAGTATTAAGTCTGTTATTAATTATGAGAACTTGAAATATAAGAATATAAGTAACATCCAACCACAATATCTTTGTCACAGGAAACAATATTGTGATTTTATCATGTTAAATTAAACCATGTTATGCAGTAATAGCAAGCACGCAACATCATTGCCTTTATCTGCACAGAACATTAAAAACACTTGTGTAACGAGTCTGACAAGTGCAAATTTAGTCTTATTAAACTTAGCAATTCTGCTGTTATTCTGAAATGTTCCTCATTCAAGTATGAGGTGCAACCAATAACTGAAATATCAGAATGCACCTTGATGAAGTTAATAAAATAACTGATGCTAATACTTCAGTTAACAGTTCCACATCATACTTGAGAGATGTGTGTTTCAGAATAACAACAAAATTTCTAAGTTTAATAAGACAAGATTTCCATTTGTTGGGTTCATTATGCAAGTAGTTGGACAGCACCAATCCTAATCCAACATACACAACATTAAGATTTTAATGCTGTATAGATAAAGGCTTCATACCAATCAGTTGCAATGATGTTACTTCTTTGCCATTATTGCATAACGAGTTTTAATTCAACATCATGAATTCACAGTATTGTTTCCTATAACAAAGGTAAAAATGAAATAAATGAGAGTACGGAATTGTTGGCCGGGAGGCCCCATTCGGGGAAGTTCGGCCGCCAAGTGCAAATCTTATTTCATTTGACGCCACATTGAGTGACTTGTGCGACAATGATGAGGATGAAATGATGATGAGAACAACACAACACCCAGTCCACAGGCAGAGAAAATCTCCAGCCCGGCCAGGAATCTAACCTGGGCCCAGTTGCATGGGAGGCAAGCACATTACCCCCCAGGTAAGCAGGCGGACATGACAAAGGTATTGTGGTTAGATGTTACTTAGATTTAAGGTTAGCAGACTTATTTCATACTTGTTACATTTGATAATGTTGACTGAGCTTCATCAAAACTAGTCATGTAAACTTTCTGTAATTTACTGTGTCTACAGCATGACTACTGTACTGAAGTCAAATAAATTTGACAAAACATACATTTAGCTGGTCTCCTTAAGACAGTTATGTCTAATTACAAGAGAGTATGTCTGCTTCAAGTTCCCATGCACCCCACACTGGGCCGCAGTTATATACAAATGCCCCAAAAGTCTGCACGATTCTACCAGCTGACCAAAAGGAGAATCACAGTGTGATTGATTTCAAATTATCAGGAGCTGATAACACCATTTCACATTAGTACACAGCAACTCCATGTCCCTCAAAGTGATCTCTCAAAACCTGAAGCTGTTCATGCTCCTTATATACTCTACCATGTCTGGTAACACTAAACATGAAAGACACCCTGGTGCCCTTTCTACCTGTCACAGATAACTGCAAGTCTAATCGTTTACATACCCACTGACATGTGGAATTTACACTGACATTCCACCATGTTTTCTGGGTGCTTCAGTCTTTTCTTCAGGCAGTGTATACAGAAAAGGCCTTTTTTGGGTGCTCCAGATTTGATGTTACCCCTGCAGATGGGTGAAGTTTCAAACAATTCCAACAGATGGCAAAGCCATAGTGAAGCATCAAGTGGTACATGTGCAAGGCACTTAGTACAAGCAACATGCTGAATTGAATTCTTATTTGAGGAAAAATAAACTATGATGAACATCCATAAAAATTCTGTGCAGTGAATGGTAATGATGGAGTTGATAAGAATATTGTTGGAAACTAAGTAATGACAGTAAATCCACCAGGAAGGGCAGAAAGTGGACTCCATGATCAGCCATGTTCATGATTTACTGAAATTATATAGCAGCTACAAGTCACATGTAACTTTTTATATTTACATGTTTCACTCAAACCGAGGCAAGCATCTTCAGATGTGATGTTTTACGTTCCAATTTCAAACCACTGTAGGAAGAGAACCACGACCCAGAATGATGTCAAATTTGAAGAGCATATTATTGATGCAGGGGAAAACGTCATGGGGAAAAAATTGACCATTACAGGACACCATAACTGTCAGAACATGCACACCAACAGATGCACAGCACACAGCATTCCACAGATTGTGTCCGAGATGCCCATCATGACTGTCTTCCAGAAGGATCATGCGCTTCTGGTAAAGCTCTTTTACAAGAATGGCAACTGTGCACCAGTATCCTGGCAGAAGTTCCAGACACTCAAGGATATGAAAAATAGCATTGTTGTGATGTCTGTTAAAGACCTGGAGAAAATGATTACAAAATTCAAAAAGAAGATTCTTTTTATGCGAATGTGACAGAGGGAGGAAAGCTGTTTATCTGAAATCTGTTGAAGATGTGGCCACAGCACTGCTACAGGGGTTAGGTGGGGTTGTGCAACATGCAGTGCATGGGGAACTGCCCAAATGTTGGATACCCCTTGAGCAGGGTGCATAAATCCTATAAAACATCCTGCATTGCTTTCCATATAAAATCACCTGTATTCAAGAGTTGCTTCCTGCTGACCTGTTGGCAAGACAAACATTCATTCTGGAATTTGTTGCTCACACGGAGGTGGTCAATAAATGGCCATGGGACATTCTTTGGTCAGACAGAGCCCACTTCCATCTTCAAGAACATGTCAATACACAGAACTGCAGAATATAGGCAACAGAAAACTGGCATGCACAACATACTGGCACCACTTCATTTTGTAAAGCTGACTGTGTGGTGTGGTTTGATGGCACCGTTTATTGTAGGGCCATATTTTTTCAAGGAGATGAGTCCTGAGGGTCCTGTTACATGTACCATCATTGGTAAATGCTATGAGTTTCTTTTGCACACCAATGTCATTCCAGCCCCTTAACAACATATATCTGTTGGTAGGATCATTTTTACACAAGAGGGCACTCCTCTGCACACTGCAAAGCCAGTGAAGCAGCTGCTGCAGAGGCATTTCACAAATAGCGGAATTATCAGCTGTCATTTCCTTACAGTCTGACAGTCCAGATCACCTGATCTTAATCTGTGTGATTTTTGGCTGTGCAGTTATCTGAAAGTTGCTGTGTTCAGTGCTCCAATTACAAACGTAGTTGAATTGAAGGTATGCATTGTGCAACACATTCTGAAAATGACCTCTGAAACACTCTGATTTGTTGTGAAACATGCTGTTTCTCAGTTTCAAGTTACAGCAGAAACCAGTGAACAGAATATTGAACATATCTCGTGCCAGTCTCACAACAATTAGAAACCAACATCATTTTGCTTTTTATGGTGTTTTCAGTGGCAGGGCAACTAAAAACCAATGTCATTTTGCTTTTTCTTTGGTTTTTGGCTTCAGGAGAGTTAAAAATTGATTTTTCCCATTTGATGTGGCATGGCCTTACTGTGGTGGATGGGCTTATCTAACTAACAGTGCCACAACTGTTGACAGCAGAACTTATGCACTCATGCACATTGAACAGTATGGATGGTGAAATGTGCAACTCAAACCACAGCCATTGTATTGTGATTCATCTCTCATTTGCAGCTGACTCCATTTATATTAAGATGCTTACAGCCTCATGATGTTTCCCCACGTATCAATAATATACCATTCAAATTTGATATCATTCTGAGCAGTGATTCTCTTTCTACAGTGTTTTGAAACTGTAACTTTAATTATGGACACCAGTGTTTAGTGCATGCATAATTAAACTCTGTCAAAATGAACCTTTGTATAGTTACAAGTTGGTTCTCAGATTGGTAAAATTAACTGATGCTGGATGTGGCATTGGGCATATAATTTTGTCTTTGTGAAGAAATGAATGAATTGCAGGTTCCCATGCCTTACCCACTTGTAAACTGCTACTCTGTTAGACATATTTTCATAGAGTCCTTAACAGTTGAAACATAAAAGAGTTTCATTCTATCCAAGACTTACATGCCAGAATAATTGCTGGAATGTATCAATGAATGTACAGTACTCTGCCATTGCTAATTTACTGGTCTGTGAATGGCAAGTGTGATAATCATGTTCTATGCATCTTCTTCATGTTGTACATGTTTGATCAATTTAGGCTTTGCCCCAGTGATACAGTATTCACTAGACTTCAGTTTTCTGTGAAAGCAGGTAACCTTTAAGAAGCCAACAAAAGCAGAGGTCCTTGAAGGTGCATAGAAAATTATTTTAGCATATTTTTTTTTTTTTACTTTTTGGCCAATTTTCGTGACATATTGCCAACATAAGAGAGGAGTGACATGTACTTACGGGTAGAGTTGAAAGAAAATTGTCAAAATTGTTGATTTCCTCTTCTCTTTTACAAAAAAATCTACATGGCTTGATGAGTAGATTTTTTACTATCCAATTACATTATATTTTTTTTAAAGAAAAGTGATTATTTTCATAGGTATGAGGGGGTACCCAAAAGAAATAAAACTAATTTTTTGCTGGGCAGAGCTTTTGCAGTACCACATTTTGCCAATAGGAATGTATAGAGCAAACGCTCCAGAGTCAGTAAGCTGAATGCCACCAATGAAGAAGTTCAGGACTAGTTTCAGCAGAGTAGGGCTAGTTTCAGCAGAGTTTATCATGACAACTGTTTTTGCGTCATTCTCATTTTTTCAATGGACGATTTTTATGAAAATCTTGCAGTGGTGAAATTCTGCTTTTTGCTTCAAGAAAGTGGAACAGAAACTCTCGAAATGTTAAAAATGGCGCACACAGATAATGCTATAGGGAAAATTGTGTCTGAGTGGTTTTCTCATTTCAAAACTGATGCACTGTCAACTGATGACAAACCTCATTCTGGTCATCCTTATATGGCCCAAACACCTGAATTGTGATAGAAGATTTGGGAATGAAAAGGGTCGCTGCCAAATTCATGCCATGACTGCTGACTGCCAAACAAAGACAAGGCCATGTGGAAGCATGCTGTGCTTTGGAAAAGTCCCAAAAAATTCAAACTTTTTTCAAAAATTATCACAGGTGATGAAACTTAGTGCTATGCTTATGATCCTGAATCAAAGCAAGAATGAAGCCAGTGGAACACTTCAAGTTCACCTCATGACAAGAAAGCTTGTCAGGTGAAATCAAACATTAAAACAATGCTGGTTTGTTTTTTTGGTGTAAGAAGAGTCGTACATTCAGAGTTTGTTCCACATGGTCAGACAGTTAACCAAGCTTCCTGCTTGGAAGTTTTGAAAAGATTGTTCAACATTGGGTGGCAGCTGAGTGACTGGTTTTCTATCACGACAATGCTCCTGCTCACACAGCCCTGTCTTTACAATAATTCTTGACCAGAAATGGTATGAGTCCTGTTCCTCACCCCCTATATTCATCCAACCTTGCCCCATGTGACTTTTTTTTGTTTTCTAGAAACAAAAGAGACATGAAAGGAAAGCATTTTGCTGATGAGATGAAGAAAAAAGAGCACACAAGTGCTCTCAAGTATCACAGAAAATGAATTTAAACAATGTTTTGAAAAATGGAATAAAAGATTATATGAATATGTAAGTGCAAGTGGAGAGTACTCTGAAGGGGTTCGTTGGTTTGTCCTTAAAATGTGAATAAATAAGTTTAAAAAAAGAAAAAAAATCAGTTTCTTTTGACTACCTCCACATATGTCTCCTCTTTTACAAGAAGTTACAAAAAGAGTATGACTGCATAGCTCTTTTGCCATCCAGGTTATATGGTTCTGCAAAGTTTCACAAAAAAAAGTCTTCCGTTACAGTCTACTATTAGAAACACCAGATATCAATTTATGACTTGGCCAAACATCTTGCTTCTTTACTGATGATGATATCATTTTGTAGGCAAGTGCTCACACCATATATGCAATTCTATTGATTTTATTAATAGAGTGAAGTATCTGTGATTCAATAGACTGGACTTATTAATAAGTTCTGACGTTTTCTCAATTTTCACTAGCATCTCTCTCATGTATTCATTGTCAACGATTCACAACCAGTTTAAAGCTGGTATAAAAATGTTTTTCCAGATTTATCTATCCTAAGCTTATTTTTGTTCATCTGTGAATGTTTTGGAAAAAAAAAAATGTTTTTGTTGCTTGAGGCAGTTCTCTACCCTCCTCACAGCAAACATTTTTGTGAAACACTGAGAAGAGAGCATTCAAGTCAGGATAGTCTAAACCACAGTATTCTGGTGTTATAAAACCGACGCTTTTATAATGCATTTCACAACAGGTGGATTCATTTCATAAGAACATGCAATCTATACATACACAAGGGAAAGGCAACCACTTATCTATAAACAATTGGTGCATGCACTTGGGAGCACATAACATAAAACAGTTAACACTACCTTCCATATTCTGTCTCTTTGTTCAGTAAGGGTACACACATTGACACACACACAATGACACAGACATCATAATGTATGTGTCTATGGTAACAGAGAGACTCAATCTAGTCACAAATTTTCCTCAAAATGCCATACAATCATACACCTGATAATAAGCATAGGTATGGTACTGAGCCAAATGCTTGCCAGAAATCAAGTTCTGCCTCTGCTGGACTGCCACAATCCATGGCTTTCAGGACGTCATGTGAGAAAAGTGATCTGGGTTTACAGAAAACTGAAGTCTACAGAACATCATGTCAATGTGATAGTTCCTATATTGGCAAGACCACATGCACAGTACACAAAAGGTGCATGGAACACAATAATCACACTCATCTTTCACAGCACTATAAGTCAATAATGACTGAGCACTGTATTTCCACAAACATTCCACAAATTATACCGACACAAATATCTTGCCTACAGGTAGTTCCTTTTGGGATTCAATTTTCCAGGAATTAGGTTTCAGGGACAAATGTATTAACCACTGTTCTGTTGGTCAAGGAAGAATTCACAGTGTACAAATTTATTTAAAATTAGGTTTTTCTGATGTTACTGTGAGCTTGCATGGCAACCATCCAGAATTCAGTGTTTCTCTCAACAATGCAATGCTTCGCTGTAAATAGGGCATAATTTTGAATGAAGTACAGTGGAGACAAGGTCTTTGAAGATCAGGCAGATTTGATAGTATTCTGAACTTAAATTAATTTATGCTCCTTGTAAAATATTTGCAGTATCAAAATGTTATTTATAATTCAATATTTTTTAGGTCTACAATGAGATTTACCACTGAAGAATTAACTGACAAGCTACAAACTAACTGGAAATACAGACACCACACACACACACACACACACACACACACACACACACGACTGCAGTCTCAGGCAAATGGCTTCAGATTAGATTAGATTACATTACATTCAGTTTTCATTCCACAGACCCAAAAAATGAGATGATTCTTGTGGGAGTGGAACATGTCAGAAACTAAAACATAAAACATTTGAATATAATACTTACTATCCTGATCGTTTGACAGGAGAATGTTGAAACAGGTGAATACAATGTGGTAAACTGGAACAGCTAATATTTACAGAATTAACGCACTGTCGGAATCAAACACTGTTATGCATTATTAATACATTTATCATACACAAAATACCTCATCTTGACTGTTGTGACCAAGTGCTGTCAAAACTGAAATCTAACAGACATTTTTGCTTAAGGTGGCTTAACAGTCTGTGTTAAGATATTCATCTACAGAGTAGAAGGAGTTACCTGTCAAAAAGTCTTTCATACTCTGTTTAAACCGTGCTTTATTTGAAACCAAGTTTTTGTCAGTCTGCGACTCAGCACCTCTGCTATATGGTGAGATGGTGAGTAGCAACTTTCCTTTTCATAATATAGTTACATTCCATCCTGGATTTCCATTGTTTGATATGTACAAAATGAGATGTAACTTACATAAAAGAAAAAGTACCCAAGGTTGCTTCATCAGGAAAGAGGGAAGGAGAGGGAAAGACAAAAGGATGTGGATTTTAAGGGAGAGGGTAAGGAGTCATTCCAATCCCGGGAGTGGAAATACTTACCTTGGGGGGAAAAAGGACAGGTATACACTCGCACACACACACACACATATCCATCCGCACATATACAGACACAGGCCTGTGTCTGTATACATGCGGATGGATATGTGTGTGTGTGCCAGTCTTTCCCTCTCCTTCCCTCTTTCCTGATGAAGCAACTTTGTGTTGCGAAAGCTTGAAATTTGTGTGTTTTTTATTGTCTCCTATCAACATACCAACGCTTTCATTTGGTAAGTTACAGCATCATTGTTTTTAGATTTATTTTTTCCACATGGAATGTTTCTCTCTAAGAAGATGATGTAACTTACCAAACGAAAGCATTGGTAAGTTGATAGACACACAAACAAACACAAACGCACACACAAAATTCAAGCTTTCACAACCAACGGTTGCTTCATCAGGAAAGAGAGAAGAAGAGGGAAAGACAAAAGTATGTGGGTTTTAAGGGAGAGGGTAAGGAGTCATTCCAATCCCGGGAGCGGGAAGACTTACCTTAGGGGGAAAAAAGGACAGGTATACACTTGCACACACACACACACACACACACACACACACACACACACACACACACATATCCATCCGCACATATACAGACACAAGCAGACATATGCAAAGGCAAAGAGTTTGGGCAGAGATGTCAGTCGAGGCGGAAGTACAGAGGCAAAGATGTTGAATGGCAGGTGAGGTATGAGTGGCAGCAACTTGAAATTAGCGGAGGTTGAGGCCTGGTGGGTAACGGGAAGAGAGGATATATATATTCAGTAGTTAACCTTTCCTCCAAACCTCTCTCCCAATCCGAAACCTCTGTCCTATCCAAAGGTCTCACCTTCATCCCCACTCCCAGATTCAACCACACAGCCCCTGTCAAAGATTTACTGTCCTACACTCGTACTCTCTGCTGGAAATATCACTTTGCCACGAAGAAAAATAATCCTAATCCTACTCCTAATGATCCAACTCCCCAAGACACTATCCAAATTGAATCCTGCCTGGAAAAGTTCCGTCCTCGGTCACAGCGGGACCCACCTCCTCTTCCTCAAAATCACACTCTCCAAACTTTCCACGAATTTCTCACTTCCAGCCTTGCCTCTCAGTCCTCCTTGAAAAACCTTAATCCCACTCCCAACACCACCACTGCTTAAGCCCAGGCTATCCGTGATCTGAAGACTGACCGATCCAACGTCATTCTTCCGGCGGACAAGGGTTCCACGACTGTGGTACTTGATCGGCGGGAGTATGTGCTTAAGGGATTGCGTCAGCTTTCAGACAACACTACATACAAAGTTTGCCAAGGTAATCCCATTCCTGGTGTCCAGGCGGAGCTTCAAGGAATCCTCAGAACCTTAGGCCCCCTACAAAACCTTTCACCTGACTCCATCAACCTCCTGACCCCACCAACACCCCACACCCCTACCTTCTATCTACTTCCTAAAATTCACAAACCCAATCATCCCGGCCACCCCATTGTAGCTGGTTACCAAGCCCCCACAGAACGTATCACGGCCTACGTAGATCAACACCTTCAACCCATTACATGCAGCCTCCCATCCTTCATCAAAGACACCAACCACTTTCTCGAACGCCTGGAATCCTTACCCAGTCTGTTACTGCCAGAAACCATCCTTGTAACCACTGATGCCACATCCTTATATAGAAATATTCCACATGTCCAGGGCCTCACTGCAATGGAGCACTTCCTTTCACGCCGATCACCTGCCACCCTACCTAAAACCTCTTTCCTCATTACCTTAGACAGCTTCATCCTGACTCACAACTTCTTCACTTTCGAAGGCCAGACATACCAACAATTAAAGGGAACAGCCATGGGTGCCAGGATGGCCTACTCGTACGCCAACCTATTTATGGATCGCTTAGAGGAAGCCTTCTTGGTTACCCAGGCCTGCCAACCCAAAGTTTGGTACAGATTTATTGATGACATCTTCATGATATGGACTCACAGTGAAGAAGAACTACAGAATTTCCTCTCCAACCTCAACTCCTTTGGTTCCATCAGATTCACCTGGTCCTACTCCAAATCCCATGCCACTTTCCTTGACATTGACCTCCATCTGTCCAATTGCCAACTTCACACATCCGTGCACATCAAACCCACCAACAAGCAACAGTACCTCCATTATTATAGCTGCCCGCCCTTCATCAAATGGTCCCTTCCCTATAGCCTAGGTCTTCGTGGCAAACGAATCTGCTCCAGTCCGGAATCCCTGAACCATTACACCAACAACCCGAAAACAGCTTTCGCATTCTGCAACTACCCTCCCAACCTGGTGCAGAAGCAAATTACCAGAGCCACTTCCTCATCCCCTCAAACCCAGAACCTCCCTCAGAAGAACCCCAAAAGTGCCCCACTTGTGACAGGATACTTTCCGGGACTGGATCAGACTCTGAATGTGGCTCTCCAGCAGGGATACGACTTCCTCAAATCCTGCCCTGAAATGAGATCCATCCTTCATGAAACCCTCCCCACTCCACCAAGAGTGTCTTTCCGCCGTCCACCTAACCTTCGTAACCTCTTGGTTCATCCCTATGAAATCCCCAAACCACCTTCCCTACCCTCTGGCTCCTACCCTTGTAACCACCCCCGGTGTAAAACCTGTCCCATGCACCCTCCAACCATGACCTACTCCAGTCCTGTAACCCGGAAGGTGTACACGATCAGAGGCAGAGCCACGTGTGAAAGCACCCACGTGATTTACCAACTGACCTGCCTACACTGTGAAGCTTTCTATGTGGGAATGATGAGCAACAAACTGTCTATTCACATGAATGGACACAGGCAGACAGTGTTTGTTGGTAATGAGGATCACCCTTGGCTAAACATGACTTGGTGCACGGTCAGCACATCTTGGCACAGTGTTACACTGTCCGGGTTATTTGGATACTTCCCACTAACACCAACCTATCAGAACTCCGGAGAAGGGAACTTGCCCTTCAATATATCCTCTCTTCCCATTACCCACCAGGACTCAACCTCCACTAATTTCAAGTTGCCACTGCTCATACCTCACCTGTCATTCAACAACATATTTGCCTCTGTACTTCCACCTCGACTGACATCTCTGCCCAACCTCTTTGCCTTTACATATGTCTGCTTGTGTCTGTATATGTGTGGATGGATATGTGTGTGTGTGCGAGTGTATACCTGTCCTTTTTTTCCCTAAGGTAAGTCTTTCCGCTCCCAGGATTGGAATAAGTCCTTATCCTCTCCCTTAAAACCCACATCCTTTTGTCTTTCCCTGTCCTTCCCTCTTTGCTGATTAAGCAACCGTTGGTTGAGAAAGCTTGAATTTTGTGTGTGTTTGACCATATGAAAGCACTGGCAGGTCGATAGAAACACAAACAAACACATACATACACACAAAATTCTAGCTTTTGCAACCAATGGTTGCTTCGTCAGGAAAGAGGGAAGGAGAGGGAAAGACCCACATCCTTTCGTCTTTCCCTCTCCTTCCCTCTTCCTGACGAAGCAACCATTGGTTGCAAAAGCTAGAATTTTGTGTGTATGTATGTGTTTGTTTGTGTTTCTATCGACCTGCCAGCACTTTCGTATGGTAAGTCACATCATTTAAAGATTCCATGACTTACCAAATGGGAAAGTGCTGGTAGATAGACACAATAAAAAAAAAACACACAAAATTTCAAGCTTTCGCAACCAACAGTTGCTTCATCAGGAAAGAGGGAAGGAGAGGGAAAGACGAAAGGATGTGGGTTTTAAGGGAGAGGGTAAGGACTCATTCCAATCCCGGGAGCGGAAAGACTTACCTTAGGGGGAAAAAGGACAGGTATACACTTGCACACACACACACATATCCATCCACACATATACAGACACAAGCAGACATGTAAATGCAAAGAGGTTGGGCAGAGATGTCAGTCGAGGTGGAAGTACAGAGGCAAAGATGTTGTTGAATGAAAGGTGAGATACAAGTGACGGCAACTTGAAATTAGCGGAGGTTGAGGCCTGGTGGGTAATGGGAAGAGAGGATATATTGAAGGGCAAGTTCCCATCTCCGGAGTTCTGATTGGTTGGTGTTAGTGGGAAGTATCCAGATAACACGGACAGTGTAACACTGTGTCAAGATGTGCTTGCTGTGCACCAAGGCATGTTTAGCTACAGGGTGATCCTCATTACCAACAAACACTGTCTGCCTATGTCCATTCATGTGAATGGACAGTTTGTTGCTGGTCATTCCCACATAGAAAGCGTCACAGTGAAGGCAGGTCAGTTGGCAAATCACGTGCGTGCTTTCACATGTGGCTCTGCCTTTGATCGTGTACACCTTCTGGGTTACAGGACTGGAGTAGGTGGTGGTGGGAGGGAGCATGGGACAGGTTTTACACTGGGGGCGGTTACAAGGGTAGGAGCCAGAGGGTAGGGAAGGTGTTTTGGGGATTTCATAGGGATGAACCAAGAGGTTACGATGGTTAGGTGGACGGCGGAAAGACACTCTTGGTGGAGTGGGGAGGATTTCATGAAGGTTGGATCTCATTTCAGGGCAGGATTTGAGGAAGTCGTATCCCTGCTGGAGAGCCACATTCAGAGTCTGATCCAGTCCCGGAAAGTATCCTGTCACAAGTGGGGCACTTTTGGGGTTCTTCTGAGGGAGGTTCTGGGTTTGAGGGGATGAGGAAGTGGCTCTGGTAATTTGCTTCTGTACCAGGTCGGGAGGGTAGTTGTGGGATGCAAAAGCTGTTTTCAGGTTGTTGGTGTAATCGTTCAAGGATTCCGGACTGGAGCAGATTCGTTTGCCACGAAGACCTAGGCTATAGGGAAGGGACTGTTTGATGTGGAATGGGTGGCAGCTGTCATAATGGAGGTACTGTTGCTTGTTGGTGGGTGTGATGAGGACGGATGTGTGAAGCTGGCCATTGGACAAATATATTGCTAAATGCTAGTTAATAGACAATGTACACTTTTAAATGCATATAATACAATTTTACATGATCCATACAACATATTTTGCCTAGTGATCCAATAGACAATCAAATAAATTAATGCTATTTGTTTGCCTTCACCAGCTAAATGTAATCTAGAACATTAGCGGGAAAGCTGTTGTTTGGAGAAAAACTGCTGCTTCCTTGGTTGCATTACATAGCTTTTACTTATCTTGTAGTAGTGGCTTAATATTTACATGAACACAAAAAGCTTGCAAAGAAACCTTTAATATTCAACTGATAGGTTATTTAATTACTCAATAACTTCAGTTTATCTTCTAACATATTTAATTTTTCACTCTCATCATTACTTCATGTGACATTTGCTGATCAATACCACCTATCACATAATGCTTTTCCAAATGTGATGATCTCAGGTACATAACAAAATATTGTCATGTTACAGAAATATCCCACAGCACACAGTGTAACTCTTCTTTGAATATTCGTTAGCTATGCCCTAAAAATAGTTTTCCACAGACATTTTAACAGTCTCCCACATGTTTAATTGCATTTTTCTAGTATTTATTTCACACATTTATTCTGTGTTTTTTCCCTTTTAGTTTTCACATCCCATCTTAATAAACAGTGTTCTCTTATAGTTATTATGTCCTATTATTACCAATGAAATCAGTTACTTTTCTTTTCTCTCCTTATAGATAAATCACAGTTTTCACTGGATCCCGACTCAACCTACTTATGTGAATTCAGAAAAGCAGTCCTATCCTTAGCTAATCCCACAACCAGTTGATGAAATTTTGCCTGACACATGGCATCCCTCATTTCATGCCCCTCCTAACAACCTAAGCATAAAAATTTCCTTCTATGAAAGCCAACCCTCCTTTCATTTCCTGACATAGGACTGGCCGCTGTGCCCGAGTGGTTCTAGGCACTTCAGTCCGGAACCACGCTGCTGCTACAGTCACAGGTTCAAATCCTGACTCGGGCATGGATGTGTGTGATGTCCTTAGGTTAGTTAGGTTTAATTAGTTCTATGTCTAGACGACTAATGACCTGAGATGTTAAGTCCCATAGTGCTTAGAACTATTTGAACCATTTGAATCTGACATAGACATCCCTGAACTACCTCTGCTTCCTCAGTAAAATACTATTTATATGCTGTCCCAGTTACCTAAATACGCTTCTCAAAAACTGCCTACAGGTTCCCTTTACCCTTTAAATTGTTTAGCACAAACTATATCAGCTGCAAAGCTATGTTCCTTTTAGTTGGGTACAGTAGGTTCAGATAGTAAGTACTGTACTTTACAATGGGAACAATGGGAAGCAACATAGAAAGAAAGGTCCTTGAAAAAAAAAACAACGATATTCATACCTTCTTCACTTTCTTCTAGAACTTTTTCCGGTTCCTGACATGGAAGAACTGGAGGCTCCTTAATGTCACTTGAATCAGATGCTTCATCCTCTTTGTCAGTTAAGACAATGTGGATCATATCTAGCACACGTTTCATATTCACAAAGTTATCAAAATTATCAGAAATATCGTTACTATCATCTTCCTCCTGTCCGAGATCACTTTGCCTGAAGAAGTAAAAAGTTGCAGTTAGGTAATCAGTAGTAAAAGTTTCTATGAAAGATAACGGAAGCCTAGAGAATGCATACAGAATTTCTATCAAAGAAAATCCACAGTATTATTTGTGCAAATAGTAAAACTATATTAACAACTTGGGTGGACTGAGTTCTGGTTTATTACTATTTTACTCCATGGCTAGTATTGGTTGTTTGTCCGTTTAAGGGTGATACATGTAATGTTAAGATGCCATATAGCTTCCAGCCAGAGCCTCCTTCAGCAAAGAACACGCACGCACACCCACACACCCACACACACACACACACACACACACACACACACACACATATATATACACTTCTATCCCTTCTCCTTCCCCACCCCACTCCACATTGCTCACGACAGTCACATTCTGGTTAGAGCTACCAGTGGGAGCAGTCATTTGTGCATGAGATGTGCTTGTGTGTGTGAATGTGTTTGTGTTTTCTTTGCTAAAGAAGGCTTCGCTCAGAAGCTATAATGTGTAACAGTCTTTTCATTGTGCTGGTCTGCATCTCAATGGGTCACCTTTACAGTGAGTAGCAATTTATTTGATTCCTAATATTGTTATTATTCCACCTGAAGTTTTCATAGTTTGATTGTGGGTGTTCTCTATTTGGCAAAAAAGCCTAGTCAACAGCTTAATTGTATGGCTGTCTTCTGGTTGTGTATGTCTTCTATCCAACAACTCCTCTATATGGTGAACAGAAGTTTATTCTTTTCATAATACTGTTGTTGCTCAAATGCATAAGAGCTCTACTTTTGAGGGTGGACTTTGTCCAAAAACCGAAATATTTCTAGAGCTCTACTTTTGAGGGTGGACTTTGTCCAAAAACCGAAATATTTCTAGAGCTCTACTTTTGAGGGTGGACTTTGTCCAAAAACCGAAATATATTTCTAGTATTCCTTTTTTTTTTTTTTTTTTTTTTTTTTTTTTTTTTTTTTGCCTGTCTGCAATTCAGTGCCTCCTCTATGTGGGAGTAGCAATTTATACTTTCCATGTTGTTATTCCATCCTGGACTTTCCATTGTTAAACAAATAAATAATGAACTCCAAATGGCTATGTTACATCACACCTGCCCTTCAACTTACTGATGACTAATTTACAGTGGTCCCATAGTTCTTGCCACAGATTTCCACTAATTTACATAGTCCACAAGCAACTATACAACACATGGCAGGAGGTGCTTTCTACTGCTCCTACGCAGTCCCTTTCCTGATACCTGTGCAAATGAGGTGCAAGAAGAAAGACAGCCCAATGCCTCTTCATGAGCCCTAATCTCTCTTTTTCTCTTGTGAACACCTGACGGCCAGTATACAAGAAATAAAAGTTAGTGGATCACCAACAGAGAATAGAGACTGAGAATATCAAGAATTTAATAAGTAGCTGCTGAAACACCTACAAAAATAGTCACAGAATTCACTGTTCTCCACTAAGGCTATTTAGTGCTCAAATTAAACTCAGAATTGAGAGCTCAGTGAAACTTGAAGTAGAAGGCTCTAAAATAATTAATGATACAAGGAACTTACATTAACAAGATAGGTTAAATCATATGGGAGGGGATGTCTTGATTGCAATAAATACAAATACAAGGTCAAATTCAGTATTACTGCAAATAATTGGTTTAAAAACTAATTTGAACTACTCCAAACCTGTTCACTGATATTGTTTTAGGGGATAAGGGTAGATAAACCTATTCATTGATTGCAACTAATGTGAATAAGACATACATCTTTCAGCAAAAACCACTAAGCAAATACACTCCTGGAAATTGAAATAAGAACACCGTGAATTCATTGTCCCAGGAAGGGGAAACTTTATTGACACATTCCTGGGGTCAGATACATCACATGATCACACTGACAGAACCACAGGCACATAGACACAGGCAACAGAGCATGCACAATGTCGGCACTAGTACAGTGTATATCCACCTTTCGCAGCAATGCAGGCTGCTATTCTCCCATGGAGACGATCGTAGAGATGCTGGATGTAGTCCTGTGGAACGGCTTGCCATGCCATTTCCACCTGGCGCCTCAGTTGGACGAGCATTCGTGCTGGATGTGCAGACCGCGTGACACGACGCTTCATCTAGTCCCAAACATGCTCAATGGGGGACAGATCCGGAGATCTTGCTGGCCAGGGTAGTTGACTTACACCTTCTAGAGCACGTTGGTGGCACGGGATACATGCGGACGTGCATTGTCCTGTTGGAACAGCAAGTTCCCTTGCCGGTCTAGGAATGGTAGAACGATGGGTTCGATGACGGTTTGGATGTACCGTGCACTATTCAGTGCCTCCTCGACGATCACCAGTGGTGTACGGCCAGTGTAGGAGATCGCTCCCCACACCATGATGCCGGGTGTTGGCCCTGTGTGCCTCGGTCGTATGCAGTCCTGATTGTGGCGCTCACCTGCACGGCGCCAAACACGCATATGACCATCATTGGCACCAAGGCAGAAGCGACTCTCATCGCTGAAGACGACACATCTCCATTCGTCCCTCCATTCACGCCTGTCGCGACACCACTGGAGGCGGGCTGCACGATGTTGGGGCGTGAGCGGAAGACGGCCTAACGGTGTGCGGGACCGTAGCCCAGCTTCATGGAGATGGTTGCGAATGGTCCTCGCCGATACCCCAGGAGCAACAGTGTCCCTAATTTGCTGGGAAGTGGCGGTGCGGTCCCCTACGGCACTGCGTAGGATCCTACAGTCTTGGCGTGCATCCGTGCATCGCTGTGGTCCGGTCCCAGGTCGACGGGCACGTGCACCTTCCGCCGACCACTGGCGACAACATCGATGTACTGTGGAGACCTCACGCCCCACGTGTTGAGCAATTCGGCGGTACGTCCACCCGGCCTCCCGCATGCCCACTATACGCCCTTGCTCAAAGTCCGTCAACTGCACATACGGTTCACGTCCATGCTGTCGCGGCATGCTACCAGTGTTAAAGACTGCGATGGAGCTCCGTATGCCACGGCAAACTGGCTGACACTGACGGCGGCGGTGCACAAATGCTGCGCAGCTAGCGCCATTCGACGGCCAACACCGCGGTTCCTGGTGTGTCCGCTGTGCCGTGCGTGTGATCATTGCTTGTACAGCCCTCTCGCAGTGTCCGGAGCAAGTATGGTGGGTCTGACACATCGGTGTCAATGTGTTCTTTTTTCCATTTCCAAGAGTGTATGTGTATTGGTATTGTGGACAGTGTGGTGATACATGCCACTCCAGAGAAGTGATGTATATCCCTATGCCTTTGGGAGTAAAGGAAACCACTCACCAAAGAGTAGAAGCACTGAGTTGGAGACAGGTTCATGACTACTCCTTTGAGTGGGAGATATATAAACAAATCCATGGCACAGCCATGGACACCCACATGGCATTCTTCTACACGAACTTTTTTATGGGCTATCTAGAGGAAACTTTCATAGCCTCCAAACACCCCTTGTGTGATGACCTGCACTCACGGCCAAGACACTATATCCTCATTCTGTCACAATCTTAACACCTTCTCTCCCATCCACTTCAATTGGTTCTCCTCTGCCCAATGTCCCACCTTTCTGGGTGTTGACCTTCAGCTCCATCTAAACCTCTGTCTATGTTAAACCCACTATCCACTGACATTACCTACATTTTGACAGCTGTCATCCCTTCCACCTCAAAAAAATTTCTCCCACACAGCACGGGCACCCATGGATGGTATATCTGCAGTGTCAAGAATTCCCTTGCACAGTATTCTGAAGATCTCACAAGGGCCTTCACTGACAGGCACCACTCCCAAACCTAGTGTAAACAAATTTTTCCTTGCCTTTGCCTCACGCACCACCAATCCTTCCACTACACCCAAGAATCTGCTAGACAGCCAATGTCAGCCTGGACTGGGACAATGGTATAATATGCTTTGCAAGGGCTTGTCATCATGCCCTAAAATGAGGGACATCCAACCCCTTTCTCATTCCTCCATAAGTTGTGTGATTTTGCCCACCCAGCCCACGCAACATCCTAGTCCAACCCTATGCCACTCTCACTTCCAACCTAAATGCAAAATCTGCCCAATCCATCTGCCCAACACTTCCTACTCGAATCCTATCACAGGCTTATCCTATCCCACCAGAGTCCAGGCCACTTGCAAAAGCAGCCATGTGATATACCAACTCTGATGGCATGACAAACAACCAGATGACCACCAGAATGAATGGCCACTGCTAAACTGTGGCTGAGACAAAAATAGACCACTTGGTGGTACAACATGCAGCTTTGCACAACATGCTCAATTTCAATGGCTGCTTCACAACCCAGGCCACTGGAACCTTCCCTCCGCCACCAGCTAGTATGAACTAGGCAGGTGGTTATTATCCCTGCAATACATCCTTTGCTCCCTGAACCATCCTGGCCTGAATCTCCATTAATTCTCTGTCCCCAGATGCTCCAACCAACAGCTTCTTCTTCCTCTGTCCTATCACTTCCACGAATGACACCTTTCCACGTCACATTCATGGTGTGCTGCTCCCCACTGTCTCCAACACCCATGCATCACATGACAAGCATGTGTACCTGCCATTTCTCCCTCCAGTATTCTTAGCCAGCAAACCAGCTGCCTTCCTCTGAGCTAGTAGCAGCCCATCCCCAATCCCTTTTCCTGCCTCCTCCCTCTTTCTGCCTCTACCATCCCATCTGACACAACCGACATCCCACCCTATCCATCTGCTGAAATGCACTCCAGCCTGCACTATACAAGGGCACAGGCACAGGTGTGTGTGTGTGTGTGTGTGTGTGTGTGTGTGTGTGTGTGTGTGTGTGTGTGTGTGTGTGTGTGTCTAACAAGTTTCCTGTCTTTTTTGTGTGCCCCTATTGACAACTCAACTCTTCAGTCTTTTGGTGAGGTCTCCTTTACTCCTAAAGTACAGGGTGTACACGTACACTTTCAATTATTTATTGCACAAGAATCAAACACTGTACAGATATCATACATATGTCATTTTGAAGAGAAACCCTGAAAGTTTTTTTTCATGTATACCAGCACAGCGTAGTTTGGTGATTTGACGATAGTCAGCACTAGTCACAGACATGGCAAGTTCAGATGTGGAGCAAGCCGTTTCATGAAATGGCCACCCCAATCACCAGATCTCACTCTGTGTAACTTTTTTCTGTGGGGATACATCCGAGATCTGGTGTATGTACCACCCCCATGTAATATAGCCGAGCTCCGGGAGAGAATACGGGATGTGACTGCAACAGTCAGTATGCCAAGAATTTGATTACTCATGGTTTGCATATTGAATGGTTTGCATATTGAATGTTCGGGGGGGAACTTTCAGAGTTTCTGTTCCAAATGCAATATGTATGACATCTGTACAATGTTTAGTTCTTGTGCAATAATTAATTGAAAGTGTTCCTGGGCTTTATGTACATCCTGTATTTACAGTCTACCAGAAATTTCCCACCATTAATAACCTTACGTCTTGGTGCCTACAAATGACACTTGCAACTAAAAGTTATTTGTATAACAAGAAAATTATAACATAAAATAACTTTTCAAATAAAATTATATGGATACTGTTCATTGGTTTTATTTTTGCACACGGTGAGCTACACTCCTGGAAATGGAAAAAAGAACACATTGACACCGGTGTGTCAGACCCACCATACTTGCTCCGGACACTGCGAGAGGGCTGTACAAGCAATGATCACACGCACGGCACAGTGGACACACCAGGAACCGCGGTGTTGGCCGTCGAATGGCGCTAGCTGCGCAGCATTTGTGCACCGCCGCTGTCAGTGTCAGCCAGTTTGCCGTGGCATACGGAGCTCCATCGCACTCTTTAACACTGGTAGCATGCCGCGACAGCGTGGACGTGAACCGTATGTGCAGTTGATGGACTTTGAGCGAGGGCGTATAGTGGGCATGCGGGAGGCCAGGTGGACGTACCGCCGAATTGCTCAACACGTGGGGCGTGAGGTCTCCACAGTACATCGATGTTGTCGCCAGTGGTCGGCGGAAGGTGCACGTGCCCGTCGACCTGGGACCGGACCGCAGCGACGCACGGATGCACGCCAAGACCGTAGGATCCTACGCAGTGCCGTAGGGGACCGCCCCGCCACTTCCCAGCAAATTAGGGACACTGTTGCTCCTGGGGTATCGGCGAGGACCATTCGCAACCGTCTCCATGAAGCTGGGCTACGGTCCTGCACACCGTTAGGCCGTCTTCCGCTCACACCCCAACATCGTGCAGCCCGCCTCCAGTGGTGTCGCGACAGGCGTGAATGGAGGGACGAATGGAGACGTGTCGTCTTCAGCGATGAGAGTCGCTTCTGCCTTGGTGCCAATGATGGTTGTATGCGTGTTTGGCGCCGTGCAGGTGAGCGCCACAATCAGGACTGCATACGACCGAGGCACACAGGGCCAACACCCGGCATCATGGTGTGGGGAGCGATCTCCTACACTGGCCGTACACCACTGGTGATCGTCGAGGGGACACTGAATAGTGCACGGTACATCCAAACCGTCATCGAACCCATCGTTCTACCATTCCTAGACCGGCAAGGGAACTTGCTGTTCCAACAGGACAATGCACGTCCGCATGTATCCCGTGCCACCCAACGTGCTCTAGAAGGTGTAAGTCAACTACCCTGGCCAGCAAGATCTCCGGATCTGTCCCCCATTGAGCATGTTTGGGACGGGATGAAGCGTCGTCTCACGCGGTCTGCACGTCCAGCACGAACGCTGGTCCAACTGAGGTGCCAGGTGGAAATGGCATGGCAAGCCGTTCCACAGGACTACATCCAGCATCTCTACGATCGTCTCCATGGGAGAATAGCAGCCTGCATTGCTGCGAATGGTGGATATACAGTGTACTAGTGCCGACATTGTGCATGCTCTGTTGCCTGTGTCTATGTGCCTGTGGTTCTGTCAGTGTGATCATGTGATGTATCTGACCCCAGGAATGTGTCAATAAAGTTTCCCCTTCCTGGGACAATGAATTCACGGTGTTCTTATTTCAATTTCCAGGAGTGTATATCGAGGGATGACACACATCTTCAGCATGGGATGGTAATCACAGTTGCTTCGTGAGAGAAAATACTGCTCAGACTTGGCAGTATGTATTCCACGGATCGCCATCCTGCCCTGGAGATGTTCAGACTTCTGAAGAATGGTTATATAAACAACAGATGGTTGTTATAAAAGATGGAAAAAGAACTTTAAAAAGATTACTATGACTCTCTCTTGTAAACTCAGTGAACGGGCAAAATATTCAAGAGACAGAAAGGTCCATAACAATAATAATTAAAAACAATTCTTGGGCTCATTGTAAAAATCTGTTCAAAGAGTTGGGGATTCTTCCTGGACCATCAGAGTATGTATGCCAACCTAGTATGTGCATTAAGAAAAACATTAGTAATTACTATGCTAATAGCTCATCTGAGGTATTATACAGGGCTCTTCATCTGCCTGTAACAATCTAATTTTATGCAACCCCCAAACCCCCATTGTTATAGCTGGCCTCCATAAACCATGAGGAAGATTTTCATATTCCCTCACGTATTATGTACAAACTATTAGTCGAACAGAAAAATAGAAAGGAACTTTTTGCAGGAAATTTCATGAAGTTAAATGTTATTCTGGGATATATTTTTGCTAGAGGCCACAGTTTTCGAGTTATTGAAAGAAAACATACAAAAGTATGCTTCAAATGCACCCACACTCAGCCCCCACCAGTATGTTTTTCATGGCACTCCCTCCTACCACTGTACAAATATTTGTGACTGCACAAATTATTTCCCACATATGACCTTTTCTGGTATTCACTGACTGACCTTATTATGTCACTGGCTTCATTGAGCACTTACAAATTGTAAAAATTACATTTGTGTAAATTTTAACTAACAGTTTTGTGAAATATAATAGAATAAAATAAAAAATTACATTGTTGTGTTTATATGACTACAAAATTACTGCTCTTGTAAGGGTTAAGTTTTCATCGAAGTGTCAACATAATTAGATTGAGCATAACTTTTACAAAAGTCATTTTTCATTCATTACCCTCATGAGCAGGTTTACATTAATGATGTTAACAAAAAAGTTGACTATGCTGGTGGTATACTAGCCCAATAAATACAGATAAATAAAAATAATGAATGTCAGGAATAGTTTGTGTATTTGGAATTGTTTTTTCAGTGGTAGGATGGGGTGCCACAAACAACATACCAGAAATGCTGACTGGTGAGGAATGAGTATGGAGTGAAGGTGTGTTAAAGACCACTTTTGTACATTTCTCTCGAGTAACTCAAAAACCATACATAGCCCAGTACAAAATTTTACCACATTTAACTTCCTTCATAAAGGTTCTGCTCATTTCTTTGGTAGGGTGAGAGAATATGAAAATTTTACACATGGTTTATGAAGACCAGCTATAGCACTGTCAGTTACATAAAACATGTTCAGTACCAGCAACTGAACCACTCTGTATGTTAACAATCATAAATACTGCCTTGTGCACAACAGAGATGACTACCTTAGGCAAGAAGCCCTGTATCCAGCTGAAGGAAGAGGAACAAAATATCTTGAGTGACAGCTGGGGCATGAATAAACAAACAGAACACTGGATACTTGGAACAAGCAGTAGCTATATTAGAGTGCTGAACCGATTTCAGGCACAATATAGAACAAACACACATTTTCTGGAAACGTAATGAGGAATGAGGACAACAATTTAAGCAAGAAGATGTGGAACACCATTTGTTTAACAGGAACAACTGGATGAAACAAGTCAGGGGGGATTGATAAACAACTGGAATAAGCAAACTGGATCCACACAAAGCAAAGCAGCATAGGCTCAATTATAGGAATACAGTGGAGGGTCATAGATGGACTGATACTAGAATCAAAATTAAGATCATGGAAGCAGAGAGAACCTGGAGGAATGAGAGAATGAAGAGGTTTTTAGATTTATTTATTTATTTTATTTATTTATTTACATCCTGAATCTTTGAGGTACATATACCATACCTTAGATGTTGGACAAAATGAAATTATATTAATATACTGTTACATTGATTGTATACATTACATTTATAAACTGTTACATTGTTATATTGCTATATTGTTAGATTACATTTTTTATATTGTTACAACCAAAATTAACTTATTTTTTCAAGATACTGTGTTACTGAGTAAAAACAGTTTTCCAAGAGATATGAAGTTACAGATTTTTTAAAGCTATGGATTTTGTTTATGGCCTTTAAGTTACTTGGCAGCTTATTAAACAAATGTGAACCTGAGTGATATACACCTTTCTTGCATGTTGTGGTGTAACAATTGTGTCTGTGTATGTCACTATTTGCCCTTGTATGGTGTTCATGTACAGACTTATTTTGAATAAATACATTTCCATTTTTAGCATGCTTTTTTTTTTTTTAGATACATGACAACTTCTAGTATATAGATACATGGTAGGGGTAGAATCCCCAGTTCTTTAAAGAATGGTTTGCATGATTTTTGGCTGTTAGCATTTTTCATTATCCTCACATTCTTTTTTTGTTTCCAGAATGTGGTTATGCTATGAGGAGAATTTCCCCAGAATATGATGCCATATCTCAATAGGGAGTGTATGCAAGCGTAATACACCACTCTAACTGTTTCAGGACTTGTGTTGTTCTACATAATCCTCATTGCATAAATCATTTTTGATAGTTTAGAATTTAATGATGTGATGTTGGAATTCCATTTAAGATTGTCTTGTAAGTAGATGCCAAGAAATTTTGTTTCAGTGACACTGTTAATTCTTTGGTTTTCCATGGACATGTTTGGTTTTAATGGGTTTTTATTTTGTTGTGTATGGAAATGTAAGACGACTGTTTTTTGAGGGTTTATCAGTAATTTATTTCCCACAAACCACTCTGTGATATTTTCATTTGTGACTTTAGCATTTAAACTTAGAGCCATTTCGTTTTCACCTTCAATTAATATGCTTATGTCATCTGCAAATAGCACTGGTTCGGAGTGTTGAACGTGTAGGGGGAAGTCGTTTATGAAAATTAAGAAGAGAAAGGGACCTAAAATTGAGCCTTGTGGTACACCGTGGTTTAATGTGGAAGGTTTTGATTGATAAGCTTGGAGTTCGTTTTCTCCCATGTGTTTACCTCTGTTATCTGAGAGCGATTTTCTAGGTAGGATTTCAGCCACTCATGTGGCAGGCCTCTTACACCATACCACTCTAACTTTCTTAGGAGAATAGAAGAAAGAAAATGTAGTGAACAAGTCACTTATGATCCTAAAGGGTAAAAAAGGAATGAAACAAATAAATAGCTCTGTTCATGATCTTGGAACAACAGCTAGATTTAGCTAGGGCATAGCAAGCAGGATTAAACAACAAACTCAAATCATTTTTTACTTGAGAATTAAACTTCACAGTAAACTGACTAAGATAATTGAAAGAGATAACTAAAAGCAACATGTTTGGAAAGGTAGTTGAGGTACATCTCTTAAATAATATACAGTCCAGTCCCATTAATGTGACCACAGCCTATGTTCAACATCAACGTGCAATAACCATTCACAGATGGCAGGTGGCAGCACTAGGTGTATAAAACGTGACAGGGGAATACGGGAAGCAGTGTGGTCATTGTCACAATGTGGAAACAGAGAAATTTATCTGATGTCCAAAAAGGCGTGGCTTTCAGGCAAGGGGTGGAAGTATTTCCAAAATGGCCAAGTTTTTAAACTCTTTGTGTGCAGCCATGGTTGAAGTATGCCGTGCATGGCAAAATGGCACTATTCAAAACTGCCACCAAGGCAACTGTGGTGTAAAGGCCAGAGAGGACTGGGATGAAAGGTTGATGCAGAGATGTAAATGGGCAAATAGATAGGTAACAGTTGAGCAGCTGACTGTCCAGATGAACCAAGTGGCTATCAACAGTGTCTCCTCAATGACTATTCAGTGAACATTGTCCCATATGGCCTTCTGCAACAGGCACGTGGTTCATGCACCCAAGCTGACTGCTGTTCATCTGTGACAAAGGCTAGAATTTGCACTTCATTGCCGCAACTGGGTGCCTAATGAGTGGCAATAGTTGGCATTTTCAGATGAATTATGTTTTATGTTCCATCAGATGTGAAATGTCTGAAAACAAACATGCTGCAACAGTCATTGGAAGGGTTCAGAATGGAGGAGGGAGGTTAATGGTCTGGGAAATGTTTTTGTGACAATCCTGGAGTGGTATTGTCATTCTGGAAGGCACACTGTATCAACACAAGAATCATCTATTCTTGGGGACCACATACACCCTTATATGCAGTTTGGTTTTCCTCTGCATGATGGCATCTACAAGCAGGACAATGCAATGTATCACACAGCTTACAGTGTTTGTGTGTGGTTTAAAGAGCACCAGCATGAGTTTATCATACTCCCCTGACTACCAAACTCCCAGATTTAAATCCAAACAAGAATCTGTGCGACCACCTCGACTGGGCTGTTTGTATCATTGATCCTCAACCAAGAAACTTAGCACAGCTGGCCACAGTGCTGGAGTCTGCACACCAGAGCCTCAATGATACTCTTCATCCACATATTACAGTGGTCTGCACTGCAAAAGGTGGTTATTTGGGCTTTTGGAAGTTGGTCACATTAATGTGAATGGACAGTGTATGTACTATACAGTAAAGTATCACTTAAATAACACAAAGTCATAATTATCAGAGCTGTTAAAAATTCAGAAACAGAATACCTCTGCCATTTTGCAGTACACTTTAAAAGTGTAATAAGTGTAATACATGTTACTTAGAAACTGCATGGTGAAGATCTGTGATAGAAAATGCTAACTACTTCTCAGTTTCCTGAACTCAACCCCTCTTTCATTGTAGAGGGATGCTGTTTGAGTTTTTCAGACGGAAATGGACAAAGAATATAAGGGAAAGTTGGGGGAAAAATCATGGTCTTGATGTTGACCAAAAGAGAGAGAGAGAGAGAGAGAGAGAGACAGAGAGAGAGAGAGAGAGAGAGAGAGAGAGAGAGAGTGTGTGTGTGTGTGTGTGTGTGTGTGTGTGTGTGTGTGTGTGTGTGTGTATAAAAGCTGTGCACTGACTCGAGACGAGATGCAAATAAATAGCGTAACATTAGTTTCAGAATTAAATATTTCTGTTAACTTATAATATGCCTGCATGATTGTGAACTTTTAATTATGTTTTATTGTTGTGTTAAGCTGATATAGCTAATATCACTGTAATAAAATGTTCTGTGTTAATAAATATCTGTCTAGCACTAAGTATACTCAGAATTTAAAAAAACTGCAATTAAAATATTGAACTGAATGAAAAAAAGGAAGTCATATGAACTAGCCCTCGCAGTGTTTTATACACTTTCTTTATCGTCCATTTACATTAAATAAAGGCTTTTAAAACTGAAATGTACTTCACAACGGCAAAAGGCTGCTAAGAAACTATAGCTTTCAAAATGTAACCTCAGGTCGAACAAAACCCTTCGCTTGACTCACTAATACTGAACTCTACTGGAAAGATGCATTTTTATGGACAAGACTTCCTAAGAAAACCTTAACTCTAGACCATCAAGTTATAAAGATCTATGAAAGTAATTACAGTTTTATTTACAGTGCTACTGCTTCTTGTCAGTAACAGAAGTCATTAGTTTATAAAGTACTGCCTTAATGCCCAGTTTCTTTCCCCTAGTGCAACATTGCTCAAAATAATTACAGGAGTAAGACTTTGGTCATCTGTCATACTCCACTGAGCAATAATTGAGGACTAGGTATCTTACCAAATTATACCCTTATCTTTCACAAATTAAGTACACAACAAAATGTCATTACATCCTTGATCATTTACCTAAAAAGACCTGAAATGTCTGACAGGTGTTGAAAACAAAGTGGAAACAAGCATTCATCCAATCATTCTGGGTGCTTTTCATTAAACTTTGAGAGCTTCAATAACATGTACACTCTCCATGAGCATTTATCACTGCCTGACCATGGCATGCTTCATGTAAGTCTATGGAAGTCACCCTGTGATGTATGTTCCTGTTCTTCGGTGAGAGCCCATGAGAGTTCTCAGAGAACATGTGATGGAACATGATGACCATGAACACATGTCAAGCATGTCCCACAAACACACTATATGGTTTAGGTCGCAGCCCACCACTGGCCATTCCATTACTTTAATGTCCAGGTTTCAGAAGACATCCATGCTAATGCCTGCCACTCAGGTCCTGGCATTAGGAAGAATTCAGTGCCACCATCATAAGCATCTCCCACCACATGGTTCAACAGGACCTGTTTGATGTACTGACTGGTGGTAAGGAGATCATAGACAATGACAAGTTCCATATGGTTGTCAACACTGAAGCACCCTCCCCACCCCCCACAACATCAGAGAATCTTGGAAATGGGTCCCTTTCTTGGACAACAATTGGGAAGTATCACTCACTACAGCATCTCCACACATGAACACAACCATCACCTTGCTTCAGAAGAAATCAGCATTCATCTGTGAATAACACATTTCACCAGTGACAAAGTGCCCAGTTGACATGAGATTGGCAGAACTGCAAGTGAGCAGCAAGTTATCATTGTGTGAAGCACGATTCTTGACCAGAATGTCTGGATCATAAAGTCCTTTCTCGCAACCTGTTCACTATATTCTGGCTGGACACAGCAACTCCAGTGGCACCTTGTAGTGCTCTCGTGATCTCCGTGTGAGACCACAATGGAGAGATGAATGGATATTGGTCTTCATGTGGGGTTGTAATGCATCAGCAACATTATACAACTTGCCTTGTGTACTGACCCATCTTCGTGTAGCATATCCACAACCTATCACAAAGATGAAGAGACACTGGCATCTGCAGCAACACAACAGAAAGTCCATCCTGCTGACTGCTCTTGCACTGCATTAAGATGTCACATTGCATGAGCTTGCTTAAATAAAGTGTCCACAAATGACAACTTGTACCTGTGTACATCACTGAAAAACACTGGGATGCCATTACTTAACTTCCTTCTGGGATATCACCTGATACTTTTGAACGCATGACACAGCAAAGAAATCGTGAACAATTTTATTTGTTGCATACATTGAAAGCAAAGATCTGAAGCCATGCAATAAGACTACAGGTACGACCTGTATCAAAATAGATTTGAAATGCTAGCATTGATTTGCATGTTCCCCTAATTGTTTCGAACAGTGTATATTAGCTATGCTCCGGCTCACGTTTGTGTCGTTGACAGGTTGGGGTCACGTATTTGGATTGTGACCTCTCGTTTTCTTAGTGCGTTCACTGGCGCCAGCATGTTTGGTTGCTTTCTCTGTTTGTGACTGGCAGCAGTGGCATTTATCAATAGTGAGCACTGTGGTACTATCTTTGGAGCGACCTCTAGTATTTCCGGGTCATCATGTGTTGGGGTTCAGTTTGGATGGAGCAGCAGTGAGGTCCGATAGTGCCAGTACTCACCAAAGGAGCTGGCGATATATGCACAGCCTGATGGAAGGATGTGTTTGTGAGAGTGCACAACCATGTCGAGGTCCGGATTCAGCGAGTTTAAATTGAATGGATCGTTACATTCAAGTAGTGTAACTTTCTTTTGTGTGTGTGTCCATTCGTCAAAGTGGCCTCATGGCATCAAGCTGTCACTTGGCGGTTTTGTACTCCAATATTTCCCTTGCCTGACTTGATTGGCAATGACTGATGCTTGGTCATTCGGTTGGTCATCTCAGTGGATGACGTGTATCTGGTCTTTCAACCATTTCTGTGTTCTTAGTATTCATGTATATGTGCAACTCATCTTGTTGATGTATAGTGACTGTTTTAGTATTGCTTGAGCTGTTTGTGGAATTGTCTTTTGCAGTTCCATGTGCACCTATCAGATTTTGAATAGGCAATTTGGTCTTAACCCTGTCTGTGTACTGGGATTTGGTGGAGCCAACTTGTGTAACTAAATACTTGTCATTTCACGATGTTAACTGTTATTCTATCATGGTATTGGTTATCACATCTTAGGTGGATTTTGCGAGTGTGCTGTTCAGCATTTAAGCTGTCCCTAGTTTGAGTTGCCTTCCTGTTAAGTGAGCATAACTCTTGGATACCTGTCTCACTGCTTCCACAGCTGTAGGGACTTATCTCAGGTTGATCCTTGCAGCACTGTCTGTGGATCACTCCCTTCTTTATTTGGTCTGATTGTGTCAATTGTTTAAAAATAATATTTTGTTTAAATTATTCCTATTGCTTGTGGTCTTCAGCCGACAAATAATTTGAATTCTTCTTAGTAAGGCCTTCAGCCGTCAGTGTAACTTGTGTTACAGTCAATTTTTTAATATGATTGTTATAAAAAAATCATTTTGGTATTTTCAATGTGTAATTGTCTTCCTCATTTGTAATTCAGGTCTTCAGCCATCAATTGTTCTGAAGTATTGCTCGTGGCCTTCAGCTGACAAATAATTTTAATTTTTTCTTAATAAGGCCTTTAGCCATCAGTGTAGCTTGTGTTATAGTCAATTTTTAATGATTGTTTTAAAAATTATTTTGCTATTTTCAAGATGTAGTTGTCTTTTTCACTTGTAATTAAGGGATTCAGCCACTAATTGTTCTGAAGTATTACTTGTGGCCTTCAGCCGACAAATAATTTTGAATTCTTTCTCAATAAGGTCTTCAGCCACCAGTGTAGGTTGTGTTACTGTCAATTTTTTCTAAAATGATTGTTTTAAAAAAATTATTTCCTTAATTGAAGTGCACGAGTTTACCGTACAACCAACGGTAAGTGATTAGGCCCTTTCCACACCTTTTCCTTCCTTCCCTAAGTCCTACGTTTCAGTATATGTAAACATGCAAGCAAAATTTTATAAAGAATGTGAACTTACATAAATTATTTATGTACATTCTGTTGCTAACTTCAATTTACATTGCATAGTGCTGCGGACATCGCTACTGCACAGAAAAAAAGGTCCAAGAAATATACAATGCAATTATCTTCCTCAGCAAATGGTAGATTGCTGTAGATGATTCATTACAACAGCTGCTATTCCATGGCAGAAATTAAGGGATAATAAGTCAACAGCGTTCTACCCGGTCACATGTGACAATGATTCCAATCAGCTTAGTGTATTTTATCAAGCAGGTAGAGTCAGAACTGGGTGTTCTGAGGAATAAATGATTTGAAGGAAATCCAGATGGCTAACATGGAATATGGACTTGTCATTTTTATTTATTTAATTTACATATTTATGCAAACTCACAGTACCTCTTTTACATCATAGTTATCTAAGAAATAACAATTTTCCTATGACAAATAACATCAAAATGATTGAAATACTATAGTGATAAAGTTAGTAAATAATATTTTAATTGAATCAACGGTGGGTTTTTGATGAAACACTGTAAATTAACTAAACAAACATTATTTTTTAGCCTTGTTTCACAATTTATTATTAATGTTATTGCACAACTTAGTTTTTGGGTTATAAGCCCATTTTCAAGTACATTACTGGTTCCTGAAGATGATAATGCACAGATAAATATGATGACAAGGCAAAGGTAATCTCAACTTCTTAAGGTATCGATCCATAGCTTAATGTACAATTACATCAATAACCATTTTTTTAACAAATTACATCCATTATAACACATTCACCAATTATACTACAGTGACCCTACTAAAGTTATGCATCAGCCTAGATATTTTTAACTACGATGGGCTGGGGCCCAAAGTTTTGCTTCTATGGATCAATACCTTAAGAAGTTGAAATTATCTTTGCCTTGTCATCATGTTTATCTGTGCATTATCATCTTTGGGAATCAGTAATATACTTGAAAATAGGCTTATAACCCAAAACCTAGGTTGTGCAATAACGTTAGTAATAAATTGTGAAACAAGGCTGAAAAACAGTGTTTAGTTACTAAATAAGACTGACTATCAACTAACAAAGTTAGTACTGCCTCTACTGATGCTGCTGCCACCATTAATAATAATAATAATAATAATAATAATAATAATAACAGGATTCTTTTCTCTTCTTTTAATAATAATGGGTGCATACAAGAACAATGGTGATCATTACTGTTGCTTTAGTAAATATGTCATGTTATTCTCTTCTGAAGCTGGAGATGTTATTCAGTTCACTAACATAATGCAGGAGGTTATTCCTGAATTGGGTTCCTGCAACTAAGAAGAAATCTGAGGAAGTGCCTAAAGGATGGAGAGGGACAGAAATGAATTTCCTCTGATGGGAATTGGTGTTTCTACCACATTGTTCAGACAAGAGCACAAAAATTGATAAGAAATATGAGGGACTGTCCATGTTAATAAGAGAGCAGAGAAGACAGAATGTATGCAAGTCTCCACACTTGTCTGCATGCAGTCAGGATAGTTGTGCAGATTATGGTGAAATATGATCAAAGAATTGAACATCAAGGTATAATGAATAAAGACATTCAAAACCAGTTCCAGGTGCTGTGAGCTTTCCTGAGAAAGACCTTGCGCAATAACATAGCTGTAATCAGTAATTGGAAGTATAGGTATTTGTACAAGTTTCTTTTTCAGGTCAAGAGTGAAGAGCTTTTATATTTTTGTAGGACATGGATATGCCTTGCACATGACATATACAAAAACAAAAAAGGTCAAAAATATCAATGAGATGCAATTAGAACTGGTCAACTCATAACTTTGGGTAACAATTTGGAGGACATGAAATGGGACACTCACAGAGGCTCAGTTTTATGCCAGATTGCAATACATCAGCAAACTAGTTGAAAATGCAAACCATCTACAAAGAAGATTACCTAAAAAACACTCACGTAGGTAATCTTACAAAATTGCACAAGTGTGTTGCTCTCCCACCAGATAGAACTAACAGGGATATTACGAGGGCAGTTCAATAAGTAATGCAACACATTTTTTTTCTGAAACAGGGGTTGTTTTATTTAGCATTGAAATACACCAGGTTATTCCCCAATCTTTTAGCTACACAACACTATTTTTCAACGTAATCTCCATTCAATGCTAAGGCCTTATGCCACCTTGAAATGAGGGCCTGTATGCCTGCACGGTACCATTCCACTGGTCGATGTCGGAGCCAATGTCGTACTGCATCAATAACTTCTTCATCATCCGCGTAGTGCCTCCCACGGATTGCGTCCTTCATTGGGCCAAACATATGGAAATCCGACGGTGCGAGATCGGGGCTGTAGGGTGCATGAGGAAGAACAGTCCACTGAAGTTTTGCGAGCTCCTCTCGTGTGCGAAGACTTGTGTGAGGTCTTGCGTTGTCTTGAAGAAGGAGAAGTTTGTTCAGATTTTTGTGCCTACGAACACGCTGAAGTCGTTTCTTCAATTTCTGAAGAGTAGCACAATACACTTCAGAGTTGATCGTTTGACCATGGGGAAGGACATCAAACAGAATAACCCCTTCAGCGTCCCAGAAGACTGTAACCATGACTTTACCAGCTGAGGGTATGGCTTTAAACTTTTTCTTGGTAGGGGAGTGGGTGTGGCGCCACTCCATTGATTGCCATTTTGTTTCAGGTTCGAAGTGATGAACCCATGTTTCATCGCCTGCAACAATCTTTGACAAGAAATTGTTACCCTCAGCCACATGACGAGCAAGCAATTCCGCACAGATGGTTTTCATTTGCTCTTTATGGTGTTCGGTTAGACAACGAGGGACCCAGCGGGAACAAACCTTTGAATATCCCAACTGGTGAACAATTGTGACAGCACTACCAACAGAGATGTCAAGTTGAGCACTGAGTTGTTTGATGGTGATCCGTCGATCATCTCGAACGAGTGTGTTCGCGCGCTCCGCCATTGCAGGAGTCACAGCTGTGCACGGCCGGCCCGCACGCGGGAGATCAGACAGTCTTGCTTGACCTTGCGGCGATGATGACACACGCTTTGCCCAATGACTCACTGTGCTTTTGTCCACTGCCAGATCACCGTAGACATTCTGCAAGCGCCTTTGAATATCTGAGATACCCTGGTTTTCCGCCAAAAGGAACTCGATCACTGCCCGTTGTTTGCAACGCACATCCGTTACAGACGCCATTTTAACAGCTCCGTACAGCACTGCCACCTGTCGGAAGTCAATGAAACTATACGAGACGAAGCGGGAATGTTTGAAAATATTCCACAAGAAATTTACGGTTTTTCAACCAAAACTGGCCGAGAAAAAAAAAGTGTTGCATTACTTATTGAACTGCCCTCGTAATTGTGAACAAAGAAGAGCAGCACAAATGATCACAGGTTTGTTTCGTTTGTGGGAAAGCTTGATGGAAATGCTGAAAAAACTGAACTGGTAAGCACCTGAAGACAGAAGCATACTACATTGTGAAAGCATACTTAGAATGCTTCAAGAACAAGTATCATGGGAGGAATCTGGGCATATATTACAGTGTCCAAAATATTGATCCCATAGCGGCCATGAAGACAAAATAAAGCTAATTATAGCTCACACAGTGGTATCTCAACAATCATTCTTCCCATGTTATATTAGATTAGATTAGATTAGTTTAATTATTCATTCCATAGACCCACAAAAGAGAGGATCTCCTGGGTGCGAAACATGTCAGATAAACACATTACAAAAATGTAATTAGAGAAACTTGAGTTTCATTAATTTTAATGATCCTCAGTCAATAAACAGTAGAATTATGTACATAAATCAAAATTAAACTACTAATATTTACAGGTCTGATACTTACATCTGCTTTCATTCACACAGAAGATAGTTATTGGCTATTACAACCATACATGAATAGAAGAGAAAGGTGTCCTAATAACTGGTACATTTGAAAGTATCTTTTTCCATGTACTTCACAATAGTTTGTAGAGTATAGACGTATATGTGGACTGATTTTCTACGGGAAGATAGACTACGTGCAGAGATAGTCTAGGACCAACATATTTTTGATCCACCTCAAATTAACTGCTGCAATGTTTCAACAGGAACAGAATAAACTTAAGCCGAATCAATTATGTAAATATAAGGCTTATACATAATCTTGCTTACTTTCCTGCAGAGTCCTCGTCTTTTGCTGATTCAAGTTGTCTAATTCTCGCACTCAACAGAACATCATTACCAATAGAGGAATCCTCTTCTGTTGAACTTTCAATGTTCTTGTCATCCATTACACTCAATATTGAAGCTAACCCTGTTTAAAAGAGAGCACATGCTGAAAAATTACAGTTGAAAGTGGTAACATTTTCTCCATTTTTATTTTTAATTTTACTGCTGTTTAAGATAAACTTAACAGAAGAAATACTGAAATCCATGAACTATAAAAAAAAATGTCAGTTGTGACAAGATACTTTTCCAACCAGTCTATCATATAATATGTCTGAGTTTTCAGGGTCCACATGAATATGATCAAACTTTCACAACTGACATTTCACACTATAGATTATACATCATGTTGTTTTGCAAAAGCCGGCCGTGGTGGCCTTGCGGTTCTAGGCGCTTCAGTCTGGAACCGCGTGACTGCTACGGTCGCAGGTTCGAATCCTGCCTCGGGCATGGATGTGTGTGATGTGCTTAGGTTAGTTAGGTTTAAGTAGTTCTAAGTTCTAGGGGACTGATGACCTAAGATGTTAAGCCCCATAGTGCTCAGAGCCATCTGAACCATTTTTGTTTTACAAAAGATACACCTACACAACTCTGACATATGGCATAGCACAAAAAAATAATACTTATGGTAACTTTAAATGAAGGATTTCTTTACAAACTGAACAGTGCTTCCCCCATTAATTCTTGTGTAGTAACTAGAACAATCAACATTTTGTGAACAGGTAGTTAAATATGCTAACAGAAATAATATAAGGAATAAAGGCAACAAATCACCAAATAATAGAGGTACTGAGAAGTTGAAGGCACATTAAGAAGACTGAAAACATTGCTAGCTTTCAGATAAATATTTTTCAAAGCTATAGAAAATTGTGTATTGTACTGCTTGAAAAAGGAATTATCAGAAAGCTAGTGAAGTTCTCTGTCTTGTTATTGTGTCTTCAACTCCTCAACACCTCTTCTACTCAGTGGCTTTTATCTTAACTCCTCAAATTATTTGGGGACAGTGAAGACAACTATATTTGCTAAGGCAGCATACAAACATATCAGAGATACACCTACAATGACAATCAAAAATCTGTGCCTGATTGGGACTAAGACCCAGATTTACATCTTACTGCGAGTAGTCACATTAATCATTAGGCTACTTGAGAATGCTTCTACTTCAAACACAAACTTTCAGTTTGTGTGACGTTTCTGGTTAAGACATCCAAACCCTGCTATCAGAGTTCCTCAGCTAGGTATGTAGGAGCAACAAAGAGCACCGCTGGGGAAATGGAGATGGTAGAGGATGGTGGCTACAAGGGAGGGAGAGTTTGAAAATCATAGCTGGGAAGTCAGTACTTATTAAAGTGTGAGTCACACTTGGAAGTGTGCTCATGTAGCGTAATTGCTAAGGTGACTGCTCTGAATAAGCAGGAAATCCTGGTTTAAGACCCAATCTGACACAAATTTTCAACTATCACACAAATTTTCAATAATCACTTAATATTCATTAAACTACAGGTTCAGAATATCTGAGTGGTTTGCATCAGTATCATTTCATGTCACTCGCCTTCATTGATTTCATCTCCATCACTTGTTGTTATTGTTATTGTTGTTGATGTAGCTCGCCAAGCTACTGCAATCTGCTTCCTCTAGTCATCTCTAGGTCTCCTTCTATGATTTTACTCCCCCCCCCCCCCCCCCCCCCACACACACACACACACACATACACACTTCCCTTCAATACAAAATTGGTGATCCCTTGAAGTGTCAGAATGTGTCCTGTCAAATATTCTGCAACCATGGCTCAAACTTTATTAGTGCACTCGTTTAATTCCAGTGCATTTAATTAATTTCATAACAGAAACAGGCATCCTCAAAACGATGACAAAATTTTTGGCTGGCGTAAGAATTTATTGGTAGGCAGGATGCAGGATCATCAACAGAAGTAGAAGTAACTTTGGGTGTGTCAGAGGGAAATATGTTGGGACCTTTGTCATTCAAGTTGTATATTAACCATATCAGACCCAATTTTTTTCTGGAGAAAGGGTAATGTATTTTTATACCCTAAAGCTCTTACAAGATTTTCTTAATGATTTTAGATGCAATTTCTTATTTTTTTTTTAAATTGAGTTTCGATTCCCCCCAAAAGGGGCAGGCGTGCAACAGAGCAGCTCAGTATGCCGCTCTTCAACCTACATAATTTTTAAAACATAAGAAGAAGATAATAAACAATAAAAGCAGGCGATAAAAATGGTGACTTAAATTGTAAAATTGCGGAAAATTGTGGAAGTTAAAACATAAGCCAAAGGGTTGGCGATGCTAATAAAATACACAGGAAGCAGACAGGTAAAATAGTAGACAGACAATTAAAAAAACACAGCGACAGTCTGGTTTCTGTTCACAAGAGATATAAAGATCACACCTGGCGACAGTATGATTTCCGTTCGCAACACTTTGGGAAAGACGCACAACACTCTACACTCACTTGAAACACTGCACTAAAAAGTTCGCACGAAGATGACACACCACAGCCAAGTGCAGATGGGGGTGACCTGGATAGATGAGGGGGTGGGGGGTGGGGGGGGGGGAAAGGGAGGGAGGAGAGGAAAAATGAAGTGGGGGGGGGGGGTTAGATGCAAGATTTATATAAATATTTGTATCCATTTTCAATATGTGTTTTGTAGATTTGGCTTCATTTTACATACTAATATAATTAATTTTGAACTATTCACTGTTGTAATAAATACTCTGATAATTCAATAATTACCATAAAAAACAATAATAATATTCAGCTATACAATGGAGTATAACTAACCAACAACTTTCATGAATTCTGGTGGTCACAAGCTGCTGCACACTGCTACATTCACTTGCTGATGTTTTTACAGTTGTGCCCAACAAGTGGGAGAACTTGTGCATTATGAAAAAGCTGAACATTCACAGATGTGTACATGAGGTTTCCATTGAGGAAAAATATTTCTGTTGCAGCTACTACACTCTAAAAATTAATGTACACAATTGTAGCCAGAGGGTCTGAAATGGTTAATGGCTTGGCAGACAATAATAATAGTAACCTCAGGCTTTTACTGATGATGCAGTTATCTATAATGAATTACTATCTGAAAGGAGCAGCACAACTATTTAATCAGTTTCTGATGAGATTTCAAATAGGTGTAAATATTAGCAACTTGTTTTAATTGTGCAAAAACATAAAACTAAGCACTTTACAAATTTATTCAGGAAGGAACATCCAATGCCTATAGCATCAGTGAGCCACAACTGGAATCAGGCAACTTTCAGAAATTCTTGAGTGTAACAACTGGTAGGGAAATGAAATGGGATGATCAGACAGGGTAAGTTGAAGGTGACACAAGTCAGACTGAATTGTGAATTGTGTTTTATTCATCTCATGATGTACATTTGCAATCCATTTGGCTTGTGTACAAGAGACATTTTTACATTAATAAATAATAGCACCACAATAAAAAGTAACACTATAAGGATATTTCTTGGGATATGTGACACACTGTTTCCAGCTCAAATTTCCAGTTTGTCCTGCATGAATTCGTCCACTGAGTAATAACACTTCAGTGGCAGAACCTCATCTAGCTTTCTTTTAAGTGAATCTTAATGCATCTGCATCAACTTGTTCCCTTTTAATTTATTACAAATCTTCATTCTCATGTATCGAGGCACCTGGACATACAGTCTCAAGCTGTGGGTGGGGAGCATAAAATTTCTTTGTTTCTAGTATCATGTGAATGGACAAAACGATTTCCCTCAAATAATTCATGTTAATATTTTAAGTTTTCTAAACAATGGTCAACATGGTTCTTTGTGACTTACTGTGCACATATTTTGAACGATTTTTTTCTGTATTTTTAGTATCCACATTATGTTTGTCGATTTACCCCAAAAAACAATACCATATCTAATAATGGACTCGAAATAGCTTGTATATGCTACTTTTCGTGTGTCCATGTCAGTTGCTGTTGATAATATTTGCATTGCAAATGCAAAACTGCTCAGTTTGTTTGCTAGGTGCTTGATATGTGCCTGCCAGTTCAAATTTTTATCTACATTTAAACCTAAGAATCTGACTGAGGCAACTTCTTCTATATCTTGGTTATTGTGTATGGTCTTAATCTGCTCACATTTTGACTGTTTGGTTTTGAACTGCATTATGTGAGTCTTACATATGTCTAGGTTCACCCCGTTTAGCTGAAATCATGTTTCTAAGGTGCTGAAGGTACTGATCACAAATTTGGTTCATGTTAGGATATTGTGAAAATACAGTGTATAAGGTGTATTCAAAAGTAATAAGAATTTTGTAGTTTTACGTGTTGTATTAGTCCAATTCATGTAATTTTTGTTATGTTGGACCATGTTGTACATTTAGCCTGTTATCAGCTACAAAAATGGTTACACCTGTTTTGGTAGTAACAGTGGTTATTTATTTTATATAAAAGGGATCAGAGAATTTGTATAACATTTTACTGTCAGAACAGTACAGAGTGCAGCAGAGCTTTAGAAATGTTAAATATTTTTTTGGTGAGTCTTCTACGAGCAAGACAATGGTTTATGAATGGTACAAGTGTTGTGTCTAGACAAGACAGCCAAGACACAATGAGAGAAAGCCGAAAGGCACGCGCTACGCTCTCGCAGATGGGCGTGAGGTCTGAAACAGGATACGTAATGAATGCTATAAAGAAAAGTACGTAGCTTCTGGAATACTTAACTTTAATCCATCCTTTTGGTACATCTGGAGATTGTGGCGATACAAGTGATACTCTTTAGATACATGCAATGTTACTAATGGCGCCTTGCTAGGTCGTAGCCATTGACTTAGCTGAAGGCTATTCTAACTATCTGCTCTGCAAATGAGCGAGGCTTCGTAAGTGTAGTCGCTAGCAAAGTCGTCCGTGCAACTGGGGCGAGTGCTAGTCCGTCTCTCGAGACCTACCTTGTGGTGGCGCTCGGTCTGCGATCACACAGTGGTGACACGCGGGTCCGACATGTACTAATGGACCGCGGCCGATTTAAAACTACCACCTAGCAAGTGTGGTGTCTGGCGGTGACACCACAACAAGCATTTAAAAGAAGGGTGAAAAGATGTTAATAATGAGCACCTTGGATGCCCCTGCACATCATCAGTGGATGAAGTTGTGGAAAAAATGAAAGAAATTATTATGAAAAATCACTGCATCACTATCAGAAAAGTCACTGATGATGTCAGTACATCAATTGGTTCATGTTATTAAATTTTTTTTTGGCATTAAGGATGTGAAATGTGTGACAGTTTTGTAAACAAAAACAATGGCAAATGCATGTTATTCAGGAATCACTTGGTGATAGTTAATAATATAACTATGGCCATCATTCGATTAGTGTGACTGTTTAGCATTATATCCTAGTGTGTAATATTGTATAGATATATAATGTACTGCTACATCATAAGAAAAACAATTTAATAATATTACTATGTTCAACATCAACCTGTACTGGTAAAAAGTAGTGTTATGTAATTATGTATATCATAAGGCTAAAATTGACATTTATCCTGTACAGCATGATCAGATGATCTGTAAATGTATGTTATGAGACAAATAAAATACAAATACAAATACAAAAAAGTCATCAATGAAGAAAAATACTGAAATGTGTCATAATAGGTGATGAAACAAGGGATTTGGTGTTAAAACTAAGGCTCAATTATCCCAGTGGAAACATTCTGGACAACTAAGACTGAGAAAAGTTTGAGAACTGCAGTTGAATGGTAAAGTGCACAATCAGTTCTTACCATAATCTCAGAAGATCAGAAAGGACTATTACAGGTTCAACATCATTTGCATGAAGCTGTATATAAAATGAAAGCTCGAATTTATGGGAAACAATTCATGGCTTTTGCCACACAGTAATGTACCTGCTCACAGTTCATTTTTTTGTGAATCTATGGCCAAAGAATATTTTAATTGTTCTCCAGCTTCCATATTCATCAGATGTGGTCCTATGTGACATTTTTTGTTTCCAAAAGTAAATAAAACCTTAAATGGTCTTCAGTTTACAAGCATAGATGAACCTGTAGCTAAGAGAGCTAAAAATCTATCCCAAAATCAGGTTCCAGAAGCGTTTTGAAGCTTGGAAAAAGCACTGACATAATCATATAATGAAGGGGATAACAATGACGTAGACAAATAATTAAATTTCTTTAAAAAATAAAATAAAAACTCATTTTATTTCCTGAAATTAACTTGTCAAACAGTCCATGGCAGTATGGACTGCAACTTTAATCTTGTGCTGCTCAGTTGCAGACAATGCATACAGTGTGTGGAATAACTCCAGTCATGCCAAACAAGTGGACATACCACTCAATGAATCATGATGCTTTGTCACTGGCTGACAAGCTATGCTGCCTAGGCAGCATCATTTTCCCTAGCATCAGACGCAAAGTGCCAGTGAAGAAGAAAAAAACTAAATCATCTACATCTCTGGCCTACCCCCTTTCTGCATTCCAACCAGCCTGTCGCTGACTTAAATCGAGAAGGAGTTTCTTGTATGAAACAGATAATCTCATGAACAAACTGAAAAAAAAAACAGAGTAGAAATGTGGCAAGACATACATGTTCATCTCCAAGATTTATTTATTTATTTATTTATTATCATCCCAATGATCACATTTGTGATATAGGATTTGTCAGGGTACATTTTAACAACTATATAATATCTTTACAAAATTTGTATCTGTGCTGAATTCATACTAATCTATCTTATGTTTAATACAATATACAACTAATATGTGTTTTTATAACATAATTTATTATGCACTGATGTAATTTCATTTGTCACATTAACTTAAACATATATTTTATACAGTTGCGCAGAGATATTCACTTATGCTGTAATAGCATTTGTCAAGCATGTGGTTCTTTAGAACAGTTTTAAATTTATCCTCATTTTCCAGCTCTTTGATATGTTTTGGTAGTGCATTAAAAAGTTTGATGCCTTGATTACATACATGTTTCTGGCTTCGGGTCCTTGTTACAGCTTGTATGTGGAGATCTTTACATTGCCGTGTATCGTAATTATGGAAGTCTGTATTGGTTTTCATTTTGTCCTGATTTCTTTTGATCACCAACAGACATTTCAGAATGTATAATGATGGAATTGTTAAAATTTTCAATGCTTTAAAAAGGGGCCTACAATGTGTTTGAGGTGGGCTGTGGGTCATTATCCGAATAGCACGTTTTTGCAATGTGAAAATCTCATTTAGACGACAATTTGTTTTTCCCCAGAATACTATCCCATAGGATGCAATGGACTGAAAATAGCCAAAATATACTAATCTGGTACAGTCATTACTACAAACTCTTGAAATTATTCTAAGCACAAAACATGCTGAATTTAGTTTTAGTGCTAAGTTCACCACATGGTCCTTCCAATTAATCTTCTCATCAATGTGCATACCCAGGAATTTTGCACACTGTACTCTTTCAAGTTGTTTGCCCTCCATGGTGGGACTTAGGTCGTCCTGTTCACTTATTTTTCCATATTGCACATAATTAGTTTTTTTTGCATTCAGTGTTAGCTTGTTAGCACTAAACCATTTTTGTATATCTTGTAGGACATGGTCCACAGTACTGTGCAATGACTGCTTCATATCACTAACTATTAAACTAGTATCATCAGCAAATAACATGATTCTAGCTTTTCTCTCTGACACCTGAATATCATTAATGTAAATGAGGAACAGCAAGGGGCCTAATACACTTCCTTGAGGTACACCTACTGTGACCTCCCTTGGATCTGATCTTAGTTTAATTTTTTGATTAATATTTGGTGCTGTAATTTCAACCACCTGCATCCTCTTTTCCAGATAAGACTCAAACCACTTTTTTACCGGTCCTCTGATACCTATAGCTTCAAGCTTCTTCAAAAGTATGCTGTGGTCAACAGTGTCAAAGGCTTTTGACAAATCTAGATTTATCCCAACTACACTATTTCCCTCTTCCAATTTAGTGATTATTTCTTTTGTGTATTCTAGTACAGCTGTTTCAGTACTTCTCCCAGCTTGAAATCCATGCTGATTACTGTTTATCAGATTGTGCATATTAAGATAATGTGTGACTCTATATTTCATTAGTATCTCTAAAACTTTAGAGAAAGTTGGGAGGAGTGAGACAGGTCTGTAGTTTTCTATTTTAAGTTTATCACCCTTTTTCAACAGGGGAATGACTTTAGAAATTTTCAGTTTTTGTGGAAACACGCCCTCAGCCATTGACAAGTTTGCTATGTGCGTCAATGGTTTCGCTATCTGATTAGCTGTTTTCTTTACTAATATTATTGGCACCTCATCTACTCCAGCTGACATCTTGGACTTCAGACTTTTAATCACTTTTAAAACTTCTTTTTCGTTTGTTGGAACTGCCATCATACTGCTGGCTGCCTTGGGTGCTTCCATCTTAATCTGCTCCCCAAGATTCCTGCTTAATGTCTGGGGTACATTTAAAAAGTAGTTATTTGTATAATTAGGCATGGCATATTTATCTACCATTTTATTCTCCTCATCTTTTAGAATAATTTCCTTGTCTTTGGTAGGTACCCCGGTTTCTTTTCTCACAATTTCCCATGCTATTTTAGTTTTATTTCTGGACTGTTTTATTTCCATATTATTACTCAATAACTTTGCATTTGCAATTACTCTGCGGTATATTTTCCTATACCTCTTTACATATTCTATAAAATCAATATTTGTACACTCCCTCAACTCTGAATTCAGTTTTTTCATGTTTTCACATGATTTCTTAATTCCAAGAGTCATCCAAGAACTTGACTTTATGTATCCAGTAGACTTGACTCTGGTCAGTTTCTTTGGAAAACACATCTCAAAGTTCATCATGTAAATCGATGCAAATACACTATATGCCTCATCTGTACTTGACTGTTTCAAAACATCTAACCAATTTTCATTTTCTAAGATACTTATGAACTGATGACAGCTGTCCACAGAGAAGTTTCTTTTGTAAATATTATTTACACCTTTATCTTCCTTTGACCTTAAAGGGATTTCAATGGTGAGAGCATTGTGGTCAGACAATCCTAAATCTATGTTTGTTACCTCTATGTCAGTTTCTGACATATTTGAGAAAATGTTATCTATGAGGCTATTGGAGGTGTTTGTTATTCTAGTTGAATTGTTTATGTGTGGTGACATGTTGAAACTCTTTAATATGTCCAAAAATTGCCTTTTTTGTTGACTTTCAACTAGAAGATTAATATTGAAATCACCACAAAGAATAATCACAGTTTCTTTTTTGTAAATAGTATTTAGCAACAATTCTAATTTATCAAAAAAGACTTCCATGTTTCCACATGGTGACCTATACACTGTTATGACTATGACTTTTTTCATCAGGCCATATAGCTGGACAGCACCTGCTTCAAAAAACTTTTCAATACTTAAGTTCTCTGCTTCACATCTCTTTTTAAATTCTAACTCTTGTCTAAGGTAAATACCGACTCCACCACCTTTTGCAATTTTCCTACTATAATTATTTGCCAGTTTAAATGGATTAATATGAATACTACTAATTTCTTGGTCCCTACACCAATGTTCTGTAATACACAAGACATCAGGTTGGGTGTTACTTACTGCTATTTCAAGTTCACAATATTTGTTCTTGAGGCACTGCACATTTAGTGTCATAATCTTAAGAACAGGGGAGTGAGCACTGGTGGTATTTTTCCTTTCGTTTAACACTGTTATCTTGGAGTTTTCATTATGGCTGGATACCAAAAATCCTGTTGTACCACAGGTTTCTTGTTTCTGTTGCTTTTCCTACTTGAAGTTGATGATGCTGATTGATTGTTTATACTAGCTGTGGCAGCTGATGACATTTTAATATTTACAATAGCAGATGATGATGTTTTTAGTGCTTCAGCAAATGTTGCTCTTGTAAAGGTTTTCTTTTCTTCTGCTTCTGTCCTCATTTGGAGTGGGATTTTAGGGAACTTTTCTACTGTTATGCCGCTTATTTCTTCTAGTATCTTTTCACCCATCATCTTTTTTCCATAATAGTTTCTGTGCTGTCCATGCCTCGTGAAATGATTTCTCACTGAGCTGTTTGCATCCACAAAAGTTGCACACTTAAAAGCACAGCAGATCTTTCTGAATTTATTATTTGCTGACTTTATTTCTTTGTTTACACATGATTCCTCGATTAGATCATGTCTATGTGGCACACTTACAACGAGAACCTTTAAATTTAGATCTGACAGCTTTTTTAGAGCTGTTTGAAGTGCCCTTGTCGCTAGTTGGCTTTCATTTTTGTATATGTCATTTGCTCCACCTATTAGCACACAGCATGTTCCAGTCTTAAGTAAGTTTTCACAATTATTTACTATTTCATTAAGGGGAGCACCAGGTTTGACAATGGCTGTTACTCTGAATTGCGACTGCCGATCATTTATTATTTGTGCCACACCCTTTGCATGACTATCACCTAATACACAGATGGAGGGAAGAACTTGCTCCAGGACACACAAAGGAGTGGAACATATGGAGATCTTGAATAGATTATGTTCTGGAATTGCAAGAACCAGAAGCAGCATGGATAGATAAGGTTTATCACACAAACCAGAGCTGAGCAATTGTGAACAAGAGCATACTAAATGTGAAGTATGCTCAACCACATGCACTTTTGAGGGGTTTATGAAGGACACCCCAAAAAACAGAGCCATACCAAAGAGATCCTGTGCTCTTGGCAGAACTGCCAAGACTGCCCTCCCCCCTGAAAAACTACCTTTCTGCAATATGTTCTGTGTACATTTACGAATTTTTGTAATTTGTAAGGTAGATTTAATAGACATGAAGCATTACTGAAAAACATTACTAAAATGATCTATATAGGTGAAATTATACAGATAGCCCTAGGAGGAACAACAACAAAGGAGTATCTGTGAAGAGAACAGACTAACATGATGTTCCTGAGAACAAGCAGCTGCCTTTTCTGTAGTTGCAGGGGCGATAGTCTGCATGATTGACTGACCTAACCTTGTAACATTAGTCAAGGTGGCCTTGCTGTGGTGGTACTGTGAACAGCTGAAAGCAAGGGGATCTACAGCTGGGAATTTCTTCCCTGAGGGCATGCCTCCATACTGTATAGTTGAATCATGATGGCATCATCTTGGGTGAAGAATTTTAGAGATGAAGTAGTCCCCCATTTGGATCTCTGGACAAGGTCTACTCAAGAGGGTGTCACCATCAGGACAGACAAAACAGAAGGGTTGGAGTGTGGAATGTTAGATTTGTTACTCAGATATGTAGGTTATAGGATTTAAAAAGGGAAATAGATAGGTTGAAGTCAGATATAATGGGGATTGGTGAAATGCAGTAAAAGGAAGATCATGACTTTTGCTCCAGTCAGTACAAGATTATCAACACAAAATCAGATAGGAGTAATGTGGGAGTAAGTCTAATAATGAATAAGAAAAACGAAATGTGTGAAAGCTACTATGAACAGTGTAACAAATGCATCTTCTTAACCAAGGCAGACACACAGCCAACAGCCACCATGTAGTACAAGTTTATATGTCTACTTAGTACTAGCTCAACAGATAATGAAGAGATTGACAGAATGTATGGTGAGATAAAGGAAATTATTAAGATAGTTAAAGGAGATGAAAATATGATTGTGCTGAGTAACTGGAATTCAGCAGTAGGAAGAAGAAGAGATGGAAAAATAGCTGGAGTGCATAGACTGGGGGAAATGGATGAAACACAAAGCCACCTGGTAAAACTTTTCACAGGGCACAATTGAATCATAACCAATACTTTATCTAAGATCCATGTAAGAAGGTCTTGTAATTGCAAGAGACCTAGAGGCACTGGAAAGTGTCAGACCGATAACATAATGGTAAGAGACAGATATTTCAAAACCATATTTTAAATTGTCAGACATTACCAGGGGAAGATATGGAGTATGACCAAATTTATTGGTTTTGAATTGCACATCAAAACTGAAGAAATTGCAAAAAGGTAGGAAATTGATTTGATTTGGGACTGAGATAAAAATTATTGCTGCCAGAGGTTTTTGAGCGTTCCAGAGGGAGAATGGGGCAATGTTTGATTGAAAAATGGGAAATAAATACAACAGAAAATGAAAGGGTAACTTTAAGGTATTAATTAGTGAAGGCAGCTATGAATCACATAGGTAAAAACACAAGACCTAGCAGAAGTTCTTGGATAACTTTTATATTGAATTTAAGTGAAGGGATCACCAGAAGAAAGTGCTAACCCTTAAGTTCATACCAACCCACCAACCCATCACTTCCTACTCCAGACCATCTGTGAAAGCAGCCAGGTCATATACCAGTTCTGCTGTAATCATTATATTGGTATGACTGCTAGCCAACTGTCCACCAGGATGAATGGCCACTACTAAACTGTGGCCAGGAGCAAGGTAGACCACTGTGTGTGACAACATGCAGCTGAACATCACATCCTTGATTTCAATGGCTGCTTCACAAACTGGGCCATCTGGATCCTTCCCTCCACCACCGGCTTTTCTGAACTGCACGGATGGGAGTTATCCTCAAAACATATTCTACACTCCTGAGATTATCCATTCTCAACCTCCAGTAACTTACTGTCCCCACACTCTTTACCCAACAGTTTTTGCCCCATCACCTCCTTCCTATTCGCATTCCTTTGCCCTCACTGTGTGTTGGCCTCTGCCAATGCATAGGCCTCTTATTCCTCTTCCCTGTTCCTCTCCTTTTCTGTTCTCTATTCCTCCCACACCTCTCTGACTCAAAGCCAGCCAATGCTGCCCTGGCAGTGTCTATATGCATCCAGTGCTCTTCTCCTCCCCATTTATACCTTGGAATCCCTTCTCATTTCTACCCTCTCCAGACTGCTCCTTCCATTCAACATGACAGCTGCATTCCAGTCTGAACTAGCAGAGATGGCAGTCATGTGTGCTTGAGATAGGCATACTTGTGTGAATGAATGTGTGTGTGTTATCTTTTGTGTTTTCTTTTCCGAAGAAGGTCTGGCTGAAATCTGAATTGTAACGATTTTTTCATTGTGCCTGTCTGCAACTCAGAATGTCATCTTTACAGTGAGGAGCAATCTATCTTTTTCTTGATATTTCAAACTGGGAATTCCATTGTTTAAGTAGTGCACATTATATATTGAATTATACACAATAAAATAAATGAATGCATAACTATAAATGAAAAAAGCTGCAACCAATCTTCAAATTAGTTAGAAATTAAGATCATCTTTTGCACAGTTTGCAAATCTTTCAAGTGTGTAGAAAACCTTATCCTTCAGCCACTTTTGGATTTAGCTTTGAAAACATTTCCAGAGGTCTGATCTGCTTGTGAAGGTAATTTATTAAAAAGCTGATTATAGGCATACCTGTTTTAATGTTTGATGAATATTATAATGATGTACAGACTGCCTGTTACAGCTTTATTTTATATGCAACTGTATGTGAAGAGAGACGGGACTATTAATATATTTAACTGTTTGAAGTAAGGTTTACAAGATATTTTAATTACAGAATTACCAGACATACACCTGTTGCCCTTCCTCTACCAGAGAAAAATCCTTTTTGCCCCAGAAGAATTACCTAACAAAAGAATACTGTACCTTAGATAGCAATAACAGAAAGCATAATGAAAATGAAGCAACAGTTTTTCATAAATACGTATGTGTTGTTTCACCAACAAATAAATAGCATGTGATAGCTTTTTACACACATATTCTATTTGATTGTTTCAAGTTAATTTCACATACAGATATAAACCAAGCAGTACAGCACATGTGCAATCAGTATTAACACTGGATAGAATGAAAATAATGTTCACAGTCTTTTCATAATGAATAGTTATTTCATCAGCATTAAACCAGGTATTTCATACTTTAAGTCACCCTTCAGTTTATAGTTTCAGTTTTCTCACATCTTTGACAGAATTTATGAATGTTGTGTCATCTAGAAACAGCACAAATTTACATGGTATGTTGCTTGGCAGGTGATTTACAAATGTTACAAACAGCATAGTTTTGGGATATCTCGGCACCAATCAGAGCTTTGTAGCACCTGAGTGCTGAAATGGATACCACCACACAAGGTCCCACAAACACAGCACAGACCAGCGTTATGTAAGACCCTGCAGTAAAATGACCTATCCAGCTATTGCATACTGTCTTCCAGCTGCTGATGTGAAACATGCACTCATCTTTGGAAGAAAGAACGAAGGAAGATTAGGGTTTAACACCTTGTCAATGCTGAGACTTTGGAATGGCCACTAGCCTCTGCCAAGGGATGTGCCAGAGTGCAGCACTTTGCCATACAGGTATCATTATGCCAAATTTTGTTAAAAATGGACACTATTTGAAATGAGAGGGTGGTGTGTGATATATGGGGCTATGAATGAGCCTTCTTCTTTCTAGGAATGATACCAATGATGTCAAGCAAATTATATATCTTGATAGGATTTCATACTCCTTGTCTGAAGTGTTGGAAATACTTATTTTGGAAATATAGTAATGGAAAATCCTTGGTAGCATATAAATAATGGAAGGAGCATAAGTTGTAACAGAACAAGGTGGACCATTCCACCTGTTCATATACCACTCCTGACATAACATAAATACTTTCCTTTATTTGACCTAGTTGTATGAATATGGCACATTACAGAAATTATCTCTTTTCCGTTTAAGCAGAGAATTTTAAAGTTTGATTGTTTACAATACAATTTCCACGTCAGTGACAGCGATAACCTGATTCATTTACCAAAAAACAAATTTTCTGACTAATTATCCACACTTTGAGGACCAGAGCAAATGCACAGACGTAAAATCTTGTATGAGCTGTAAGTGGCTGTGACTGAAGCAACAATTTCCATTTAAAGCCCCCATTTTCCCTTTTCCATAAACAGCTTAGTTATTACAAACACGTCCTATTTAAAAAAATACTTGGAATCAAAAGTCTCATAGTCCAGAATATTCAGTATTAAATTAATGATTATTTCCAAAATTCATCCCCATAGCTCTGTAACCATAATTTTTCTGATTCTGAAAATACCCCCTCTCACTAGGAAATTTTGTTAGTTTGCAAAGTATTTGATCAAAAAAATTTTATGTTTTTGACAATTTTGGCAGACCCTATGAATCTCAGTGGGAGTATACATAGGCCTAGTAGTCACAACATAGTTTCTTATATTTTGGTCAATTTTCCTGTTGTCCAATCCATTGTTACAGACTTCCTTCTTATTTCATTATAATTCCATGTCCAATAAAGTTGCTTTCTTCCCTGTTAGAAATTAGAATAGCTGATTTTAATGATTGTTCATAAGCATTTCTATAAGTAGTTGTGTAGGACAATGCTTCATTCAGTCAGTGCCTACCAGCCAAATTGTGAACTTTATGAACTACTTTGAGTCTGCATAAAGTTACTTTGCGTAAGTCTGTGGTTTGCATTAATTGTGTCAACGTCTCCATGCTGCATAATCAAGATAAATACAAAAATCTATGTGTAAATGTCTTTTTGTGAAACTTCTCTGAGTTGATCCAGGTTAAGGAATCAACTAGTTAACCCAGCTAGCACTCAAGCTTATTTCAAGGTGGATATTGAGTTTAGGTTCAGTTGAAAATTCAAGATTGAAAAATCAACCTGTTACACAGTTTACACCAAGCTGTAAAAATTTAGCTTGAATTAAAATAATTTTCCCAAGATTGAAATAAACTGTAATTTCCCTGGAAGGCTGTACAGCAGATGCGCGCACAGCATAGCTTCCATAGACGTCCACGGGAAGCGCCACAAGCATTTATAAGCCGTGACGTAAGGGTGTTGTCGTGTGTGACGTCATGACGGCGCGGAGTTTGGTTTTAGTGTAGCTGTCTCCAGTTCTGTTTTATCTTATTTTATTTACTTTTCTGAGCCTTGCTATGTTTACGGCCATTTTACCTTTGTGACGCGCGTTAATGGTTGTGGTTTGTTGACAAGTTTGTTTTATACTAGAAAACAGTTCGGTACGTTAATGTTACAAATGTTAAATATTACGTAACGTAAAGTTACGTTTACGGTCATTTTACCTTTGTGAAGTGCGTTAATGGTTGTGGTTTGCTGACAAGTTTGTTTTATACTAGAAAACAGTTCGGTACGTTAATGTTACAAATGTTAAATATTCTTTTATGTAGAAAAATTGAGCCTGGATAAAAGTGAAATGGATTACCAGCTAAGAATACATATTACAAGTTGTTGAGCAAAAAGAGGTCATTTTAAACTAACTCTCTAATACGTGGCACAAATAAATTAACACTTCTTCATAATTTTTTCACACCATTTCCATTCTGATATTTATTTAATTAATTAGGTTCAATAAATTCAGATTAATATTTATATAGCTTAAAACAAGCTGTAAATACCAGGCTGTATTCCACATGTGTAGATACAGCTGGAGCCAAGGTTGATAAGTCAAGCTTGAAATATAGCTTGAACTCTGCCAACTTTGATGTTTGTTTCAAGCTTGAATCCAGCTAACAGGCCTGAATATTCCAGCTTTGATCAAGCTTATATACTTGAACTTTACAGCTGGAAACAAGTTTGAAACCGGCTTACTGTGCTATCTGGGAACTTATGACTGCCCACAAATTGACACGGTCCACTAGTCAGCTAAATTATTCCAGTCAAACATACTATTTAGCTGTGACTTGCTCTGTGATTAATTATCTATTTAGAAAAACCTTATAAATTGTTTGTGTGAACATATAATATGCATAGTGACTAACATTTAAGTTCAATGATCAAAACGTACTGAAATATGTAGTCACTGTCAAATCCTTTGCGGTGGAATGTACATGTCAACCTGTGTTAAATATACTCAGTTTTTGGAAATATAATATATATATACACATATACATATATGCTCACCAAGTAATGGAAGGAGAATATGCACTTATTAAGGTTGAGGAAATTTGCGAGCTTTTGGAGTAAGTGGCTCCTTCTTCTGGTAGGAGGGTTGAAAAAGAAGGAAGAGGGGTTAGCAAGGACTGGTGAGGTTTAGGAAATGGGGAGGGTTTGGAAAAGTTGTCCACAACCCCAGGTCAGGGGAGACTTACCAGACAGGAGAAGAAGGAAAGACTGATCATTGGGCACTGCACCAGATGAGATTCGAAAACCAAAGAGTTTAGGGATGAAGATTGGGTAATCTATGCTAAAGTGGATGTGAGAGAGTCTATGATGGGCATATGTCTTGATTTATCCAAAAGCTTTCAATGTCATTGACCATAATGCCCTATTGCACAAGCTTGACCAATTATGAATTAGAGGTATAGCCAATGGGTAGCTCAGGACATGCCTACGTGGTCGCAAACAGGTGGTTGAAGTGCAATATACAAAATCAGCTACTGCTATTCAGGATGTGAAAATGTGAAATAAAGTGTCCCTCAAGGAACAGTATTACGACCCGTTCTGTTTCTCCTCTATGTCAGTGATCTTATGTACAACAAGTATTGCCAAACTACCCTCCAATTTGCACACAATACAAGCTTCCTTATTAGTGGGAAAACAGAAGAAAAACTTAAAGACTCTGCTATCTAAACAATGAACAGTGTAGAACAGTGGTTCAGCTATAACAAGGTAATTATAAACAAAGAAAAGACAGTAGCACCGAACTTCTATAATCTAAAAGGAAGGCAGCATCCAAACATACAAATAGAATTAAGGGACAGAGTTCTTGAAAGTGTTGACAGCCCAAAATTTCTGGGACTCTGGCTCCAGAACAACACAAAATGGGAGATACACATTGAATATTTGCAAAGAAAATTAAGCAAAACCTGCTACATGATAAGGATCTTAAAAATTTGTTGTAGCAAAGCCAGCCTGTTAAATGGATAATACTCCTATGTGCATTCTGTAATTAAATATGGCATAATCTTCTGGGGCAATGCAACAACAAATATTAAACTTTTCAGAATGCCAAAGAGAATATTAAGTATCATTGAAGGGGTAAACAATAAGAAATCATGCAGACCCATATTCAAAAAATTGTCAGTTCTTCCTCTTCCTTGGATTTTTGTCAATGAAACATCAGTTTTCATACAACATTATATTAATAGACACCCAGATATCTTATTAAAAAATGAAGATATACATGCATACAATACAAGACAAATATCTGATCTTCATTTGAAACAGGTGAGAACATCATTGTGCCAAAAAGGCACTATACATACTGTGATAAAAATTTACAGTAATCTGCCTAACCATATTAAATCAGTAAGTAAACTCAGTAGTTTTAAGGCTGAACTAAAGGCATATTTAATTGATCATTACTATTATAATGTGACAGAGTACCTAGAAACCAAACAACAAAAATGAAGATGTATTATGAATATTCTACTTTGTATGTTGTCTCTAATGTTTGCTGTATATATGATTCTTTACTAAATTACTTAAATATATAGTCCTTAGGAATGCAATACAAATTGTATTTTATCTTGTAAAGACTTAACCATGTGCAATATACTTGTATATATTCTATACATGTAGAATTAGAAGGACTAAATAAATAAATAAGTAAGCAAGACAGTGATTACTGACAAAACATCATGCAAGAGTTAATAAAAGTGGAAAGCTAAGTACACTGTACTCAGTAGGGATGAGGCAGTGAAAAATAGACAGGTGAGAAAATAAAAGATACAGAAAACTAAAAGGGAGTGAAGAAAGGAATAGTTACTGAGAAGAAGTGCTGAGACCAAAGAAATTAACATAAATTAAAGCCAGATGGGTGGCAACAACCAAGGAAATGTTGTGATGCCAGTTCCCACCTGCTGAGTTCTAACACTCTAGCCTTGCCCACCACACCTAGAATATTTTTGTCACTATCCGCCCTACCTCTCACAAATCTTCAGAATATCTAGGTCAAACACTAGGCTCTTTCTACACCCATTCCCTACCCCATGGATCCTATCCCTGTGACCATCCCTACTATAAGACGTGCCTTATGCACACTTACCACCACCTATACCAGCCATGCAACTAGTAAAACATACACTATCAAAGGGAGAACCACCTGTGAAACAACAGCTGTCGTGTATCAGCTGTTATGTAAGCACTGTTCTACCTTTTACACTGGTATTACTACCAGCGAGTTATAAGTCAGGATAAATGGACATAGACAGTGGGTGTACACTGGCAGCACTCAATAGCCTGTTGCAGGGCAAGCTCTACAACATGACAGTCATGACCTCGGCCCATGTTTCACCACACGTACCATTTGGATTCTTCCACCAGATGACAGTTTCTAAGAATTCGACAGGTGTGAGCTAGCGCTACAACATGTCCTTGGATCTTGCCACCCACCTAGCCACAATTTCTTCCATCTCAACATTTCTTCACAGTAACTACTCCTTCTTCCACTCCATTTTAGTTTTCTACATCTTTCATTTTCTGATCTGTCTATTTTTGCAAACCCCCTCCCATCTCTGGTACATACAATGCATTTAAGCTTTTTATTCTTATTAGCTCGTGTACAGTGTTTTAACAGTAATCTCTGTCTTCCATGTTACCCTGTCTACCACCTTTAAGCTCTCACGTTTTCAAATCTTGTCCCGTGTAGTCCTCAACAATCAGTCTTTCCTTCTCAAAATGGCTCCAAGCACGATGGGAATTAACATCTGAAGTCATCAGCCCCTAGACTTAGAACTACTTAAATGGTTCAAATGGCTCTGAGCACTATGGGACTCAACTGCTGAGGTCATTAGTCCCCTAGAACTTAGAACTAGTTAAACCTAACTAACCTAAGGACATCACAAACATCCATGCCCGAGGCAGGATTCAAACCTGCGACCGTAGCGGTCTTGCGGTTCCAGACTGCAGCGCCTTTAACCGCACGCCCACTTCGGCCGGCACTACTTAAATCTATCTAACCTTAGGATACCACACACATCCATGCCCGGGCAGGATATGAACTTGCGACCATAGCAGCAGCGCGGTTCCAGACTGAAGGACCTAGAACCACTCGGCCACAGCGGCTGGCTCTTTCCTTCTCATCCTGTCTGGTATATCTCCCCTGACCTAGGGTTCTGGGTGACTTTTCCAAACTCTCCCCATTTCGTGAACCTCATCAGTCCTCCTCCTTCACACCACCGAGCGAGGTGGCGCAGTGGTTAGCACACTGGACTCGCATTCGGGAGGATGACGGTTCAATCCCGTCTCCAGCCATCCTGATTTAGGTTTTCTGTGATTTCCCTAAATCATTTCAAGCAAATGCCAGGATGGTTCCTTTGAAAGGGCACGGCCGATTTCCTTCCCAATCCTTCCCTAACCCGAGCTTGCGCTCCGTCTCTAATGACCTTGTTGTCGACGGGACGTTAAACACTAACCACCACCACCACCACCATCCTTCACACCTTTTCCTTCCCCTTCAGGCCTTCTGCCTGAAGAAGGAACCATTGTCTCCAAAAACATAAAAACCTCCTTAACACTTATATATGTCTATTCTTCTGCTGCTGCTTGATGAATGGATTTCTTATTTGTCCAGTTACATTATGTGTTGAATATACTGTATCAACTGTTATCTGCAAGCTGATCATCATAAGGATACATGTTTCAATAAATTGTACAGGTGCTGACAGATTGAGCACAGGAATCCTTTATTTTCAATAAAAGAAAAGGGAATTTTTTTTTTTAAATGCGTGAGCTATGGATGTCAATGGGTCTTCACAAAGCCGTGCACGGGCCCTGGGTTGGTGACACATCAGATTTTTCCAATATGTGCCGCTATCCCACGGCTTGTTCACATGCTCGACGAACAAACAACCTTTCTGTTGACGGGGTGACGCTTAGGGAAGTGTCCCTTGCCTAGGCAGAGCTCCTACAGCAGCCAATCAGAAAGGTCCAGGAGAACACGTGTGAGTGCCCACCGCACCGAGCTGCGCGAACGAGGTCTGTGGATCGCCCTCTTTTACTGACAGGCCCCCGACGAGATCAGACGCATTGGCCGGTTGCCTCCGGGCACTTTTCGAGCCCCGGCTCAATCTGTTTGCGCCTTAGGGCCGCTAAACTCACATAATGTACCCTGGCTAGGTCAATCAGTAAATGTTTTCTCAATAAACAGGAGGCAGTTTGCCGACTGGAGTTGAAAAATTAACACTTGTTCTATTTTAGACCCCACTTCAGCCACATCCTGACGTGCACAAAATGTCAAAATGTGTCCAGCTAACTAACTCAGTGATGTGTCCATCATTTCAGTCTTGTAATTATTCCAAATTACAGGAAGATGACAGACACAACACGAGCAGCTATGAACTCCCGGCAACCACAGGTCAGTCACATTACAAAGAAATAACTCACTGTACAGAAAAACTACTTAGTCATCAATAGATACAAATAAGACTGAGAATGTTGCTAGCTTTCCCACAATTCCTTCTTCAGAGATATAAGTACACATATACCTCCACATCTAAAATGTCCCAAATGACTATTGAAGTTTGATTGGAGTGAGGGGTCGTGTTGAGTGCAGTGGAAAAGGGAGAAAGGGAGTAGAGAGCATAGAGAGCAGACAAGAAGGTTTGAGAAGAAGGGTGGCTGACAGCTAGGAGGGCGAGCCAAAAATGTGTGGTATATGAATGTGGCAGTTGTGAGCTCATTCTGACCACAGGTTCAGGGAGTTGTGCACAGTGCACCCTCGTGTAAAAGGAGTGGATTGAGAGAGGAATGAAGAACAGAGGCAGGGGAGACACAGGGAAGCAAGTGTGGGTGCAGGGTGAGTATAAATTGGGTCCAAGAACAGAGGCAGAGGTAGATAAAGGCAGGTGCTCACAACTGTGATAACTATTAATTTGGATGGACACATAGGTGATATCATGCACCCAAAAACTGTTGTGCAGAAATTTCAGTGGAGATGATACAAAATATGATTGCTTTCACAGGTGGCCCTGCCTGTAGTAGGATAGGATAAGCCTGTACAGTACTGGAATACGGTGTGCAGGTGGGTGCATAAGACAGGTCTGGCAGCTGGATGTTCCATAGGGGGGATGACAAATGGGACAAGAGTTTGGGAGCAGGTTTAGTGACAAGACAGACCAGGATGTTTTGTAGACAGAGTGCATCGCAGAATACCATATTGCTAGGTATGGAAATGATTGTGAGTAGGACGTTCCAGACTCAATAATACATAATCAGAGCCCTAGTGAGAGATACAATTAAGTTTTCTGAGATGATACTGGGTGTTAAAGGAGTTTCTCCTTATCTGCTGGTTCATGGTTAAGAGATTTAGGAACATGTGTGAATGTGGCATGGGATGGAAAACATTCTAAATTTTCAGGAGAGTAGGTTAAACTGTAGGAAGAGATGGGTAATATTCCATACTTGCAAGAACCAGTAGGGAACAGTAAGGATGCAGTGAAGTGCTTGGATCAGAAAGGGTATAAGACAGGAATGTGATCTTTCACCCCACTGTTCAATCTGTATATCAAAGGAGCATGATGGAAACCAAAGGAAGGTTCTAGAGTGGGATTAAAATTCAGGGAAAAAGGATATCAATGATAGGCTTCACTGACAATATTGCTATCCTCAGTGAGTGTGTGAAAGAGCTGCAGGACCTGTTGAATAGAATTAACTGTCTAATGAGCACTCACTATGGGTGAACTTGAAATGTAACAGTTCAATTAAAATTAATTCAAACACATAAATTTTAGCCATGAACAGTAATTTCTAACATAGAGGTGTATGAATAATATGTACCTGTGAAAAAATTATGAGGGAAATAATTATGGAATCTTAATTACACTACTGCGCAGAAGTCTGTTAATTGGAAGGAACATTTTATATAATATGAATCTCCTGTAGTTAAAAAAATATAACAAATGTATTTTTAACATTGAACACCTAAGCATTTATATACTCTACAACTAGTTTATAGACTAGAATTCACTCATGTGTTTAATATATAAATATCTAGATAATCTTTAAAATGTGACATTTGTTTTAGGATGAGAGTTTTAATTGCTAATTAATCAAAAAATGGTTCTAAGCAATGCTGAGGATTGTTCAGGATTGTTTAGAAAATATATATATGAATATAATAGAAGGAAACATTCCATGTGGGAAAAAATATATCTAAAAACAAAGATGATGTGACTTACCAAACGAAAGCGCTGGCATGTCAATAGACACACAAACAAACACAAACATACACACAAAATTCTAGCTTTCGCAACCTACGGTTGCCTCGTCAGGAAAGAGGGAAGGAGAGGGAAAGACGAAAGGATTTGGGTTTTAAGGGAGAGGGTAAGGAGTCATTCCAATCCCGGGAGCGGAAAGGCTTACCTTAGGGGGAAAAAAGGACGGGTATACACTCACACACACACACATATCCATCCACACATATAACCCAAGCAGACATATACAGAGGCAAAGAGTATATATAGAGGTAGCCATATTGGTGTAGGGGAGTCAGTACTTTGTGTGATTTTGGACAGAAAGCATGTAGTTTATTATGATAGTTTATTGTGATAATTTATAGTTTATATAGTGATAATTTATTGTAAGTATGTTACGACTTATTTTAGATTTGTCAAGATGCCTTTATTTTGAAACTGTAATAAATATCAACTGAAACACTACACTTAATTAAATTTTATTTTTACTTTATAGTAAAAACCTACAGTGACTGTTCCACGATTTTTGCTGCAACAGATTGCCAGCTATGATGAGTAAAAACTAACGTCTAAGAATGTCATAAGCTGAAGAAAAATGAAAGTAAAGAGGAGTAGGAGAAATAAGATTAGCAATAAACTTAATGTCCAAAGTGGAGACTAAGAAGTTGACGAAAGGAAGAAATTCTGCTACTTTGGAAGCAAAGTAACACATTATGCACAACGCAAAAAGACATAAAAATTGATTACCACAGGCAAAAAGGGCATTTCTGGCAAAATAAATCTCTTAGTGTCATTACTGACTTAATTTGAGGTAGAAATTTCTGAGAACGTATGTTTGGAAGTGAATCATAGATTGAAGGATAACCAGGAAAGAAGACAATCAAAGTATTCGAGATGTGATGCTACAGCAAGATGATGAGAACTAGGAGGGCTAATAAGAGATGAAACAATGAGGTTCTCTGCATAAATGGTGAGCAGAGGAGCATGTAGAAAACACTGACAAGAAAAAGAGACGTGATGATGTGTTGAGACATCAGGGAATAACTTCCCTAGTGCTAGAGGGAGCTGTAGAGAGTAAAAACTATAGAGGAGACAAAGATTGGAATATATGCAAATGGCAAAGGAGAGGAATTCTGAGCATACCACATAAAACCAGTCAGAAGACTGATGGGCAGAAAAAATGCAGCTTAGGTTTGGGGAGTAATGATAGTCTCTGAAGGCTTTATCTACCACAACCTGGAAGCCTAGGGATTACTTGTCAATGCAGAAATGCCCTCTGCAGATGGCTGGACAATATGGGAGACACTTTCTAGTGTCATGGGGATGATAGCTATCCAACTGCAGATGCTGTTGACAGTTTCTGGGCCTGATATGGATAGAGGTTTTATGGATCAAGCACAGAGGTAGAAGATAAGAAAGATTGTATTTTAATGACCTCATCATCAACCAGATGTTAGAGACAGAGAACAAACTTGTGTTGTGCAAAGATTGGAAATGAAGTTGGCTGTTCTCTTTAGGAAGAAATCATCTGGGCATTACCCTTACTCAATTTTGGGAAAACACAGGGGACCTAGATCTTATACTGTTTTCTGCCCTGAGGTTTGTTCTAACAGTTGACTTATTAATATTTTATTTTTGGTCCATAATTAAGTCAGAGCACCACAAAGAGATTGCATAAAATCAATGGTAGATTTCTGCTGTCAGAAATTATAGTCTGTTGCTCCCACAATATCCAAACTAAATAAAATCTAATGCAAGTGCACAGTGAGAATGTTATCCAAATGCAATATAATTACTTCACCCGAACATTAACCATGAATCAAATATAAACAAGGCTTGGACATCTTGTGGGGTCACAAGGCATTAATGCACTAGATATTAATGTACTAACACAGCTATCACATTATCATAGAAAGATTAAAAAAAAGTTTCAAAGTCCCAGATACTTACATGATTACATTAATGATTAATATTCCTATAATGTATGACCAAAATTTTTTAATACAGTACTCATATATGTAAAATTTAAAAATGGGTGTTTAAATATACGTGTGTATTGTCCTTCCCATATTAAAGACGTGTATTTTTTGTTCCTTGTAATGGGATACTCGGCAAAAAATGTATATGTTTTATTTTTGTTTTTCTGTGACATATGAGGCCACACTCAAAATACGACAAATCTACAGGTCCTACTGATACCCACTGAAAAATTTCTAATACTGAAAATAAACTATAATTTACTCACTATTTTGTCAAAAAATACTATCTAACGTCCACTTCATAAGTAAATTATTTTGCTAAAGTTCTACAGCCAATTCAAAATTTCGGGTTATATAAATTAATATAAAAATAATCCAAGGAGATAACCAATATCAGAGAAGTTTTATTACGATTCGTACATGTATTGCGTAATTTATGAACGTCTCTGAGTAATGCAGCTGAACTGACTGATTATCAATAAACTACGGACTGAAATATTTTGTAAACATTTCATAACGAAAATAGCATGTCAAGTTATCGGGTCCAAAATGAATTTGCGATACTAGTTGTTCTCCTAGACTAGTGATCTAATGCTAATGGCTGCTGTTACGTCACTTACCGGTGCACTTTCGGCTGACGTTTCCTCATAGCAATATTTGCTTTCATATTTTCGTTCGTTTCAAGAGTTATTACATTTGCAATCTCAGCTGTGTCTGGGAAAGAACACTCTAGGCGCATCTTCTGTTTCGTGGAGAATTGTAATATTTTAGTCGTTATATTAGTCATTTCTGAGCACAATAATTTTTAAAATTTTATTTAGTACTGTCGTCTCCCCTAAAGCTGTAGAGCCCTTTTATTACATATTTTCTCTCCAATAAATAGCTGAAATTATTGACATAACCATTTCCATTTACCGTACTCAAAGAGTTATACATTTTTTCGCAACTGCGCCTTGCGCTAGGTCTACATAGATAAAGGAAATTTTACGATAGTAGCTACGATTTCTTTATGACACATATATATTCTCTCCTCGGTGCAGTAAAATCTTTGTTTGTTCAAAAATGACTGTTTACGTTTCAAAATAAGGTCACAGTGTTTACATCGTCGGGCGGAAAGTTGTCCAAGCACAGACCTCAACTCTGTTGATCATATCACTGATAAATGCAGTATTGTCTTCAGGTCATAATATGATCACTACCAGTTTGTGTAATAGTTTTGCTGTCACGAGCGATTCGTGATCTATAGAGGACAGGATGATACCAAGGCCGTTGTGATGGTCAATTCTTGCAATAGAGCATTTTCCGAAATGTGTCGGCCAACGACTGTAACAGAACTCTTTTCCGTTTTGGTAACCTCATGTGACCAAATGAATTTGCAAAAACTGACATTATTAAGACCTGAATGAATTAAACCACGTACTGACCGCAGTGACATACACAATTTTTTGGCAGGAAAAATGGTCAGTTAAAAAATCGAGTAATGCACATCATTATAGCTGATTTCTTCTCAGTGATCATGTGTCTTGAAACAGTCCGAAACGTCGCCTACTTCACCTGATAATTGTTGACGCTAACATGAATATCTTATTACTGAAGTGCTCACTAGAGGTGTTAAAACTGATAGTGAGGACTATGCTGTTTCTACTTTTCACAGATAAATTTGAGTTCAGTGTTTTTAGCGTACATGGAGTTACAGGATAATTCGTGTTGCAGCCGATGAAATACGACGAAACAACATTTGCCAACAAACGCTAACTTCCAAATTTTAGTTTGTGAGAATACTACAGAACTGTGATTAATCAGTTGATAGTATTGTCACTTCAGTGGACCAACAGAACTTAACCGAGAGCCATTATGTTATTACAGGGACCAGACTAGGCATTTGTGAAAATCATTCTTTAAATCATTGAAACCACTATATATGTATATTATGAAAACACACGCCCACAAAACGTAAAGCTGTCATCAGACTGATGGTTGGTTTGAATACTACAGTGCTTTACTAGGTATGGTCTTATTGAAGACGGCATGCTGTTGCCTTCTAGGGACCTAAGTACTTTCCACACAACGGGATATACAGTTTAATGTGGACTCAAACCAAGGTGCAGCTCTGCATTTTTCACATCAACAAACATTACTTGAGGTGAAAGAAGCGATGAGAGAGCGTTAAAAGTCCCTGAAGAAAGCAGGTACTGAACCAAAGGCATTCGGAATTTGTGAACAGGCATTTAACCACTTTTTATAATCTTATAGTCTTCTTTCTTTCTACCTGTTTCTATATCGCTTTTCTTCAGCAGTTCTGTGCGTATGCTGCATGGTATAATGAAACAGGCCCTTACAACAGCTTCTTTTAGCATTAACGAAAAGATCGAAACCACACCATTTTCTTCAGACTACGACTATGTTTCCAGATTTAGACAAAACCAGGATCACTTAAGACTTTGCTAGTACAAGGAGATACCGCACAATCCATACCGTAATTAAACCAATGTTATCACATAGTAAGAACTATGCCTTATCTCTGTAAAATAATGTCTCTACAATTTTCGTATTTATGTTCGGAGGAAAAGCAAAATGGGTATAACTTTATTTAAATGTTTATTAGTGGAAAACTAAAGGAGTCTTTGCACAGCTGCCTTTTTATTTGTAAATCATATCTATCCTCGTTCAATTATTTTAAGCGGTGTCTAATTTCACCGTACAAGTACACGAGATGTAGGTTAGGGGAGACCGGGGACAAAAGTAACAGGGTATGAAATTAACATTCCTCCCCTACACTCGCATGTAGCTCCGAAAATCACGTGATTCAAACAATGTATTCCCTTCATGTTTCCCAAGTTCCTACCAATTGTTGGCCATTATTGGAGAGATTCTGTTGAGTGCGGCGCAGTAAAACGTTTTTTCAATGTCTCACGTAAATTTCCTCGATTTTCTTAGTTTTGTGATAATGGTGACATTGTGCTGTAAACGTGAGTTTACTGTAATAATTTGATATGTAAAACTTTCAGTTTTATGCCACCATTATCAAATTTTTTATTACTTGTATAGATTGTGTCTAAAATATCAGTTAAACAGAATAGGCGTGGTCGGGGACAGAAGAAACATTACTGCTGGGGACGAAAGTAACAGTTTTTCCTTCGTCCCCATTACTGAAAATGTATTGTTACCTTTTTTTCTTTTTTTTTCGTCAGCGAACAGTAAATTAGGTATGATACTGTTAGGAGTAGGAGTGTCTTGCTGAAAAAACTCGTTATTATTGAAGTTATTTACTTAGTTATTTCGTTACAGGGAATTATGCAACGAACATGGGTTAGGACGACTACAATAAGACTAACTCCTACTACTGTATATCAAACTGCGGCATATGATGTTGCAAATTATAATATTAGAGCAGCAGCGAAGAAACATGCACAATGTAAGCGAAGTGACATTGCATCGGTACATTAAAAAGAAAGAGAAACGTATGAATGATAGCAGCACATCAGTGCCTCATGTTGTATATAGAAGTGTAAAACGAGTGTTCTCTGATGAGCAAGAAAAAATTATAACTAAATCTGTGATTAAAGCGTTGGAGATATTTTACGGACTTTACCTTAAGGATATCCGCAAATTAGCTCACGAACTGGCAACCAATATACCAATTCCATCAACTTGGACAATCAAACTGCTGGCCTAGACTGGTTTTCAGCTTTCGTGAAGAGGAATCCCCAGTTGTTCATTAGGCTGCCTCGGCCCACAAATCTCGCTCGAGCAAAGAGCTTAAATCCAACAAATGTGAATGCCTTTTTCAACAACCTGGCTAGCGTTATGGAAAGATATAAGTTAGAGCACATGGACATCTGGCATATAGACGAGACAGGTGTCACCATTGTTCAGAAAACAAACAGGATTGTTGCTAAACAGGGCATAAAGCAGGTAGGAGTTATCACGTCAGATGAAAGAGGCACTCTTGTCACTGTCGCTATTGCCATCAACGCTCAGGGAAACAGTACACCACATCTCTTTGTATTCCCTCGCTTGAGGTGTCATCACCATTTTCTTCGAGACAGTCCAGTTGGTTGCATTGGAGAAGGAAATGCGAGTGGCTGGATTCAAGAGGAAGAATTTCTGTTATTCTTGCACCATTTCGTAAAATTTGCTAAACCAACTCCTGAGCATAAATGTTTAATGTTCTTGACAGTCACGAATCTCACATATCCATCAGAAGCCCGAATTTTTGCAAAAACAAGGGGATTGTTATGCTGTCATTCGCACCGCACTGCGCACACAGGATGCAGCCTCTAGACCGTTCAGTTTATGGTTCACTTAAAAAAATGGTGATTGCTTTTGCTGACAACTGGATTAAGAGCCATCCAGGAAAGACCATGTCAATCAAGCAAAGCACCCCCACTTGCTGTAACTCCCAAAAACATTGCAGCAGGGTTTCACTGCACAGCCATAGTACCGTACCATTTAATAGGAATGCATTCAGTGAAATCGATTTTGCACCATCTTCTGTCACTGATCGCCCAGCACAAGCTTCCAATTATGGAGAGCAATCTATGTCCTTAGCAGAATCATTAGCGATTTGTAGTGACCAATCTGAAGCTGGGAGGACATCTAATCCTGATCCAGTAGCAATATGCGAGAAAACACTTTCAAATGTCACAGCCTGTGGTGCAGGACCTAGTGGTTTACAATCATCTTCTTCAATTCACACAGCCTTTTCACCCGAGAGGTGTTCGTCTGTTACCAAAAGCAGGTCCAAGGGAAGAAACAAGAAAAGGGAGTAAAATGAGAAAGTCTGCAATTTTGACCGACACTCCAGAGAAACTGGCTATAGAAGAAGAAATAAAGGTCCGTCCCCAGGCAAAAAAAGTGAAAAAGAAGCAAAATTTAAAAAGCAGCTGGTCAAGAGTGCGAAAGCAGAAGAAACCTGAAGAATCATCATCGGAAGACAATAATAGCTACAGCCTTGTATGTGTCGAGCCTTACTGCAAGTCAACTTCCAAGAATTATTGCATTGTCAATTGCTTCATCGTCTTCAGGGGAGAAATGCTCACAGTCGAAAACTGGACAATCCGGTAAGGGAAGATCATTTCAGAAGCCTTGGTTGATCAAATATACATGGGTAGAATATGAAGCATCTACCAAAAAAGTTTCTTGCAAAACCTGCAAAGAGGCAGATGCTAAAAATCTATTACAATTTTCTTCAAAAAATGATTGTGCATTTGCTTCTATAGGGTTTCCTAACTGAAAAAGACATTGAAAAAATTCTGTCTTCATGAAAATACATTTACGCATAAAGAAGGTGTTCTGAAACTAAATTCTATCACAAACTGAAGTGTGAATGAACAGTTAGATAGTGATATGAAGAAAGGCCGTTTAGCTCTTGAGACAATTTTTACTACTGTGCAATTTCTATGCTGACAAGGACTAGCAATTAGAGGGCACAAAGATGTAAACTCAATTTTTTTTCAATTGTTGGAATTCTGAAAGAATGACATACCTGAGTTGAAAGATTGGCTAGGGCGTTTGGGGTATAAGTGGACATCCCATGGTATTTAAAACGAGATCATTGATCTTCTAGGAAAGTCTGTGCTGAGAAAGCTATTGGCTTCAGTCAAAAGGACTGAACATTTTTGTATTACAGTTGATGAAATAAGTAATTCTTCGATTCACAAACAAGCGTCATTTTGTATTTGTACTGTCAATGATTCATTAATCATCAATGAAGACTTTATTGGCTTATACGAGACCCTCAACACTGAATCACAAACTCTGTTTAGTATTTTAAAAGACGTTTTTGATCATCTTGATTGACAAATGTGCAGGCTACCTTGAGTCAATGTTACAATTCAAGACATTTCTTTTTACGTCTTTATTGCCATGGAATGAGGATGTCTATGAAAATCTTCGATGCCCTCATGTAAGTGTAGCTGATCCAGAAAAAATATATGAGGGCTTGATTTGTATATTGAAAAGAAGGCGTGATAGTTTTGAACACTTTTGGGAATTGTCTTTAAAAGAAAAACCTTCACAAGTCGATGATCCTTCACTTCCTTGGAATTGAACGATACCAAAGAAGTATGAAAACAACAAAGCCAGCTCACCGCACACTTTCAAAACCGCAAAGGGATACTACATAGCTATTTACATTGAAGCTCATGAAACGGTGCAATCTTGCACTACTGAACAGTTTACTTCAACTGGACTCACACAGGTCATTGAAGTTGAACAAGAGTGCTTGCTTTTAGTAAACAGAGGTGAAACAAATTTGGAAAAATCAACTGAGTTTTTCAAAAATGACCTAGACATTGAGAGACTGCACTTACACTTGAATGTGTTAGCCGATATCACTAATAAAATACAACTGGTCTTAAAAAACATATGCGGTGTAAGAAAGTACGTTACATAAGAGACTGCAGTTGGAGAAATGTTATGTGAAGTAGTAACATGCATTAAGCCTCTCCAAATAGTTCCAGTTCCAATCATGACAGCAACAGCAGAACAGCGCCCTTAGACGTCTGAAGTCATACCTCCGATCAACAATGGGACAGAAGTGATTGAACAACTTGGCTGTTATTCATGCCCATCGAGATGTTTTGGGTGAACTGGATACCCGACCAGTCATCAATGACTTCATATTCAGTAATCCAGTCAGACGGTCGACATTTGCACCTTTCTAAAGACACTCTAGCCCTAATAATGATATTTAGAGCAATATTAAAAATCTTTATAAAATAGAGAATTAAATACATACATAATGTTAAATTTTCGGTTTAGAAATTATAGTACTAGTTTAGTACTGTATTACTATAGTACTGTATTAGTTATTTTCAAATACTTAAATATTTTAAGGGTGTAAGACCCAATTAAAACCCGCTACTTACATGCTTTTTGACTGAAAGTATTACGCATACTGTATTAACTTTATTAACTGTATTAAAGCACTAACTTTGAGATATTGTTTTATTTAATGAACACTGAGCCTTATTCAAAGTAAGCTCAAATTAGCTATTTCACTTATTAGTCCAAGTGCTATTACTGCGCAACAGCAATATTTTATGTTTCATTCTTTTAATGATAGTTTAGGATTTATTTAAATATAATTTCATTCTTTTCAGAGCTTTTCAAGTTTCCCAGAGTGTCAAGTCATCGAGACTCCAGTTTTTGGGGTTCTAATGCTGATCATATGACTGTAAAATGCTTAAAAAACTTTAAAACTCACTATTTTTCATCTAAAATTTAGAAAATTTCCCACGGCAAGACCCCCAGTCCGCCCCCCCCCCATTGTTGTTGTTGTTGTTGTTGTTGTTGTTGTGGTCTTTAGTCCTGAGACTGGTTTGATGCAGCTCTCCATGCTACTCTATCCTGTGCAAGCTTCTTCATCTCCCAGTACCTACTGCAATCTACATCCTTCTGAATCTGCTTAGTGTATTCATCTCTTGGTCTCCCTCTACGATTTTTACCCTCCACGCTGCCCTCCAATACTAAATTGGTGATCCCTTGATGCCTCAGAACATGTCCTACCAACCGATCCCGTCTTCTGGTCAAGCTGTGCCACAAACTTCTCTTCTCCCCAATCCTATTCAATACTTCCTCATTAGTTATGTGATCTACCCATCTAATCTTCAGCATTCTTCTGTAGCACCACATTTCGAATGCTTCTATTCTCTTCTTGTCCAAACTATTTCTCGTCCATGTTTCACTTCCATACATGGCTACACTCCATACAAATGCTTTCAGAAATGACTTCCTGACACTTAAATCTATACTCGATGTTAACAAATTTTTCTTCTTCAGAAAAGCTTTCCTTCCCATTGCCAGTCTACATTTTATATCCTCTCTACTTCGACCATCATCAGTTATTTTGCTCCCAAAATAGCAAAACTCCTTTACTACTTTATTACCCCTCCATATTTTTTATAAATCGGCACCCCTGCATTGGAGCACATGTTGGAACAAATTATGCCCATCATCTGGGCTCTGAGATCATTCTTGGGTCATTCCAGTGACTGGCAGTGAAGGTTGAGAAGACCAGTCTTGTGCATGGAGTCCCAACAAAGCACATTATTTGCAGTATTGTCCCCAGGACTGATCATGGCCCTTTTGCTCTGAGTTGATTAGGAGGACTGAACTAGAGACTTCAGAAGTTCTGTGACAAGGTAGGCTGCGATTTCCTGGACTTGCACTGTAGAGTTGAGAATTGTAGGGTCCCCCGAAATGGGTCAGGTGTGCACTACGCATCAGAGGCTGCAATGCAGGTAGCTGACTGCGTATTTGGGTGCACATAAGGGCTTTTTAGATTAGGCGACCCTCCATCCAATCCAGATTAATGATAGCTATAGGAAACCCGGAAGTATCAGTGTAAGATCAAAAGAAATGCCTTCCACAGCTGAAAGTTTTAAAATCCTAATCGTAAACTGCTGAAGAATTTGCAATAAAGAGCTATAATTTGAAGTGCTCATGAAAAGAAGTGAAGCTCACATAACGCTAGGTACAGAAAGCTGTTTCTAACCTGAAATTGATAGCAATGAGATTTTTGATGAAAAATTCAGTGTATATTGAAAGGATAGGCAAACAAGAAATGAACGTGGTGTATTTGTCACAGTAGATAAGAAACTCAAATCCACTGAGGTAGAAACTGAAGGTGCATGCGAGATTGTTTGGCCAAGACTCAGTATCAGGAGGGGGCATAAAATGATAATTGGATTCTTCTGCAACCCACCAGACTCATCTTGTGATGTAACAAAAACTTTAGAGAAAACATCAGTTCACTTGTATGTAAGTTGCCAAATCATACTGAAATTATTAGTGGAGACTTTAATCATCCAACAGTTAATTGAGAAAATTACAGTTTTGGCAGTGGTGGGGGTGATAAGACACCCTGTGAAACTTTACTAAATTTCTTCTCTGGAAATTATCTAGAACAGGTACTTAGGAACCCCACTCTTGATGGAAATATATTGAATCTAATGGCAACAAGTAGACCTGACCTATTTGAGGATGTCCACATCGAAACTGGTATCAGCAGTCACCCCACAGTTGTGGCAGCAATGATTATCAAAGTGTGAAGGACAACTAACACAAGTAGAAAGATGTAATAGACATGGGGGATTGGAATGAGGTGGTAGGGAAAGCTATCAAAAGTATGATCATATGAGGTATGAATTGAAATGTGTGACTGGATTGAGGACACACTGGTAGGGAGGATACGGGATGTTATCTCAGATGGAGAGACATTATCAGATGTAGAAGTAACTTCAGGTGTGCCCCAGAGAAGTGTGTTACAATCATTGCTGTTCATGTTGCGTATTAAGGACCTTGCAGGTGTTATTAATAGTAACCTCAGACTTTTTGCAGATGGTGCCATTATCTATAATGAAGTGTTATTGAAAAGAAGCTGCATAGATATTCGGAAAGATCTTGATGAGATTTCAAAGTGGTGCAGAGATTGGCAACTTGCTCTAAATGTTCAGAAATGTAAAGTTTTGCACTTCACAAAAAGAAAAAAAATGTAGTGTCCTTTGACTACAATACCAATGGGTCACTGTTGGAATCATCCAACTCAGACAAATATGTGGGTGTAACACTTTGTAGGGAAATGTGTGAACACAAAGGTTCAGTTGAGGGTAAAGCAGGCGGTAGACTTTGATTTATTGGTAGAATACTGGGGAAGTGCAGTCAGTCTATGAAGGAGATAGCTTACAAATCACTCATGTTACCAATATTAAAATATTGTCAAAGTGCATGTGACCCATACTAGATAGGACTAACAAGGGATGTTGAACATATACACAAATGGGCAGCATGAATAGTCACAGGTTTGTTTAATCTCTAGGAGAGTGTCAGAGAGATACTGAAGGAACTGAACTGGCAGGCTCTTGAAGATGGACATAAACTATCCTGAAAAAGTCTATTAACAGAGTTTCAAGGACCGGCTTTAAATGATTGTTCTAGGAATATACTACAGCCCACTACGTACTGCTCACATAGGGATCTCTAGGATAAGATTAAAATAATTACTGCATGTAGAGGCATTCAAAAAATCATTCTTTCCATGCTCCATATGTGAATTGAACAGGAAGAACCCCAAATAACTGGTACAATGGGCCTTACCCACTGCCATATGCCTCACAGTTGTTTGCAGAATACTGATGTAGAAGTACAGGGTGATAATTATTGGACCATTTGAAATAAAACTGTCATAACTTCTCAATGGTTTGCATTAGGACATTCAAGCTGCATGGTTGGTGGTGGGACATGATGGTAATTAGCAAGTGCATGCACATGTGCCTTGTTGTTGTTGGCCATTTGCGCGTGAAAATGTCACCATACAGTGTGCCTGAGTGTATAGTGTTTGTGAAGGCCTACCAAGCAAGCAATGACAGCCCAACTGCAGCTCATTTGTGACTGAGTTCAAGCTGAAGACAACCGGTCTGAGTGTGCTAACAATCAAGAATTTAATTTGCAAATTTGAGAGAATGGATAGTGTTCATAATGACAGTGCTGGCAATGTTGGTCATCTGAAATGCCTGAAAACATTGAGAAAAGGCATGCTGTGTTTCAAACCATCTCCAAAAAATCGATCAGACGAGCTGCACAACAGGTGGGGCTCAATCGGGAGACACTTTGACAATTTGTTGTTGTAGACTTGCATTTCTTCCCATACAAAATTCAAACCTATCAGCCGTTAAGCCCCAGGGCCGTGGGACAGCAGTTGTGTTTCACCAACACTATTGTCCACAGAATTGACAAACAGGACTTTGGTGTGAATATGGTTTGGTTTAGTGATGAAGCCCACTTTCATTTGGATGGATTCATCAATAAGCAAAATTGGCACATTTGAGGGACTGAGAATCCTCATTTTGCCAACAAGAAGTCGTTTCACCCTCAGTGGGTGACTGTATGGCGTGCAATGTACAGTCACGGAATAATTGGTGCAATATTCCTGATAGTATGGTGACTACCAAATGGTATGTGAAGGTTTTAAAAGATGATTTCATCCCCATTGTAAAAAAGTGACCCTGATTTGACAAGATGTTCAAATGGCTCTGAGCACTATGGGACTCAACTGCTGAGGTCATTAGTCCCCTAGAACTTAGAACTAGTTAAACCTAACTAACCTAAGGACATCACAAACATCCATGCCCGAGGCAGGATTCGAACCTACGACCGTAGCGGTCTTGCGGTTCCAGACTGCAGCGCCTTTAACCGCACGGCCACTTCGGCCAGCCTGACAAGATGTGATTTATTTATGCAAGTTGGAGCTCAGCCCCCTTGAAACAGGAGAGTGATGTCCTGGAGGAGCACTTTGAAGACCGCAGTCTGCCACTGGGGTACCCAGAGGCCACTGGCATGGGCCTTGATTGGTCACCATACTCTTCTGATCTAAACACGTGTGACTCCTTTTTGTGGGGTTATATTAAAGACGAGGTGTGCAGCAATAACCCTAAAACCATTTCTGAGCTGAAAACAGACATTCAAGAGATCATTGACAGGATCAATGTTCCGACACTTCAGGTGGTCTTGCAGAATTTTGCTATTTGTCTGCATCACATCATCGCCAATGAAGGCAGGCATATTAAACATGTCATAAACTAAACTGGAATATCTGTAATGATGTTTACTTGTTGAATAATGTGTGTGCACGCTATAGCTTGTAGCCAATTTATGTTTTTTTTCATATAGTTCAATAGTTGTCACTCTGTGAATGTGGCATTACCTGCACATTGTAAAGCATCTATGTTAGTCTGTCAGAGAGAGATATTAGTGGTGGAAGCGAGTAGCTGTTATGTTTTGACACTTGGCAATGTTGTGTACAACAAACTATATTTTTATAAATTCTGATTGATATACAACAGTGATGAGGAGATGACGTGGCTTTTGGAAATAAACAAATGATAAACATCTTGTGTCCAATTGAATAATCAAATGGCCCACTGCCCAACTTTTGAAAACAGGTGGAGAAAGCAGAAATGGTGAACCAACCAGATAAGTACCAGAATTCAAATCTTAAATTTAATGTATCCATCTCATCATATAATTACTTGCACTGATACATAAGCAGATGTACTGTCATAGTTATCAGAAGAGCTACCCAGCAGTCTAATACTTTTTATATATGAATGAGTTTACATGTGGCTTCCAAATGAGGGGCATGATGTTTCCTAAACAAATTACAAAACTGGGTAACTTGATGTCATGTTCTTATACTGGATGTTAATGATGGTCTCTTTACAGAGAAGCAAAATATTATTGTCTATGGACAATTCTATTGTGTTACCAAAAAACAGGGAGTGAAAACACAGATTGGCAAAAGAAGGATGCAAGTTGCCCAGTAAGATGCCACATGGAAGTCATTTTGAATGACATTAAAGAAAACAGTCCTACAATCACACAACAGCAGTTTTTTTTTGGGGGGGGGGGGAGAGGTGGGGCAGAAACAGAAGATGTTGAGTGACAGGTTGAAAATGACATTCACATTGATAAAACAGGCTGCCAGAAAGCAAATTTTAATGTACACAATTCATACAGACAGCCTCTGATTGAAACTAGAGATATTCAAAAATTGACAGGATGATTAGGTTCATCCAGTTATAATTCAGCTTGTGCAAAAAAATCAGTTAACGTTATTGCATCAGAATATCAGAGGACTAAGAGGTAAGCTTAATGAGTTGCTTGTTTGTGCTGAAGAATTAGAGCTGAGCAAACCAGTTGATATAATCTGCCACTATGAACATCGTGTGACACCTGGTGTAATTATGTTAAATGTTACAGGATTCAAGTTAGCTTCTTACTTCTGTAGAGAAAATATGAATGAAGGAGGAGTTGCCACATTTGTCAGAAACTGTTTTGATTTAAGGAATATTGATATTAATAAATTTAGCTCAGAGCAGCATTTAGAAGCTAGTGCAACAAAGGTAGTATTTCATAATAAGTCCTTTATAATAGTGAGTATATACAGATGACCTTCGGGAAACTCTAATCTCTTCATTAAAAAATCTGGAATCTCTGTTGTCCCATCCACAGTAAAAAACAAGGAAATAATTGTTGCTGGTGATTTTAATGTAGATTTATTGAACAGCTCTGACAATGAACAAGTATTACAGTTAGTAACACTATCATAAACTGTGAACTTTGTAACTAGGATACGGAAATGCTCTGAGACTGCTATTGATAATATCTTCATAGACAAACACAGGGAAAAAAGTCATATCACAAAACCAATAGTAAAGGGACTATCTGATCATGACATGCAGCATGTTTTGTTAAATGTTGAAACCTGTCAGGGTAAAAAAAATCTATTAAATATGATTACACGAGGGTAATAAATCTATCAAAAATTGAGATTTCAGGAAATTGCCAAAAGACATGAACTGACTCAAATGGCAAATACAAAGCACTCATTAATAAAGGTACTTCCACTTTTGAAAATTGTTTTCCCCTAAAGTTAGCTCAAATAACACAGAAGTCAAAAAATAAACCAAGGATTTCACAGGGAATAAAGATATCATGTGGGACAAAAAAGGAGACTGTATCTGCTATCTCAGAACAGCTCTGATGTTAGCATTGTAATGCATTACAAAGAATACTACAAGATATTAAAGCAAGTAATTCAGAAATCTAAGTAGCTTTATTATGGGAAAAAGATAATTACAATGGGGAACAAAATAAAAACTGCATGGTATATAGTGAAGACAGAGACAGGTGGGGTCAAAAAGGAAAAGGAAAAAAATAAATGAGACTTTGGTAACAAGTGTGTGTAGTGTTGGAAACCTCTTAAACAAGTATCAGTACTTTATTTCTGGCACTGACAGCTTGGGGTTATCAGGTTCAGTGAACAGTGCAATGGAGAATCTGAGACTAGTCTTTAAAAATAACATCAGTAAAATGGAAATGACACTCACATCTCCCAGAGAAGTAGCATTCATCATATAATCCTTAAAATGTAAGTTTTCTAGTAGGTATGATAAAATATCAATGAAGTTAATCAAAGAGTGCTCATGCAAGTTGAGTTCTATCTTATTTGTGTAATCAATCTCTTATCAGTGGAAGATCTCCAGACTGGCTAAAATATACCAAAGTCAAGCCTCTTTACAAGAAGGGGGATAAAGAAATACCATCAGAATATTGATCAATTTCAATTTTGCCAGCTTTCTCAAAAGTATTTGAAAAGATTGTGTTCAAGCATCTCTTTAAGCATCTGATTACAAATAATATGTTGTCCAAGACACAGTTTGGGTTTCTTAAGTGTTCTGATATAGAGAAAGCTATTTACACTGACAGTGAGAATGTATTTAATTCATTAGATAATAAATTAGAGGCTATTGGCATTTTCTGTGACCCGTCGAAAGCCTTTGACTGTACTGACCTCCAGCATTCTTTTAAGTAAATTAGAATATTATGGCGTCACCACCAATGCTGCGAAATGGTTTGAGTCTTATCTAACTAACAGGAAACAGAGGGTGTCATTGTGAAATACCTGTGCAGTAAGTAGTCAGTCTTCATCTGTTTGGGAATTAATTACATGTGGTATTCCTCAAGGTCCCATTTTGGGTCCTTTGCTTTTTCTTGTGTACATTAATGACCTCTCGTCTGTTATATTGCCAGATGCAAAGTTCATTTTGTTTGCAGATGATACAGATGTTGCAATAAGTAGCAAGTCAAGTACAGATTTAGAAATAGCTGCTAATTACATTTTCACTGGCATTCATAAATGGCTTAAAGCTAATTCACTGTCATTAAACTTTGAAAATATCCACTAAATGTAGCTCAGAACTTATAAGAGATTTCCTTCCACCATGTGCATAACATATGAAGACAAGCAGATTGAAGAAATAGACAGCATAAAATTTCTGGGATTAAAACTTGATAATAAATTCAGTTGGGAAGGGCATACCACAGAATTGCTTAAATGCCTAGGCATGTCTATATTTGCAGCAAGAATGATGTCAAATGTAGGAGATATAAATATAAAAAACTTGCATACTTTGCTTACTTTCATTCTATTATGTATTATGGGATCATATTCTGGGGTAACCCATCAAACTGAGCAAAAGTTTTTAGCATGTAACAAGAATCATTTGTGATGCAAATGCAAGAACATCATGTAGAAACTTGTTCACGGAACTTTGTATTCTAACCATTGCTTCTCAGTATATTCATTACTTAATGAAATTTGTTGCAAGTAATGTATCTCTATTTCCAGTCAATAGCTCAATACATAGTATCAATGCTAGAAAAAGGAAAATCTACACAAAGATCTAAAATCACTTACATTTGCCCAAAAAGGGGTTCAGTATTCAGGAACACACATTTTCAATAAATTGCCAGCAACCATTAGGAACTTGGTTTCCAAAAAAAACACGGTTTAAACAGAGTTTGAAAGACTTTTTGATAGGCAGCTGCTTCTACTCTGTAGATGAATATCTTAACAGGAACTGTTAGACCAGCTTAAGTAAAAATGTCTGTTAGATTTCAGTTTTGGCAACACTTGGTCACAACAGTCAAGATTAGGTATTTTGTGTATGATAAATTTATTAAAAGTGCATAATAGTGTTTCATTCTGAAAGCATATTAATTCTACAAATATTAGCAGTTCCAGTTTACTGTAATATATTAACCTACTTTGACAATCTCATGACAAATCACCAAGGTAGTAAGTATTATATTCAAATGTTTTATGTTTTTTATGTTATACTTTCTGACATGTTCCACACCCATGAGAATCATCTCATATTTTGGGTGTCTAATCTAATCCCAACAGGACCAGTGTCACAGCAATAGAGCCATCACAGCAGCCAAGTGCTGTACAATAATAATAATAATAATAATAATAATGATAATAACAATAATAATAAACCCCATGGAGGCCCGGGAAAAGAATAGGCCTCCGGTATGTTCTGCCAGTCATAAAAGGCGACGAAAAGAACAAATCACTAATAGGTCTAACCCCCCTTTTAGTGTGATTAGTTGGTTCAGGACAGAACTAAAGAAGCCTCGGACAAGCGCCATCATGGCCGGGGATGACGCTTGAACCCTATGCCCGCCCACAATGGTAACGACACTGCTAGCTAACTAGAAAATGATTTAAATCCAAATAGAGGCGTTTTGCAGGATATGCTTCCTGCAACCACCCTAGAAGGAAAACAAAGACAGAGGATGAGATAGTCAGATGAAGTTAATCGGCACCTCATGTTCTGTTATTACCAAGCAACAAACCTAGGAACCAACACAACTGGATACAGATCACAAGTATACACAAGATTTATTACCAGATACCCAGAATTAAAATTTTTAACAGAACAATGACTAGCTGATCAGATCTGTGTAATAATAAAAAATAACAGGATACCCAATCAGAATTAGAAAACATCAAACAACAAGTACAACAAATACTGGAACAAATTAATGTGCAATCAGAAGAAGAAGAAAATTCAGTAATGGACTCAAACATCCCAGAGCAAACAAACAAAGAACAACACGCATAAATTAAACAATCAGAGGAAAACGAAATCTTAAGACAGCCACCAAAACAAGCACAAATAGAACACGAAGTGACACACATGTTAGATATAGAAGAAAAATTTCAGCTGACATATATAGAATACAAAGAAACAAATACAGACATTAGACCATTCTTGCATAGAGTGCCAAATAACCCACAAGTCGAAACAACAATAAAAACTATCAACACAATCATACACAACAAAATAAATGAAAACACAACTATGGAAGAGTTACAACTACTGGTTTATATGGAGCACTCAATACACTAAATATACACACTAGGCAAATATCAGAACCAACCAACACACAGAAGAAACACACAAAACCAGCATGGCAACACAGGCTACAGATCAGAATAGAAAAACTGAGAAAAGACATCGGACAGCTAACACAATTTATAAGAAATGAAATGTCAGAAAAAAAACGAAAAAGGTTTGGTAAAATCTCACAACAAGAAGCAATAGAGCAATTAGACGAAAAGAAGCAGAAATTACAAGCATTGGCCAAACGACTTAGAAGATATATATATGTATATATTTAAAAGAAAATGTAGATTATAAGAGTATAACATCTGTTTGCAAACTTGGTTGTGAAAGAGACTTTGAAATCTCAGCTGTAGAGTTAATGTCTGAAAACAATATTATTTTATGTGTGTATAGATCTCCTGTTAGCAACATAAGTGTTTTTTTCAAAAAATTGGACCTTGCTTTAGGCAAACTTAAGACAACTGGGAAAACAGTGGTACTGTGTGGTGATTTTAATATTGACTTTCTGAGCCATAGCCCTCACAGGGAAACGTTTTTAAATATTATAAAAGCCTACAATCTTAGTCTTACTGTTAGCTCTCCAACGCATGTAACTAAAACTAGTGTCACTCTCCTTGATCAGGTATGTGTAGACATGGACAAGTGTACATCAGTAAACTTTGATACCGGCTATAGCGACCACCTTTCGCAATTACTGACCATACCTGTAAATCACATTTCTACCAGTATAGAAAATGTTGTCCATAAAAGGATTTATAGTGGGAAAAATATTGAATGCTTCGAGTACCTAATCAGTGAACAATCTTGGAGAGAAGTATATGATACCTCTAACACTAACGAAAAGATGGAACATTTTTTGAACATTTTCAAGCGTAACTTTGACATAGCTTTTCCACAAAGGAAAGTTATTTCCAAGAGCACAGATAGATTCAGAAACTGGATTACATCAGGCATCAGAGTATCATGTAAAAGGAAGCGGGAACTTTTTCTGCAGTCAAAAACTAACAGCAGTCCAGAATTTATTAATTATTTCAAAAAATACAAGCTAGTTTTGAAACGCATCACAAAGGAGGCAAAAATTAAGAAAAATGACAAATATATTATGAAGTCATCCAATAAAACTAAGTCCATGTGGAAAGCTGTGCAGGATCTTACTGGGAAGAAGACAACTCACAAAAATATTGTGGTATCACATGATGGCAAGAATGTCACTGACCCTAGGGAAGTTGCAAATAGTTTCAATTCTTACTATGCAACTGTTGCTGGGAAATTAGTGAAGGAAAAATTTGGAAATCCACCTAATACAACATGGAAAGAACTTTCATCTATTGAAATAAATAATATATCCATGTTCCTCAGTCCAGTAAGCCCAACAGAGCTCCTAAATACCATTAATTCACTGAAGAGTAAGTATTCAACTGGTATTGATGATATTCCAGATTATATTATAAAAATAACAGCAAGACAAATACTTTCACCTTTATTGGACATATGCAATTCATCCTTATCATGTGGTGTCTTCCCTCAGCAACTGAAAATGGCAAAAGTAATACCCCTATATAAAAAAGGTGATCATCAATGTATGGGTAACTATAGGCCTGTGTCTCTATTGTCAGGGTTTTCGAAAATTATTGAAAAAGTGTTCCTTTCAAAACTAATTACATTCTTCGACAAGAATAATATTATTTCTGGATGTCAACATGGCTTCAGACCACAGAGATCAATTGAAACTGCCACTTTCAATCTGATAAACCATGTCTTAAATGCAGTGGACAACCACAGAAATATCTCAGGTTTATTCTTGGACCTAACAAAAGCTTTTGATGTGATTGATCATTCTATACTCCTGAGGAAGCTCGAATGGTATGGTGTAAGAGGTGTGCCAAATCAGTGGATCAAATCATATTTGGAATATCGTTCTCAGGTAACTGAAATTAAGTACACAGAAGGAAATGAACTCCAGGTACACGTTTCAGAACCATGTGGACTAACTCATGGTGTTCCACAGGGCTCCATTTTAGGTCCCTTTCTTTTTTTGGTCTACGTTAATGATTTCCCATCACACTTTAGGGATTCTGAACCAGTACTGTTTGCAGATGACACCAGTCTATTGATTGAAGGGAATAATGAAGAAAATCTTACTGCATCTGCAAAAGATATTACAAAAGGAGTGTCTGAATGGTTTACCAGAAACAGGCTAATAGTTAATCCCCAAAAAACTGTACTGATGAATTTCCACACTGATAAAAATAAAAATCCAGCACAACCTGTAATATGTATAGATAACCAAAACATTAGTTCTGTCAATGAAACTAAATTTCTTGGGATTCATATCCAGGAAAATCTTAAATGGAATACTCATATCACAGCCCTAAATTCAAAACTAGCAAAAATGAGCTATGTGGTAAGAATTCTCTGCAACAGTACTAGTGCAGAAACACTTAGGGCTGTATACTTTGCTCGTGTACATTCAATACTGAAGTACAGTATCATTTTCTGGGGAAATGTACATCAGGCCATAACAGTTTTCAGGAAACAAAAGGCAATTATAAGAATAATGAAACAAGTGAGCAGCAGAAAATCATGCAAACCTTTCTTTAAAGATCTAAAGATCTTACCCCTTCCCTGCATTTATATACTGGAAATAGTCACGCATGTCAAAAAAAGCATACTGAGAAAAGAAAACCTTTTTCCTCAAAACAAAGGTGTCCATGATTACAGTACCAGGTCAGACAGTGACATACATGTCAATCATTGTAACACCACATTATGCCAAAAAGGTGTATATCATGCAGGAACAAAACTTTACAACAGATTACCAAGACACATAAAATCTCTTACTGAACTACAAAGCTTTAAAAAGTCTGTGACATCCTACCTTCTGAAAAACTGCTACTATTCAGTCTCACAGTATCTTATGCAAGAAAAAATGTAATTTGTATCTTTAATTGTAGAAATAAGTTATAAATATACAGTATTTCAAAAATTTCTAATTATTAACTGTATAGATCCAATTTGTCATAAAAATTTATAAAATTTCTGTTCAATATTTGAAAATCCAATAGCCAAAAAATGTTTTCTGTCCAATATCCTGTGTACAATATATGTACTTAAAAAGAGATTTATATGGACAAATAAATAAATAAATAGATACAAAAAAAGTGAAAATAGAAGGAAACAAAACCAAACATTCAACATAAACCAAAAGAAATTTTACCAGACAATAGATAACACACACATTAAAATAGACAATAAACCAAACATAAGAGACATGGAACACTTCTGGAGCAACATATAGTCAAACCCGGTAAAACCTAACAGGCATGCACGGTGGATACAAGCAGAAACAGACACATACAAGATGATACCACAAATGCCTGAAGTCACAAATGCAACATGAAGTCACCCAAGCAATTAACTCTACTCACAATTGGAAAGCCCCTGGAAAAGATAAAATAGCAAATTTCTGGATAAAGAAGTTCACCTCAACACATTCACATCTAACTAAATTATTTAACAGTTACATTGCAGACCCATATACATTCCCTGATACACTTACACAAGGAATAACTTATCTGAAACCTAAAGATCAAGCAGACACAGCAAACACAGCTAAATATCGCCCCATAACATGCCTACCAACAATATACAAAATATTAACTTCAGTCATTAAACAGAAATTAATGACACATACAATTAATGACACAGAACAAAATTATAAATGAAGAACAAAAAGGCTGTTGCAAAGGAGCACGAGGATGTAAAAAGTAACTGATAATAGACGCGCAGGTGACATATCAAGCTAAAACTAAACAAAGGTCGCTACACTACGCATGCATTGATTCCCAAAAAGCTTTTGATAGTGTACCCCACTCATGGTTACTACAAATATTGGAAATATACAAAGTAGATCCTAAATTGATACAGTTCCTGAACATAGTAATGAAAAATTGGAAAGCCACACTTAATATCCAAACAAATTCAAATAATATCACATCATAGCAAATACAGATTAAGCGTGGAATATACCAAGGAGACTCATTAAGTCCTTTCTGGTTCTGCCTTGCTCTGAATCCACTATCCAACATGCTAAATAATACAAATTATGGATACAATATTACTGGAACATACCCACACAAAATCACACATTTGCTATACATGGATGATCTAAAACTACTGGCAGCAACAAATCAACAACTCAACCAATTACTAAAGATAACAGAAGTATTCACCAATGTTATAAATATGGCTTTTGGAACAGACAAATGTAAGAAAAATATCATAGTCAAGGGAAAATACACTAAACAAGAAGATTACATACTGGATAACCACAGCGACTGCATAGAAGTGATGGAAAAACAGATGCCTATAAATATCTAGGATACAAACAAAAAATAGGAATAGATAATACAAATATTAAAGAAGAACTAAAAGAAAAATATAGACAAAGACTAACAAAAATACTGAAAACAGAATTGACAGCAAGAAACAAGACAAAAGCTATAAATACTTACGCTATACCAATATTGACCCACTCATTTGGAGTAGTGAAATGGAGTAACACAGACCTAGAAGCACTCAACACACTTACACGATCACAATGCCCTAAATATAGAATACATCACATACATTCAGCAACTGAAAGATTCACATTAAGCAGAAAGGAAAGAGGAAGGGGATTTATCGACATAAAAAGCCTACATTATGGACAGGTAGACAATTTAAGAAAATTCTTTATAGAACGAACAGAAACTAGCAAAATACACAAAGCAATCACTCATATAAATACATCGGCTACACTGCTACAATTTCATAACCACCTCTACAACCCTTTAGATCACATAACATCAACAGATACAAAGAAAGTAAATTGGAAAAAAAAACACTACATGGCAAGCACCCGTATCACCTAACACAGCCACACATCGATCAAGACGCATCCAACACATGGCTAAGAAAAGGCAATATATACAGTGAGACGGAAGGGTTCATGATTGCAATACAGGATCAAACAATAAACACCAGATATTACAGCATGCATATTATTAAAGATCCCAATACCACAACAGATAAATGCAGACTTTGCAAACAACAAATAGAAACACTAGATCACATCACAAGCGGATGTACAATACTAGCAAATACAGAATACCCCAGAAGACATGACAATGTAGCAAAAATAATACATCAACAGCTTGCCTTACAACATAAACTTATAAAACAACACATTCCCACATACAAGTATGCATCACAAAACGTACTGGAGAATGATGAATACAAATTATACTGGAACAGAACCATTATAACAGATAAAACAACAACACATAACAAACCTGACATCATACTCACCAATAAAAAGAAGAAATTAACACAACTACTCGAAATATCCATACCCAATACAACAAATATACAAAAGAAAACAGGAGAAAAAACTGAAAAATACATCCAACTGGCTGAGGAAGTCAAGGACATGTGGCATCAGGATAAAGTTGACATTATACCAATTATACTATCAACTACAGGAATCATACCACACAATATCCACCAGTACATCAATGCAATACAGCTACATCCAAACTCATATATACAACTACAGAAATCTGTAATTATTGATACATGTTCAATTACCCGAAAGTTCCTAAATGCCATATGACATATACCGTACAGTTAAAAGGAAGTCATGCTTGATCAAGGTCCGCGTCACTTTCCATTTTTGACCAGACATAACGTCTGAGAAAAGAAAGAAATAATAATAATAATAGTTTGATTTTGGAAGGGAAACATTAACATGGATAAAAATAGCTACCAATAAGGGGAGTGCAGTCCGCCCCAGTAGCTGAGTGGTCAGCGTGACGGATTGCCGTCCTCTGGGCCCGGGTTCGATTCCCGGCTGGGTCGGAGATTTTCTCCGCTCAGGGACTGGGTGTTGTGTTGTGTTCATCATCATTTCATCCCCATCCGGCGTGCAGGTCGCCCAATGTGGCGCCGAATGTAATAAGACCTGCGATATGGCGGCCGGACCTGCCCCGCGAGGGGCCTCCCGGCCAATGACGCCAAACGCTCATTTCATTTCATTTCAGGGGAGTGCAGATGGCAGGGGAGCTGTAGGGGGAGAGACATCCAAGGAACAAATACCGCATGAAAGTGACTTTACAGAAGTGGACAAGAAGCCAGATTTGCACGAACTGATGACTTCTATGTTTGCTATACTAGGAGAATTAGAAACGGGTATTTCAAGTGCCAAAGCAAATTTGGAATCTAAAATTGTGAGTGTTTGAACCGAAAGGTCAAGTGACAAAACAGAGGTATTAGAATATTTTGAGGAACACATGAGATTTGTTAATAAACAATTCATGGAATTCAAAACTCGGGTAGCGCAGGAGATAGATGCATTTGGTAAAAGAATTGAGGTGTATGAGGGGAAAGTAGTCATTTTTGAAAATTCACATTTAATGATGTTTCTAGTTATAAGAAATTGATTGAATACCTATGAAGTAGCCAGGCTTCTATCTGCTAAAGTGAACAACATATGCACGAAAACATCTGGGCAAATAACTAAGCTAAAGAGTAAGTTTAAGAAAGTAGATGGTGATGTAGTAGACTTACACAGGCGAGTGATAGAAATTCAAGAAATGTGTGCATCCAGGAGCCTGTGTAACAACAGGGGCATTGTTAGGTCCAGCTTATCAGTAAGGAGTTTCCACAGTGACAATTTATGTCCATTGGATTTTATGCTGCCCTATAAAGACAACTTTGTTTCTCTTATGACAGACAGTTTAAAATTTAAGTTTGTAAAGAAGTTGTTGGAAGGAGAGGCACTATCCTGTGCAAACGTGAATGATCATGTAAAGAATGTGAAAAATGTTTTCTAGAAATAGTTTGGTCTGAATCGAAGCAAGTCAGAATAAAGGTTTAATTTTTGAATGGACTTGTCTATAGGAACAAACATATCTCTACGAGAGACTTGGGTAAGGCTCAGTTGAAAAAGTTAGTACATTCACAAAAAGGTTTAGAGATCATAATCCAGTCAGACAACCTTAAGAAAAGGTTGTCATACAAATTACAGTGGTAACTACTTAGCTGTCCTGATGATTCAGTTGAATCATTTTTGAAATATGTCAATAAGTTGGAGAGAGTTTTGGAGAGGAACAGTGAACAGAATACCAATTGTTGTTGTTGTTGTTGCTGTGGTCTTCAGTGCTGAGACTGGTTTGATGCAGTTCTCCATGCTACTCTATCCTGTGCAAGGTGCTTCATTTCCCAGTATGTACTGCAGTCTACATCCTTCTGAATCCGCTTAGTGTATTCACCTCTTCATCTCCCTTTACTATTTTTACCCTCCACACTGTCCTCCAATACTAAGTTGGTGATCCCTTGATGCCTCAGAACATGTCCTACCAACCGATCCCTTCTTCTAGTCAAGTTGTGGCACGAACTTCTCTTCTCCCCAGTTCTTTTCAATACCTCCTCATTAGTTGTGTGATCTACCCATCTAATCTTCAGCTTTCTTCTGTAGCACCACATTTCGAAAGCTTCTATTCTCTTCTTGTCCGAACTATTTATCATCCATGTTTCACTTCCATACATGGCTACACTCCATACAAATACTCTCCGAAACGACTTCCTGACACTTAAATCTATACTCGATGTTAACTAATTTCTCTTCTTCAGAAACACTCTCCTTGCCATTGCCAGCTTACATTTTATATCCTCTCTACTTCAACAATCATCAGCTATTTTGCTCCCCAAATAGCAAAACTCCTTTACTACTTTAAGTGTCTCATTCCCTAATCTAATTCCCTCAGCATCACCTGAGTTAACTCTACTACATTCCATTATCCTAGTTTTGCATTTGTTGATGTTCATCTTATATCCTCCTTTCAAGACACTGTCCATTCCGTTCAACTGCTCTTCCAAGTCCTTTGCTGTCTCTGACACAATTACAATGTCTTCGGCGAACCTTAAAGTTTTTATTTATTCTCCATGGATTTTAATACCTACTCCGAATTTTTCTTTTGTTTCCTTTATTGCTTACTCAATATACAGATTGAATAACATCAGAGAGAGGCTACAACTCTGTCTCACTCCCTTCCCAACCACTGCTTCCCTTTCATGTCCCTCAACTCTTATAACTGCCATCTGGTTTCTGTACAATACCAATAGAACTTTTAATTATACTGGAGAAGGAAATTATGGTAACAGTTAATTACGTGCATAGATCCTATGGTAATCAGAGGTTTGATTATCAAATATTAGAGCAAGGAATCAGACAGCCCATGGGAAAGAAGTAATGATAATGGGGATAGGAGATGGGGTAGTCAAAGTGGGAGAAAACAGAGTTGGAGAAATGTTGATGGGAATAATAGACAGGAAAACTCTGAGTGGCCTCAGTAAGGGTTTACAGTTTTGAGCCCAATAGGCCAAAGTATAACAGGATCAGTAGTTAGAACTGGAATAGGCAAAGAGGATTCAAAAATAGCAATTGGGAAAGTAACAGAAAGACTACAAAACAAATAAAGCAGGATAGAGTTTGAAAGAAAGAAATTTTGGGACACTATAAGAGCCAAGGGTTATTCAGCAGATAAAACTAATAGTAGTAGGGAGATGGGTAGTGAAGATGATGTAGTGCCTTTACACGAATTTTATAGTCGGACATGTAATGGGACACACTCCTCTAGCACTGCCTTTTTTTCTTTATGGAAATATGTGACACCAAAAAGAATTTTAAATTTTGTATAGGATAAAATTATTTCAGCTATTTCACAAAAAGAATTTCATATGATTTTGTGTGTTATGTATTATATTTCGGACTAAAATGTATAAAAAGAAATCAATTTTTTACACTCTGTACGTACGGTTAAATTATTCTTCTTTAAGAGACATTTGAAATTACAAAACTTTTGGCATACTTAAAAGTCATATTATGAATTGCACAATCTAATGCAAATTATGAAATTTATTTATGGACTCATTTATAAAATAATGATATAATTTAGTAAAGATTCTTCTTCTGTCAAGGAAGTTTGTAAACTCTTTGGGATATTGTGAGTACTGCAGAATGTAGGTAGTAGAGGGCATGCCTCTGATGGAAGCAGATGCAATTGTAATCTCGTCAACAACAATGTCAATTTGTGTTCTGAAGTGGAAATTGTAAAGTCAGTGTGATACTGAAAAATGTGACAAAAAATGAAATTCAAGAGTAAAACAGGCAAATCCTTAAACAGTGTTCAGATCAACAGGAACCTACAAAATCAAAATTTCAGCCTCAAGAATGTACCCCTAGATGTGAGAACTGCAGCCAACAAAAAGAGAAAATGAAGATAAGTGAAAAGTTTTACTTTTGTAAATCTTATGCCACTCGAAGCTTTCAAAACTTTTGAAGATACAGGAAAAATTAATCTTGATGTGTGGGAGGGTAAGATTACAGGCAGAAAAGAAGACAACAAATAAAGATATTGAACATGATAACTCTGCTCTTAAGAGATTGTTTACAATGTGAGTAGAGTTTTATGTAAATGATGAATCTGAAAAGCAGTAATCTGTGGTAGTGGTGCAAAAGAAAGAACAGATAGTTGCTGGGTATGATGTTATGATGATGATAATGAAACAGAGGAAGCTAACGCAAATTTTTGTGGAGAATGTGAAATTAAAGAGGGTGTAGAGGAAGAGCAGTTATATATGTATAACAATAAACTGGTAGCCAAGATCGCACGAATTCTTGTTATTCCGTGATTACTGGTTTCGGCAAAACTATAGTCACCATCATCAGATCTAGGGAGGACAAAAAACATGATATAAGTGGGCCTGGATTCCACTTGTATAACATGTATACATATAAATTTAGTTAATATAATAGAGGGAAACATTCCACGTGGGAAAAATATATCTAAAAACAAAGATGATGTGACTTACCAAACGAAAGCGCTGGCAGGTCGATAGACACACAAACAAACACAAACATACACACAAAATTCAAGCTTTCGCAACAAACTGCTGCCTCATCAGGAAAGAGGGAAGGAGAGGGAAAGACGAAAGGATGTGGGTTTTAAGGGAGAGGGTAAGGAGTCATTCCAATCCCGGGAGCGGAAAGACTTACCTTACGGGGAAAAAAGGACGGGTATACACTCGCACACACACGCACACACACACACACACACACACACACACACACACACACACACACACACACACACACACACACACATATCCATCCACACATATACCGTATTTAAATAAATAAAGCAGGATAGAGTTTGAAAGAAAGAAATTTTGGGACACTATAAGAGCCAAGGGTTATTCAGCAGATAAAACTAATAGTAGTAGGGAGATGGGTAGTGAAGATGATGTAGTGCCTTTACACGAATTTTATAGTTACATACCTTAGGACACACACAGGTTACCTTGCCTTGATGTTGTAACCTGTATGTGTTACCTCGCCTTGATGTTGTAACCTGTATGTGTCCTAAGGTATGTAACTAAATTTATATATCTAAAAACACAGATGATGTGACTTACCGAACGAAAGTGCTGGCAGGTCGATAGACACACAAACAAACACAAACATACACATGAAATTCAAGCTTTCACAACAAACTGTTGCCTCATCAGGAAAGAGGGAAGGAGAGGGAAAGACGAAAGGATGTGGGTTTTAAGGGAGAGGGTAAGGAGTCATTCCAATCCCGGGAGCGGAAAGACTTACCTTAGGGGGAAAAAAGGACAGGTATACACTCGCACACACACACATATCCATCCGCACATATACAGACACAAGCAGACATTTGTAAAGGCAAAGAGTTTGGGCAGAGATGTCAGTCGAGGCGGAAGTACAGAGGCAAAGATGTTGTTGAAAGACAGGTGAGGTATGAGTGGCGGCAAATTGAAATTAGCGGAGATTGAGGCCTGGCGGATAACGAGAAGAGAGGATATACTGAAGGGCAAGTTCCCATCTCCGGAGTTCTGACAGGTTGGCGTTAGTGGGAAGTATCCAGATAACCCGGACAGTGTAACACTGTGCCAAGATGTGCTGGCCGTGCACCAAGGCATGTTTAGCCACAGGGTGATCCTCATTACCAACAAACACTGTCTGCCTGTGTCCATTCATGCGAATGGACAGTTTGTTGCTGGTCATTCCCACATAGAAAGCTTCACAGTGTAGGCAGGTCAGTTGCTAAATCACATGGGTGCTTTCACACGTGGCTCTGCCTTTGATCGTGTACACCTTCCAGGTTACAGGACTGGAGTAGGTGGTGGTGGGAGGGTGCATGGGACAGGTTTTACACCAGGGGCGGTTACAAGGGTAGGAGCCAGAGGGTAGGGAAGGTGGTTTGGGGATTTCATAGGGGTGAACTAAGAGGTTACGAAGGTTAGGTGGACAGCGGAAAGACACTCTTGGTGGAGTGGGGAGGATTTCATGAAGGATGGATCTCATTTCCACGGTTGTGGAACCCTTGTCCACCGGAAGAATGACGATGGATCGGTGGTACTTGATCGTCGGGAGTATGTGGCTGAGGGACTGCGTCAGCTTTCAGACAACACTACATTCAAAGTTTGCCAAGGTAATCCCATTCCTGATGTCCAGGCGGAGCTTCAAGGAATCCTCAGACCCTTAGGCCCCCTACAAAACCTTTCACCTGACTCCATCAACCTCCTGACCCCACCAACACCCCGCACCCCTACCTTCTACTTTCTTCCTAAAATTCACAAACCCAATCATCCCGGCCGTCCCATTGTAGCTGGCTACCAAGCCCCCACAGAACGTATCTCTGCTTACGTAGATCAACACCTTCAACCCATTACATGCAGTCTCCCATCCTTCATCAAGGACACCAACCACTTTCTCGAACGCCTGGAATTCCTCATTACCTTAGCCAGCTTCATCCTGACCCACAACTTCTTCACTTTCGAAGGCCGGACATACCAACAATTAAAGGGAACAGCCATGAGGATCAGGTTGCCCCCCTCGTACACCAACCTATTCATGGGTCGCTAAGAGGAAGCCTTCTTCGTTACCCAGGCCTGCCAACCCAAAGTTTGGTACAGATTTATTGATGACATCTTCATGATCTGGACTCACAGTGAAGAAGAACTCCAGAATTTCCTCTCCAACCTCAACTCCTTTGGTTCCATCAGATTCACCTGGTCCTACTCCAAATCCCATGCCACTTTCCTTGACGTTGACCTCCACCTGTCCAATGGCCAGCTTCACACGTCCGTCCACATCAAACCCACCAACAAGCAGCAGTACCTCCATTATGACAGCTGCCACCCATTCCACATCGAACAGTCCCTTCCCTACAGCCTAGGTCTTCGTGGCAAACGAATCTGCTCCAGTCCGGAATCCCTGAACCATTACACCAACAACCTGAAAACAGCTTTCGCATCCCGCAACTACCCTCCCGACCTGGTACAGAAGCAAATAACCAGAGCCACTTCTTCATCTCCTCAAACCCAGAACCTCCCACAGAAGAACCCCAAAAGTGCCCCACTTGTGACAGGATACTTTCCAGGACTGGATCAGACTCTCAATGTGGCTCTCCAGCAGGGATACGACTTCCTCAAATCCTGCCCTGAAATGAGATCCATCCTTCATGAAATCCTTCCCACTCCACCAAGAGTGTCTTTCTGCCGTCCACCTAACCTTCGTAACCTCTTAGTTCATCTCTATGAAATCCCCAAACCACCTTCCCTACCCTCTGGCTCCTACCCTTGTAACTGCCCCCGGTGTAAAACCTGTCCCATGCACCCTCCCACCACCACCTACTCCAGTCCTGTAACCCGGAAGGTGTACACGATCAAAGGCAGAGCCACGTGTGAAAGCACCCACGTGATTTACCAACTGACCTGCATACACTGTGAAGCTTTCTATGTGGGAATGACCAGCAACAAACTGTCCATTCGCATGAATGGACACAGGCAGACAGTGTTTGTTGGTAATGAGGATCACCCTGTGGCTAAACATGCCTTGGTGCACGGCCAGCACATCTTGGCACAGTGTTACACCATCTGGGTTATCTGGATACTTCCCATTAACACCAACCTGTCAGAATATCCTCTCTTCTCATTATCCGCCAGGCGTCAATCTCCGCTAATTTCAATTTGCCGCCACTCATACCTCACCTGTCTTTCAACAACATCTTTGCCTCTGTACTTCCACCTCGACTGACATCTCTGCCCAAACTCTTTGCCTTTGCAATTGTCTGCTTGTGTCTGTGTATGTGCGGATGGATATGTGTGTGTGCGATTGTATTTTTTCCCCCTAAGGTAAGTCTTTCCGCTCCCGGGATTGGAATGACTCCTTACCCTCTCCCTTAAAACCCACATCCTTTCGTCTTTCCCTCTCCTTCCCTCTTTCCTGATGAGGCAACAATTTGTTGCGAAAGCTTGAATTTCATGTGTATGTTTGTGTTTGTTTGTGTGTCTATCGACCTGCCAGCACTTTCGTTTGGTAAGTCACATCATCTGTGTTTTTAGATATATTTTTCCCACATGGAATGTTTCCCTCTATTATATTCATATAACTAAATTTATATGTATACATGTTATACAAGTGGAACCCAGGCCCACTTATATTGTGTTTTATGTCCTCCCTAGATCCTATGATGGTGACTTTAGTTTCGTTGAAACCAGCAATCACGGAATAAAAAGAATTCATGCGACCTTGGCTACCAGTTTATTGCTATACAAGCATCTAGATCGCTCCCACATGAGCACAATGTGCTCCCTACAAAGCAGTTATATTTTATCATAAATGCAGATGATGTGGTGAAAGTATATGAAGTGGAAGATGGTGGAAGATGATGTGGAGACAATAGAGAGGGATGAAATAAGTAAGGGAGAAGCATGAGGAACACAATTGTTGTTGGACAATGCTTGTCAGCCATTAACCATTGAAAGCATACTGTTTGATAGCCACAGTTATGGTACGTAAAATGTAAGTTTCATGTTTGAGAGAAAAGGAAAAAATGTTTCTAAGAATAATGTGGAAAGGTTATAGGTATAATAATGATGGATTTTGGAAATGGCCTGTTGAAATCAGTGAGGCTTATTGTACTAAATGGTGGAAAAGTTATAAGACCAATTAAATAAAAAATGGGGTAGAACCAGTAGTCTGTTTAGTGTAGTTTCCTTAGTAGACAGCAATAGCTAAAATAATGCATCTGAAATATCTGTAAACTTTATTAAAACTAAAAGAGGTGGATCTGTTGATCAGGAGGAGTAAAAATGCTTCACTTTTAAAGAAATCGAAAAGGATCTATTATTTGAAAATACCGAAGAAAGAGATTCTCGTACAGAATAGTTAAGGGAAATGGTTGGGAAGGTAAATTTTTACTAGACTCATGAAGTCCTATCTTAGGAATAACGAAAAACATAGAGATGAGACCATGATAGGTAAAAGTGTTCTTGAATTACCAGTAATTGGGATAAAACTCAAAAACACTACAGGTAGGCATAGCAAAATGGTAATCAGTTCAGTACTTTTTATTTTTGAGATTGAGACTGAACAGTTTGAGCATGGTTGTTTGGTGATTGAAATATTGCCAGAAAATTTCCTGTTTGGTGTGGATCGGACACCTAAAATGGGTGTAAGTTTTGACTGGGATGGAGAAAGTATAATGGTAACAATCCCAAAGGTAGAGTAACTGTCAAAACAGATATGTACCTTGCGAATTGTGAGAATGAATGTAACCACACCACAGAATGCAGAAGTGCGGGGAATGACAGACACATTTTAGAAGAGGTTCCTAAACAGGAAAGTAGATGCAGTCACATCTTTATAGAGTCCAGTCAAAAAGATCAGTTAAAGAAAGTCTTATGGGACTTTCAGGATGTATTCTGTTACAGACCAGATGGGTGAATAATTACCAGTGTAAATAAAGCCTCAGACTGCATGAACCTTTTTTCTTAAAAGCTTATGGAATACCTTTTGCTAAAAGAAAAGCTGTAGAAAAGGAAATTCGAGAGATGGAATCATGGGGGATGAGTGTAACATCCCAGTGGTAGTAGTATCAAAATGATACGAGGGGGGGATCAGAGTAGTACTGGATTTCCAGACATCTTCATAAATATCTAAAAAGAAAGAATGACCACCCTGTGAATATTGATTAATTCCTTCACAAATTTCAATGTATCAAATATATAAGTAGCTTAGATGTGACTGGCTGTATCCTGATTTCACAAAATACACTGCTTTTTTCTGCAGTGGGAAGTGTTTCCAATACTGTGTTGCATGTTTTGGACTAAATGTGTCTGTGGTTGAGTTTATTTTTGTGTCTTGGGATGAGGTAAACTTGAAGTTAATAATCCATGTAGACGACATTTGAATAACTGGTAAAACTTGAGGAGAACATCTTGGATTATTGAAGGAATTGTGTCTAAAGTCAAAGGAGGGGATGACATTACAGCAAGAAAAGTGCAAATTGGGGTTAGTGAGTTGAAGTTTCTAGGGCACACTGTTTCAGAAAAAGGAATTGCATCAGATGGAAATAAAATTGAAGCCATTGGTTAGTTTCCTGTAGCTAAGAATAAAAAACAAGTAATACCTTTTTTTGGTTTAACTGGATTTTACAGAAAATTCAAAAATAATCAAGCCCTCAATTCCACTTGTTTACATAATTTACTCAAGAAGAACATCATATGGGATTGGAACCAAGAATGCCACTCTGCATTTTATGAAATAAAAAAAGAAAACAATTCTGTTAAAGTTCAATTTTGTCAAGACCTGGTATGTCTCTGCCCTTTTACATTATGACTGATAGCAGTAACACTGGGTTGGGAACACATCATTTTCAAGCAAAGGTGGAAGGGAGAAAGAACGAAGTTGATAGATTTTGTCAGTTGAGTCTTACAGAAACATGAGAAACCATATACCATAACAGAGACAGAATTTTTAGCTATATATTGGGCCTTTAATAAGTCAAGATGGCGTCAGTTGCGGAAGTATTGAATATAGAAGTTAGCGAAAATAGTGTTATACAGTGTCAATCTTGCAAAAAGTGCACGAAACCTGTTAAAAGTGGCTTCGTCTGTGTCCAGTGTAACCATAAATTTCATTTTCGTTCCGGAAAGGTTGATCCTTCCCTGAGAAGCGACGATAATTGTGCGACTATGTGGAACTGTGCGGATTGTAAACAAAAGGCTGCATCCCTTAATGATCAAGAAACGTGTACGTGTGATGCAGCAAGGAAGACCGACAGTATGAAAAAGGAAAACCTATCATATATTACAATTATTTAACTCTTACAGGACGAATTAAAAAAACTGTACGAGAAATATGAATTAAATCCACACAAGTCGGAGCAATGGCGTGGTAAAACAAAAACCAAATATGTGAAAATTGGTGCTTCATCCACCGAAAATGATCTGTTGTTAATTATTGCTGAGCTACGAGAGGATGCAAAAATTCTGAGTGATGAAAACAGAAGACTCAAGCTTAAATTGGAAGAGAGTGGTCATCAGGTATGTCTTAATATCCCCAAACCTATGGAAGGATTGCCAGAAAGTGAAGCTACGACTAAAACGGCTCACAACAGGCCTAGCTGTAGATGGGTAACTGTAAAATCGAAGGGGAGCGCTTACAAACATATTAACAATAATCATAGGCAGGACTTTGTGTTACCATTAAATAACAAATATAATTCGCTTCAAAACTCAGATGACATAGAAACTGTATCAGCACACTCATCTGATAAGGTGGTGCAGGACTCTCAAAACTTAGCGAACAGCCAAGTAAGGTATAAGAAAAAATGTAAAATCAAGATTTATTCAGACAGTTAAGCCAGAGGATTAGCAGCTATGTTAACGGAAAGCGGACCTCGTGTGATTAACGAGTTTGAAATAGAAGGTACCGTTAAATCAGGAGCTGGTTTACGAGATGTTTCAACATCAATCAAGAAAGAAAGCACAGTCCTGGCGGACAGAGACTTTGTAGTGGTAATGGCCGGAGCAAACGACGTCAGCAGAAACGAAAGGAAGATTGCTACTTCGACACTGAAAAAGACTCTCGGAACGTTAACCCACACCAACGTGATTGTTGTTAATGTGCCACATCGACATGATTTGCCCCAGTGGGCATGTGTGAATAAGGAAGTGGAGCAGACAAACAAGGAGTACAAAGCTATCTGTAAGAACTTTAAGAATGTTTCCTTAATTAACACCAGTAGTTGTAGCAGAGAATGCCATACCAAGCATGGTCAACATTTCAGTTATCTAGGTAAACGTATTTTAAGTGAAACAATTATCAGAATAGTATTGCATAAGCTAGAGAAGGAAAAATACCAGTAATGTGTTTGGATTATGTTTCAACTGAGATGACAAAACACTTGTATGCATAGACCAGGTTGGGTGTTCTAGTAACATAAGGATACAACCTGGTCAACTTTCATGCAGTAACAGTACGTCATGTCAACTAAGAGAATATGCAAAAAAAAAAAAAAAAAAATAAATAAATAAATAAATAAATAAATAAATAAATAAAAAAGAAATGCCTAAAGTAGAGTTTAAAATATGCTACGTGAATATTCAGGGCATGGCAGATAAAAACTTAATTGTCAACGAATTTTCAAATGAAAACATGATAGATATTCTATGTTTAATTGAACATTGGTGTAAAGAGGATGAGCTTGGGTACAAAGTATTGGATGATTACACACTACTTAGTTGCTATTGCAGAAAACAGCACATAGGTGGTGGGGTAGCAATATATGCAAAAACACCTCTTGCACCAAACTGTGTCAGGATAGATCTCAATACCCTTTGCGATGAAATGCATTTTGAAATGTCAGGTCTAGTAATTGAGAGCCTTAAGCTAATGGTAGCAGTAGTGTACAGGCCACCTAGTGGTGACCCCCATATCTTTCTGGAGAAACTTGAGGAACTCTTAATGTACATATGTATACTGAAATGGAAAAAATACAATGTTGTCATTGGAGGGGATATCAATTCAAGTTTTGATGTCCTGCAGGACAGAAAAACTGTGACAGAGCTCAAAAATGTGCTTCGACAATTTAACCTGTACTATGTTAACTGCAAAACTACCAGAGGCTCGTCCTGTCTACACAATATATTTACAAATATTAAGAGAACTTGTATGTCCACTGATGTAATTAGTTTCCCTTTCTCAGACCATGATGCAGTATATCTTAGTCTTCATAATGTAACTTCAGACTGCACCATACCAGAATCTAAAACTGTGATTACTAGACCAGTGAGCAGAGAGAGGATGGATAGGTTTAGACATGCCCTCACTTATTTCAGTTAGGACACATGTTTTATTAGGCTTCAACACTGTTCAGCTGATATTGTATTCACAAAGTTTTTCTCCGTCTTTTTAAATGTATTTGAAAATAACATCTCTCTGAAAAAATGTACAGTGAATATTAGTAGTAACTACAAGAAAAGGAAAACGAAGGAATGGTATACTCCACAGTTAGGGCAACTGAAAAATACTGTTATGCTGTATTCTAGTCTGTACAAAACCAGTAAATCAGAACTGTATAAAGACCTGTATGCTAAAGCTAAATGCAAGTATAGGAAGGCAATAAATGAAGCAAAGAAACTGCATAACATAGTAAACATTGAAAAATCTAACAATAAATGCAAGAAGGCCTGGAGTGTAATAAACTCCATTGCACACACTAAACACAAAGAGGAAATTGCCATTATCCCAGAAGACTTTAATAAATATTGCATTCAGTCCATTAAAGAAATTAGTAGTTCAATAACCAAACCACCTGAAAATGCACTTAGTATTATGGACAGCTGCTTTGAAAAGCTTCCCCCAAGCACCTTCACTTTCACAGAAGTGAGCCCAAATAATATCCTAAAAATAGTGAAACATTTCAAACCTTCAGATAGTGTTGATTACTATAATATGTCATGTAATTTGTTGAAAGATGTTATTGATTGTGTGATTTAACCTTTTGTGTTAACAAATGCCTACTTGAAAGTAAGTTCCCCGACATACTAAAAATTTCTAGAGTTGTGCCCATGTACAAAAAAGGGGAAAAGAACTGTCCCGCTAGTTACAGACCTATATTCATAACCCCAGTTTTTTCAAAAATTTTAGAAACGATTATGTATGAGCTAGTTAGTGCCTACTTGGGTAAACTAAATATAATTAGTGATAAACAGTTTGGATTTAGGAAAAGTAAATCCACAACGGATGCAGTGGACTCCCTCGTAAAATTAGTCCTAGATGCGTTCGAGGCTAGGGACTATGCCCAGGCTACATTTTGTGACCTGAGCAGAGCCTTTGACTGTGTAGAGCATGACACTGTGCTGAATAACCTAGTTTACTATGGTTTTGATGACAACAGTATAAATATGTTCAGGTCTTTTCTAGAGAATCGTCAACAAGTTGTGTGCATTGGTAGGGAGAAATCAAATTTGGTTAATGTCCTTCAAGGGTCGTTGCTTGGACCTTTACTGTTTATACTAATGATTAATGACCTGCCCTTATTCATAAATTCTCATACAATATTGTATGCTGATGACACAACTTTTCTACATAAAAGCTCTGATCTAGGTACACTGAAAACACTGACCAAAAATACCCTTGCTCAGTCCTCATTATGGTTCAAAGCTAATGGCTTCTTGCTAAATGAAAACAAAACCCAGACACTTTACTTTAGCCTCAAAGAGATTCCTAACTACCAGGAATTAGAAACTGTTAAATTTTTAGGTGTTACTATTGACAATAAATTGACGTGGGAACCACACATTAAAAATATATTGGCTAGGCTTTCAAGAGTTATTTATCTAATTAGAAATTTAAAAAGACATGTTCCCAATGACTATGTGAGATCAGCATATTTTGCCTTCTTCCAATGCATCATCTCTTATGGAATTTTACTGTGGGGTAGTAGCTGTCATGTAAATGACATTTTACTTTTACAGAAGAAAGTAATAAGAATAATAACAGATTCTGATAAAGCAGAACATTGTAAACCTCTGTTTATTAAATTGCAGTGTCTTACAGTAGTAAACTTATTCATGTACAATGTTTTAATGTACATTAGAAACAATGTGTCTAATTTTGTGATGAGAAGTGATATTCATAGCCATTATACTAGAAACAGAACATCTGTAGACGTGCCATATCATAGATTATCAAAATCGCATAACTCTTACCTAGTTCTTGGACTAAGGATGTTTAATAGACTAAGTGCTGACTTTAAAGAACTGCCTGTAAATATCTTTAAAGCTAAATTATACAAGCTACTAGTGAACAATCCATTTTACACCATTGATGAATTCTTTGAAGATGAAAATACTGTATTCTAACGTGTACCTATTTTATGTAAACCAATATATATCGATAGGCCCTATAGTAGTTTATGTAGAAATATATGCTCTTGACTTGTCTATTGCTGTAATCAGCTGAATGACAGTAAAATTATTATTATTATTATTTCTTTCTTTTCTCAGACGTTATGTCTGGTCAAAAATGGAAAGTGACGCGGACCTTGATCAAGCGTGACTTCCTTTTGACTGTACGGTATATGTTAGGTAATTGAACATGTATCAATAATTACGGATTTCTGTAGTTGTATATATAAGTTTGGATGTAGCTGTATTGCATTGCTGTACTGGTGGATATTGTGTGGTATGACTCCTGTAGTTGATAGTTGTTGTTGTTGTGGTCTTCAGTCCTGAGACTGGTTTGATGCAGCTCTCCATGCTACTCTATCCTGTGCAAGCTTCTTCATCTCCCAGTACCTACTGCAACCTACATCCTTCTGAATCTGCTTAGTGTATTCATCTCTTGGTCTCCCTCTACGATTTTTACCCTCCACGCTGCCCTCCAACGCTAAATTTGTGATCCCTTGATGCCTCAGAACATGTCCTACCAACCGATCCCTTCTTCTAGTCAAGTTGTGCCACAAACTTCTCTTCTCCCCAATCCTATTCAATACCTCCTCATTAGTTACGTGATCTACCCACCTTATCTTCAGCATTCTTCTGTAGCACCACATTTAGAAAGCTTCTATTCTCTTCTTGTCCAAACTAGTTATCGTCCATGTTTCACTTCCATACATGGCTACACTCCATACAAATATTTTCAGAAACGACTTCCTGACACTTAAATCTATACTCGATGTTAACAAATTTCTCTTCTTCAGAAACGATTTCCTTGCCATTGCCAGTCTACATTTTATATCCTCTCCACTTCGACCATCATCAGTTATTTTACTCCCTAAATAGCAAAATTCCTTTACCACTTTAAGTGTCTCATTTCCTAATCTAATTCCCTCAGCATCACCCGATTTAATTCGACTACATTCCATTATCTTTGTTTTGCTTTTGTTGATGTTCATCTTATATCCTCCTTTCAAGACACTGTCCATTCCATTCAACTGCTCTTCCAAGTCCTTTGCTGTCTCTGACAGAATTACAATGTCACCGGTGAACCTAAAAGTTTTTACTTCTTCTCCATGAGTTTTAATACCTACTCCGAATTTTTCTTTTGTTTCCTTTACTGCTTGCTCAATATACAGATTGAATAACATCGGGGAGAGGCTACAACCCTGTCTCACTCCCTTCCCAACCACTGCTTCCCTTTCATGTCCCTCAACTCTTACAACTGCCATCTGGTTTCTGTACAAATTGTAAATAGCCTTTCGCTCCCTGTATTTTACCCCTGCCACCTTCAGAATTTGAAAGAGAGTATTCCAGTTAACATTGTCAAAAGCTTTCTCTAAGTCTACAAATGCTAGAAACGTAGGTTTGCCTTTTCTTAATCTTTCTTCTAAGATAAGTCGTAAGGTTAGTATTGCCTCACGTGTTCCAACATTTCTACGTAATCCAAACTGATCTTCCCCGAGGTCCGCTTCTACCAGTTTTTCCATTCGTCTGTAAAGAATTCTCGTTAGTATTTTGCAGCTGTGACTTATTAAACTGATAGCTTGGTTGGACAATATTATGGAAAATGAAGAGGATGTAGATGAAGATGAAATGGGAGATATGATACTGCGTGAAGAGTTTGACAGAGCACTGAGAGACCTGAGTCGAAACAAGGCCCCGGGAGTAGACAACATTCCATTAGAACTACTGACAGCCTTGGGAGAGCCAGTCCTGACAAAACTCTACCATCTGGTGAGCAAGATATATGAGACAGGCGAAATACCCTCAGACTTCAAGAAGAATATAATAATTCCAATCCCAAAAAAAGCAGGTGTTGACAGATGTGAAAATTACCGAACTATCAGTTTAATAAGTCACGGCTGCAAAATACTAACACGAATTCTTTACAGACGAATGGAAAAACTAGTAGAAGCCGACCTCGGGGAAGATCAGTTAGGCTTCCGTAGAAATATAGGAACACGTGAGGCAATATTGACTCTACGACTTATCTTAGAAGCTAGATTAAGGAAAGGCAAACCTACGTTTCTAGCATTTGTAGACTTAGAGAAAGCTTTTGACAATGTTGACTGGAATACTCTCTTTCAAATTCTAAAGGTGGCAGGGGTAAAATACAGGGATCGAAAGGCTATTTACAACTTGTACAGAAACCAGATGGCAGTTATAAGAGTCGAAGGACATGAAAGGGAAGCAGTGGTTGGGAGGGGAGTGAGACAGGGTTGTAGCCTGTCCGCGATGTTATTCAATCTGTATATTGAGCAAGCAGTGAAGGAAACAAAAGAAAAATTCGGAGTAGGTAGATCCGAATGGGGGACTATTTTACCTCCGGAATATTTTACCCAAGAGGATGCCATCATCATTTAATCATACAGTAAAGCTGCATGTCCTGGGGAAAAATTACGGCTGTAGTTTCTCCTTGCTTTCAGCCGTTCACAGTACCAGCACAGCAAAGCCATTTTGGTTAATGTTACAAGGCCAGATCAGTCAATCATCCAGACTGTTGCCCCTGCAACTACTGAAAAGGCTGCTGCCCCTCTTCAGGAACCACACGTTTGTCTGGCCTCTCAACAGATACCCCTCCGTTGTGATGGCACCTACAGTACGGCTATCTGTATCGTTGAGGCACGCAAGCCTCCCCACCAACGGCAAGGTCCATGGTTCATAGTTGATAGTTGATGGTATAATTGGTATAATGCCAACTTTATCCTGATGCCACATGTCCTTGACTTCCTCAGCCAGTTGGATGTATTTTTCAATTTTTTCTCCTGTTTTCTTTTGTATATTTGTTGTATTGGGTATGGATATTTTGATTAGTTGTGTTAATTTCTTCTCTTTATTGGTGAGTATGATGGCAGGTTTGTTATGTGGTGGTGTTTTATCTGTTGTAATGGTTCTGTTTCAGTATAATTTGTATTCATGATTCTCCAGTACATTTTGTGGTGCATACTTGTATGTGGGAACGTGTTGTTTTATAAGTTTATGTTGTAAGGCAAGCTGTTGATGTATTATTTTTGCTACATTGTCATGTCTTCTGGGGTATTCTGTATTTGCTAGTATTGTACATCCGCTTGTGATGTGATCTAGTGTTTCTATTTGTTGTTTGCAAAGTCTGCATTTATCTGTTGTGGTATTAGGATCTTTAATAATATGCTTGCTGTAATATCTGGTGTTTATTGTTTGATCCTGTATTGAAATCATGAATCCTTCCGTCTCACTGTATATATTTCCTTTTCCTAGCCATGTGTTGGATGCGTCTTGATCGATGTGTGGCTGTGTTAGATGATACGGGTGCTTGCCATGTAGTGTTTTCTTTTTCCAATTTACTTTCTTCGTATCTGTTGATGTTATGTGATCTAAAGTGTTGTAGAAATGGTTATGAAATTGTAGTGGTGTAGCCGATGTATTTATATGAATGATTGCTTTGTGTATTTTGTTAGTTTCTGCTCGTTCTATAAAGAATTTTCTTAAATTGTCTACCTGTCCATAATGTAGGTTTTTTATGTCGATAAATCCCCTTCCTCCTTCCTTTCTGCTTAATGTGAATCATTCTGTTGCTAAATGTATGTGATGTATTCTATATTTGTGGCATTGTGATCGTGTAAGTGTGTTGAGTGCTTCTAGGTCTGTGTTACTCCATTTCACTACTCCAAATGAGTATGTCAATATTGGTATAGCGTAAGTATTTATAGCTTTTGTCTTGTTTCTTGCTGTCAATTCTGTCTTAAGTATTTTTGTTAGTCTTTGTCTATATTTTTTTTAGTTCTTCATTAATATTTGTATTATCTATTCCTATTTTTTGTCTGTATCCTAGATATTTATAGGCATCTGTTTTTTCCGTCGCTTCTATGCAGTCGCTGTGGTTATCCAGTATGTAATCTTCTTGTTTAGTGTGTTTTCCCTTGACTATGCTATTTTTCTTACATTTGTCTGTTCCAAAAGCCATATTTATATCATTGGTGAATACTTCTGTTATCTTTAGTAATTGGGTGAGTTGTTGATTTGTTGCTGCCAGTAGTTTTAGATCATCCATGTATAGCAAATGTGTGATTTTGTGTGGGTATGTTCCAGTAATATTGTATCCATAATTTGTATTATTTAGCATGTTGGATAGTGGGTTCAGAGCAAGGCAGAACCAGAAAGGACTTAATGAGTCTCCTTGGTATATTCCACGCTTAATCTGTATTGGCAGTGATGTGATATTATTTGACTTTGTTTGGATATTAAGTGTGGCTTTCCAATTTTTCATTACTCTGTTTAGGAACTGTATCAATTTAGGATCTACTTTGTATATTTCCAATATTTCTAGTAACCATGAGTGGGGTACACTATCAAAAGCTTTTTGGTAATCAATGCATGCGTAGTGTAGTGACCTTTGTTTAGTTTTAGCTTGATATGTCACCTCTGCATCTATTATCAGTTGCTCTTTACATCCTGGTGCTCCTTTGCAACAACTTTTTTGTTCTTCATTTATTGCTGTGTCTGCTTGATCTTTAGGTTTCAGATTTCTTTCTCTCTCTCTCTCTCTCTCTCTCTCTCTCTCTCTCTCTCTCTCTCTCTCTCTCTCTCTCTCTCTCTCTCTCACACACACACACACACACACACACACACACACACACACACACACACACACACACACACACACACACACACAGACAGAGAGTCAATAAAGGAATCAGGATGATTAAAAAGATGTTTCTGTATTACAGGAGATCCTGGGAAATAAGAGATTTTGTCAACCTGTGTGTGCATCACCCTTCTACCCAGCTGTGAGAATGCATGGTATAGTTTGCTTCTGAAGAGAGAGTTGTTGAATAAGTCTGTGTAAACTTGTGTAAAGACAGACGGCAGGATTGTCAGCAGAGTAATTTACTGCAAGTACTGAATGGATGCATTTACTGCACACACATTAAGAAGATAAAATTTTAAACAAACTTCTGGTACAAGGTGTTACATGTTATGTAATATAAAAGCTCAGTGTGTCCATAGGTACACCATAGCAAGTGAGGTATGGGTTCTGAATTCTGGAACTCTCCACTAGAATCATGCCTTAAAACTCTAGTTGCAGTCTAAAATATTGTAGTAGCAAAGTACAGATTCTAAGTTTTTGTTTATTTTATTTATTTATATCTTTTTGCATGTTGGCATCAGACTGATGACTTTAACAAATGTCATTCATAGGTTGGGTCATAAAGAAACATATATAATACATACATGTTGTAAAGATACTATATGTACAAATTAAGTTGGCATTCAGTGTGGTGGCTGATGGGAGTGATTATAAATGGAAAATGTCTTTACAGTTGCTCCCACTAGCCATGTGCTGAGTGTCAACTTAGTTTGTGTCTACACTAGTAATATTCATGTTAATATTCTTAATACATTAGACATTGTGAAAAAAAATCTTATAGCTTGAAATTCTTTGTGAAAAAAAATCTTATAGCTTGAAATTCTTTGAGTGACTACAAACACCTATATACTGGGTAAGCTCTTAACTCCATGTGGAACAGCTTTGCTTAACAAGTTTTCAGACTTTGCAGCAGCTTGTTGAACCATATCTGCTCACTAATATCAGGATCATTGTCAGTTATTTTTTATTTTGTCCTCTGCCTTACATAGTTGCCCTTACTTCTGATGTCATAATTAAATGTATCACTATACTTGCTTACTTTGGTTTTACTATTCACAATTTTTTTTAAGTTTATACAGGAATAAGAGACATATTGTTAAATATTTATGGTGGATCAAAAATAATATTTCAATGAAACTGCCACCAATAAGATGTAAGCTGTAGCTTGGTCAAAGTCAATGATATTAAAGAACATTCATTTAGTATCTTCTATCAGAACATCAGAAGCTGCATTAATGAAACAGATGAACATGTATAACCAGTTTTATGAACAATGGCGGTTCATGTTTCCAGTTCCTAATGTCATTTATGGTCATGTATACACGTGATTTGTGCTTGAAGAAAGAATATATCCTGCAAATTATGTCTTTTGCTTATTTATTTGGAATTTATCATGTGCCACTCACTATCAGTGATGACAATATGCAAGAAATGGAACAAAAATTCACGACATAATTCACTATGATCATGTTAAAGGTCCCATTGGCTGCAACATTCACACTAGAGCCCTCAGAACACTACTGACTGCTCATAGGGTGTCAGACAACATGTGACATAGGTGCGAAGAACAAGCCTAAACTCATCCATCATCAGTCATGACTTCAGTCATAGAAGGAAATAAAAATCTGTTTTGTGCTTGTTAGAACATCACACAGAAATCACTGAAATTGAGCTGATACAAGCTAATATCATATTACAGTAGAACCAGGAGGAGGAAAGCAGGAGTGACTGTATACATGGTGCCACAGGAGAAATGGTCAGCCACAGATATGGCAGGAATGATCATTTGAAGCAGAAAAGTCTATTAAACATGGGCTTTAAAATGCACACCATAAGAACTATGAACACTTGTTCATCTTTGCTGCTGTGAAACAGAACTCTTGTGGTAGTATGAAAAAATAAATAAATAAATCCAGTAAACATGGGCTCTAAAGTGCATGCCTTTTG